>NC_140002.1:39367345-39967345 GCF_964263955.1 Coregonus lavaretus
CTCTCTCCCATCTCTCTCTCCCTCTCTCTCTCTTTCCATCTCTCTCTCTCTCTTTCCATCTCTCTCATCTCTCTCGCTCTCTCTCTCCAACTCTCTCTCTCTCTCCCTCTCTCTCTCTGTCTCTCTCTCTCTCTCCATCTCTCTATCCATATCTTCCCATCTCTCTCTATCCATCTCTTCCCATCTCTCTCTCTCTCTCTCTCGCTCTCTCTCTCTCTCTCTCTCTCTCTCTCTCTCTGCATGCTGGGAGTGTTTGGTGCATGCTGGGAATTGTTTGAGTGAGTGCTAAGTGTGAGTGTTGTGTAGAGTTAGATATCCTGGGTTTTCCTTTTCTTGGTGATATCCTTTTTTTCTTCTATGCATGATTAAGGTTATTATTTCTATTTTCTTGTTGTGGTAGAATTAAGTATATTGTTTTTCGTGTCGAAATTACGCTGATTTTGGTGGGGATGGCGGCCCGAATGGGGACGCCGTCCCTGTCACTTCGGCACGGCTTTAGGTGTGTTACTGAAGCTACTGTCACAGTGGAGGAGGTTCTGGTCGCCGTAGGAGAGAAGGTAGGATATGATAATGTTGCTTATGCGTCACGGATGAATAAAGCGGTGGTGGTATTTCTTAAAGAAGAGCGCCTTGTTGATCGTATGGTTGAGCATGGCGTACTTCTTAAAGGAATGTTTATTCAAGTTACGCCGCTTTTTTCTCCGTCAACAAGGGTAACGATTTCAAATGTACCGCCGTTTATTCCAAATGAGCTATTGGAGCGCGAGTAATTGCGCTTTGGGAAGTTTGCAAGTTCAATTAAGGTTGTCCCATTGGGTTGCAAACACCCGGCGTTGAAACAGGTTATGTCGTTTCGGCGACAGGTGTTTATGTTTTTGGACTCACCGGAGCAGACTTTGGAGTTAGCGTTTAAAGTCAAGTATGACAATAGACTGTATATGGCTTATGCTAGTACGGGTAGTCAACGGTGTTTTGAGTGTGGGGATGTTGGTCATAAGTGACATGCTTGCCCGAAAAGGGAGAAGGCAGAAGGAGGGGCGCAGGTGGTCCTCGTAATGCCTGGGCCCACTGATGTAGGGAGAGGTGGGCTGATAGCGGTAGAGCAGCCACAAGCATCTGTTGCTGAGGAACAA
Source organism: Coregonus lavaretus (assembly GCF_964263955.1). Lineage (NCBI taxonomy): Eukaryota > Metazoa > Chordata > Actinopteri > Salmoniformes > Salmonidae > Coregonus > Coregonus lavaretus. Next base: position 39,368,479 of record NC_140002.1, read on the forward strand.
GTTGTCCGTGTTGAGGGCACAGAGTTGCAACTTGTACCAGAGGGAAATGTTATGCAGCAGAAACATATTGTTGTAGAAGGTAAGGATGGATCTGAAGGGCCATTTCCTCAGACTGGTGAGGAGGTGCCCAGTACGAGTGCTGGGGTACAGGAGGGGGTTCATGTGGAGCTAATCTCCCAGGTAGTGGAGGAGATGCCCACTACAAGTAATGGGTTACAGGAGAGGGTTCATGTGGAGCTAATCTCCCAGGTAGTGGAGGAGATGCCCACTATGAGTGCTGGGGTACAGGGGGTGTTCATGTGGAGCTAGGTTCCCAGGTAGTGGAGGAGATGCCCACTACGAGTAATGGGGTTCAGGTGGGGCTAGTCTCCCAGGTAGTGGAGGAGATGCCCACTACGAGTAATGGGGTTCAGGTGGGGCTAGTCTCCCAGGTAGTGGAGGAGATGCCTGGTACGAGTGATGGGGTGCAAGTGGGGAGTGTTGAAAGGGACGTGGTAGAGGGGAGTCAGTGGTCTGTGGCCTCAGTTGAGGAGGATCAGGAGAAGGATATGGATATCGCTCTTGATACGATATCAGCTGGTGAGGACTCAATTTACGATCTAGAGGAGGTAAATGGGTTTCTTGATCAGACTTTGGGAAATATGTCAAATTGGCAGATTATTTTGATGTTGATATGTTTGTGAGGTCACCTGTGATGTTACAGAAGACGGTGGGGTTAGACCAGTTGAGTGAGAAGAAGCGGTTTCGCTTGAGGAAATTTGTTACTGCTGTTGCAGCAGCAAAAGGTGGTGGGAAACGTGGTCAGGTTAAGAGAAAATTTAAATAATGATGATGATTATGCCTCATAGGGTGTTCTATTCTCTTTGTCTGGTTTCTCTGTGGTTTCTTCTGCTTTTCCTTTTTATTTTCTATATGGAGGTACTAAGGGTAGGTTCTCTCAATATTAATGGGGGAAGGGACAGGAATAAGAGGGCTTGGGTATTAGAAGTAATAAAACAGAAAAGGCTTAATGTAGTTTTCCTACAGGAGACACATAGTGATGAGGAAAATGAGGTTGACTGGGGTATGTGGTGGGAGGGGCAGCATATACTCAGTCATGGTACTAATTTCAGTGCTGGGGTGGCAATCTTGTTTTCTTCAGGCTTAGGGGTGACTGTGGTATCTACAACAGAGATTGTCAAGGGTCGGGTTTTATTGGTCAAGGTGGATGTTATGTTTTTTTATTTTTTTTATTTGTATGTTTATGCTCCTAATGAGGGTACAGAGCGTATTGTTGGTTTTGATCAAATAAAGGAAACCTTAAGACAGTGTGACCAAGAGGGGTGTATGGTTTTAGGGGGGGACTGGAACTGTACAGTGGATTTTACTGTTGATCACACCGCTGAAGAACCTCACCTGCGGTCAGCCACTTGCCTGTCTGGTCTGTTAACTGAGTTTGAGCTTTCTGATGTGTGGAGAGTAAGGAATGCAAAAGTTAGGCAGTACACATGGCTGAAAGTTAATGAAGGTCATGTCAGTGCAGCAAGGTTAGACAGGTTGTATGTATCTGAGCAATACTGTAGTAGTGTTGGAAGGTGTGACATTACTCCTGTGGGTTTCTCTGATCACCATATTGTCACTGTTGATATTCACTTGTCCTGTCCACGAAGGTCATCATCTTATTGGTATTTTAATGTTAAATTGTTACATGATGTCATGTTTTGTGAAAGGTTTTTGTTGTTTTGGGGAAAATGGAGGGTTACAAAAGGGAATTTTGAGTCCTTGAGACAATGGTGGGAGGTTGGGAAGGCCCAAATACGATTATTTTGTCAACAGTATACTGCTCTGTCTCGAATTGAAGTTAAAGAGACTATCAGGGCCCTTGAACAGGACATCAAATCTATTGAATTGAAGTTGCTCACTCAGAATGACCCCGGACTAGTCATGAACTTACAGGACAAGAAACATGAACTGAGGTCGTTTCTGCATGAAAGAGTGAAGGGTGCCTTGATTAGGTCTTGTTTCGCTTCCCTCAAGGATATGGATGCTCCTAGTGCTTTAAAAAAAAAACTAGGACAGTCGACATTGCAACGTAAACAGATGGTCTGCCTTCGTCTCCCTGATGGGAAGGTGACCACGGATGACAGTGAAATGCGTCAACATGCCGTGGATTTCTATTCTGCCCTCTATAAGGCGGAGGATTGTGACTCTCTGTGTACTGAACAGTTGTTACACGGTCTTCCTCAATTGGGACCTGAGCAAAGAGTCGCATTGGACTCTGACATTACACTGCAAGAGCTGTCTACAGCAGTTATGCAGCTCTCAACAGGCCGAGCCCCTGGCATTGATGGATTACCATCTGAGTTTTATAAGCACTTTTGGGGGTCTATTGGGGAGGATTTTTATGAAGTGGTGTGTGAATCTTTTCATGAGGGCTCTCTTCCTGTATCTTGTCAACGTGCGGTACTTTCACTGTTGCCAAAAAAGGGGGATTTGGCTCTCATAAAAAATTGGAGACCTGTTGCTTTGCTGTGTGCAGAATATAAAATTGTTTCTAAATGTCTCTCAAACAGGTTGAAAGAGTATCTGGGATTGTTGGTCCACAAGGACCAGTCCTACTGTGTACCTGATCGCTCTATTGTTGACAACTTGTTTCTAATAAGAGATGTTTTAGACATTTGTAAACTGTCTGATGTAAATGTAGGTTTACTTTCTTTGGATCAGGAGAAGGCTTTTGATCGTGTGGACCACCAGTACTTGTTTAAAACAATGAAAGCCTTTGGGTTTGGGGATGTTTTTTTGTCTTGGATGAATTTACTGTATGCTGGGGCCTCGTGTATGGTGAAGGTGGGGGGTGGTTTGAGTTGCCCCATCTCTGTCCAAAGGGGCATCAGGCAGGGATGCCCAATTTCAGGGCAGTTATATAGTCTGGCGATTGAACCAATGCTTTGTTTTTTAAGATCGAGGTTTACTGGTTTCTCTGTGCCAGGGGTTATGAAGGGTCCCACGATAGCACTGTCTGCGTATGCAGATGACGTGACAGTTTTTATTACAGGGGGTGAGGATGTTAAGTTTCTCTCAAACGCTTTAAAGGTGTATGAGGGGGCCTCCTCAGCTAGAGTCAATTGGGGAAAGAGTGAAGCGCTGTGGGCAGGCCAGCTTCAGATGGGGTCCGCTCCACGGTTACCAGGGGGGCATCAGTGGGGCAGAGATGGGATGAAGACTTTGGGGGTTTTTCTAGGCTCCGATGTCTTTCAGAAAAAGAACTGGGAGGGTGTAGTGGAGAAAGTGTGTGCCAGACTGTCAAGATGGAAATGGGTGCTGCCCCAGCTGTCTTATAGGGGAAGGGTACTGGTAGCTAATAATCTTGCTGCCTCTACCCTGTGGCAGAGACTAATGATTTTGCAGCCACCAAAGGGTCTGATACAAGAGCTTCAGAGGACCCTTGTCAATTTCTTCTGGTCTGGACAACATTGGATTAAAGCTTCAGCCCTGTACTTGCCACTGCACAAGGGTGGGCAAGGCCTGGTGGACATTTCTTCCAGGATCATGGCTTTCCGGCTTCAAGCAGCACAGAGACTGTTGTACAGTGACGGTTCTAGCTGGGTTGACACAGCCTACACATTGATGAGGAGAGCGGGCTGTTTGGGCTTAGACAAGCACCTTTTCCTCTTAAAGCTGGAGGGGGGTGAGTTGCCTGGCCTGACTCCATTTTATGAGTCTGTTATGCAGGCTTGGAGAGTTCTGGTCAAGTCCCGTAAGGCCTGCACGCCACCAGGGATGTGGCTTTTTGAAGAGCCTCTTTTTCACAACACTGCCATCCAGTCCCGTGTTCTGGGTTCAGCTAGCCTACGTTCATGCCTGTTAGGCGTGGGGTGTACTAAGCTGGGTCATCTGATGCGGAACAGGAATAGGTTGTTGGAGGAGCTGGGAGAAAGAGCGGGGATCCGATCGTCTCGCCTACTGAGGAAGGTCGTCGCTGAGGTCTGTGACTCCTTGCCAGTACTTCATCTGCAGTATGTGACTGACACTTCCAATTCTGATCGGTGGAAGGAGGGTCTGGATTATGTGTTCCCTGCACTGATTGTTAGTGCTGCGGCGGGGGCATTCGAGGAGGACGTGGGGATGCTGCTTTCCTTCAATACCCCAGAGCTGGGGGAGTTCAAGGAGGTGGGAAAGAAGGCCATGTACAGAATATGTGTAAAGGTGTCCCATGCCTCTTCCCTGGAAGGGGTAAAATCGACGAGGTGGGCGGGTGTGCTTGGTCCAGGTGCCTCCCCAAAAGGCTGTTGGCGATCATTATACAAACTGCCTATTGATAAGAGGACAGCTGACCTCCAATGGAGGATAATACATGGAGCCATAGCCACCAATATGTATCTGGTACACCTGGATCCTACTGTTGGGGAGGGGTGTCCTTTCTGTGCTGAGTCTGAAACTCTGGCACATCTGTTTTTACAGTGTCCCAGGTTGGTCGGGATGATTGACCTGATCACTAATTGGTTCTCAACGTTGGGAGAGGTTTTCTCTTCCCAACTGTATATATTTGGGCCAAAGTACAGGTTTAGTCAGAAAGGTGTAGTTGTGTTGCTTAATTTTGTGTTAGGGGCAGCAAAATTAGCGATATGGAAGACCCGAAAGAACAGTATTCGGGAACAGGGGTCTGTGGATGTGGTGGGAATGCTGGAGGGAATGTTGGCAGCGAGACTAAGGGTTGAGTTTGCCTATTATAAACTTGTCAACAATATTGATCTGTTTATGAGTATATGGGGTATTCAGAGGCTGTTATGTTCAGTTACTGTGGAGGAGGAATTGGAGTTGTGTTTTTAATTGATGTGTAAATACGGTTTTGTATGAGTATTTATTGTGTGGTGGGCTCCCAGACCCAATAAAGATTATTTAAAACTCAAACTCTCTCTCTCTCTCTCTCTCTCTCTCTCTGTCTCTCTCTCTCTCTCTCTCTCTTTCCATCTGTATTTCTCTCTTTCCATCTGTCTCTCGCTCTCTCCATCTCTCTCTCTCCATCTCTCTCTCCATCTCTCTCTCTCTCTCCATCGCTCTCTCTCTCCATCTATCTCTCTCTCATCTCTCTCGCTCTCTCTCTCTTTCCATCTCTCTCTCGCTCTCTCTCTCTCTCTCTCTCTCTTTCCATCTGTCTCTCTCTCATCTCTCTTTCCATCTCTCTCTCCATCTTTCTCTCTCCATCTCTCTCTCTCATTCTCTCTCTCTCTCTCTTTCCATCTCTCTCTCTCACTCTCTCTCTCTCTCTTTCCATCTCTCTCTCTCTCTTTCTCTCTCTCTCCATCTCTCTCTCTCTCTCCATCTCTCTCTCTCTCTCTCTCTCTCTCTCTCTCTCTCTCTCTCTCTCTCTCTCTCTCTCTCTCTCTCTCTCTCCTCTTTCCATCTGTCTCTCTGTCTCTCTCCCCATCTCTCTCTCTACAACTCTCTCTCTCCATCTCTCTCTCTCTCCATCTCTCTCTCTCCATCTCTCTCTCTCTCGCTCTCTCTCTCTCTGTCTTTCCATCTCTCTCTCGCTGTCTCTCCATCTCTCTCTCTCACTTGCTCTCTCTCTCTCGCTCTCCATCTCTCTCTCTCCATCTCTCTCTCTCCAGCTCTCTCTCTCCATCTCTCTCTCTCTCCATCTCTCTCTCTCGCTCTCTCTCTCTCTCTTTCCATCTCTATCTCTCGCTGTCTCTCCATCTCTCTCTCTCACTTGCTCTCTCTGTCTCTCTCTCTCTCTCTCTCTCTCGTTCTCACTCTCCATCTCTCTCGCTCTCTTTCTCATCTCTCTCTCTCCATCTCTCAATCCATATCTTCCCATCTCTCTCTCTCCATCTTTTTCCATCTCTCTCTCCATCTCTCTCTCTCTCTCCATCTCTCTCTTTCTCCATCTCTCTATCCATCTCTTTCCATCTCTCTCTCCATCTTTTTCCATCTCTCTCTCTCCTCATCTCTCTCTCTCTCTCTTTCTCCATTTCTCTCAATTCAATTCAGTTCAATTCAATAGACTTTATTGACATGGCAAGTAAAATTACTTACATTGTCAAAGTATACATACAACAAAAATGGTGGGACCAACAGCAATAATAATAGTAGTAGTGGAAATGGGATTACCATTAACAGCAACTACAACAACAATAATAATGAGATTAACAATACATTAAAGCAATAGTAGTCGACCAATCTCAACATGACTGAGAAGACACATTACATGCTATGAAAGCCAAAACCAAACAGTAAATATTATTGACATTACATTACACTTTTCACTGGCTGTCCCTCAGGTTGTGGCAGGAGGACACATATTTGGCTGCCAAAATTGCACATTTTGGCTTTTCACCCAATAAAAATTTTATAGTTTCAAATTCTTTGTACTGAATGATAAATTTGGGAAAGAAAGATTCTCTTAGGTCTGAGTATTTGTCACAGTGTAATAGGAAATGCAGCTCTGTCTCTACCTCTCCCCGGGGGCAGAGTGAGCACAGCCTGTCCTCTCTGGGCAGCCAGGTTTGCCTGTGACGACCAGTCTCTATAGCCAGACTGTGCTCACTGAGTCTGTACCTAGTCAGTGTTTCTCTCAGTTTTCTATCAGTCACAGTGGTCAGATAGTCTGCCACCATGTACTGTCTGTTTAGAGCCAAATAGCATTGAAGTTTACTTTGATTTTTTGTGGTGTCTTTCCAATAGGTGATATATTTTTCTTTTTGCTTTGTGATGATTTGGTTGGGCCAGATTTTCTGAGTGCTGTCCTGAGGCTCTATGAGGTTGGTTTTGGTTAGTGAACTGAGCCTCAGAACCAGCTGGCTGAGGGGACTCTTCTCTTGTTTCATCTCTTGACATAGTAGAGCTGTGTGATGGAATGTTTTGGGGTCACTTGTTTTTAGATGGTTGTAAAATTTGATGGCTCTTTTTTCTATTCGAATAAGGAGGGGGTATTGGCCCAATTCTGCTCTACATGCGTTATTTGGAGTTTTTCTTTGCACTTGCAATACAGTCTTGCAAAACTCTGCATGCAGTATTTCGATTGGATGTTTGTCCCATTTGGTAAATTCAGTATTAGAGAGCGGACCCCATACTTCGCTGCCATATAGAGCAATTGGTTCTATAACTGATTGGAAGATTTTGAGCCAGATTCTAATTGGAATTTCGATTTTAATATTCCTTTTAATGGCATAGAATGCTCTTCTTGCTTTGTCTCTCAGCTCATTCACAGCCATGTGAAAGCTACCTGTGTTGCTGATATTTAGTCCTAGATATGTGTAATTTTTGGTGTGTTCTAATAGAACTGTGTCCAAATAGAATTTATATTTGTCATCCTGATTTCCGGACCTTTTTTGGAATATCATTATATTCATATTTTTTTTATTAACGGTCAGGGCCCAGGTCTGACAGAATCTGTGCAGATGATCTAGATGCTGCTGTAACCCCTCCTTAGTGGGAGACAGTAGCACCAGGTCATCTGCGTACAGCAGACACTTGATTTCAGTGTTGTGTAGGGTGAGACCACGTGCTGCCGATTCTTCTAATGTTTTTGCCAATTCGTTAATGTAGATGTTAAATAGTGTTGGACTTATTGGGCAGCCCTGTTTCACTCCACGTCCCTGAGAGAAGAAGTATGTTTGCTTGTTGCCGATTTTAATCGCACATTTGTTTTTAGTGTACATTGATTTAATAACATCATATGTTTTCCCTCCAATACCACTTTCTATTCGTTTGTAAAAAAAGACCTTCGTGCCAAATTGAATCAAATGCTTTCTTGAAGTCTACAAAACACGAGTAGATTTTGCCTTTGTTTTGATTTACTTCTTTGTCAATTAGAGTCTGGAGGGTGTAAATGTGGTCTGTTGTGCGATAATTTTTTACAAATCCAATCTGGCTTCTGCTTAGGACGTTGTGTTCATCAAGGAAATTATGTAGTCTGCTGTTTATGATACTGCAGAGAATTTTCCCCAAGTTGCTGTTAACGCAAATTCCTCTGTAATTATTTGGGTCAAATTTGTCTCCATTTTTATAAATTGGTGTGATCAATCCTTGGTTCCAAATATCGGGGAAAATACCTGCAGTTAGGATAATGTTGAAGAGTTTGAGTATAGCCAATTTGAATTTGTGGTCTGTATATTTGATCATTTCATTTAAAATACCATCAGCACCACAGGCCTTTTTGGGTTGGAGAGTGCAAAGTTTTTCCAATAATTATTGTTCTGTAATTGGGGTATCCACAGGATTCTGATAGTCTTTGACTGCTGATTCAAGGATTTGTAATTTTTCTTGTATATCTTGTTGTTCTGGGCTCTTTGTTATATTGCTGTAGAGGTTTGCAAAGTGATTTCTCCACATATCCCCATTTTGGATAGCCAGTTCCTCATTATGAGGTTTGTTTAATTTATTCAAATTCTCCCAGAAGTGGTTTGATTCTATGGATTCCTCAATCACATCTAGCTGATTTCTAATGTGCTGTTCCTTTTTTGTTCTTAGGGTGTGTTTGTATTGCTTCAGTGTTTCCCCATATTGAAGGCGTATATTTTTGTTGTCTGGGTCTCTGTGTTTATGATTAGATATATTTCTCAATTACTTTCTTAGATTTTTGCAATCATTATCAAACCATTTTTCATTATGTATTATTTTTGGTTTGCTCTTATGTTTCTTAAGATTAGCCAAGGAGGCTAATTTGTCAAATATAAAGGTTATGTTCCAAACGGCCAAATGTATACCTTCATTGGTGTAGGAGAATGTTAATGCTAAAAAGTTGTCCAGGAGAGATTGTATTTTTTGGCTACTAATTGCTTTTTGGTAGATTTCTGTACTGTTTGCACTCCATCTATAGGTCTGTTTAGTACCATGTAATTTATTGGGCCGTGATGCTTCATGGTTGGGTTCTGCTCTTTTCAGATACACTGTGATTTTACTGTGGTCAGAGAGAGGTGTTAGTGGGCTGACTGTGAAGGCTCTGAGAGACTCTGGGTTGAGGTCTGTGATGAAGTAGTCTACAGTACTGCTGCCAAGGGATGAGCTGTAGGTGTACCTACCAAAATAGTCCCCTCTTAACCTACCATTGACTATGTACAGACCCAGTGTTCGACAGAGCTTCAGGAGCTGTACTCCATTTTTGTTTTTCACTTTGTCATAGTTGTTTCTAGGGGGGTATGTGGGGAGGGAAAGGTTGTTGCTTCCCGGTAGGTGTTTGTCCCCATGACTGTTAATAGTGTCTAGTTCTTCTGCTGTTCTAGCATTCAGGTCTCCACAGACCAGCACATTGCCTTGGGCCTGAAAGTGACTAATCTCCCCCTCTAGAATGGAGAAACTCTCTTCATTGAAGTAGGGTGACTCTGAGGGGGGAATGTATGTGGCACAGAGGAAGACGTTGTTATCTGTTAAGATAGCCTCCTTGTTGATTTTTAGCCAGATAAAAAATTCTCCTGTTTTGATCAATTCGATTGAATTAATTAGTTCAGATTTATACCATATTAGCATTCCCCCTGAGTCTCTGCCCTGTGTGATTCCTTTTAATTTGGTGGATGGTACGATTATCTCCCTATAACCTAGTGGACAGCCAGTGGAAACATCACCTCTGCACCATGTTTCCTGTAGTACTACAATATCAACATCATCAATTTCTTTAAGGAAGTCTGGGTTTCTGCTCTTTAGCCCAAAAGCAGAGGACTTCAAGCCTTGTAAATTCCAACATGCAACGTAAAAAGACTTCATAACTGTTTTTTCTTTACATTCAAAATGAGATAAACACTCACAATCCAACAAGAACTATTAAAATAGGATTTTTCAATTAAGGTAAACTCTTATTATGCAAATGTGATTTGTGTATCATTTAAGATAGTATTTGTGTCATACCACTTGGGTGGATGTAGTGTGAGGATGGTGGAGTTCTTGTGCTCATCTTACCATGACCCTTGGCCTATCACATGTGAGCATAGTAGATTCAGCATTTGTTTGATGTCACTCATTTCATTGGTTGAGCGCTCTCTCTCTCCATCTCTCTCGCTCTCTCTCTCCATCTCTCCATCTCTCCATCTCTCTCTCTCTCTCTCTCTCTCTCTCTCTCTCTCTCTCTCTCTCTCTCGCTCTCTCTCTCCATCTCTCTCTCTCTCTCTCTCTCCCTCTACATATCTCTCTCTTTCTCCATCTCTCTCTCTCCATCTCTCTCCATCTCTCTCTCTCTCTCTCGCTCTTTCTCTCTCTCGCTTGCTCTTTCTCTCTCTCCATCTCTCTCATCTCTCTCTCTCTCTCTCTCTCTCTCTCTCTCTCTCTCTCTCTCTCTCTCTCTCTCTCTCACGCTCTCTCTCGCTTGCTCTCTCTCTCTCGCTCTCTTTCACTCTCCATCTCTCTCTCTCTCTCTCTCTCTCTCGCTCTCTCTCTCATCTCTCGCTCTCTCTCTCCATCTCTCTCCCTCGCCATCTCTCTCTCTCTCTATCTCTCTGTAGACAGACGTATGAGCTGTGTCTAACTGTGTTGTTTTACTGTTATCTTTCTCCCTCAGCTATCCATGAGTTTCCAGAAGATATATTTACCAAGGAGGAGCTGAAAGGAGGGGCAGTGCTGTTACATGTGCTGTGTGTGAGTGTCCTATAACACACCTCACAAAAACAACCATGATACCATGATACTGCAGTTTTGCAGCCACATCCTTCATGCAATATCATCTGTTCAGATGCGATTAGACTTCATAATAGAAATGATCTGCTAATTGCACTCTCATATTAATGTACACCTGCCTGAATTACATCTGAATTACTTAAATGCTTCCTTATCACATCATTTATGGCCTGTATCTCTATTGTCATCTCTCACTCTACCTCTTAGGCTATCTACATGTTCTACGCTCTTGCTATTGTCTGTGATGACTACTTTGTCCCTTCTCTGGAGAAAATATCAGAGGTGAGAAAACCAACAACACCAATTCACTTTAAATACAGGAAGGAGGCACCATATGCTGCTTTTTATCATTCTATTACTATTATTAGTTGAATAACTTAAAATATAAACTTTGTGCAAGATAGGCTGAACAGGATTTCTGTTACTGGATCATGTATTTCTACAAAGATATAGTGCTTCTTGATCATGTATTATGATTGTGTGAGAAGGTTCCCTCTTTTCTCTGGCCCTCCCAGAACCTGCAGCTCAGTGAGGATGTGGCAGGGGCAACCTTCATGGCTGCAGGAAGCTCAGCCCCAGAGCTCTTCACCTCTCTCATTGGTCAGTACTTAATCACTCTGTATTTCCCTTCTCTTAACAGTAGTGATAGCGGTGGCCAATATATTGTGTCAATGAACACTATACATATGCCCAACACTGGCTGATACAAATTACCCATAACTTTCACCATCTTGCGATTGATCTTCAATCCATCCCAATGACATTGTTTGCTTATCATGTAATGCCACAAATATCCATCAGATGTCAGCAGAGTCAATATGAATAGTCTTTAAGTCTACATCAATGTATAGGAACACATTGGCATAACCATTGGTTTCATCCTCTAAAATGTAATTGTCACTACAACTCCTCCCCCGCCTCTCTATCTCTCGCAGGTGTGTTTATCACTAAAGGAGACGTGGGGGTTGGCACCATCGTGGGCTCAGCAGTCTTCAACATCCTGGTCATCATTGGTGTGTGTGGCATCTTTGCGGGCCAGGTATAGACCTCTGATACTACACACCTTTATGGTCGTAACAGTGTGGCTATGGCTGAAGACTTCATGAATACATGTAAACATATTTTCCTACACATGCACTGGCTGAGTGAACCTGAGGAGGCAGCTATGTGTTGGTTGTCTGTTAGTAGTCTCTCTCTCTCTCTCCCCCCTCTGCAGACGGTGGTTCTGACTTGGTGGTCTCTGTTCAGGGACTCCACCTACTACATCTTCTCTGTGCTGGCTCTCATCCTGGTGAGGGAGACAAGGGAGAGAGGAGGGGAAATGAAGACCATACAATCAAATGCATTTAAATACCAATATACAGTAGCTTACTTGTGCTCTACGATTACAGTGCTGTATAAACTGCCAGGCCATAGTGAAAGGATGGTATGAAATGCAGCTGTGAATAGTTTAATGTGTTAACTTTCTCTTTGTAGGTCATCTTTGATGCAAAAGTTGTCTGGTGAGTTTCATCACAATTATTTTAATGAACCTAATTTACTTTTGTGACAACAGTGACAACAGTTACTTATGTAAGAATTGTAAAAGTACAGTAAAATAGCAGTTTACTGGTTTCAGGTCGTAGTTGAACTGTGTATTTCTCTGATTGTAGGTGGGAGGCCGTGCTCCTAATGACCATGTATGGAGTCTACATTCTTATCATGAAGTGAGTATTCTGCTTAGCCCCCTCTCACAGGAGTCCTCAATCCACAGAGCATGTACAGCAGTGTCTGCTTGTGCTTGTGTTTCTCTTATGAAAGCTGTTTTGGGGTTTCAGGTTCAACTCCCAGCTCTTGGGCTGTGTGACACGTCGTTTTGGGGGTCCGGGTCAGTGTTGCCTGGGTAGTGATGGACACAGAGACGAGGAGATGGCAGAGGACGGACCCACCTGCAACACCAACATGGTGCTGCTCAGGAAAGGTCTGTCTGGAGCTCGTTACAGCTCTCACTGTATGTCTGTCTGGCTGTATGTCTGTCACTGTCTGTGTCCTCACATGGGTTTGTGGCTTTCTGAGTGTTAGAAGCTGTGACTGTTATAGTTTTTTGTGCTAATCACAAGTCTCACAGTTCATTATAACCGCATCATAATGCATTATACCCGCATCATAATGCATTATACCCGCATCATAATGCATTTTACCCGCATCATAATGCATTTTACCCGCATCATAATGCATTTTACCCGCATCATAATGCATTATAACCGCATCATAATGCATTATAACCGCATCATAATGCATTATAACCGCATCATAATGCATTATAACCGCATCATAATCCATTATAACCACATCATAATGCATTATAACCGCATCATAATGCATTATATCTGCCTGCCGGCTTTAGGTCAAGTGTTATTCCTATCACTCTCTCACCCTGCAGGCCAACCCCAGGTTCAGGAGTCTCCTCCGGTGATGATGGTGGACGAGCTCCTCATCCTCAACCCCCACCAGTTGTCCTTCTCCGAGGCCGGCCTGCGCATCATGATCACCCCCCACTTCTCCCCTCGCACCAGGCTCAGAATGGCGGGACGCATGCTCATCAGTGAGGTAGTCGACTCAGGCTGGAGGAACATCAGCAACAGGCCACGTTAGACACTATGGAGCACTCATTATTTTCTCCCACACAGAGACAGAGGTTGATCAGGAGTCCCAACAGCCAGCTGGACGGGGAGACCGGCGCAGGGGCAGGGACAGGGGGCACCCCTCTGAAGGGTTCTGGAGGTCTCGAGAATGGGGGCAGTGTGGAGAGGCAGACCCCTGAGGGGGCCGGGCTAGGGGACGCAGGGGAGAAGCCAGGGGCGGAGGGCTGTCAGGCTGAGGAAGAGAAGGATAATGATGATGGGCCGTTCAGGCCTCTGCACTGGCCAGGTGAGGATGTTTTTTGTTGCCATCTGCTATGTGCCTGACTGAGGCCAGGATAAAAAAAATGCTGTACAAACATCGCACTGCACTTGACCTTTATAGGCAATTTACAGACATTCGCTGAAATTGCATTTGAGGAAAACACTGCATGTCAACTCTGGTATATTCTTGTTATTGTGTGTGTGGCAGGTGGTTGCTGTGCGCGGGTCAAGTGGCTGATCTCGTGGCCCCTGGGCCTGCTGCTGTACTGCACTGTGCCTAACTGTGTGTTCCCCCGCTGGCACCGCTGGTTCATGGTCACCTTCTTGGCCTCCACCCTGTGGATAGCCATCTTCTCCTACCTCATGGTGTGGATGGTAAGGACCCACAGCAGAGCCGTACGGCTATATCGGAACTTCCAAGCCAGGCTTTCTACAACCTTGTAATGTCTGTTGCCTTCCAGGAGTTATAGGATGGCATTTAAAGATGCACTATGCAAAAATCGCTCCACCATTTCCTGGTTGCTAAAAATGTAATAGTTCACCTAATTTCAGTTTATGCGACAAAACAAGCAAGTATAGTGTAGAGAATCATTGTACCATCTAAACCGCTGTGAAATGTATTTTCCATAACCAAAAATATTGTATTTTCAGCTGTTTGAAGCTGGTGAACGAAAGTAAAAGACGCAAAAAAGAATCTTAAGAACGGGAAGCATAGTAATAGCGCACATAGAACATATCTACCGCTTCTTAGACTTGCTTTCAATGAGAATGACAGATCTATAACACACATTTCTATGTGCATTTGGTCGGGTCGCCCAAAAAGTTACATATTGCAGCTTTAAGAAGGTGAGTGTGTGTGGTGTCTCTGTCTCTAAACTAGCTGTGTGTCCCCACAAGGTCACCATCGTCAGCTACACACTAGACATCCCAGACTACATCATGGGTATCACCTTCCTGGCAGCGGGCACCAGCGTGCCAGACTGCATGGCCAGCCTCATTGTAGCTCGGCAAGGTACCCGTCACCCTCTCTTTTCAACTCTCTCTTCAGACTCTTGAGCAGCTTTTCAACGTCCTGGTGGTGTATTGTAGACTGTTGTGCTTTAGTTTGACTTTACTCTCCCTCTCTCTCAGGTATGGGGGACATGGCAGTGTCTAACTCCATTGGCAGTAATATATTTGACATCCTGTTGGGGCTGGGTTTCCCGTGGGCTCTGCGCACTCTGGTAGTGGACAACGGATCATCGGTGGGCAATTATTTATTACAACTATCTCTATTGACATTTAACAACCATCAGCATATTATTAGGGTGACAGTTAGCCTAGCGGTTAGAGTGTTGGGCCAGTAACCGAAAAGTTGCTAGTTCTCCCCGAGCCGACAAGGTGAAAAATCTGTCGATTTGTCCTTAAGCAAGGCACTTAACCCTAAATTGCTCCAGGGTTGCCGTTGATAATGACAGACCTGGCCGTGACCCCACTCTCCAAGGGTGTCTCAGGGAGAGTTGAGATATGCAACAAAAAAAAGGTTTTACAATTCACACATGCCTATTAATACATAATAGCCACATGAAATAAAACAAATATAAGCCCACCATCTGACCCACTCACCCTCTTCTTCCTCAAAGGTCTACATTAACAACAAGGGCCTGGTGTATTCTGTTGTCCTGCTGCTGGCCTCCGTCTTCCTCACAGTAAGTGTGTGTGCGTGCCTGCATGCATGTGTCATGCCACAATGGAGTTCATGAGTGACTGTTGCACTAGACATCTGGTTCTGAGCATCATTCAACCACATAACAGGCCTTGCTATATACATATCACAATTTTATTGCCTTTTCACTTTTTACAAGTCTTTTGTTACAGACAACAAACATACACAACGGTTATAGTTTTATTGGTATTGTACGTTTTACAATACATTTGTTATGGACCATAAGCAGGATGGCGGAAGGCAGGGCAAGTATAGTACAGTCTTTCTGGAGAAGGGTGTGGGTCCATCTACTGTTCCGGTTCTAGGCACGTTTAGTTGTGTGGTTCCACCAACCATCGAGTCATAGCAAAGCTATTCCTCTTTACCTCTTGCACCCCCTCTTTCCCATTTCCACTGAACCCCTCTCCATCTGCCCATCCCCTTCTCTCTCCACCTCCCCCTCTTCCCCCTCTCAACTTCTCTCCCTCCAGGTGATGAGTGTCCATCTGAACCACTGGAAGCTGGACCGCCGGCTGGGCCTGGGTCTGATATTCCTCTATGCTATCTTCCTGCTCTGCTCCATCTTCTTTGGGCAGATGTGAGGCTGACGCTGGGGTCAAAGGTCAACCCTGATTCACCTTCCTGTAAGCTGCCACGTCCAGGAGTCCTCTGTCTCCAAGAGATCCGCTCTCCTAAAGCCAAAAAAAAGTCTCAGCTACATTGTGCTAAAAGTTAATGTGATGTACCACAAACAGAATATGCTTGGATGACATTACACACACACACAATACACAAACACACAATACACAAACACTCACTGTAGTCTTTTTCAGTGGAACAAACCTTTTTAATCCGAAGTGCAGTGTTTTAATACATAGCAACATAATGTTCAACTGTCACCATTATACAATAGACTAGTCCTCTTGTTTCTTAACCTTACGTTTGGAACACCCGTGTTTGTTTTGAATGTACGCCCTAGCTGATGTTACCTTGTTGTGTGGTGATTCAGTATGTACATTTGCAAATGTGAAGCAGTGCTGGGGTACAGTGGAGCATAGAACAGTCAGTAAGGTACTAGGAATGTAGCAATAGGACAAATGGACACCGTTAACGTGTCAGCATAGACTTATAATAGGGAAAATATTAATAAGAGATGCCGATTATTGTGACTATATTTTGTAAAGTGACTGACCGAGTTCCTCCAAAGAGGATTTATGATTTTGTTTTTTGCCTCACTACTTTTGAACAAGTATTATTACAAACTAAGTAAATAATAGGCTAACATGAAATCTATGATTTAAGTGTTATAACTATTGACTACATGTTTCTATGAGTGTCAAAACCTTTGATAAAATGCATACAGGTCTGTTGTAATAGTTCACTACGTTAAGGTACGATCAATGTTTGTAAAATTCTTTCTGTACATTTATTTGTTTTTCAGTATTACTGTATAACAATTATTAAGTCTACAAGATCATACTTTTTACTGTTTCTAAATGTTTACTAAATATTTGACATAGTTTTACAAAAAATGTATGTCAGACAGAGACTAGATTTGTGATGTTTTTGATATTTATAAGAACTAGATAACATTTTTCCTATGATATTTGTGAGAATACCATATATTGTAACTGAAAGATGATGTATATTTTTGTCACTTAGTAAAGTAATACTAAAGAAGACTGACACTTCAGATCAGCACACTCCACCTAGATCTGATGAAAGGAGAATAAGGTTATATTGAATAATGTCACTTTCTAAGTCACTATTAGGTTATTTAACCCAGCTTAGATCATGTTTAGCACCTAACCCCCTTGATTTAGTATCTTTATTTATTATTTCTGAGATTTTACATATTTCCTTTGTCAAGTGCTTGTGATTACAATAAGCATTGGTTTGCTCCTCAAAATAGTATATTCTCAAAACATGTTATTTATTTGAAGACTGTTTTTTTTTCATTACCACAATGGTAACTTCTATTAAATATAATTTAGATTTCAGATCAGATCAAATGACTCAAATTTGTTTTGCCAAATGAAAGGACTGCAGAATATACTCTTTGTGTGATAGAACTACTAGTTCTGCTCTTTGCTTTCAGCCACTCATAAACATTTTTAACATTTCAAATGAGGCTCATATGTTTAAGAGTGGGCTACAGACTGTTGAGTGTTGTACACACTGGTTGCTGTGCTGCTAAGTATCCCAGGTGTAGTTACCTGTCGTATGTCCAGTGTAGGCCTTTAAGTACCTACTGAGATAGGAAGACCACCAAGGAGTCCCCACTACCATCCAACCAGTCATAAATCCTGCCTCTGTTAGATCAGAGCACCAAATAGAACCCTGATTTAGTTCGGACATGAAGCAGCTGTGTTTGAAATGTGTTCTTCCTCAATGTTTTGTTCTGTTTGGTTGGAGCCACCAGATATTCTAGCACTGAGATTAGTTTCTTTAGAGATGATCTCTGATCATTGAGAACTTTTGTATGTTGTTGAATGCAATAAATACAATTTGTGCAATAACAATCCATGTCTCTCTCCTTAATTCCTTAAAGTACGTACAGCTGTAAAGATCTGAAAAATGATGGGTGGATGAGGACAAGGGAAAAAGTCCGTGGTTTTTTCCTCATCAAAGGGATTGTAGTCTCACAGTGGAAATTTAAAAACACTCATAAGGGAAATGAGAGCCAAGTCTGTCTAAGAGGCAAAAAGAATGTACTCTATGAGAAGCTACACAGACACTGAATGGTACTCTCTCTCACTGATCTTGTTCCAAAATTGCATAGTTGAACCACCGATGGGTTATCCCTCTCCTCTCTCATTCTCTCTCTGTTTGCCCTATGGGTCTCTCTGTCTCCTTTGCTGACTCCAGACCTGTCGTTTACTCATTAACCCCTGACGAGCTGCAGTAAGCTTTTAAGGCCGCTCCACGCTCCACTCCGTTGATCTACATGCGTGCGTGCACATCGGTGGAGTTGTTTCTTGGCGGGCAGTGGGGGACTAAAACCTCAATTTCATTATCTTAAATCGGATCCACAGATGACCGGCTATGAAATGAATGAAATTGGAAATAATCAGTTAATGAAGTTATCCCTTTTATTACAATAGACATATGTTTTACAACATGTCCAGTGTGATATGGCATCAGCCAATATGATACAGTGTTCCTGCCTGCTGCTGTCAGTTTTTGTGGTAATTTCCTAAATTGCTGTGTACATTACAAATACTCGACAGTCGACAGAGATGCATTTAATAGAATCATGCAAGGAAAAACATTTTCAATAAGGGGGAATTCCGACCCGAGTTAAGCGTGCGTAAATGGAATATAATTCCCTATGCACCAATCTCTCTACGCATATTCTGATATTTGTCCGCCGATACAGGAGCAATAACAGCCTAGTTTACTAATTATATACAGTATATATATATATATATATATACTTGTATTATTATTATTATTTTCTATTTCGATGTATCACCCTTAGCTCCCCTACTTCACTCGGCTATGTAACAGCTAGGTAAATGAGTAAGTCGTTTGGATAAGGGGATTGTGTTTTATATCTATTTTACCTTATGATCCCTGGAGACAAATGTGAAACCAGTCACATGACATAAAACTGAAGCATATCAACATATCACCTTTTCCACAGTGACGTTTATGAAATGCTGGCCTTGCAGATATGAAATGTGGAGAACCAAGCTATACGCTTCTGTAGCCATGTACTAATGACAGTATAGTGCCAAACCTACTGAGTTGATTTATGATTTCTAGAATGTTTTAATTATATGCCCGAACTTTTCACTGTATTTTTTACAATTTGGATGGTGTTAAATACTAGCCACTATCGGTAGCCACCGTCAGTTATACTAACATACATTTATAACTGTCACTTTAGTGTTCGTTTCCTTACATTTTGCATCAGTCCATTCCATTGTTAGTTTACCTTTATTTCCTCTGTCACGTTCTTGTGGTTGTTCCTGAGGATCGCTAGCAATAGTGGATCATTTTAGGCTAACATTTTACAAGTTGTGCAATAATTTGGAACATGTAACCTATTTGAATCATTATGGAACACAGACCATATTCCACAGTTTAAACTTGGACCCGGTTGCATAAAACATCTTTAGTGTTTCCCTTCAGGGTTTACCTTAAGGAATAATTGTCTCTTACCTAACAGAATTGTTTAAGGGTGTTGCATAGAGCCCCTCAAATATTTCCTTAGGTAAGGGCATACTTAAAGGGTTTTATGGTAGTTTGAAAACATGTATGGAAGAAAGAGTATTTTGGTACCATGGAGATGGCCTGATTTACTGACTAAATGTCTTGTCAAAGAGATCACTTTCATTTTGTGAGATAGCAAAAAAGAACTTCTACAACCAAGACAGGATAACGAAATTGCTTCAGAAGATAATAAACCATGTTTCTTTTTACTTTTTTCTCAACTTGTTTATTACATCAAGCTAGTTTAGTAGCTATAGCTAACTAGCCAGCTAGCTTTGTAGCCATGGATTGTGCACCTTCCATTGCTTAGTTAAGTAGCTAGCTGGTTGATGTTTCCTTTTGTAACCAGAGCAGATGAACGCAACATTCACCTCCACAAATGATGTTTACACTGATATCCATACTGAATTAAGCAGTTAAGGGACCTCATGGGCACCCTTAACTTTTTCACTTAATTTAAGAGGGAAATTCACCTTAAAATGTTTTATGCAACTGACTTAAAATTAAGGAAACTTTAAGGGAAAAGATAAGGGGAAGATTAAGGTGTTTTATGCAACCTGGCCCTGGAGCATGGCACACGGTTCACGATAACTGGACCGTTGTCATCACAGTTCCATGATTAGTGAGGATTATTAGAGTAGATTTACAGTGGGGAAAAATAGTATTTAGTCAGCCACCAATTGTGCAAGTTCTCCCACTTAAAAAGATGAGAGAGGCCTGTAATTTTCATCATAGGTACACGTCAACTATGACAGACAAAATGGGATTTTTTTTCTCCAGAAAATCACATTGTAGGATTTTTTATGAATTTATTTGCAAATTATGGTGGAAAATAAGTATTTGGTCAATAACAAAAGTTTCTCAATACTTTGTTGTATACCCTTTGTTGGCAATGACACAGGTCAAACGTTTTCTGTAAGTCTTCACAAGGTTTTCACACACTGTTGCTGTTATTTTGGCCCATTCCTCCATGCAGATCTCCTCTTGAGCAGTGATGTTTTGGGGCTGTCGCTGGGCAACACGGACTTTCAACTCCCTCCAAAGATTTTCTATGGGGTTGAGATCTGGAGACTGGCTAGGCCACTCCAGGACCTTGAAATGCTTCTTACGAAGCCACTCCTTCGTTGCCCGGGCGGTGTGTTTGGGATCATTGTCATGCTGAAAGACCCAGACACGTTTCATCTTCAATGCCCTTGCTGATGGAAGGAGGTTTTCACTCAAAATCTCACGATACATGGCCCCATTCATTCTTTCCTTTACACGGATCAGTCGTCCTGGTCCCTTTGCAGAAAAACAGCCCCAAAGCATGATGTTTCCACCCCCATGCTTCACAGTAGGTATGGTGTTCTTTGGATGCAACTAAGCATTCTTTGTCCTCCAAACACGACGAGTTGAGTTTTTACCAAAAAGTTCTATTTTGGTTTCATCTGACCATATGACATTCTCCCAATCCTCTTCTGGATCATCCAAATGCACTCTAGCAAACTTCAGACGGGCCTGGACATGTACTGGCTTAAGCAGGGGGACACGTCTGGCACTGCAGGATTTGAGTCCCTGGCGGCATAGTGTGTTACTGATGGTAGGCTTAGTTACTTTGGTCCCAGCTCTCTGCAGGTCATTCACTAGGTCCCCCCGTGTGGTTCTGGGATTTTTGCTCACCGTTCTTGTGATAATTTTGACCCCACGGGGTGAGATCTTGCGTGGAGCCCCAGATCAAGGGAGATTATCAGTGGTCTTGTATGTCTTCCATTTCCTAATAATTGCTCCCACAGTTGATTTCTTCAAACCAAGCTGCTTACCTATTGCAGATTCAGTCTTCCCAGCCTGGTGCAGGTCTACCATTTTGTTTCTGATGTCCTTTGACAGCTCTTTGGTCTTGGCCATAGTGGAGTTTGGAGTGTGACTGTTTGAGGTTGTGGACAGGTGTCTTTTATACTGATAACAAGTTCAAACAGGTGCCATTAATACAGGTAACGAGTGGAGGACAGAGGAGCCTCTTAAAGAAGAAGTTACAGGTCTGTGAGAGCCAGAAATCTTGCTTGTTTGTAGGTGACCAAATACTTATTTTCCACCATAATTTGCAAATAAATTCATAAAAAATCCTACAATGTGATTTTCTGGAAAAAAAATGCTCAATTTGTCTGTCATAGTTGACGTGTACCTATGATGAAAATTACAGGCCTCTCTCATCTTTTTAAGTGGGAGAACTTGCACAATTGGTGGCTGACTAAATACTTTTTCCCCCCACTGTATAGTACTACTGGTCAACCCTTATTGTACACTTTTCTCTCCTTCCAAGATTTCATGGATTGAACAATTGAATATGGCGACTTCAGGATGAATCAATCCACTGTATTTTTGATTCACCAATATATTTTGTGTGTAAAGGCTCACCAAACCTGTTTAAAAAAAAAAAAGTATTCACACCCCTTGACTTCTTCTCCATTTGGTGGTGTTACAGCATGAATTTAAAATGGATTAAATTGAGATTGTGTGTCACAGGCCTTCACGATATACCCCATAATGTCGAAGTGGAATTATGTTTTTCTAAATGTTCAATCCCTTTGCTATGGCAAGCCTAAATACGTACAAATTAGCATAACAAGCCACATAAGTTGTATGGACTCACTCTGTGTGCAATAATAGTGTTTAACATGATTTTTGAATGACTACCTCATCTGTGTACCTCACACATACAATTATATGTAAGGTCCCTCAGTCGAGCAGTGAATATCAAACACAGATTCAACCACAAAGACCAGGGAGGTTTTTCAATGCCTCGCGAAGAAGGGAACCTATTGGTAGATGGGTAAAAAAAAGCAGACATTCAATATCCCTTTGAGCGTGGTGAAGTTATTAATTACACTTTGGATTGTGTAGCAATACACCCAGTCACTACAAAGATACAGGCGTCCTTCCTAATTCAATTGCCGGAGAGGAAGGAAACCGCACAGCGATTTCACCATGAGGCCAATGGTGACTTTAAAACAGTTACAGAGTTTAATGGCTGTGATAGGAGAAAACTGAGGATGGATCAACATCATTGTAGTTACTCCACAATACTAACCTAATTGACAGAGTGAAAAGAAGGAAGCCTGTACAGAATAAAAAGTAATACTGCAAAAAATGTGGCAAAGCAATTAACTTTTTGTCCTGAATACAAAGTGTTATGTTTGGGGCAAATCCAATACAACACATTACTGAGTACCTCTCTACATACAGTATTTTCAAGCATAGTGGTGCCTGCATCATGTTATGGGTATGCTTGTAATCGTTAAGGACTGGGGAGTTTTTAAGGATAAAGAAATAAACGGAATGGAGCTAAGCACAGGCAAAATCCTAGAGGAAAACCTTGTTCAGTGTGCTTTCCACCAGACACTGGGAGATGAATTCACGTTCAGCAGGACAATAACCTAAAACACAAGGCCAAATCTACACTGGAGTTGCTTACCAAGAAGTCAGTGAATGTTCCTCAGTGGCCGAGTTACAGTTTTACTTAATAAATCTACTTGAAAATCTATAGCAAGACCTAAAAATGGTTGTCTAGCAATGATCAACAACCAATTTGACAGAGCTTGAAGAATTTTGAAAAGAATAATGGACAAATGTTGCACACTCCAGGTGTGGAAAGCTCTTAGAGACTTACCCAGAAAGACTCACAGCTGTAATCGCTGCCAAAGGTGCTTCTACAAAGTATTGACTCAGGGGTGTGAATACTTATGTAAATGTTTGTATTTCATTTTCAATACATTTGCAAACATTTCTAAAAACATGTTTTCACTTTGTCATTATGGGTTATTGTCTGTAAATGGGTGAGAGAAAAAAATCTATGTAATTAATTTTGAATTCAGGCTGTAACACAACAAAATTTGGAATAGGTCAAGGGGTATGAATACCTTCTGAAGGCACTGCACTTTCCTAACCCTAAATAATATACAAGATCAGAGTATTTGGTGCTGAAAAGGAGGCGAATATGCGTGTATTTACATGGCTTTCTTTCATTGATCCCTAATATTATGAACGTTCTCTTTATATATTATAGTCTGTCGAGAAAATTCTAATTAAAGGTACACCAAATTAAAAGGAATGGCTTTAGATAAATATACTGAAACCCCTATTGAATGAAAACTCCACGAAAGATTATGTTGGCCAGCAAGTGGGAGGGTTTTCAGTGGTTGAATTAAATGTATTTAGTGCATGCAAGGGAACCACGCCTGCAAAGCCCATTACGCACCTGCATAAGGTACACTACATGACCAAAGGTATGTGGACACCTGCTCGTCGAACATCTCATTCAAAATCATGGGCCTTAATATAGAGTTGGTCCCCCACCTTGCTGTTATAACAGCCTCCACTCTTCTGGGAAGGCTTTCCACTAGATACTGGAACATTGCTGTGGGGACTTGTTTCCATTCAGCCTAGCCCGAATCATGAAAAACTGCCCCATACCATTATTCTTCCTCCACCAAACTTTACAGTTGGCACTATGCATTGGGGCAGACAGCATTCTTCTGGCATCTGCCAAACCCAGATTCGTCCGTCGGACTGTCAGATGGTGAAGCGTGATTCATCGCTCCAGAGAACGCGTTTCCACTGCTCCAGAGTCCAATGGCGGCAAGCTTTACACCACTCCAGCCGACGCATGGCATTGTGCATGGTGATCTTAGGCTTGTGTGCGGCTGCTCGGCCTTGGAAACCCATTTCATGAAGCTCCCGACAAACAGTTATTGTGCTGACGTTGCTTCCAGAGGCAGTTTGGAACTCGGTAGTGAGTGTTGCAACTGAGGACAGAAGATTTTTATGCGGTACGCGCTTCAGCACTCAGCGGTCCCGTTCTGTGAGCTTGTGTGGCCTACCACTTCGCGTCTGAGCCGTTGTTTCTCCTAGACGTTTCCACTTCACAGTAACATGTTGCACCTAGACATTTCCACTTCACAATAACAACACATACAGTTGACCAGGGCAGCTCTAGCAGGGCATACATTTGACGAACTGACTTGTTGGAAAGGTGGCATTCGATGACAGTGCCACGTTGAAAGTCACTGAGCTCTTCAATAAGGCCATTCTACTGCCAATGCTTGTCTATGGATATTGCATGGCTGTGTGCTTGATTTTATACACCTGTCAGCAACGGGTGTGGCTGAAATAGCCGAATCCACTAATTTGAAGGGGTGTCCACATACCTTTGTATATATAGTGTAAGTCTGAATAGGAAAGGCGTGCGTAGGAAAGAAATGTGAGAATATGTAAATCTATTGTAGGATAGGCCTACTGTACAACAGTACAACTCACTGTTCAATGTTAACATTGAACAGTGAGTTTGCAACACTATGTTCTTACAGTTGTTATACAGTATATTGTTGAGAGCTGTGAGTGCTGGCACAGTGGGCACGAAACAGTAGCTGAAAGTGTTGTAAAAGTCATTCAATCTCTGTCATAAGGGCCAGTCCCTGCTGTGGCTCCGTTATATAACAGCCAATCCATGCCCACTGTGCCAGCACTCACGGCTCTCAACAATATACTGTATAACAACTGTAAGAACATAGTGTTGCAAACCACACTGCAAAAGACAAGGAGAGATAGGTGGTTTGGAATGAAATTCTGAAAGACTGACACTCAGGCAGGTGGACAGGCAGATAGAGTGTGTATGTGTGTGGGTGTGTGTGCTTGTGTGTGAGAGAGAACATAACTATTTAGACCTACAGTTTAACCCAAATATGCTAAATATTCTAAATATAATAGTTCTAAATATAATGCTCTGTTTGTTCTCATAGTGTGTCAGTGTGTGAACCCAATTAAGATGTCCTGGGTGATTACTTTGTCCTTCAGTTTAATTAATGCCTTATTGCCATATGTAAACATTGAGAAATGTTTATCTAAATGTGTTCAATTACTGGAGTATAGTACAGGAAATAAGTTGAAGGAAATGATTGGGGAGGTGGTAGCTGAATGTCAGCTGCTTGAGTTTGTACAGTAGCCTGCCTGACATTATTTACACCAGTTATGGCAGGAGCCCTGGTTTCATTTGTTTCTGTCCTCCTATTGCGTTTTTCTCTTCGAAGAACACACCATGTCGCACCTTATGACTAAGCCATACGAGGAGCAATAATTAATATGCATAATAAATTCAACTACCCGCACGAACAGCGGACAATATAGTAAGTTTGAACAAAAGAGACACCGGCGGCTAAGTTTCTCTCATTGGATGACCCATGATGAGTAACTGTTTTTTCTTACTGTAACTTTACGACATCAGCTACATGGATGGACCATCGCATGAACTTTTCATTGCCACTAGAATGTACCGTTAATGATGGGGAAACCTGTTGTTTTTATTATGGGCACATGGACAGCATCCAAGACGAGTTGGTAAGTGTTGATGCATGTACTATAAACTGTTGTTTCAAGCAGTGTCGTAAATGTTATTAATTATTGTGGCAGCGATCGTGACCATAAATAGTTTCTTTACAAGGTGTGTTGTTGCATAGATGGATACATTATTAGAGTGTGCAATTGAGCAGCAGCTCACTAAGTATTTGACGTCAGGTGACATCTTTTGGACTTCTTTTTTTGGTCTTTTTTTTTCGCGTACCGGCCTTGATTTCAACTTCCACAGTCGTTGATTTTTGGTGCGGACCGGACCAAATCTGAACCAATCATAGACATCTATGTTTCACAAGTTTGACATCACAGTACAGCACAGCACAGCAGTACAATAGAGCACAACAGAGTACAGTACATTACAGTACACTACAGAGTAAAGAAAAGTAGCTTATAGTGTACTGTATTGTACCCTACTTTACTCTAATGTACTATACTCTACAGAACTAAACTGTACTGTACTCTACTGAATTAAACTCTACTGTGCTGGAGTGTACTCTACTGTACTCTAATCTACTAAATGAAACTCTACTGTACTGTACTAAATTAAACTATACTGTACTTTACTGTGGTCTAATGTACTCTACTCTAATTAATTAAACTGTACTTTACCATACTGTACTCTACTGAATTAAACTCTACTGTACTGTACTCTACTCTAATGAATTAAACTATAATGTACTGTACTGTACTGCACTAAACTATACTTTACTGTACTCTAATGTACTCTACTCTAATTATTTAAACGGTATTGTACCATACTGTACTCTGACTGTACTGTACTGAATTAAACTCTACTGTACCATACCTTACCTTATTGTACTCGTCTGTGTTCTACTGTTATCCAGAGTGACTTACAGTTACTGCATTCAACGTAGGTAGATAAACAACAACATATCACAGTCATAGCAAGAAAAAAACATATACATTTACGTCATTTAGCAGACGCTCTTATCCAGAGCGACTTACAAATTGGTGCATTCACCCTATAGCCAGTGGGATAACCACTTTACAT
Organism: Coregonus lavaretus; assembly: GCF_964263955.1. Taxonomy (NCBI): domain Eukaryota; kingdom Metazoa; phylum Chordata; class Actinopteri; order Salmoniformes; family Salmonidae; genus Coregonus; species Coregonus lavaretus. The sequence continues at coordinate 39,395,249 of NC_140002.1, forward strand.
TTTTTTTTTTTTGGGGGGGGGGGGGGGGGTATTCCAGGTATTCCTTAAAGAGGTGGGGTTTCAAATGTCTCCGGAAGGTGGTGAGTGACTCCGCTGTCCTGGCGTCGTGAGGGAGCTTGTTCCACCATTGGGGTGCCAGAGCAGCGAACAGTTTGGACTGGGCTGAGCGGGAACTATGCTTCCGCAGAGGAAGGGGAGCCAGCAGGCCAGAGGTGGATGAACGCAATGCCCTCGTTTGGGTGTAGGGACTGATCAGAGCCTGAAGGTACGGAGGTGCCGTTCCCCTCACTGCTCCATAGGCAAGCACCATGGTCTTGTAACGGATGCGAGCTTCAACTGGAAGCCAGTGGAGTGTGCGGAGGAGGGGGGTGACGTGAGAGAACTTGGGAAGGTTGAACACCAGACGGGCTGCGGCATTCTGGATGAGTTGTAGGGGTTTAATGGCACAGGCAGGGAGCCCAGCCAACAGCGAGTTGCAGTAATCCAGACGGGAGATGACAAGTGCCTGGATTAGGACCTGTGCCGCTTCCTGTGTAAGGCAGGGTCGTACTCTCATATGTAACCGTTACTCAGAATGTTATTGTAGTTGAAGTGGTCTGTTGGTTTATTCTGTATGTTGGACTACTTTAAAAATCACTGCCAGTTTTAAAGCTTTTGAAAAAGCTATCATAAGTGCATGTGATAGATGGGAGGAATAATACATATTAGTTGTAATCTCAAATCAAATGGTATTGGTCGCGTACACATATTTTGCAGATGTTATCGCAGGTGCAGCAACATGTTTATGTTTCTAGCTCCAACAGTGCAGTAATACTTAACAATACACAACAATACACACAAATCCCACAAGTATAAAGAAAGGAATTAAGAGCAAATAATGTAAGAAATTACACACAAAAGAAATACTGCAAAGTCTGCTAGGAGCTAGGAACAGGGCGACCATATCTGTCAGGGCCATCTTTTAATCTTCAGTTGACAAATTATTATTGTGATATAATGCTTTCTTAATTGAGAATGTATAGCAGTTGACATTTAGCCATAGAATCAATGACCGAACAATATGTATTTTCAATGTCTGTAAATTACATACTTTCAACGTCCAGAAAATACGTACTTTTACCTTTAATTTAGCACCAAAAAATGCACCTGATTTCAAAGTCCGGAAAATACAGTGGGGAGAACAAGTATTTGATACACTGCCGATTTTGCAGGTTTTCCTACTTACAAAGCCTGTAGAGGTCTGTAATTTTTATCATAGGTACACTTCAACTGTGGGAGACGGAATCTAAAACAAAAATCCAGAAAATCACATTGTATGATTTTTAAGTAATTAATTTGCATTTTATTGCATGACATAAGTATTTGATCACCTACCAACCAGTAAGAATTCCGGCTCTCACAGACCTGTTCGTTTTTCTTTAAGAAGCCCTCCTGTTCTCCACTCATTACCTGTATTAACTGCACCTGTTTGAACTCGTTACCTGTATAAAAGACACCTGTCCACACACTCAATCAAACAGACTCCAACCTCTCCACAATGGCCAAGACCAGAGAGCTGTGTAAGGACATCCGGGATAAAATTGTAGACCTGCACAAAGCTGGGATGGGCTACAGGACAATAGGCAAGCAGCTTGGTGAGAAGGCAACAACTGTTGGCGCAATTATTAGAAAATGGAAGAAGTTCAAGATGACGGTCAATCACCCTCGGTCTGGGGCTCCATGCAAGATCTCACCTCGTGGGGCATCAATGATCATGAGGAAGGTGAGGGATCAGTCCAGAACTACATGGCAGGACCTGGTCAATGACCTGAAGAGAGCTGGGACCACAGTCTCAAAGAAAACCATTAGTAACACACTACGCCGTCATGGATTAAAATCCTGCAGCGCACGCAAGGTCCCCCTGCTCAAGCCAGCGCATGTCCAGGCCCGTCTGAAGTTTGCCAATGACCATCTGGATGATCCAGAGGAGGAATGGGAGAAGGTCATGTGGTCTGATGAGACAAAAATTGAGCTTTTTGGTCTAAACTCCACTCGCCGTGTTTGGAGGAAGAAGAAGGATGAGTACAACCCCAAGAACACCATCCCAACCGTGAAGCATGGAGGTGGAAACATCATTCTTTGGGGATGCTTTTCTGCAAAGGGGACAGGACGACTGCACCGTATTGAGGGGAGGATGGATGGGGCCATGTATCGCGAGATCTTGGCCAACAACCTCCTTCCCTCAGTAAGAGCATTGAAGATGGGTCGTGGCTGGGTCTTCCAGCATGACAACGACCCGAAACACACAGCCAGGGCAACTAAGGAGTGGCTCCGTAAGAAGCATCTCAAGGTCCTGGAGTGGCCTAGCCAGTCACCAGACCTGAACCCAATAGAAAATCTTTGGAGGGAGCTGAAAGTCCGTATTGCCCAACGACAGCCCCGAAACCTGAAGGATCTGGAGAAGGTCTGTATGGAGGAGTGGGCCAAAATCCCTGCTGCAGTGTGTGCAAACCTGGTCAAGACCTACAGGAAACGTATGATCTCTGTAATTGCAAACAAAGGTTTCTGTACCAAATATTAAGTTCTGCTTTTCTGATGTATCAAATACTTATGTCATGCAATAAAATGCAAATTAATTACTTAAAAATCATACAATGTGATTTTCTGGATTTTTGTTTTAGATTCCGTCACTCACAGTTGAAGTCTATGATAAAAATTACAGACCTCTACATGCTTTGTAAGTAGGAAAACCTGCAAAATCGGCAGTGTATCAAATACTTGTTCTCCCCACTGTATGTATACTACCAGTCAAAAGTTTGGACACACCTACTCATTCAAGGGTTTTTCTTTATTTTTACATTGTAGAATAATAGTACAAATAAAGAAAAACCCTTGAATGAGTAGGTGTGTCCAAACTTTTGACTGGTACTGTACGTTCAACGTATTTTTGACGTCTGTATAAGATGTATTTTCCACATCCGGAAAATACATCTTCTAACCTTTCATTCAGCACCTGAAATGCACATGATGTTGTCTGAAAAAGACATCTAAAATACGTATTTTCAACGTCATTTTGCTTACTGGGAGATTTCTCACTATTGATTTTACCATGAGAGTTGCAGTAGCCCTACCGACAATCACTGCAACTCAAAGTAGTCACAACTATGACAATTGCCACCATACTGTTTAATAGCACTGTTTAATTACATTATCTATGTAGACGGATTCTCAATTTCAACACATTATTTTTGTACAATCCATCAGTAACACATTTCTCTCCCTTTGAATCTACACTGAACAAAAATATAAACGCAATATGTAAAGTGTTGGTCCCATGTTTCATGAGCTGAAATAAAAGATCCCAGAAATGTTCCATACAAAACATGGAACAAAAAGCTTATTTTTCTTAAATATTGTGCACACATTTGTTTACATCCCTGTTAGTGAGTATCCTTTGCCAAGATAATCCATTCACCTGACAGGTGTGACATATCAATAAACTGATTAAACAGCATGATCATTACACAGGTACACCTTGTGCTGGGGACAATAAAAGGCCACTCTAAAATGTGCAGTTTTGTCACACAACACAATGCCACAGATGTCTCAAGTTTTGAGGGAGCGTGCAATTGGCATGCTGACTGCAGGAATGTCCACCAGAGCTGTTGCCAGAGAATTGAAGGTTCATTTTTCTACCATAAGCCGCCTCCAACGTTGTTTTAGAGAATTTGGCAGTACGTCCAACCGGCCTCACAACCGCAGACCGCGTGTGGGCGAGCGGTTTGCTGATGTCAATGTTGTGAACAGTGCGCCCCACAGTGGCGGTGGGGTTATGGTATGGGCAGGCATAAGCTACGGACAACAAACACAATTGCATTTTATCGTTGGCAATTTGAATGCACAGAGATACCGTGAATGAGATCCTGAGGCCCATCATCGTGCCATTCATCCGCCGTTATCAGCTCATGTTTCAGCATGATAATGAACGGCCCCATGTCGCAAGGACCTTCACACAATTCCTGGAAGCTGAAAATGTCCCAGTTCTTCCATGGCCAGCATACTCACCAGACATGTCACCCATTGAGCATGTTTGGGACGCTCTGGATCGACGTGTACAACAGCGTGTTCTAGTTCCCTCCAATATCCAGCAAGTTCGCACAGCCATTGAAGAGGAGTGGGACAACATTCCACAAGCCACGATCAACAGCCTGAACAACTCTATGCAAAGGAGATGTCACGCTGCATGAGGCAAATGGTGGTCACATCAGATACTGACTGATTTTCTGATCCACGCCCCTATTTTTTTTTTTTTAAAGGTATCTGTGACCAACAGATGTCACATATCTGTATTCCCAGTCATGTGAAATCCATAGATTAGGGCCTAATGAATTTAATTCAATTGACTGATTTCCTTATATGAATTGTAACTCAGTAAAATCTTTGAAATTGTTGCATGTTACATTCATTTTTGTTCAGTATATATCCTCTTGTTTGCATACAGCAGTAAACTCATCAAGCACTAAAAGTTATGAAAAATAAATGTATCTTAGTTACAGCATGTCACCTAGTCTGTGAGAGTCAACAGAAAGGCAGGACATCAAACATGTTGGGTAAACTGAACATGTTGGGTAAACTGAACATGGTGGATAAAATTAATGAGTTTCTCAGAACTGCCCTTACTGGAGATATGACAATGTAATTTACTGAGATGACGTTTTTCTAATTATATCAATGGACCAGTTAAACAAATTATCTAAATTATTGACAAAATATGTGTATAAAGGTCATGGTTGTTAGCAACATGGTCCAGCTCATGACTGTTCTCTTGTTCTGCAGTTGGCCCTGAGATGGTAACTCCATGCCAGATGTCAACATCAGTGATTCCCTGTTGTGAAGAAGAATGACTTTTGCTCCACCACTTCACTCTGCATCGCTCTGTGGAAGATGAACGAATCCTGTGTCTCCCAGACTAAAGACACCACCAATGTGACAGCAGATCCACTGGGGGGCCATGAGATATGGGAGGTGGTGGTGATTGTACTCATCACAGGGCCTCTCTCTCTGGTCACTATCATAGGCAACCTGCTGGTGGTGATCTCCTTCCGGGTCAACAGGCAGCTACGCACCTTCAGCAACTACTTCCTGCTGAGCCTGGCGGTGGCGGACCTGATCCTGGGGGCAGTCTCTATGAACCTCTATGCTGTTTATATTATCATGGGACGCTGGACCCTGGGCAGCCTGGCCTGTGACGTCTGGCTGGCTGTGGATTATGTGGCCAGCAATGCCTCCGTCATGAACCTGCTGGTCATCAGCTTCGACCGCTTCTACTCCATCACCAGACCGCTCACCTACCGGGCCAAGCGCACCACAGGCCGGGCAGCCGCAGCCATCGGCCTGGCCTGGGCCGTGTCCTTCATCCTGTGGGGGCCGGCCATCCTGTTCTGGCCCCATGTAGTGGGCAGGGCGTCACAGGACGCGGGTAAATGCTCTGTCCCGTTCCTGACCGAGCCTGCTCTCACATTCGGCACGGCCATTGCTGCCTTCTACCTTCCTGTCACCATCATGGGCATCCTGTACTGGAAGATCTACTGGGAGATCGAGAAGCGAGCCCAGGGTCTGGAGGGGCTAATGGGGTCTGGGAGCAGTGGAGGGCCCTCCCAGGCGTCTGTGGGAAGGTCTGTCTACTCCAGCAGCACCAAGAGCAGTGTCAGCAGCTCCAGAGAGGTGCCTGTGGGCAGGGAGCAGAGCAGTGAGGGGTCCCAGGGCTGCTTCCCTGTGAGAGAGGAGCCTAAACAGAGCAGTGGGAGGAGAATAGCAACATTGTCATTGTCTCCCACCAAGGGGGGCTACAGGGAGGGCTGCAGAGACAGCACCTGTAATGTAGATGAGGAAGAGCCTACGGTCTCACTCTCCTCCTCAGATGAAGAACTAGAGCAGAAGCAGCAGGGGGCGAGCGCTAAGACAAGCCCGAAAGCCATGATCCCACTCAGAGACATCCAGGGCAGGGACACTGTAGGGGCCAACAAACCCCTGACCTCTAGGGCAGAGGACAGTGCCGCAGGGCCACAGGGCAGGCAGTCCCCCCTAAAGGGCTCCACATCAGACTCCAGACGCTGCAAGCAGCCCAAAGCCAAGAGGAAGAACATGATCATCAGGGAGAAGAAGGCAGCCAGGACCCTGTGTGCCATCCTGCTGGCCTTCATCCTGACCTGGACACCCTACAACATCATGGTGCTGGTGTCCATCTTCTATTGCGTGCCTGAGACGCTGTGGCAGCTGGGCTACTGGCTATGCTACATCAACAGCACAGTCAACCCAGTCTGCTACGCCCTCTGCAACGAGCACTTCAGAGTCACCTTCAAGACATTGCTGCTCTGCCGCCCGGGACAGAGGAACTGGGGAAGGGCTTATAATGTCAACCATGCCTCGTTCAGGACACACAAGACCAGCAGTACTGTCTGAACTTTTTCAAAGCTAGACACTACCCTCTAGCTTAAGAGTCAGACCTGCCCTAATTAAAGACAGGCCAAGCACTTGCAGGGGGACAATTCTATAGAAGGCAGAGGAATTGCTTTTTGACTGTTAGATAACTAAAAGGAACTAACATGCTAAATATGATGTGCATTGACATTCTTAAGTCAATAGCAGAAAACCTACCCAGGGTATTGCCTAAAAGTACAGTCTTTCTTAAGAACATTACATACATCTATGATAATCATGCAGTCTTCCTTCCTCACCCTTCAGTTCCTCTCTATGGAGAAGTTGGTCTGCCCGTTTTGACTTCAGTCCAGAGCCCTTAGGAAATGGCTTCTGTTTATGACATGTTTATTGAAACAATAGGGTTATTAATTGGTCCATTTGCCTTAATGTTAAATCATCACCAAGAACAGGCTTTGTAATATAAAGGTAAACAATAATTAATTTCCAATGTTTTGGTTCCACGGACACAGATTTCATCACTGATACAATAGTGCTTCAAAGATCCTGTAAGTCGCTCTGGATAAGAGCGTCTGCTAAATGATGTAAATGTAAATGTAATCCTGAATGCCAATTGCTGTAATAGAGAAAAGAGGACATGGCACCAAATACAGTCAGTGCCAAATATTTTATTTTCCTGGAAAAAGACAAAACCTTCTACCATAAAGGAAACATTCATTCACAACTCAAATAAAGTCCCAAAACTGTTTTACATCAACTGAATCAATATAATTGCTGAATATGAAACCAAAACCGTAATGATCCAAATGGAAACTGCCTCTAAAACAAACATCCAAAAAAATGCATGAAATACTTGTTTAACACTTTAGTATTTGTTAGTTGGCTATTGATATAACATGATAGTATAGCTAAATTATATTACACAACTTCCTTACACTTTGATGAATTCAAATCTGAGTATACCATTAGCACACATGTGTGAGGGCACACATTATCATGCACTTGCTTGACTGTTTTTGCCTTTTTACCATGTCTGTCAATGTATCCTGTGTTTTTTTCAAGTTGAGATACAGTCATTTTAGCTAATTGTAATTTGTGTAATATGTGTGCCAGACCTGTGGAGAGCATTGCGCCCAGCTTTGGGGGAGAAGCACATATTGAGAAAATGCAAGGGAAAAAAACTGGTGTTCCCTTTACATGAAACAAAGAGAAGAAGTCAGACATGCAATTGATTCAGAAATGTGCCTTTAAGGTTCACCTTAGAATCCCTTTCTGCCCATCTTGCGAATAATAGAAATGTAGACCTATATATGACAATGTCAAATCATTTTTACTCCAAGGAAAATACTACAGTATAGCAAATCCAGGTGCACACACCAGTCTGCAGTTTGTGGTAACACACCACTGTCTGACTAGATCCTCTGATGGCTCCCCATCATCCCAATAATATTATTTCATCTCCCCACAGTCCCAGCAGCACTTGTATTGCTCATTACTGCCCTCCTGTGGCTATAAGTGTAGATCGTGACAGTCACGTGAGGCCCCAGTAGAGCAGGTTGGAGCAGGGTGGAGTGAGACATCCGAGCCGGTATGGGCAGGGAAACACAAAGTCCTGTGCTCGGTAGTTGTCTGTTTTTAAATGATCTCCCAACACATAACAACAATGGGTCAAAAAGGGGTCCAGGTCAGGACTACTGCTGCTACCTACTGCAGCTCTCCAGGACCAGTGTTGCCTACCAATGGAATAGGTCAATATTTTTGGTAAAAGGCTGGCTGTAGGCATAGGATACACTCAAATTCCCTTAATCACGCCAACCAGCAACCACTGATTCACTTTCCTTCAATGCAGCGAACACTCAATATCAATTCCTTAAACAGTTACGCCAATGTCCTGTTCCTCTCTCTGAGGTATAGAGATGGAAGTGTACTAAGTAATGGTAAGGCCCTCTCTATGCCCTGTGGTTTCCCAACTCTCAGTGTTGCCTCCACATCAGGAGATGGAGGATTTTTCATTGATATTGACGATGGGCATTACACAAAGATCATTTCAGAACCAACCTATTATTGCAGCTTTTAAATAATTCACACCTTTAATATGCTATAGAAATATAGAAATATACAAAACCTTAAACATTTTCTTATTATGAACAAGCATTGGCATGCTAATTGATTTCAACTATTTATTTCCTCTACACGCAAAACAGATATTTTGCAGAATAAAAGTAGGATCATTCGGAGCAGTCGTGTGCATGTACAGTGCATTCGGAAAGTATTCAGACCATTTCACTTTTTCCACATTTTGTAACGTTACAGCCTTATTCTAAAATGTATTCAATTGTATTTTTTCCCTCATCGATCTACACACAATATCCCATAATGACAAAGCAAAAACAGGTTTTTAGAAATAGGACATTTACATACGTATTCAGACCCTTTAACTCAGTACTTTGTTGAAGCACCTTTGGCAGTGATTACAGCCTAGAGTCTTCTTGGGTATGACGCTACAAGCTTGGCACACCTGTATTTGGGGAGTTTCTCCCATTCTTCTCTACAGATCCTCTCAAGCCATGTCAGGTTGGATGGGGAGCATCGCTGCACAGCTATTTTCAGGTCTCTCCAGAGATGTTCGATCGGGTTCAAGTCTGGGCTCTGGCTGGGCCACTTACGGACATTCAGAGACTTGTCCCGAAGCCACTCCTGTGTTGTCTTGGCTGTCTGCTTAGGGTCGTTGTCCTGTTGGAAGGTGAACCTTCGCCCCAGTCTGAGGTCCTGAGTGCTCTGGAGCAGGTTTTCATCAAGGGATCTTTGCTCCATTCATCTTTCCCTCGATCCCAGTCCTTGCCGCTGAAAACATCCCCACAGCATGATGCTGCCACCACTATGCTTCACCGTAGGGATGGTATTGGCCAGGTGATGAGTGGTGCCTGGTTTCATCCAGATGTGACGCTTGGCATTCAGGCCAAAGAGTTCAATCTTGGTTTCATCAGACCAGAGAATCTTGTTTCCCATGGTCTGAGAGTCCTTTAGGTGCCTTTTGGCAAACTCCAAGCAGCCTGTCATGTGCCTTTTACTGAGGAGTGGCTTCCGTCTGGCCACTCTGCCATAAAGGCCTGATTGGTGCTGCAGAGATGGCTGTCCTTCTGGAAGGTTCTCCAATCTCCACAGAGGAACTCTGGAGCTTTGTCAGAGTGACCATCGGGTTCCTGGTCACCTCCCTGACCAAGGCCCTTCTCCCCCGATTGCTCAGTTTGGCCGGGCGGCCAGCTCTAAGAAGATTCTTGGTGGTTCCAAACTTCTTCCATTTAAGAATGATGGAGGCCATTGTGTTTTTGGGGACCTTCAATGCTGCAGACATTTTTTGGTACCCTTCCCCAGATCTGTGCCTCGACACAATCCTGTCTCGGAGCTCTACGGACAATTCCTTCGACCTCATGGCTTGGTTTGTGCTCTGACATGCACTGTCAACTGTGGGACCTTATATAGACAGGTGTGTGCCTTTCATAATCATGTCCAATCAATTGAATTTACCACAGGTGGATTTCAATCAAGTTGAGGAACATCTCAAGCATGATCAATGGAAACAGGATGCACCTGAGCTCAATTTCGAGTCTCATAGCAAAGGGTCTGAATAAGGTATTTCAGTTCTTTATTTTTAATAAACTTGCAAAAATGTAGATTGATGAGGACGATTTATTTTTAATCAATTTTAGAATAAGGCTGTAACGTACCAAAATGTGGAAAGATTGAAGGGGTCTGAATACTTTCCGAATGCACTGTATGTGTGTCTGTATGTGAGATTGTGTGTACTTTGTGTTCAGGTATTTTGGCTGGTAAAAGCTGCGTTTGTGGTTTAAGCCACTTTTAAGGAAACATACTTGATGTATTGTCAAGTTCAGGGTATTGACACATTGAGTTTGATATATTGACAAATAGTTGAAAACAAAAGCCTATGGGTTACTTGAGCTTGGAACTGTGTAACAGTCATATAACAACCAAACCTAGGCGTGTTTCAGCAGGGGGCTGGTAAGGTACACTTCCCTTTTCACAGGTCATCTGTCCCACCCCATCCTCTCTGCTGACCACTGAGAGAGAACCTCACTGTGGATGGAGGGTTGTGTGTGTGAGGATGGGGGTCCATCACGACGGAGGGGCATTACGGGTCTGGTATATGGACGCCTTGTCTTTCAATAGGTCCAGACACAGATGGCAGCTCCAGCTCCCTGTTAGAGGACACAAGGAAACAGAGTGGTGAATGACTCACATACTTTTAGTCCAATAAATATGCTCTTTCTTCCATGGGGTCTAAAGGTAGAGGCTATTTTGTGCTCTAATACTTTGCACTGAATAAGCATTTCAAATGCTAGCAAAGTGCTGAAAGAGGTGATTCATCAGTAAAACACCTGGCCATGCTATCGTTGTCTGGCTACGCTGCCTGAGAGCTCTACTTGGACACTGCTCTGCCAAATGTACTGAGATAAATCTGTCTCCCTACGGAGAGAAAACCACAACACTCGTTACCAAAATGTCAAGAGCTGTTGACTCAAACCTCCCTTATTAGACAGGCAAATTGGGCAGTGGCTGTGAAAAAGCACATTTCAGCCAACATCATGGAACAGACACATCCACATGCACATCCTGCTCTTACCTTCTGGAGGTTCAGTCATAGGGGGGCTGAGACAGTACATGTGATAGCCTCTATCACAGTCATCACAGAACAGAAGCTGGTCCTGGACAAAAGACAACAGGCTCATTATACAATGCAGTTTTCAGTGTACCACCTTATTTCAAACATACAGTACACTTAATTTATCCCACAGTAATAAGTATGAAGCCTGCAGGTGAACTCACGTCATTCTCTGAGGTGCCACATATGTTGCAGCACTTGCACTCGATGCACTGCCAGCGGTAGGTCTTCACTGCAGCCATCATCACGGGGGTGAACTGCAGGCAGGATGGGTGGCCTGGGTTGGACACAGAGAGTGGGTCTCACAGGACAAACCCTGTCTGCCACTGTCATTACTACTGGTCTTTGGAACTATGCCATCATGCGTCTGAACACACTCAATACGGATCCTAAAGTAAAGTCTACCACTCACGCACGCTCATACAAATCGGCTCAAATGCCGAGGTTAGCCCCGTCTCTCAGGGTAAAGGCCAGGGGTGGAGTGGTTACCTGAACGTCCACAGTCTGAGCAGGACTGCAGCTCCTCTGACTGGCCCGTCTTCTGGTTGAGGGCAGAGTCTCCCAGGCAGAAGTCACAGTAGTTATTGGGTATCGCCAAACCATCTGGACCTTTCTTGGGTGCTGTGAGGGAGAGACACAGAATAAAACAATGTATAAGCATGCATTCAAAGGTTATTGATTAACAAGGGTCCGGAATCGCACAAGGATCCAGGGTCATTGGCCGTGTCAAAATACCTAAGTAGCAGGCATTTTAGGTATGCGAAAATAGGACGTTTTATAGTATGTGGAATTTTGAAAATCGAGTATGCTTTAAATGCCAGGATGTCATTTATACTCATTTCGGCTTTTCATCTAGTAAAATTTGCTGCACACTTTTGAGAAAGAGAATATTCTTTCCAGACTTGCGTGTGTTTGACAACAGCTGATAATGAGATAAGGGCACGCAATGTACCCAAATGAACGAATGGCGGGAATCAACACAATTGCGTATTAGAAGACGCATTCTCAGGATGGGAAAGCCTAGTATGTTGATAGTGGTTGCTTACTGCATTATTTTTTACTAAACAGTATGTTCTAAATAGTATGTAGTACGATTAATACACAGTATGTATTTTTAGTAAGTAGTAGGCAAGACAGCCATCGACTTACTACGGCTAACCAATGACCTATAAATGACCTCACTGGTCACCAATGACTGGTCACTTACTCTTTGGCTCCTCAGGCTGGGGCGGAGTGGGGGTGTGGACCTCAGGCTCCTCCTTGTCCTCTCCCTCCTCCTCAGCCAGGTGGGAGTGGGTGTAGTGGTAACTCAAGCCCGGACGGTTCTTGTAACGCTTCCCACAGACTGCCAGAGAAACCCCCAAACACAACACGTGTGAAAACAAAACATACGTAAACAATTAAGTAGCCTTCATACGAGGTCAGAGTACATTGTTTCCTAAATCGCTCGGATCTGACCTTGCCGTGACATTTACTGATGCTGAAAATCATATTCATGCACTCCTGTCCTCTGCAATGGCCTGCTGTTTGGTCCATCCTCCCACTTAGTCAACCAGTTTCAGCACGTCCACAACACTGCTGTCCACCTCTACCCTCTTAACCCCATCCTTCAGTCTGCACTGGCTCATCTTGGAAGAGTGATGAGAGCATATTTAGTTTCCAGACTTTTCAATTTGCACTCAATAGCTGGAGGCGATAGACCATCTGTGGCCCTGAATGACAATTGTGCAATTCAATTTCAACTGGAGCAGAGAAGGCTAGATCTGTTTCTTGGAAGGAATCTTTTCAGCAGACAAAACCCTACATTTTAGCTTGATGGAGTCTGTTTTAATAAATGGACCAAACAGCTTAGATTAGTACTAATAACTTTAATAAAGATGACCTCCTGTGCCAGACTAGAACTATGGTGCTTTGGGAATGGTATGGGGAGTCTAGACTAGCCTAATACCCAGGGTTATAAATAGATGGATTTGTGGTGGGATTGTCAGAGTCATGGAAACAAAGATGTCAGTGTTTTACCCAAGCCTCAGGGCCTGTGTGAGGTCTAGCATAAGATGGACCAGCAGACCAAACACTTCCTCCCTACCTCTCTCCCACACTCTCTTAATCCCTCCACCCATGCAATCACCCTCTCTCATTTCTACAGCTGATACCTAGAGGTGCAAGATTACTGACTAGGTCAGCTCCCAGCCCCAGCTCCCTGCCCCTTTCGCAGCCCAGACTGCCACAAAGGTCATGGTGCAGAACCCAGGTTAGTATTCTTCTGGATGGACAAGGCTCTCAACAACATTCCTCCCCCCCACAGGCATTGCATAGGCAGTCTCACACCAAGATCCACACAGCCCCAAGTTGGTGGTTCAAAACAAAAGCAGAGGCACTATTTTACTCTAAAGAAACAGGTGAGGAGGACGAGACAGGACAGGATGCAGATGAGATAAGAAAAAGTAATGGAGCTAAGAAATGCAAATGAGACATACTAAATTAAGAGACAAGACACAAAGCCCGATTATGACCAACATATCGCCAACAGTTCATTGGCTGTAGTGTATGCAATAGTAAGTGTGCAATACAGAGCCAAGATATTCCTGAAGACAAACTACTGTTGAGTAGCCTAAATGTCATTTAGGATCAAATAATACAAATTGACACTGCTACTTAAACTGTGAGGTGGAAATTAAGCACAGAGAATGCATCTCTACACTACACATTCACAATCCACCCTATCAAGTTAACTTTGACTTCAAGTCAATTGAATTTTACCTTGAAAATGAGAGCCATTCAGTGGATGAGGGGGAGGCAGCAACATTTAGCCTAGTCTATGGGTTCTACTAACCTCAAAGTGTTCTACATTTTAGCCAACACACACACAGAGAGAGAAACAAACAGGCAGTAAGCAGACTGGACTGGAGGCAGAGGAAACAGGAATGACAGAAATGTACCTCGTCCAGAAGGTTTTGAAATATGCTTTTGTTTCAAAGTGTCTGAAAGAGAGAAAAGGGAGAGAGAGCATAGACTGAAAGACTCAGAGAAGTACGCTCACAGACTGACAGAGAATCAGAAAGGCATCAACAATGCACCCGAGTGTCTGAGTTTCAGCTGCAAGAGATGACAATTTCAGGAGCTAAAAACAACAGACTTCCCAGCAAGAGAGCTCCTAGGGAGTAGAGAGAGTAGCCCCCCCTGCAAAGCCCATCTGTACTCCCACTTTCCCCTCCCAGGCTCTGCTGCACCCCCCTGGGACTCACTGTCACAGGAATAGGGCTTGTCCTTGTCATCCAGCGCAGCCGCCGCAGCATCCAGCTTCTTCTTGGCACTGCTCACTCCACGACCCTGTGGACAAACACGCCATCATAATACATCATCCTCATCCCTAATATCATAGGTACAGTCATGTTGCCGCATTGGACACCATTTCAGATGACATGCCCTTAACATTACTAACAATTATTTGTTTAGAATAGCTTCTCTCACTTTTCCCTTTCCTTTGCCTCTTCTTTTCGGGGTGTCCTCCTCATAGTCCTCATCTTCCAAGTCATCCAGGAAGTCATCTGGCTCCAGGACTCTCTGTATAGACAGAAGAATGCATGTAACTGCAGTAGCTAATGTCATTGGAGGACTAATAAACAAGCTAGGTATCACACACAGTCCCTCCAACCACAGAAGGCTATGGTACCTTTCTGACACGTGCTGCAGGGGTGACTGCCCCTTCAGTGTAGTCTGCCAGACTGGACTCCTCCTCAGGGCCTCGGAGCTCCGGAGGACCCCGCTTGTCCAGGGGTTCTCCCTTCAGAAGGGCCTCCAGACTGCTGCCATCAGATGATGACAGGGAATCCTTCTTCAACCCCAGGTCCAGCTCTACAGACAGGGAGAACCACAAACAACCTTTACAAATGAGTAAAGAACAAACAGAAAAATTGTGCAGAGGGGCACACAAACATGTCAACACAGCTTTAGTATTATTAAGATGAGCAGTATCCCATGATAAGGACGTACCTGACTTCAGAGGAGGGAAGACGAGCCGGGGATCTTCTGGGGGGTGGGCTCGTCGTTTCTTCCTCCACCTGCGGGATGGGTAGGTGTACAACTGTCCTGGGGCCACGCCTGAGAGAGGACAGATCGGGTGCTCACTAACATACAACTAAGACCCAACAGTGACAGTACGTACATATCCAAACCAGAAGCCATGGATTACAGGAAACATCCGCACTGAGCTAAAGGCTAGAGCTGCAGCTTTCAAGGAGCGGGTCACTAATCCGGACACTTATAAGAAATCCCGCTACACCCTCCGACAAAACATCAAACAGGCAAAACGTCAATATAGGACTAAGATCAAATCCTACTACACCGGCTCTGATGCTCGTTGGATATGGCAGCGCTTGCAAACTATCACGGATTAGAAAGGGAAAGCCAGCCGAGAGCTGCCCAGTTACGCGAGCCTACCAGACGAGCTAAATGCCTTCTATGCTTGCTCCGAGTCAAGCAACACTGAACCGTGGGTGAGAGCACCAGCTGTTCCCGACGACTGTATGATCACACTCTCCGTAGCCGATGTGAGTAAGACCTTTAAACAGGTTAACATTCACAAGGCCGCAGGGCCAGGCGGATTACCAGGACGTGTACTCAGAGCATGCGCTGACCAGCTGGCAAGTATCTTCACTGACATTTTCAACCTCTCCCTGACCCAGTTTGTAATACCTACATGTTTCAAGCAGACCACCATAGTCCCTGTGCCCAAGAACGCCAAGGTAATCTTTCTAAATGACTACCGCCCCGTAACACTGACATCTGTAGCAATTAAATTATTTGAAAGGCTGGTCATGGCTCACATCTACACCATAATCCCAGAAATCCTGGACCCACTACAATACGCATACTGCACAAACAGATCCACAGATGACGCAATCTCTATTGCACTCCACACTGCCCTTTCCCACCTGGACAAAAGGAACACCTACGTGAGAATGCTGTTCATAGACTACCGCTCCACGTTCAACACCATAGTGCCCTCCAAGCTCATCACTAAGCTAAGGTCCCTGGGCTGAACACCTCCCTCTGCAACTGGATCCTGGACTTCCTGATGGGCCGCCCCCAGGTGGTAAGGGTAGGCAACAACACATATGCCATGCTGACCCTCAACACGGGCGCCCCTCAAGGGTGTGTGCTTACTCCCCTCCTGTACTCCCTGTTCACCCACGACTCCCTACACCATTATCAAGTTTGTGGTGGTCCTGATCACCAACGACGATGAGACAGCCTATAGTGAGGACATCAGAAACCTTGCAGTGTGGTGCCAGGACAACAACCTATCCCTCAATGTGGGCAAGACAAAGGCGCTTATCGTGGGCTACAGGAAACGGAGGGCCGAACAAGCCCCCATTCACATCAACAGGGCTGTAGTGAAGCGGGTCGAGAGCTTTAAGTTCCTCTGTGTCCTATCATGGTCCAAACACACCAACATAGTCATGAAGAGGGCATGACAATGCCTCTTCACCCTCAGAAAGCTGAAAAGATTTGGCAAGGGCCCTCAGATCCTCAAAAAGAACCACTGAGAGCATCTTGACTGGCTGCATCACCGCGTGGTATGGCAACTGCTCGGCATCCGACCGCAAGGCACTACAAAGGGTAGTGCATACGGCCTAGTACATCACTGCGGCCAAACTCCCTGCCATCCAGGACCTCTATACCAGGCGGTGTCAGAGGAAGGTCCTAAAAATTGTCAAAGACACCAGCCACCCAAGTCATAGACTGTTCTTTCTGCTACCGCAATGCAGGCATTACCGGAGCCCTAATTCTGGGACCAAAAGGATCCTGAACATCTTCTACCCACAAGCTATAAGACTGCTAAATAGTTAAAGCTGCAATATGTAACTTTTTGGGCGACCAGACCAAATTCACATAGAAATGTGTGTTATAGATCTGTCATTCTCATTGAAAGCAAGTCTAAGACGCAGTAGATATGTTCTATGTGCGCTATTACTATGCTTCCTGTTATTAAGTTTCATTTTTGCATCTTTTACTTTCGGTTTTGTACAGCAGCTTCAAACAGCTGAAAATACAATATTTTTAGTTATGGAAAATATATTTCACAGTGATTTAGATGGTACAATGATTCTCTACACTATACTTGCTTGTTTGGTCACATAAACTGAAATTATTAGAATTGTAGCAACCAGGATTTGGCGGAGCGATTTCTGCAAGAGCATTTTTAACCAAATAGCTACCCGGACTATCTGCATTGACCCTTTTTGCACTAACTCTTTTTGACTCTATGCACACACACTGGAGTCCACCCACACACTCACACATACAGCGCATTCGGAAAGTATTCAGACCCCTTGACTTTTTCCAAATTGTTACATTACAGCCTTATTCTAAAATGGATTAAATAATTTTTTCCCCTCATCAATCGACACACAATACCCCATAATGACAAAGTGAAAAAAGTTTTTTAGAAATGTTTGCAAATGTATTAAAAATAAAACAATGAAATACCTTATTTACATAAGTATTCAGAACCTTTGCTATGAGATTCGAAATTGAGCTCAGGTGCATCCTGTTTCCATTGATCATCCTTGAGATGTTTCTACAACTTGATTGGAGTCCACCTGTGGTAAATTCAATTGATTGGACATGATTTGGAAAGGCACACACGTGTCTAAATAAGGTCAAACAGTTGACAATGCATGTCAGAGCAAAAACCAAGCCATGAGGTCGAAGGAATTGTCCGTAGAGCTCCGAGACAGGATTGTGTCGAGGCACAGATCTGGGGAAGGGTACCAAAACATGTCTGTAGCATAGAAGGTCAAAAGAACATAGTGGACTCAATCATTCTTAAATGGAAGAAGTTTGGAACTACCAAGACTCTTCCTAGAGCTGGCCGCCCGGCCAAGCTGAGTAATCGGGGGAGAAGGGCCTTGGTCAGGGACGTGACCAAGAACCCGATGGTCAATGACAGAGCTCCCGAGTTCCACTGTGGAGATGGGAGAACCTTCCAGAAGGACAACCATCTCTGCAGCACTCCAACAATCAGGCCTTTATGGTAGAGTGGCCAGACAGAAGCCACAGAAGGACTCTCAGACCATGAAAAACAAGACTCTCTGGTCTGATTAAACCAAGATTGAACTCTTTGGCCTGAATGCCAAGCGTCACGTCTGGAGGAAACCTGGCACCATCCCTACGGTGAAGCATGGTGGTGGCAGCATCATGCTGTGGGGATGTTTTTCAGCGGCAGGGACTGGGAGACTAGTCAGGATCGAGGGAAAGATGAACGGAGCAAAGTACAGAGAGATCCTTGATGAAAACCTGCTCCTGAGCTCTATTTTTTCTCTATACTTTTTTAAAATTGTATACTGCATTGTTGGGAAGGGCTCGTAAGTAAGCATTTCACTGTTAGTCTATAGCTGTTGTTTACGAAGCATGTGACAATTAAAATTTGATTTGAAGTGCACTTATAAATAAATACGTTCTAGACTTTAATGTGGACCTATCAAAAGGCATTAACTGTCACTTTACATCTAAAATACTTTGTTTAATGTTTCAGCTTACATAGGTGAACCGAAGTTCTCCTGAGGGCTTGAACTACAGGGCTCTCTTTTGTTCTCATCTCCAGAACATGAGAAGGTGATGAATGACACAGCCTACTACTCGAAGCTGTGAACTCAGTAGTTCTGAAAGCAAAATCATATGTGACTTCAGTTTGTGTGCATGTGTACTGTATCTCTAACCTGGTCCCCTGTGTCTCTTCTCCATCCAAATGTAACAGTTGCTCTGCGCCACTCCAGTCTGAGAGTCCAGGAAGGGCATTCGAACACTCCTCTCGGCACATAGCCGGGCGTTGTAGTTATGGCATTGCTCCATGGCATCTCTGTAGTACTGCTCTCCCAGCCTGCACCCACACACAGAGAGGAGCAGCCAGGGACAAGTTAGCACTAGGAAACAGACTGCCTGTGTATACTGTGATAAGAATGATACATTCATACATTAGTTCAACAACTGACAGTACCTGGTGTGTATCTCTACCATAGGGGGTAGGTGTGGTATGTGGTCCTACCATCTATTTAAGCCAAATCATGCTGTCTGAATTCTAGGCTACCTCTCTACTATGCTGTAAAAGAGGCTTAAAATAATTCACTTCAAAGCCTTTATCACAGCCTCAGCTAAAAACCTTTTTGTCACTTTTATCATGGCACCTCGGTGCAGTAGGCAAGCAAACTATGTAATTGTGTCCCTGGACTGTGTCAGCAGGTGCTCTTTTGTTGGCTTGGCAACAGCGGTCTGCCTGGTATGGAGCGCAGACTCTGCTGGTTCAGATTTTCAACACGAATCATGAGTGAAACCCGTTTTTTTACTTACCTAAATGCTCTGTGGAGTGTCCTGAAAGCTTCGTAGTACTATCATCTTAAATCAATTTTAGGCAAAGTGATACAAAGGCTTCAGGAAAAGATGCCTAATAACTGTTCGTGTTAGAAACTACATTTGTTCCATGATAATTTTTTGAAATTGGTAGAATTTTGTCTTGAAGAAAACCACATCTAATTAATATTACCGAACTCCTTCGGCAAAAGTTATTTTTAACACTGCCCCAAGGACATTTCCTTTATAGTGACTAATGCATTGTGGTGACACATGGATTTCCTGTTGGAAAGCTCAACAAAACATGCATTCCACATAAAAGCATGCCAGGAACACATCTGCAGACGGTTTCAGCAGATAAATTCAGAACGCTGATTGTACAACAAGACCTGGACTAATTTCTAACTAGTAGGCCTAACGTTACATTCTAAAACAACAACAGCCTCTGTGCACTCCAACTAAGTAGCTAAACGTAACAACCAAGTTGCCAACTGGATATCCGCAAATCCCTATCCGCGTAATCCGACTAATTCCAAGGGGAGTTTGAAAACACATCCACGGTAAGAGTAAACTGGGATAGTGACACGCTAGCTATCTAGTTTACAATCATTTGGCTAGTTAGGTAGCAACATTAGCTAGCTACCACAATGACAGCAGTTCTTCATGTACATTTGTTAACTTGTACCCGACGTTTGATTATATAATGGTGAGATTTGGTTCCTTTCAATGTGTTCATTAACAATTTAGTTTTTTTAAAACTGTTGACATAGCTAATTGATGAGTGTTGACACACTGACTGACACAGCTTGCTAGCTAGCTGGGGTTTATTCATTACGGATAACGTTTACCATTTAAGAACCAAACGAGAGCAAATGAAACGGGGGAGGGACCTACCTGAATTTGTCCAATATAAACTCTCGTTTGCGTTTTCCGTTTGGAGTAAACGGTTTCTGTTGCAACAGAGAAAACGTTTCGCAAGAGAATCGGCGTAATGATTACACTCCAGGCTAACCATTTCCTACAGTCAGCAAAGCTCAACTACTCAGTTTGATAACTGAGTTACTCGGTTCCTTTACAGAACATCTTCGGCAATTTACCATAACATATAAATGTATATGTTTGTGTTATCACCGACCTTTATTATATTTAAACGTAAAACACATCCGCGTACTTTAACTAGGTGGAAAAGAACAGTACTTACAGTTTCACAACATTTTCAACAACAGCCGCCATCTTGGTTTGCTTTGCCGTGGATAGTTTGCACCTGCGCAAGAGCGGGGGGTGGTAGTACAAAAGCCAGCTATGTGTTTTAGGCGCTATACAAATTCAGGGCAACATGATTAAATCATGTCTTCATTACTTCCTTGGAAAATATATTATATGAGAATGTAATTGAGACTTTAGTGTTGCTATTATAACTGATTAATGTTCTACTTCTAGTGATATACAAAAATGTCCAGCAGATGGAGATGTAACCAAGTGGAAGGAAGGGATCATTCTGGGCATGGATTTCAGGTAGCTCTTCTGACATGTAAACTGTCAAACTCACTGAATGCTACCCACTTTCAGCCCTGTCAGTGCCCCCCATATTGCAACTTTCAGGTTAAAACCTTTCCCTTACTCATGACAACCTCATCCCGCTATACCACCCCAGTGGAGCTCCAAACTCAGGCCTGGGCAGGCCTTTCCATCCTCCCTATCCCCTCAATACATCTCTGTATACCATGCTTCTAGACCTAGACAGACAGCTGGTGTTCCCAGCCAATGAGGGAGAAGGTGAAAAACAACACATTTGTTTGATTGTGAAACTTACCAGGGGTCTCCTTTGAATGTCACTGGTGTTTTTGTTTAGCAGTTAAATAATTTACCCAGGCCAGTGAGGTGTTGAGTATGATTAATTTAGAGAGGAATAGATTCTTGAACCGCACAATCAACACAAGTACATTCTGGAGGTCACCTTGGAAATCTCCTGGCATGTCTTTGCTGGTGCACCAAGCGCTGTTTTTCGCTTTATCTCTAGAGAAACTGAAGAGCTTGTGTAGAAGATCTGGATTGGTGCATATAGGGATATCCAGTCATTCCCAGAATGGCACTAAAGCGGCCTGTTTGCTCCACTCCATCAAACCCAACTCCTCTCATGTTTTTTTGTTGTTTTTTTAAGATTACAGTATAACGAAGGTCAAATAACATGTGACCATGTGATCCCTGCACTAGCCTATCTTTCCATCTCTGAAGTTCCTTGATGACCAGCTCAAAGAAATACATCTCAAGATGAAAACACACTTGAAACAGTGTTGTTTTTAACTTGTCTGCTTAAGTATTTGCTCTGATCAGAAATACACCACTTGAGAGAAAAGGTTACAAATAAATATCTTTGGTCTCTCCCTCTCCTCACCTTCCCCAGCTGTTTCACCCCCCGTCTCCCTTCCCTCGGAGAGCCTCCCCCTTCAGGGCCCGTCTCAGTGGTGTTCCCAGGGCTATTCAAAAAACTTGATGGGCCATGGCAAAAGCACAACAGAAAAGACAAAACAAGGAATTCAATTTTATTCTAACCATAATATTGCATTTATTCCTTTACAGCTTGTAATCATTTTTGTGATGCCAGTAAATAATTTGTCCCAGCACGTAAAATACGCCAATTCGTAGCAGCACGATAAGTCATCATCAAACACATAATTATTGTGCAAAAATTGAAGATTAGCAAAGGTTATGATGTAATAGACGTCTACAAAACTTTGATAAGTTTGATGCCTATAGTTCCCTGCGTGTAGCCTCATATCTGGTGATTCCGATATTAGCAAAGCCAGTGCCATAACAACTATGATAAACGTAATGAAGAAGACAAATTCAGGAGTGTGTTTGGTTCTGTATGCTGCAACCCCTTTCTAAAACAACCAACAGCTACTTGGAGGTCAGGACAAGTAGATAGATACAATGTGAAACATGCCAAAATAACTTGAGTTCAATTAACGTAGGAGGCATACCATATATCACAGCTTAAAAAAGGAAGACCAAAGTATGTTCACATAAAGTCATTATGTACAGTATACGACTAACTAGATTGTAAAAATCATGATTAATAGCAGTTGGAGGAGCCAGGGAAGGTTATTAGTGTCAACATCAGTCCGTCAACAGTCCTCCACGATGCAGGAGAGGCTGGTGTACTGTACTGAGGGGCTGGCTGCATGTCTGTCAGCAGAGCTCCAGAGTAAACAGACACAGCCTTACGTAACACCATCCTGGCCTGGCCACGGTCAGCAGGACAGCTCCAGTGTCTGGACCAGGCTCGGGCTCAGGACAGACTCCGCTGCAGTAGATCCTCTCTCTCTGAGTTGAAGCATATGTCTATTAATACAGTCCTCTTCCCAACATGTCAGCTATGGAGTCCAAGTGCTTTTCCAGCTGATTTAGAAATCACATAAACCATGCACAGGGTGGATTTTATGGAGTAATAACATTATATGTTGATAGATATGGCCTGATGAGTTGATATCCAAAAGTAAACATATAAATGATAGAGCAGTTTAAAAGGTGTAATTCATGGAACTATGCTGTTACAATGCTTGCCAACAGATTTATTGTAAATGTTAACATTTTATTGTGCAGGAATGGGTTTATAGTGCTTTAGTGAGTTTGTCAATGTAAAGTATCAAGAAATGTAATCTAATATGAGACTATAATTATATTGTTAAGCTTTATGCATAAATGTAGTCTGTTTTCCTACAATATGGTATCTCTGCTTGGTATAATGTCTTAACGGGGAATCCAACGTTTTGTGCCATTGGTCCATCCTCAAGGTAAACCTGACCATCATTGGTCCACCGTTATCAAAGAACCAATGTATGTTCTAAATTATATTATCTATTGTTTCACATCCAAAATATTTTCTACAATGTTAAAGTGAATCCATGCACCTCTGGGTGCAAATAATCATGCATTTATTATTGGGTTTATGAAGAATCATAACCCATTATTATCCAGTTGATTGCTACATTCTAATTAATATAATATTGAAATTGAAAAATTGAAGCACATGGTGATCTGGCAACTCTACCTTGTATTGTATTAGTTTGTAATTTCCACTTAGAAATTTCAGACTTGAAAAATGTATCAACCCCTACAAGAATGTCCATGAATTATGATCCACATAATAATTCACATTTCCTGTTGCAGCAAATTGGCTCAAATTAAAATCCTATATCTGTATCTTTTAACAATAATTCCAAATAACATTGGTAAAAGTCTGATTCTGAACTTCTCTGTGTTGTTACAGAGATAGTTTGAGCAACACAAGGAAACTTGGAGGGCTACAGCGGTGAGATAATCTCCTTATGAGCGGTCTCAGGTTGAGAATGAAAACGTAACACTACTCCAAACGTGTCCAACATCTCAATTACCAGAGCATGAAGGCCAGTAAAAGCAGCTCTCTGTAGATCTGCTTGAAAGTCAACAGATATGGAACTGAACTCTCCAACACTCATTGTCTCTCCTGATACAAAGTTACAGCTTTCACATTCTTGCATTAAAAATAACAAAAGCTGGAAAATGAGACAGCTGACTCAGGGAGGTGACCTCCTCTACCACTCTGGCTCTTTGTCCTTGAAGATATGACACCCTCACTGTTGTATAGTTCATCTTTCCATAAATGTGTCTTTGATCATATGTCCCCAACCAAACCAAGTAGGGTCTGAATAGAATGTCAGTTCCAGAATAGCTTTGTAAGCTGGATAAATCTGTGTGACACAGACACCAAACTGTGATCTCAGGAGCACGGACAGTAGTCTACAGCTCAGGTGCAGTAAAAAAAAAAGATCAAACAGCAACCTTCAGGTTTTACAATACCATATCACTCCCACTGAGAAATATGATCCCAGTCAGATACATGCTGACCGCAGTTCCTGTCCAGCAGTATATTCTTTCACCAGTTTCTTCATTTCCTCTTTGGAGGAAGGGTAGAGGAGATTTAACAGTGTCAGCTTTTGGCTCATGTCATGTCACTTAATTTCTTACTTACTATATTAAGTAATTCACATGGAAAAGTGTAGAAAGATATTCAATATCAATTAAACAGCAACTGAAGTTAAGTTCCAGAAAAAAGCACTTCATATGAGCGTACTACTGTACAAACCCAGCCTTGTAATCCAGCAAGGCTTGGTTGAGGTCAGAACCTCCTCTTATACACTAAGAAGGTCAGTAAAGGGACAGAGGGCCGAGGGCTTCCCATGGTCAGGTGTAGAGCTCCTGCCGCGCGCCCTGCAGACAGGTTCCGTTGAAGCCACTGAGGCGCTGGCTGTCCATAATCTGCAGCACGTCGTCCAGGATGGAGGGGCCCAGGTCCAGGTGCAGGGAGAGCAGGGAGCCTGCGTGGGACAGGTAGGGGCGCTCCTGGCCCCCATCATCCAGATAGGGGTCCTGGATACACACATCCTCGTCTGATGACAACCTGGGGGAGGGCGGGCAGAACTGGGACGTCCTGCTGGGAGACTGTGCCGAGGGAGAAGAGGAGTCCAGGCCTGGGTGATGGGACATCAGGATCTTGTCATCCAGGTGCAGTCGGGGAGGTTTGGGTGGAGGGGGCGCGTTCTGAGGCGGATGGGGGCGGGCGGAAGAGGGTGCAAAGGTGACTGGTAGGGTGATGGCCTGCACTCCTTCGATGACTGGCAGAGAGAGGGCGTTCTTCAGCAGGGGGGAGCTCTCTGAGGAGGCCGTGTATCCGCTGACGCTGGCAGCACGGCTGAACTGGAAGGGCTCTGCATACATGGAGGAGCGCTGGGACAGGCTGTGGCCCTGCTGCCCAGGGAGAAGGTGGAACTTCCCCTGCAGAAAGGACAGGTCCCCAAACAGGTCGTCCTCCCCCCCGCCGCTGCCGATGTGGATGGTGTGGCGGAAGTCCCCCAGCGGAGGACTGATCATGTCCGAGGAGAGGATGTCCCGCAGCTTCTCCTTCTTCCCCTTCCTGCTCCGCCTCTTCAGATAGATGGGCGCCTTGGTGGACATGTCGGGAGCCCTCCCTGGGCAGCAGAGACTCAGCTCTTGCAACAACGTGAGGGGAGGTGGTGGGGAGAAGAGGCTGGGCAGAGCTCCTCTCTGAATCAGACACAGGGAGAAGGAACCAGGCTGGCTGGCTGGGCTAAACTATTAATAGTCAAATCAGGTCTGGTGATCAGGGAGGACTGCTACTTCTACAGTCAGCTTTACTGATGAATAGTCCCAAACAGTCCCAAAATGAAAGTCCACATCACTCTCTTGGAATAGCGCTTTAGTGAGCAGGATGTATGGTTGACACTTTGGCTGCTGAGGAGGTTTCTTAGTGAGGTCAAATGATTATGTCCACAGTGTTAATCACCTCCAACTGCAGAAAGAAGCAGAAGAAAGCCATTAGAATAGAAAACTATTACAAAACCTTTGTTATAAAATGCATGCTGTATAAACATGGAGGAATAATCCTCTGCCATGACATAACATCACTTCTTATGTTCTGAAACATAATTTCTAGGGAAAATAAATACTCAAGCGTTGATACAGGAGGGGAAAACTCTAGCATAAAACAACTGATATGTAAAAATCCAGGGACCCCTTCGGTCTAATTTGATTAGCATCTCTGAAAAAGTTATTTACACTGACCAAACACATAGAGTTTAATAGGTTGAGATAAAATAAACCCATATTTCCATCGTATAATTTGAGGAAAGGACATAAAATAATTACTCAGTCTATTGTTGTTGGCAATGCAGCGTGGGAAAAACGCTTTTCTAGTTTTGATGAATCCCGGAATGAATTCATCCTGATCCACTGCTGAGGAGTGATAGAGAGATATGTGAGTGTGAGGGTATGAATAAGGGAGGACACTTTTAGTAGCATGCCTAGAGGACGAGAGAGAGGTTAACCTGGTTTAAACCTATTTAGGGAGCTTTAGTGAGGCAGGTGTGTTTGTGTGTCAGGCTGGCAGACAGCAAGTCTGATAGAGGCAGATGAAAGTGCTGCTGCTCAGTGAGGGCCTTGGCCCTGAGGGCACAGGAGATAGACAGGGCTTGGCCAAGCAGAGCAGGAGAACCTGGGTATGAGAGAGAGGGCACGACTTTCATGCCGCTGACATGAACTTGCACCACTGCATGCACAGAAGGAGCCTGAGCATCAGTAACTCACAGAGGATTTACTTTAACATTTGCTGTCAGCTACTGTGCATAGATCACTCTACAACAAAAACAAAACAACGCCTCCCTTCTGCCAGTGTACGGAACACAATAACTGACCTCAACGTGCATACAAAGTAAACAATGGTAGAGTAATACTGAATTAAAGCCACAAAAGGAACCAGGGGGAACAATATAATGTCACATGATGTCAGGGTTGCAGAGCGAGAGGCGCTGGTCCAACCAACTTGATCGGGGCTCTACTGAGCATGAAAATAGTGCATTCTGGGTGGTGACAGATGCCTCTCACAATAGCGCAGACACACATTGTTAACTAACAGATAGAAAGAGAGAGAGAGAGGGAAAAAGAAAGGAGGGGAGAGGGAGAGAGAGAGAGAGAGGGTAGCAGTGCCAACTGAATCACTGGTCTGTGGAGATAATGACTGACATTGAGAAAGAGGGGGAGAGAGCACCGCCTCATCTATCTGCACTCTGCTTGGTTTGGCCATAGTTAGGGAGCCTCTCTCAGGGCTGCCATTGTGAACCCAGACTGTGTACGTGAATACTTTGCAACGGTCTAAAGCACACGGTCAATCTAGCTAATTCAAATTAGAAGGGTAAAAGAAGCATCTGGATGATTATATAATGTAATAATGTAGTAGGATACTATCTAATCACTGAAAAGGTTTGGACAAAATATTGTAATGAGATGGATACATTAGCCTGCCTGACTAATGAAATACCTTTGCCTCCATAAAATCAATTTGTCAGAGTTAACAGATCACCATTATCGCAGGTCAATAGTATTTAACCCTGGTAACAGCAGGTTATCATGACTTACACATACTGCGTTTAAACTTAATGTACATTTAACATGCTCAAACACACATTCGCTCTTTCCCTTTCATTTAGGCATATTCCCTCAAACACACGCACACACATTCACAGAGAGAGAGCTCTTGTATATTGTAAGCAGTTTCCAAGGCCTGTCCTTCTCCAAACTGGAGTGTTAAGCACATTTTAATGAATGCTTTGCCTACATAACAAAGGGGCCAAGACCTTGGCAGACCCCTGGGTTTAAAGATACTGGTCACATGATATTAAATTAGGTTATTTTGTTCCGGTTCAGACAAAGTGAGACGACTGCTCAACTGCAACCGTCTAGAGGGCAGGCTGACCATTATAAACCCCAACTACAGATACAGCAACTGGCACAGCTAAGGTCTAAGCTAAGGGACAGCTTCCCTGAGCCGTTACTTCAGACACATTGGCCATCTGAGTTGTGTGGGACGCCACTTATCAAGTTGATAGGAGCCAAGGTTGTGGAGACAATCTTGTGATATGCCTTGGTTGTCTCTGAAAAGCAGCCAGAATTTGAGCAACGAGGTGCCTCATGTCCAAATCATGGGCTGGGTCATTGTCAGAAGCTGGGTCATTGTACAACAGGGGTGTCAAACTCATTCCATGGAGGGCCTAGTGTCTCCTGGTTTTTCCTTTCAATTAAGACCTAGACAACCAGGTGAGGGTACCTTAATTCAATCAAGTACAAGAGAGGAGCAAAAACCCACAGACAGTTGGCGCACCGTGGAATGAGTTTGACAGGTGTTGTACAATATGTTGACATATGAATCTTTGTTTCCTGCCATTTTATCATGTATTGTATTTTCCAAGTTCAGTTCCAGTTGAGAAACGGAATAATCACGTTCACTTTCAAGCAGGTTCAAAAATACACAGGAAACATCAACATAGGAATCAGAAGGGTCTGTTTTGACATGCCCCTTTCATATTATCCAAAAATGTAGCTTCTTGAGTCTCAACTTGTTTCCTCAACACACAAGATGTGATCTTAATCCATTAAATGACCAGGCCTTATCAGACAGTTTTTAACTGCCGTAGCTGAGATAGCATAACACTTGGTGAAGCCCTTAAAGCTTGTTCATTTGTTAGATAATGCATGGAACATACTGTCACAACATTTTTGGCCCAGGCTGCCAATGAGAGCTCACACAAAGAGCACTGTCAGAGGTCTAAGGAGGACATTGTTCACCCAGCACATACTGTTGACCGCAACCAAGCACTTTTTGGAACAATGCTCAGTGTCACCATTCAAACTGTTCTGTCACAGGAGGCCAGTGAAAGACAACAGGCCTCAACGGCTGAAGGGATGATAACGTCATTCTGCGTTTGAAAGAATTTCACTGCCGCAGGGCTGGAGAATTGTGGTCTACTTGAAAGAAGTCAGGTGTTACATCTCGATCACACCGACAGCATCATTGCACAAAGTGGTATGCAGCATCATCTGGATGTGTGTGCAACAAAAGTTAAACATTCACCTTCTGCTACCATTTCTGTCAAACCGTCTACACATATAATTTGATGCAGACGTTCGATAAATCCAACGTATGCGCCACACAGAATGCACTGCAACTGCCTCTGCAACGCAATGCTGCAAGGCAAACGCAGCGTCCCATTGGAAATGAATGTACTTCTGGTGTACTCAAACGCAACCACACTGTCGGTGTGATCGAGGCGTCAGATAAAACATCTCCTTTCATGAGACTCTCAAGGAAAGTGGAGCTGAAGGATTTTTGGATGGTATTTTAGATTCCTTTCTCATGATACAAACAGAACCCTGCCAAAAATTATTTCAAAAATCCTCACCTATTATGGAGAAATGAGGGAATACTCCGCTAGGGCTGGACAGTAGTGTGAAAGTGTGAGGTTTGGTAAACAATATTGGAGCAGCAGAATTTGCATAAACATATACAACTAATTGATTTTGGAGGATTGTAGCACATTACCAAAAATCCACCTCTGTCCCAAGATCAGAGAGAGAAGAGAAAGGGAACAGGATCGAGATTCTCAATGTTTCATCCCCCAACACATTCATGACTTCCTATATTGTTAGAAATGTTCCCTAATCACACACTCCCAAACGGGATGACTAATTGGGCTAACTGAAAGGTGGAATCCTCATAATAAGATGAGTCCTCCCATTTGGTCAGATTAAACATTGTCAGTAAAACTGATAGGCCACTTAGTTGATGAGATATTGCCTGGAAACCCGACGTTAAATTGCATAGAAGTCTACATCGGGCAGAAATGTAAATGAGCGTTTGAATCCAGAAAGTTCCCTCTCATGACCTCTACAAGCCAGAGTGTTACATAAAATTATATTTTATGGTACTTTACCGGTTGTCAGTGCAGTTGGTCCTTTTGGCGGTAGGAATGTGAGACAATATATCCACAGGAAAGTATAATTACATACACTTTTAAAAGTGGTCTTAGTGCATTTAGAATTATATCACCTGAAGCAGAACCAAGTAAACATGTACACATGCATCTGCGCATGTATTTTTTATATTGTGCACTGTACTACCAGTGCTTTGAAAAGTTGATGTAGCCTAGTTATACTTTCCTGTGGATATATTGTCTCACATTCCTACCGCCAAATGGACAAACCGCATTGACAAAGGGTAAAGTACGTTGAAATATCATTTTATTCAACATTCTGACTTGTAGAGGTCGTGAGAGGAAACTTTCCTGATTCAAACGCTCATTTTTGCCCGACGTAGAATTCTATGCAATTCAACGTCTGGTTTCCAGGCAAGATGAGATAGACTGTCGAGCGACGGTTTTCCGCAGTACTCCTATTAACCTACTTCTAGGATACCTTAGGCTACATTTTATATAATAGGTGTATTATAGGCGCTGTGCGAAACATTCAAGAAGGTAGAATAGATCCAAAGACCCGCTTACCTCCCAGCTTCCCGATATCCGTTATGACAGCCCTGACTTTCACCAAAAATATCCCTCGTCATCTGCCCAGAGCAGGACTCGGTTATTCGAGGTTGCGTAAATAGCCTATTACCAGAAGTCCCAGTGCTTGGCGACGCGTAGGTGCCTGCATCACAAAACATAACCACTTCACTTGACAGCGTGTTCCATTGGCTGCTACTGCGACAATGTGCTGATATGGTAGAATCAGAGAGATACGCTACACCCCTTCTTGTTCTCGTTTTCTTACTTTGCTTTGAGTGCATTCAATTAGTCGTGAAGAGCTAGAAACTCCGGCACAAGATTTCGCGTATTACAATTTTGAGGGATAGCTAGCCCAAATGCCGGCAGATGGAGATATTGAGCTGGTATTGTTGGTTTTATCTTACCGTCCAAACACATTGTATACAGCAGGCAATACACTCCTAACCCCCGTGGACCGGTTCGTACTTAAAACATTCTCCATTCAGGCTGCAAGGCCTCGATTTCCTCCTTAACTAGATTTAATGGCGAGAAGGCAGAAAATAACTGTGAAATATGTGTACTTTCTTTATGAAACACAATTTTCCACCACCAGTAGTAGCTAATGCTACTTCCTGATGTTGTGCCCTGCATTAAACCAGGGGTAAACAAGATTGCTGCAACCTGATTAGCTGAAGGCCATACCCAACATCTGGGACTAGAATTCCTAGGCATTAGCCACTAGCATGGTGGTGGGAAATTGTGTTTCATTAAGAAAGTATGCATATTTTCACAGGTTTTTTCCTTCTCGCCATTAAATATAGTTACGGAGGAAATTGATGCCTTTGCAGCTGAATGGATAATGTTTTAGGTATGAACCGGTCCACGGGGGATAAGAGTGTATTGTCAGATGCATACAACGCGTTTGGACGGTAAAATGGACACGACTGAATATCGCCATCTGCTGGCCTTTGGGCTAAGGGATAGCCTATGCCCCAGGGGCCCGCCGTGCGCATATCACCTTATCAAATTGCCGATTATTTAAAAAGTTAAAGTTCTCAGAGAACAATCCTCGAAAGAGCTGTACTCCAGCCAGTGTTTATACGTCTCTGCTGGATTATATGGCGACTTTGTTGCTGCAAATTCCAACACATC
Source organism: Coregonus lavaretus (assembly GCF_964263955.1). NCBI lineage: Eukaryota > Metazoa > Chordata > Actinopteri > Salmoniformes > Salmonidae > Coregonus > Coregonus lavaretus. Next base: position 39,426,728 of record NC_140002.1, read on the forward strand.
AAATGCGATTCCGTCGCCGTTCACATGGGCGTGCACACTGACTCACCGTTACACCCTGTGATTATCAATGGAACCACACACCCCTTTCTGGCAGAGGGGAGTTGGCTTTGGAGAGCTATTAATGATCACATATGTGCCCAGGGCCGTCTCTAGCTTTTTTGGGGCCGGGCCCTAAGCGAGATTTGGTTGGGGGGCACCTTCACCTCGCAGGCAAAACATTTTAGTGGCACCCCTATTGGCTGTGGAGAGAAATGTGCAGCTTTAAAGTTAGTGATGCTACTGAGGTTTTGTATAATTTCAGCCAGTAGTTCTGGAAGTAGTGCTGAAGGGCCAAACAGGTCCCTGAAAATTGTTCACAATTGTGTAGGCCTACTATGTCATCCATTTTGTATGATATGTTATGAATTCCAATTTGTACAATATTTTACGAATTTGTAAGTGCTTAAGATCACAGACTGTATCTTTAATGTCCTGCAATTCTACATATTTGCAATGGGGCGTAGAGAAAATGTTGCAATTTTAAAGCAAGTTTTCTGCCATTCTACAAGAATTTAGCAGTTTTAAAGCTAATTTCCTGCTATCCTACACATTTTGCCAAGGGGTTGAGAGAAAAATGTGCAGTTTTAAAGCTAATTTCCTGCCGTTCTACACATTTTGCCAAGAGATGGAGAGAACATTTAAGTTTTAAAGCTAATTTCCCGCAATTGTACACATTTTGCCATGACTTATGCCATGTTCATATGATATCTGAGTGAGAGTGACTAACTAAATCAACCGGCACTCCCTAGAGGTCAAGGTCCCTGGGCACATGCCTTGTGTGCCATGATTACTACAATGTTTAGATTGCTAGGTAAGTTAGTCTAGCCAGCTATCTATAAAATGTTAGCTAACATGGGCTAATTGAGTGACTGTCAGTGACTGACATAACAAGAGGAAAACTGCTGATGGACAACCAAATTTCGAAATTGCACGTTGTGTATTCTACTATCCACACTAACAGTAAGTTGAGACCCCGACTGACTTTTATTTTTTGGGGTTGGGGGCCCCCTAGCGGCTGCAGGGCCCTAAGCGGCTGCTTATGTAGCTTATGCCTAGAAATGGCACTGCCTGTGCCAATCATACATGGCACACATGAAACCATAAAAGACTGCCATGCAACCCCAACAATGGGCATCATTCTAAAACCTTATGTGGTCAGCAGCTAAGATGTTCCTAGAAAAGCCTGGCCTCGAGCCATCCCGTTCTGAATCAATGACCAATCATTTTGACATTATAACAGTCTAATAAATAGCCTACATTTCATATGTGCTTTGCAAAAATAATAATTTGGTTGTGTTTATGAAGATCATGGGTAACATTAGAATACACTTATTTTTTTTGAACGAACACAATAGCATTTTCATTAGTTTATGTTACTGTAGGCTATCTGTAAATATATATATATATATATATATATATATATATATATATATATATATATATATATATATATATAAAAATAATAATAATAATTAAAAACTATTTAAGTGTTAAATCCATCACAAATAAATCCATTATAATTTAGTTTTGGCAGGTTTTAAGAAACATTATGGACTAAGAAAATGTATTTCAAAAGAACAGAATAGCATATTTTAAGTTGTATTATGTTTCTTTGCTTAGTAGCCAGGGCTATATACTGCTGTGTGCTCATCACTTGTGGGGCGCATGGAACAGCAGTTATTCTTGGAAAAAGTTACATTTTGAAATCATCTCTTGAATTTTGAGAGTTAGGCCTGTTTGGCAAAAGGTAAGTGTTTTGGAAACCTCAGAATCTGCTCTTTCTGATACTATATAGAAATCAAAACGTCTTACCTGCATGTGACTCTGTAGGAAGATTTGAAGAAGTCACTTTTTGGTGATTCGTTTCCCCTTCGTCTGTGTCTGTTCCAAGCTGCGCTGGCCCATCTCTTCATATACGATTTCACAATTGACTATTGTCAATTTAATCTATTATTTAGACTAACTCTATTATTATATGTGTGACATTTGTTTCAATAGTTTAGGTGTAGGCCTAGCTTCGATTTGATGGGCCATCATCAGAAGTGCTGTGAATGAGGGGCAGAGGGGGGGGGGGGGGGAATGAGATGTCCTCTTCAAACTGCTTATAACTCGAATTCTAACAACATATCCCACTGGGCACAGACGAAATGACATGGAAACAATGTTGATTCAACCAGTGTGTGCCCAGCGAGATGTGTGTTAAATATACTTATTTATGAAAAGTCAAGGACAGAGGGGGGCATGACTTTAATAATTGGCAGAGATAACTCAATTCTAATGCACTCAACATTTCTGCATCGGCGCTTCTATTGTTAACATAAGGTAATATTTAGTCAAACAGGCCTTAAATTATAAAATGTCTTTGATTATAAAGCAGCTCATCTGATTATGCCAACATCTAGGCTCCCACCTGAGTAAACGAGCAACCTGCTCCCTCTGAATCTCAACCCAATATAGGCCTATGCAACCCAACGATTGGTTATGATAAGGTAAATACATCAATAGAGCCAATTTTAAACTTCTTTAAAACGTCTCTCTCAGGGGTATGTGCTACCTGCATGTGACAGGTAAACAATACATTGTCCATGATATAAGCAGTTGGTAGAGCATGGCGCTTCCAACGCCAGGGTTGTGCATTCGTTTCCCACGGGGGCCAGTATGAAAATGTATGCACTAACTGTAAGTCGCTCTGGATAAGAGCGTCTGCTAAATGACTAAAATGTAATGTGAATGTAATAAGAAAAGAAAAGTGATCAATACTCTGAACTCTTTTAGAAAGGACAGCAAACGTGATGAACATAAGAGAGGCGCTTAGTACAATGACGGTAGCATTTCAAAAAATGCAATAGCCCTTTTACACTCATGAATTTGAATGAGATCTGAACTTCTACCAAAGCATGTGCAGGTCATTTAAAAAAAAGATTTCATAACCTGTAAAAACAAAGCTGTCCATACAATCTGAGTGTAGCCTACACATGGTTTGGTTAAAGCACATTCTGAGAAGAGGCTTACTAACAAGGCTGTAGAGAGGGAACAGATCTGTGCCGGATAAGGGCCGACTACCTATTGTATTTTCCCCTTCCTCCTTTCCATATAGCGCTAAATACAGCCCAGATGTTAGGAATGTTCACCAATCTGTGTTCATGAGGTAGCCTGAGCTTTAGTCCTCTTAGGATATATCCTTTTAGTCCCTTTCTCACCATGTCCTTTGATTTGTTAAGCCGAAAAAAGACAAGTGCACTTTCAGCTCCACTGTGTTCAGACTGTGCTCAGGCCCCCAACCCAGTACTTGCTTTTCTGTCAAAATTGTCTTGCAACGCATGCCCACAGCTTTTTGCTTACTAGAGATAAAGTATGAGTGATTAAGGACCCAATTTAACCAAAGCCATTCACTAGGTTTCTGGTAAATCAAAACACATTTTTTATCACTGCAAGAATGCATAAATCCATTTATACTCAAGAAAACAATGTTTTCAGTGTGAGATGATACGAAAAACGAACTGCATAAATCACATATGCTTTCTCAAAGCACTCAAGGAACATTATGTATGATTCACCTTATGAACTTGGCTACCAGTTTAATTGAATAGGATCCTGAGTGTTCAAAACCAGGTCAGAGTGGACACGTTCATATCGTCATCAACATTTCATGAAGGTATGAAAAACAAGAGTTAGACAACCTACTGAACTTACTCCTTTTTTAGCTCCATTATACAACATGTCTCCCGTTTTCTTTTCTAATCAGGTTACAGTTTTTAAATGTTGATATTAGGCTGATCAGTAGGCTACCATGCCAAAGACAATTTGCTTGGGAGAGCTGAATGCTTCAACAGCACTGTGACCTCCTTGTCTTTTCTCTAGGAGCTTTAACGGTCGCTGGGTAACAGGCTATTGATAGGTTAATAAAGTGGGGAGCTAAAAGAAGGGGGGCTGTGCGCTTTTAAATTTCCCTCAATATAATGTAGCTAGTTGCCAAGGTTTCCAAGACACTTGATTATTCGAGGTCGTTATGGCCATTGCATCATCTTTAACGGAAAGAATGAAGATGGAAAAGTGACCGTTACTATTTAGATTAGTTTATATCATGCCTACAAGCTCTTACAACACCATGTAAATGCCACTAAGCCTCCTCTTTGCATTAGAGTTATGAAGCGGAGAATGAGGGGGCTTCATTTGCTTACTCAAAATAGAAATCGTCCAATTAACGAACGCTGATTAATGTACTCCATCTATTGGTAGAGTTAAATAAGATATCAACTGAGCAAGCTGAAATATTATATAGACCCCTAATACTACACTACTGGTCAAAAGTTTTAGAACACCTACTCATTCATTGGTTTTTCTTTATTTTTACTATTTTCTACATTGTAGAATAATAGTTAAGACATCAAAACTATGAAATAACACATATGGAATCATGTAGTAACCAAAAAAGTGTTAAACAAATCAAAATATATTTGATATTTTTCAAATAGCCACCCTTTGCCTTGATGACAGCTTTGCACACTCTTGGCATTCTCTCAACCAGCTTCACCTGGAATGCTTTTCCAACAGCCTTGAAGGAGTTACCACGTATGCTGAACACTTGTTGGCTGCTTTTCCTTCACTCTGTGGTCCGACTCATCCCAAACCATCTCAATTTGGGTTGAGGTTGGGGGATTGTGGAAGCCAGGTCATCTGATGCAGCACTCCATCACTCTCCTTCTTGGTAAAATAGCCCTTACACAGCCTGGAGGTGTGTTGGGTCATTGTCCTGTTGAAAAACAAATGATAGTCCCACTAAGCCCAAACCAGATGGGATGGCGTATCACTGCAGAATGCTGTGGTAGCCATGCTGGTTAAGTGTACCTTGAATTCTAAATCAATCACAGATAGTGTCACCAGCAAAGCACCCCCACACCATAACACCTCTTCCTCCATGCTTTACGGTGGGAAATACACATGCAGAGATCATCCGTTCACCCACACCGCAACTCACAAAGACACGGCGGTTGGAACCAAAAATCGCCAATTTGGACTCCAGACCAAAGGACACATGTCCACCGGTCTAATGTCCATTGCTCGTGTTTCTTGGCCCAAGCAAGTCTTTTCTTCTTATTGGTGTCCTTTAGTAGTGGTTTCATTGCAGCAATTCGACCATGAAGGCCTGATTCACACAGTCTCCTCTGAACAGTTGATGTTGAGATGTGTCTGTTACTTGAACTGTGAAGCATTTATTTGGGCTGCAATTTCTGAGGCTGGTAACTCTAATGAACTTATCCTCTGCAGCAGAGGTAACTCTGGGTCTTCCATTCCTGTGGCGGTCCTCATGGGAGCCAGTTTCATCATAGCTCTTGATGGTTTTTGCGACTGCACTTGAAGAAACTTTCAAAATTCTTGACATTTTCCAGATTGACTGACCTTCATGCCTTAAAGTAATGATGGACTGTCGTTTCTCTTTGCTTATTTGAGCTGTTCTTGCCATAATATGGACTTGGTCTTTTACCAAATAGGGCTATCTTCTGTATACCCCCCCTACCTTGTCACAACACAACTGATTGGCTCAAACGCATTAAGGAGGAAATCAATTCCACAAATTAACTTTTAAGAAGGCACACCTGTTAATTGAAATGCATTCCAGGTGACTACCTCATGAAGCTGGTTGAGAGAATGCCAAGAGTGTGCAAAGCTGTCATCAAGGCAAAGGGTGTCTATTTGAAGAATCTCAAATATAAAATATATTTTGATTTGTTTAACACTTTTTTGGGTACTACATGATTCCATATGTGTTATTTCATAGTTTTGATGTCTTCACTATTATTCTACAATGTAGAAAATAGTAAACATAAAGAAAAACCCTTGAATGAGTAGGGGTTCTAAAACGTTTGACCGGTAGTGTACTGTAATGGTGATCAAACAAAGTCTGTTCCTGCTCTTCCCCACAAACACCTGCAGACTGCAGTAGGATGTTGCTTCTGGAGGTTTTTGTGGAGAAGACCGCGAAGATCAATAGTTCAGTTGATAAATAATGAAAGACCTGTAACCTGGGCCTTTGATGTAGATTTTAAAATGATCTGAGAGTGCTTCAGACACCACTACAAGAGTACACAGATCAGGGCATGTGCAGCCAAGTTAAAGAAAATCAAGAATAAGTACTTTTTTCAGAGCTGTTTGTTCCAGTCCAGCCAACGTAAAACAGGATATATCCCAAATCCCTTTCCACCCTCTGCGTCATAAGCTTGAGACTGTATTTTTCCAGGTCTGCACCTTGAACGCACACGGACAACTTTGGTTTTACTAATGTCCAATCAGAAGAAATATATGGTATTGGGAGAGTGACCCATTATTTATTTTCTTTACAGTAGTTTTGGCTTTCTACTCCAGTACTTTGGATTTGAAATTATACAATGACTAGGAGGTTGAAGTGCAGACTGTCAGCTTTAATGTGAGGGTATTTACATCCATATCGGGTGAACTGTTTAAAAATTACCACACTTTTTGCAGTTTGTTTTGGTTGCGTTTCAGATTATTTTTTGCCCAATAGAAATAAATGGTAAATAATGTAGTCATTTTGTAGTGACTTATATTGTAAATAAGAATATAATGTTTCTAAACACTTCTACATTAATGTGGATGCTACCATGATTATGGATCATCCTGAATGAATCGTGAATAATGATGAGTGACAAAGTTAGACGCACAAAAAATGCTAACCTCCCGTTATTGTAACTATGAGAGGTTAGCATGTCTTGGGGGTATAATGTGCTGAAGTACAGAGCCACAACAATAAAAAAATGTTGTTGGTCACTGGCCCAATACGTTTGGAGCTCGTATATAGCACAGAATCCACACACAATCAAAAAGTACTGTTGTTTCAGTGATGGAAGTTGTCAGCCTCACCTGGGCACCATGCATCCCCCCGCAGACCCTGTCCACAAGAGTCCCCTTTCCACATCCTTTCCACATAGGCTGGTCACTGAAAACGTCAGGACTAGAACTCCAGGAACACAATTGTGTAAAAAACCAAATGTATTCTATACATGGATAACTTTAGAGAAATCTACTACCATCAAAACACCGTAACGATCACCGACAACAACTGACAGCGTAATAAATAACACCACAGCTGTACTTCCAGTTGTTTTCTTTTAAACCATGTTTTATTATTCCTAATATGAAGATACACAAGTCAACAAACATTATTTTCGATCTGTAATGAAAACGCTCCACAGCACACTGACATCTTGTGGAAGGGTCTGGTATTAGACATACCTGAAAATGGACAGCAGTTATAGTTGTAGTAATAAGTTCCAGCAGTAACAGTAGTAGTAGTAATAACAGTAGCAATAATAATAATAATAATTAATCATAGTAGTGGTATTAACAACTCAGAATTAGTTAAGTCACAGAAGGAACTTACATTCTTCAAAAAAATTAGAAATGAGAGTGGGTGGATAGGCTAATCAAATGATGCAAAACAGATCAGACCACTGCATGAGGAAATACAAGCCCCCGTGAGACAGCACATCTCCTGTGTAAATCTAGAAAAAGGAAGCTCCAATTTGCCATCAGTCCTCTCCTTAATGTATACTGTATTTATTTTCCTCTTCTAATAAGAGACCAAGAGACCATTTTAGGTGTTCCACTAACTTTTAAAAACAAAAACCTCAAAACCCTTTTAGGCTCTCTCATCATCATCAATAATACAATAATTTTCCGGTCAACGCTCACCAGTAGCACACAGACTGAACATCATCAACCCAAGTCTGGAACCAAATCACAACCAGCTCCACATATTTCTGCTTGGCTGGAAGACCAGAGTCATTCTACCTTAGTATATCGGAGTGTGTGTGTGTGTGAGCGAGAGAAAGAGATGGAGAGAAGGAGAGAAAGGTAGTGTGTGTGTGTGTAAAGAATGTGAAATAGTGGCTCCAAGTAACATGTCCTTTTGTATCACATGGCCAATTTGGCCAACTCACCTTAAGAGCCATTAACATTCATAAGAAGTCATACTAGAATGTACAGTGCTAGACTCATCTTCAGAGACTTCAATGGGCCTGGGGAACCTGCTCGTGTCTTGAACTGGGTCACTGTGGGAGCAGTTCAGCCAGTAGAGGGCTACACAAGCTACTTTTAGAAGGGCTGTGGCCGATCCAGAACTGACTGCCCTGGTAGTAGTTTGTCACAGTGAATACTGACAGAGCAACGCTCACTCCGTTCTACTCTGAGCATTGCTGACTTTGTTGCCTCATTGAACAGGTCAGCGGGCTTCGAACTGTGATTAAAGAGCCAGACAGTCAACTCAGGATACAAACCAAGGCAGACAAAAGCAGTCAACTGCCTATTCTACAACCTCAAGTATTATGGGCCACCTCCTGCTTATTTACCCCAAATCACACCAACTGTATTGGACTGAAAGGCCAATAGTTCAATAGTCTTGCCTGTTGGAAAGCTGCACATTTCTGACACTTAGCCACTTGTTCTTTCCATCTCTGGTTTAGGGTGAGCCATTGGTCATATAATAACCTAACAGGGCTTTGATACGCCACACCCTCACCCCAGACAAGCCTACCACTGAGTAACAGATACCAGTGTCCACAAGAAATGAGGCTCCAAGATTCTGCCATGTTTAGAGCCGTCTTATACAGAAACCTTCCACTCGTCTGACAAGAAAATACATCTCTCACTGTGCCAGGACTCGCTGTCTATATATCAATGTCATCTTCACTGTAATTTAATCTCATTTAACAATTTTTCTTTTTGCCCTATGTGAATTCTTTCCAAACTGCTAATGATACACCTGAGCATTCCTGTGTAATACTCCACCCTCCACAGCATGGGCTTCATGGTGTCATGCCATGCTATATATCGCTTACGCTGAAATCTCATGTACCTAGAACATCAAAGTAGATGAGAATTGGAGACAACAAGAAGGAGGAGACACATACAAGTACAATCCTACATGAAGTCATGCCACACATGGAGGAGCTCAAAGCTCTCCAGACTATTCTCTCTATCGTTTACCATCAAGTGAGGAAAGCGATCCATGGTTATGCCTCTTCCAATCCAACAGAGTTTTGCCTGCATTTCACGTCCTTCAATTGCTGCTGCGGCTGGGCCTGTCTGTATCTGCCCTATGGTACCCGGGTACAGAATCCATATACATACACTGTGTCAATGCCAAGGGGCACATTTGAAACATTCTTCTGAGATTTGTGACGCGAGCGAAAAAGCTTCCTTTGTGATTAAGCGCTATTCAAGGAATGACTAGACTAATAAAGGGTTAAAAAGTGGGTCTGCAGTAAGGCTCATTACTCCTCCTCTCCCTCATCCAGCACATCACATCCTGGTCCTCTAAACCCATCCTCCCCTTCAGTGCCCCGACCCTAACCCACCTGTAATGATCCCTCCACCCCCCTCTACCTACTAGACCACCCCCGACCCCATGCCACATGGATGTGTTTCTGCTTACAATCCTCTCTAATGTTGGGCACTGGCAGCGTTAAATAGTGTTAACTTGCCCCAGTCATCACATACCAAAACAACAGACAGAGCAGGAGGAAGTGAGTGAAGAGTGAAACGGAAGTCTGAAAATCATCTAGGAGAAACGTTTAATTTATTAATTAGCTATCCAATATTAAACCCCCCAAAAAACAAACAAGAATCCTTATAGAAAGCCATCCCAACAACTTCTTTGAGTGTGTGTATCTGTGTGTGTTAAGTCAAAAAAGCAGCATCCAACTGGACACGTCTGATTTAGAACAGAAACCCACAGCACCACAACTCTCACCCTCACTAGAAAACTACATCTCTCTGATTCAAAAAGAAACAGTGAAACTCACAATCAAAGCAGAAATAATCCCGCAGAAGAACAAAATCAAATACAGGTAAAATTCCAAGTTAAAATAAAACCACTTTAAATATATATCATTTTGCACTGGTGAAAATCACTTAACTGCACACTGCTAAAATTTACTGAGCTTTCTTAAAAAAACACCTCAAACTGAAAATGATACAAACAGAAACAAGACCAACATGGTCCCGTTAATTAAACCAAATTGTTGTTTTGCAACATGACTCAATACATCTACTGACATACTCTTTAAATAATTTATTTTTTCCCCCCTCAAGCTTGCAACAGCAAAAAGATAAATAATAATTATAATAACAGCAATAATATTGGTAATGTTAACGCCAATAGCCAACAAATGATGTGGTCCTTCCCAAGGGGGAGGGGGGAGAGAGAGAGAGGAGAGAGAGTCTGGGAGAGGGGACGTGGGGATAGCACCCTCTACCATGGTCCATGGTTTCACTTTTATTGGTAAAACAGCATTAGAGCAGATAGCTCATCTAAAAACTGGTTGAGGCAGAACTCATTTTAAAACAGAATCCAATGTGGGTGAATGGAAGATAATTTACTCTTAGAGGCCTCATAGCCTCTTGGCTCTGCTAATGCTAACCACCCCTGCCTCTCATCTCCCCAAAACATCTTGGTTCCCCCAGCGATGAGGTCAGAGTTCTTATTAGTGACTGATCAACAAACCCAGCTTATTGTCTGAAAATGCCATTAAAGCTATGGACAAGGGCTTACATTGGTAGGATGAAGCCAAATGTGAGAAATGGAAAGAGAGATATGAAAGGGAAAGAGAAGACAAACTGAAAAAGAGAGGGAAAGAGCAAGCTCTGTGTGAGCCACATAGTTGTTGACAAACTCCTTAGGACCAAGGCTGAGAGCGATGTGTTTATGCGACAAGAGTGCTTCCTTTCTGCCCGTTTCAGTTTGTTGGAATTTCGACAAATATCATTTTCCTTGATGTTGTTGTTCTCCAAATGTTTTATTTCTTCTTGCCAAAGAAGCTGAACCTCTTTTCGCGGTCCTTCTCTTTGCCCTCCTTGTTGCGCATGGTGACCCCTGCAGCCTCGGCTGAGCTGGGGGAGATGGGGGGCATGGTCATGGCTCGGCTCAGGGCCCTGGGGCCTCCAGGGGAGCGGTCTCCTGACCCTGCTGGGATGGAGCTATGAATGGAGCGGATCCACAAGGCCATCTCCGGCTGGGACAGACAACACAGGGTTAGTCCTCACTAGGGGGAAAACACCAGAGGAGCATCAGAATCTGGTTTGGTTTGAAATGTGACACTCACCTCATCTTTAGCTTGGAACAGGAACTCCTTACCGTCCCCTAGCCTGCACACACAACATTGAAGAGAAAAGTTGGGTCAGTATAGATGCACATCACAATCCCTTGATATTTAGTTTAGTTTACAAGACTATTCTCTATTCAAACCGTCATGTTTCCTCTCCCTCTCCTCTCACCGTAGCTTGAAGACGTGTTTCCTCTTCTTGTAGTCGTGTGCCACCTCACATACAGCCTCTCCCAGGCTGATGGGGACCTCTCCGTGGTAGGGGATCCCGTTGGAGGCGCTCTTCTGGTCCTTGTAGAAGCCAAGGCTGCCCTTACGCAGAACGCAGTACACATTCTGCCAGGACCTATGGGAAGAGAGAGAGAAGCTGTTGGCGGAAGGCACGCAGGCATGCGCCTGAATAGGTTAGAGACATCAAAGAGTTCATGGCGACACACAAAATACTATTTTCTTAATCAATAGAATACACATTCCAAAAATCCTACATCTATTTAACTTCTTATGTTGACATTTCCTTTGCTTATATTAATCCTATCCTTCAACAGATGAGTCTATATAAACTAGGGCTCACCATTTACCCTTCAGGGTACTCCCACTCTCACTCCAAGATGCCCCTCCATGCCCCCTGCCCCACTGCCGTCCCGATGTCTCACCTACTAGCTGCCTTCTTGGCATGCGACTCCATCTCCTGCTTGCGGTAGAGCATGCCCTCCATGGCGTCTGTGCCGGTGTCATCTCCCTTGCTGTGTAGCGTGGCAGACGGGTCCAGTCGTGAAGACGCCAGCCCGCTGTCTCTCCCCGGACCATTCACAGAGTCAGACTCAGAACCCTGTCATCCAAGACACATGGCAGTCAGGACACATGAACACAACGATTCTAAATTATTATTTTTTGTTTTACCTTTATTTAACTAGGCAAGTCAGTTAAGCACAAATTCTTATTTACAATGACGGCCTACACCGGCAACACGGACGACACTGGGCCAATTGTGCGCCGCCCTATGGGACTCCCAATCACGGCCGGTTGTGATACAGCCTGGAATCGAACCAGGGGGTCTGTAGTGACACCTCAAGCACTGAGATGCAGTGACTTAGACCGCTGCGGTCTAATACGGCGTAATACCAGTCATTGACTGTCTGTCTGAACTTGACAAAATGATCAACGCTTTAGAGACAACTGCTAAATGGCCATATCCATATGCATTATATGGTAGCTTTGAACAGGATGTAGAAAACACATACAGGACTACACAGAGACAATCTAACAGACGACAGACACATGGAGAACAGCTCCAACCCCACAGATGGAGGGTCAACTCACATCCTTACTGGAACATGACAAATGCAGCAGAAAGCGTTCTCATAATGTTGCTATGATACATGCTTGCTTTGTGCTCAAACGTTTATAGAGGGGGTGTGGCATTGTTTTCTTTGTTTCCTGGCAAAACAACAAATTCAATTTGAAAGGAAATCAACATTTCCTCTCGTCCAAAACCCTTTTCCTACTAACACCCAAAAACAAAAACAAAACAACCCCACCAAGCTAGGCACACCCCACCAAGGGACCTGCTATCTAGGGACAACAATCATCACATCATACTAACAAATGGCTTAGAACTGAAACTACTGGTCCTCTTACAAACACTCATGTCCTGGTCATTTTGAAGATGGGTACAAATGGAACAGCACCCAGAAAGGCTTGAAAGCCATTGATGCTTCTGTAGACACCAAATTATATCATGAATCTGTGTGAGACATGAATGCCTCAACAGCAATGGGACTGTGTGTGTTCTCAAAATCAAATAAAGCAATGGCACAGCAGTGCCAGAGGACGATGGCGCCCTCTAGTAGGTCATGCGGAGGTACTGCAGTAGCGCAGGAGCTGAGCGCAGGCAGTGATGGGGGGTGGGATGAGGAAGCTAGGCTAGGATAGGTACTCACACGCAGCGGATGCTTTGGCTTAGACACAGGTTTAGAGACAGGCTCACGTTTCTCTTTCTTTTCCACTGACACTGATGATACTGATAATGACTGCAGGTAAAGACGCAACAAGTAATTGTTAAGAAGTCCTTATGCTAGGAGATAGCATGCTACCCTATGCTAATGTTTTTGAAACAGACCCTGACACACACACGACAAAGGGACACACATATATATCATAAACGGGAAAACTGTGACTCACGTCTAACATGTACTTACAGGTTTGGCTTCAGTTGTGTCAAATACATTACATTCTCACACATAGAACATTTAAAATCTTTCATTCAAATCTCCTCAAACATATATGGACAGGACAACATGAAGAGGAACATGACATAAAACATGAAAAAACATTTTATACTGAGGTGAAAATCTGGAAATATTTCAGTCAGTAGTTTAATTTGAGTGTATTAAACAGGAGGTAAGAACCTTTGATTAGATACAGTATGACTCAATATAGATAAGCTCTCTCTCAATGTTCCCTCTCACCTGTGAGGTGTCTTGGTCGCTGTGGACTCCATTCACTGATACTGACTGGTTCAGTGTGGTCTGGTCTAGGCTGGTCCTGGGTTACACAGAAGGGGGAATGAGCTTGAGAACGACATTGAGGGGGGGGGGGGGGCATCAAATATCTCTGGTTACTAGGATTCCCTCCAGTCTTACCTGGCATCATGTGTTTCGGCCTCAGACGGGGCCACCTCTTCTGTCAGGGGTGGTGTGGGGGTTCGTCTCGTCCTCTCCTCCTCCTCCCTCCTCTGGATCTCCTCCTCCTCCCTCCTCCTCTGGATCTCCTGCTCCTCCAGCTGAAATGGAAGCCCAGGTTAGTGGCTGTTTGGAGGAGACATTACCCTACCTTCCTAACAATGCCAAGTCCATGCATTCTCCCAACTCCTGCCAAGGTCCAACCCACCACCTTCCCATCTGCCCCCCCCTGTCCCTGTCCCCCTCACCGTGGTGAGTTTCTCCAGCAGGGTGAAGCGTTCCTCCCAGCCGACGGCCAGCTTCTCCAAGGCCTCGTGGCGTTTGATCAGGCTCTCCACCTCGTCCACGTTTGAGCCCAGCTCTGCCCCCCGCACCAGGGGCTCCTGGCCTGCCAGCCATGTCTCTGCCACGTACGCATCCCGGCCAAACTGCAGCACCTCCAAAACTGAGACAGAGAACAGAATGAGTAACCATGAAAAACACAAAACACAGCTGAAACACATACCAAACACCCTAACTAACACTCACGTGCTAAAACATACTAACACAAACAAATGAACAAAAAACAACACACCCTGAAGTCCACATACCTATCTGGAGGTGGTCCATCTTGTCCTGCCACTTGTTGTTGATCTCGTCCCTCTTGCCCTGCAGCTGGTCCAGTTTCTCCCGGATCTATGGGATAGTCAACAGGCACGTCAATAACATCACATGAACAAGCTGCATAAGCCACAATACACACTCGGGGACAATGCCCACCGGCGACGATGAGACAGCCTACAGGGAGGTCGTCAGTGACCTGGCAGTGTGGGGCCGGAACAACAACCTCTCCCTCAATGTCAGTAAGACTAAGAACTTAAAATGGTCCACACACCCGCCCATGAAGCAGGCGCGACAACATCAGGAGGTTGAACAGGTTTGGCATGGGCCCTCAAATCCTCAAAAAGATCTACAGCTGTACCATTGAGAGCATTTTGACTGGCTGCATTACTGCTTAGTATGGCAACAGCACCGCCCTGGATCGCATGGCGCTACAGAGGGTGGTGCAGACAGCCCAGTACATCACTGGGGCCGAGCTCCCTGCCATCCAGGACCTCTATATCAGACTGTGTGAAAAGGCCCAGAAAATCGTTAAAGACTCCAACCACCCAAGCCATAGACTGTGCTCTCTGCTAACTCTTTTTACTCACCACATATGCTGCTGCTACGGTTTATTATCTATCCTGTTTCCTAGTCACTTTATCCCTACCTATATGTACATATCTACCTCCATTACCTCGTACCCCTGCACATCGACTCGGTACTGGTACCCTGTGTATATAACCATGTTATCGTTACTCATTGTGTATTTATGTTATTATTTTTCTATATTTTTCTTTCTGCATTGTTGGGAAGGGTCCGTAAGTAAGCATTTCACCGTTAGTCTACACCTGTTGTTTACGTAGCATGTGACAAAATTGGATTTGCATAAACACACCTTTTACATAAACACACCTTTTACATGAGCTTTTGTCCTAATCCCTTGACTAAATCCAATTGTGTGTGATTGATTGGAGTGTGTGTACAGTATGTGATGTAACGGTGACATGGCCCATACCTCATCAGCTGCATAGTGGTTGTTGTTGATGAGAGAGTGTCCCATCTCATTGCAGGTGGTGAAGCTGTCTGCCCGGGTCTCGATCTCGGACTTGATGTCCTGATGGTTGGCTATGACCAGCCCTGCAGAGGACACGTCCCTGACAGAGAGAGAGAGGATGGGGAGGGTGGGGGGGAAGACAGTGTTAAACCTTAATAAAACCAACATTGGAGAACAATGGCATAACAGAGATATGGTCAGGTCTCACCTCGGGCTGTCGTGGGCGTCGATCTGCAGGTTGACCCCGTCCATCCACAGCATGAGGTCACGCACCATGTTGACGAAGCGGAACTTCTCCACGGTGTCCAGCAGGAGGTGTCGGCGAGCCTGGCTGGCCCCCAGCAAACCCTCCCAGGCCTCAGTGACAGAGTGCTCGCTCCGGTGGATCTCCTCAGCCTTCTCCCCAGCGTAGGCCTTCTGCAGCCGCGCTGCGTCATCCTGCACCTGGTTCACCTGGGGGTGGAGGGGGCAGACGGGTCAGAACGGATCCTGAAAACCATTAACTTGCCACCTTATGTGCCCTGACACATTTCTGATACCCCCAGTATGAGTCTGAAAAGCAGCCCTTACAATGCATTAATTCTAATATTCTACTTTGGGATGGTGTGCAAAAGTGCGTATAATAACATTATTTCTCCCACTGGTGTTTCTGTAAGTATCCCTGTACTCTCGTGGTATGGTGCCAAGTTAATCCAATTTAATGCAATATCTTTATTGTCCCAAAGGGGAATTCCAATTTAATGCAATATCTTTATTGTCCCAAAGGGGAATTCCAATTTAATGCAATATCTTTATTGTCCCAAAGGGGAATTCATTGTGCAGCCAGGAGTTTAAAAGAGCAGCAGCATACCTGTCCGCTGAGGGCCTGGATGTCGTGCTCGTAAGCGGTGTGCTGTCGGTGGAGGTGCTGGACGGTGTTGAGGTCACGGCCCAGGTCAGATGGCAGCGCCTCCTTCTTCTCCCGGACCCTCCCCAGAGCCTCGCGGGCGTCCTGGTGGAAGCGGTGCAGCTCGTAGGAGGCGGCCAGCATCTGGGTGCGTGTGTCGATCAGCTCCAGCAGGTCGGCCCACGCCTCGTTCAGACCGTCCTTCCACTCCGCCACGCTGGCGTTCTCAGGGTGACCCGACTCGATGAGGTCATCGGCCAGACCGTTAACGCCGTCCACGCGCTCCTGGCCGATGTTGCTGGTGTCCCGAGCAAACTCACGGAACTTGTCCCGCAGCATCTGAGAGGAGAGAGGATTCATTTATGGATAACAATCACAGGTTATTATCATACTTCCTGAAGGTAGCTGACAGAAGAAAACAATTGTTGGTGAGCAATTAGTGCCTGTGTGTGTTGTTTTACTAAGTGTGTATGTGTTTGAATGTATGAGTAAGTAAAAGGAAGGCCACTCACGGTGACATGTTCGTAGTCCTGTCCCAGCTCATGGGATCCAGCCACCACCTCCCTCTCAGCGATCCACTGCTCCAGGTCGTCCACCTCTCTCTTCAGCTGGGTCAGCCTCAGCCTCTCCTGCAGACGCCCACGACGCTCCTCAGCCAGGTCCTTCAGCCCTGCATACAGCTTGTCCACCTGGGCTTGCCGTAGGTTAATACGCTCGCTAATAGTGGGGAATGAAAGAGAGAGTCAGGCCAGTTGTAATGACAGAGACATTGTGACTGTAGTTAAATAATATTGTGAAGTGGCATTAGTTTGATGTATTTAGTTATTAACTGCCCCCCACCCCCACGTTAACCCCTGTGCCCTTCACCTCTCTGGGTGTTCACTGGTCATCATGGTACGGCTGCTGTTGGCCAGCTGGTGGATGGTCTGGGCGTAGTCCTCCAGGGCCTGTTCTAGCGTCTGGTGCTTCTTCACCATCACCAGAGCACTCTGCTCATCCTGGGTCACACACGTTACAGAGATGGAGTTAGCACCATTAAGCCAGAATGTGTGCAGAATGGACATCTTTAGCATCATCATTAACACAGATAGCGCTTAACTTCCGCCTGTCTCTCCTCCCACCTTGGCCTTCTCCTCTGACATCATGTGTAGCTCCTGCTCTCCCATCCAGGCCTCGGCCTCGGCAGCGTCAGTGTAGAACTGCTGGGCGCGGTTAGCCTCCACCAGCCGGGCATGGCGCTCGTCTGTCTCAGCGATGAGCTGGGCCCAGGAGTCCCGGAGCTCCACCAGACGGCGCTCCAGAGCAGACTGCCTCTCCCCGTCCACCTCCTCCTGCCCTGGGGACATCCCCCGGCGGTGGGTCTGGATGTCATCAATACGGGGCTGGTGGCCCTGGATCTCCTTCTGCAAAGTCTGGGAGACAAAACAAAGGTTTAGCCAAATGCAACATCTCCTTTCCAGGGTTCCATTATTTTCCCTCCTACTGTCCAGACTCTTCCCTAAATTCCTCCCTCATCTGTGTACCTGGTTTTTCTTGATGAGCAGCTGCACACTGGGCAGGTCCTTCCCATGGTCTGTAGATGTGGCCAGGGGCATCCTCTCCTTCACCCATAGCTAATTGACAGACAGACCGGAGGAAAAAGTGCATTAAAAGACGATGACGATTCTGTACAACATCTCTGTATTTAGAGTCAGGTGGTCCCACTCACAATCTCATCCTCCAGGTCTCTGTTGAACTGGTGGGCCTCCTTGGATGCCAGCAGTTGCTGCCTCCTCTGGTTGAGGGGGTCCTGGAGCTGGGAGAAGCTGTCAGTGACACGTCTCTGCTGGCTGTCCACCTCCACCACAGCCACACCAGCATCCTCCTGGGACAGCACCAGGGCCTGGGACTGCAGCGACTGCACCTCCTTCTCACGCACCTCCATCTGGTGCTCCAGCATCTACACAGGGACGAGGAGGTAAGCATGTGCTCTTTTATTTTGATAGGGACACTTCTCCTTTCAAATGGTCACAAAGGAGTATGACAACTGAGAACTTGGTGATAAAAATGGTGCTTGGCTTAGACAGTATATTGTCACTCACCTGGTGCTTCTTGAGCAGGATGTTGACGGAGGTCAGGTCCTTGCCGAAGTCGTCGCTCTGCAGCTGTCCTGACAGGTTCTTCAGCCACACGTCCAGGGCAGAGCAGCTCTGGGTGAAGAGCTCCGCCCTGTTGGCATCGAAGAGGCACTGAGCCTTGGTGCGTGTCGTGTTCTCTAGCTCTTCCCATTGGCTCTGCAGGCCCTCCAGAGTTTGCTGGACTACAGGCTGCAGCTCCGGCTTCTCTGTCACTAGGGCCAGGCCCTCCTAACAGGGGCATGGGGAAAGGGGTCAGAATACTGGCACCCACATCTTTCTGACTTCTTTTTCCACTTATTCTTTTCATAGAATAATCGTTTTATGATCATACCTTATCAATCTTATCCAGCCAGTCTTTGTTGGAGGCCAGCTCAGCCATGAAGGCCTGGTGTTTCTGCCACTTGCTGTGGAGGTTCCTGGCCTCGTCGTACGACATGTCCTGAGCTGTCAGCATCTTCTCATTGATCCACAGAGTCAGCTGCAGAGAGAGAGAGGAGAATGATTTTACTCAATGCATGTGCCTCAGGTGAATTCCTTTGAATACTGATTTGTTTTCTTCTTCTGACTACAAGACAAACAGTGAATCACACCACCATTATTATAGAACAAGTTAGTTGGCGATTCGTACCTCCTGTCCGTCCTGCAGGAAGTGCTGAAGTTCACGGTTGTCCTTCAGTTTAGACAGGAGTTCATTTGCATCTTCCCTATTCTTCTGATGTCTCTCCTGGATGGAGTCGGCCTTCTCCTGGATCTTGTCAGAGTTGGCATTAAGGTCTTTGACCAGGCGGCGTCCGGCCTCCACCACGCCTGTGATCTTCTCCTCGCTGGCCTCCATGGTGGTCAGGAAGTCCTCGTGCTTCTTGATGGCCTCCTCTGCCCCCTGCAGGCTGGAGGGCATCTCAGTGTGGGACAGCACATACTCCTACAGAGGGAGAGAGGGAGAGAGGGAGAGAGAACTATTAGTAACATCATCAAGATAGACAATAGATGTGTTTGATTCTTCTTCACTGGTGTCCTGGTCCTCACCTGGCTGTTGAGGAAGCCCTCAGCCTGCTTGACGTCCCTCAGGAAGGTCTGGAAGTCGAAGGCTTGGGCCAGTAGGCTGTGGCGGTTCTCCCACATCCGGCGCAGCTCGTGCCAGCCGGTGTCCAGCGCCTGCAGCCTCTGGGCCAGGAACATGTACTGGGCGTCCGTCTGGCCCTGGGTCACCTCATCGCCTACTGCCCGCATCTTCTCATAGTCCTCCTTATAGTTGTCCACCTCGTTCTTGATGCTCTCGTGCTGGGTGAGCAGGCACTCAGCCTCTGGCAGTGAGGTGGGGATGTCCTCGGAGGCCACGGCAGTCTGGGTGCGGGACAGCCAGGACTGGAAGTCATCCAGGTCCCTGAGGAAGCCCTGCAGCTTGCTGGCCTCGCCCAGAGACTCCTCACGCCGCTTCATGGTGGCGTTGAGCTCCTGCCACACCTCCTGGATCTCCCCCAGGTGGGCAAGGATCTCCTCTGCCTGGTCCGGGTGCTCCTCAGCCAGCTTCTCTGCCTCCTTCCTCAGGTCGTCCAACTTACCCTGAAAAGATATAGAAAATAAACAATGGTGTCAGCAACATCATATGGCATAAAATGATACAAAGTATTGATGTGAACCAATTAATGACTCAACTGATCATCCCTATAAAACATTATCTGATGCTGTGGTTTACCTTTGTCCACCTCCATAACCTTTGACCCGTCTCCCTGCCCCTGCCGTACCTGAATGGCCTCCAGGTCTCTCTCCATGCCGGTGAGTTTGCGCTGCAGGGCCATGACACCAGCCAGGTCGTTGCCCAGGCTCTCGGTGGACTCTATCACCTTGGTCTTCTCTCTCATCCAGGTCTGGATCTCGTTACACTCCAGGTGGTAGTTCTGGATGTTGAGGGCCGACTCCAGGGCATGTTTCCTCTGGTCCGCCAGACGCTGGAACTCCTTCCACCTGAGGACCAGAGCAATGGGAAGTCTCAATTACCTGTTCCCAGTGCTCACTTCATACAGTGTATTGGCTATGTATCAGAGGGTTTTTCATGCGAGTGTATCAGACCTGGGTTCAAATATCTCAAAGTATTCAGATAGTAGTTGAACATTTTAATGTATTTGAAAATACTCAAATACACTGACTCAAACACACACCAATGCATTTCACCCAGGTATTTGAAAATTCTCTAAAATACAATTTGGTAGACTATTTGGTTCTTACAAATAACCATTCAAATACTCAAATAAAAGTACTTGTTTTGGGCTGTGTATTTGAAAATACTCAAATTATATTAAATATCAGATACTCAAATACACAGTGTATTTGCATGTCTGAGAGGCATGATGTTGAGTACTACTAACCTGTTATTGAGCTGGTCCTGTGTCTGGTGGATCTGCTCTTTGCTGCGGTTGTCTGATCCCAGCAGCTGCTGGGCCACCTGGTTGACATCAGCGATACGAGTCCCCAGGTTGTTCATCTCAGGCTCTAGGGTCTCGAACCTGCAGCCACACACAGATGTACATCAAACACTCTGTCTCATATTCCCACTCATATTTCCATCGCTTTGTCTCTACAATGGAGATTAGAAGGGAAATATTATCATAGGAAGAGCTTCTATCACTCAAACGCTGTTCTGACATTCCACAAAAAAACCGACCTGATTTTACATCTGTACTGCAAAAAGGAGAGAGAGATTCAGTTTGATATCCACTCCACTTAACGAAGCACAATGATCAGAGTACAAAGATCAATATGAATAATTAAAAGGCTATTTAAAATCAGAGCACCTCTTTCTTCCTATCCTACCATGCAAAACACGCCTCCCATATTCAGCTCACCTCTGCTGCACCACCTCCAGGTCTTCCAGTTTGGTGGGGATCTGCATGCCGTCCAGCCACTGTTCCTTCTCCCCCACCCACAGCTGGCAGGCGCCCGCCTCGCTGTACATGCGGTAGAGGGCCAGCGCCCCCTCCAGGGCCTGTCGCCGTGACGCGGACAGAGACTCCAGCTCCTGGTAACGCTGTTGTATGGCAGGCAGACGACCCTCTACCTACACACAGCCGCAACCACTCAGTTAGAAGACGCTCCTCCGAGTAGAGTCAATAACAAGGCAAGGAATACAAAACCGGAGCGATAAATAGAATATGTCTCACTTAAATGGGAGACATTGAGAGTCTATGTAATATGTATGGCCAGTGTTTGTTTGTGTGAGAGTGAGAGAGAGAGCAATAGAGGGAGAAACAGCATGGTGCACTAGCCTAGTGTAGTGAGTGTTGTTATGCTGTTCCAGGGGTAACTGACCTGAGGGGAGTTTGCATGGACCAGGGGCAGGCCGAGGGCCTGCTCGTGCAGGGAGTCGATGAGGGTGCGGTGGCTCTGGATCTCCTCCTCCACCTCCCTCTGCTTGCGGGCCAAGGTCTGTGTGGAGAACTCGTCGTGGCCCACCTCCTGGCTGGATACCTGGCGCAGCGTCTCCAGGATCCAGGCCTCCATGTCATTGGCGTCCGTCTGGAACTGGTGCAAGGCCACCGCCTCCTTCAGCTGCTGCTCCCTCAGCTGGGACGTCTGGGGATGGAGGGGGAGAGAAGGAATCAGTATATAAACAGGAGGAACAACTTCTGAAATTGATCAATCCATTTCTTCTCTCCAGACTCCTTTCCCATTCCTGCTCACCTCCTCCAGGTGTGCCCACTGAGCGCGGACGTCCCTGATCCTCTCAGTGCACTCTGGGGCTCCAAAGTGTCCCTCCTCCACCAGGGTCTGTCCGGCGGCGATGCTGTGGCCCAGAGGGCCGTAGCGGGCTGCCATCTCGTCCCTGAAGGCCTCGTGCTTACTGAGGAGGTGCAGGGCGGAGGTGAGGTCGCGGCCACAGTCTCCTCCAGACAGGATCTGCTCCTGCTCTCTGATCCAGGCCGCCTCCTCTCCCAGCTCCCACAGGAACTGCCAGAGGCGCCGTGAATCCTCGAGGCGCACCCTCCGCTCCCCAGCCAGCTGGCCCAGCTCCTCATAGGCCCGGCCCAGCTGAGACACCTTCTCTCCCACCAGCGCCGGCTCACACGGTTTGTAGACTGAGAGAGATAAGGAGAATTAGCTAAATGGTTATCAGTGAAGAGGCATCCAAATAAATTAATACATTCCGTCCTACTCATAAGTTATGTGATGCATGAAAGCTGCATATAGTCGTTGAATGTAATCGTTACCATAATCATACTTACACAGTAACTAACTGTCAAGTGTATATTAGTGAGTGTGCGCAGGTCTGTTCTCACCCTGTTCGTCGGAGCTGAAGCGCTGAGCGGCTCCCTGTACCCCGCGGACACCCTCTGCCTGGGCTGAGATGTCTGCCTCCACCAGGTTGTGAGTCTGCAGCAGGTCCTCCACATCATGCAGGTGCTTCCCACTGTCCTGGGACTGCAGACGACCCTGAGAGAGCACGGAGCAGGAAGAGGTTAGAAACACATTCATTCACCATGTCTGGATTGCAAGTAGTTCATACATGCCGCTAATTAGATGCAAATGAGATGCTAATGGTAGGGAACATTAGTAAAATACATAGTTGCAGCAGTCACTAAGAGAGATAGATTAAGTCAAGGCGTCAATATCGTAAATAAGGGGCCAGCTTTTGTGCTGACTGATAAGTGAGACTTTATCTATCTTTGGTATTGATGAGGTAAGGCACTCTGAATCACAATAACATCTCTCTGAAGCGCAATGACTGGAAGTCCATGGGTATCTGCTAGAATGCTAGTAGATACCCATAGACTTCCAGTCACTGCGCTAATGCTTGGCTAGTTAGCATTGGCTTGGGAAAATACCTCTAACTTCCTTCATACTGGACACAGAGACACACAAATGGTATCCATGGTATCCAAAGTTCATCTGACTCTGGGGGAGTAGATGAAGGGCCTCATTGCCAAAATTCCGAAGTATCCCCTTTAAGGTAGGCAGGGTAAAGGGAATCAGCTGAGGCCAAGAGCTAAGAACACACTGTCAGACTGTATTCTGCCAGACTCTCCCAGTCAGGACTACCTCAGTCAACCTCTGTAAACCCATTACACCCAGGAGTAGTAGCCATTTTGAAAGGAGTCAGTTGAGTTTGGACTGGCATGCAGGGTTGATAGTGTGAAATGTACAGGATTACAGACGGTTGACCATGACCAAGTGTACATATTCTACACTGGGAGAATATTGGGTTTGCAGAGTTGGCATGTGGATATGTTTCAGTACCTTCATGTCTCCCATCCAGTCCATGATGTATCTCATCTCCTGCAGCAGTCTCTGCAGGTCTCGGTGTGCGTTGAGTCTCTCCCTGCGAGCGGCTAACAGCTCCTTCAGGTACTCCCAAAGCCGCAGCACGTTGTCCCTCCTCGCCAGCACACGGCGCACGTCATGATAGTTCTCCGCCTCCAGCTCCCTGGCTACCGCCTCCACGGCCGCCACACGCTCCCCGTACGCCCCGATGTCTGTCTCGATGGCCTCGTGTTTACGAGTCGCAGCGTCCACCGCTCCCAGGTCCACGCCAAAGTTGTCCTGAGGGACAAGAGGACAGTTTGAGGTCAAAAGAAAAAGGACAACAATGTGTGCATTGGTCATGAAATGATCTGTGATAGAAAGGGTCAGCGTGTTCAAATGCATACAATGGTAGCCTATTAAATAACATCATGACAGTAGCAATTATGACAGTGATAAGCTACTGAATAAATCATGGTTGTATCTGTGTTCATTTAGATAATCCCTCCCCCCTGCATTACTGAGATAATTAGAATGGCTTGTCTGCAGGACAGCCTGTCCACTCCATCAAAATAAAGTCATCACAACCATCACTTATGATTACTGTCATCTCTGGGCTGTGGACAACTGGGAGACAGACAATATAACTGCCATCCTTCCTCGCCTGTCTTCCCATTTTGAATATATTACCAGTTCAAGGGCAGGGGTGTGAATTGGTATGTGTTTGTGTTACCTGAGAGACGAGCCGCTGGTTCTCGCTCAGCCAGGTCTCCCTCATGGCGGCCTTGCGGTCGAAACGAGCGGCGAGCATCTCCAGCTTCTCCTGGCGAATCAGCTCGTTCCTCAGTGCCAGCTCCCGCTCATGCTCCGCCTTCTCCAGGCGTTCCCACGCCTGCAGAGCCAATCACAACACAGCAAGTCAGAGCGGTCCCTTAAACCAGGGGTGTTATTCATGATCCTATAGGCCTGTAGGGTCAACTGGTGTTTATTAAAGCTCTACTCTAGTCATGCATTTAAACAGGGAGTAACTCAAACACGTGATATAAGGCATCATCAGTGTCACCAGAGGGTGTGTTCACTATGAACCAAACAGAACCCCAAACGGAAGCAAATGGAATAAATGGGGAGGAACCTAACTGAATTTGTCCCGCCCCCCCGTGGGTGTACAATAGAGTGACAGTGATACCTTGTTGATGTCAGAGATGAGCTTGCCCTCCCTGGGCATGTACACCTTCTGGTTGTTGGCTCTCATCTTGCTCTGGATGGTGAACAGCAGCACCTCCAGGTTGCCTTTCTCTGTGAACCTGAGGAACACCAACACACACAGCCAGGTCAGACACCTACCTACCATGGAATATTTGCAGTTATGACTCCAACCTGCTGGAAAATGTATATCTGTTAACTTGAGATTTATGTTCTAATCTAGAACATCATTCCAGTTCTTAAATTCCCCCCAGCGGTGTATCCCTGACTTACTTAGGGGGCTTCTCCACGGTGCGGTAGGTGTTGAAGGCCTGCAGCTGGTTCTGCACGGCGCTCAGGGAGTTGGCCAGCTGCCGGTCGTTCAGGGTCAGAATGGTCTGCTCTATCCACTGCAGCAGCTCTGACGCCAGGCTCTCATAGTTCCCAACCAGCTGGTCAGCCTCAATGGCATAGTCCAGCACCTGGGAGGGAGAGAAGGGGTAAGATGGGCTCCAGGGACAGTAACAGGCACACGCGTACACACACAAATAGCCAACAGCCGTTGTACCCCACCTTGCCAACCCTCTTGCCCTCCACAGCCAGGGCCTTCATCTTGGAGAAGTAGTGGTAGTAGGTGGCAACGTAGGTGATGATGGACTTCTCATCTGGCTGGTCAACGTTGACATCTGGAAAGAGAGACCGGGACAACTTCAACACTGAAGTTAATTTATACTTGATCATCATTTTCTCTCCACACCGGCACACACACACACACACACACACACACACAGAGACACAGAGACACCCACAGATACACACACACACACTCAGTTGCCCACCATACACACCCATAGTCGCCCACATAAACTCCCATCTCAACCCAGTCAATTAAACTTAAAACACACAGTGCTCTTCTCTAAATCTGCCCTGATTGATGGCCCCGGAGCGGTGCTAACCCCTCACCATGTATGGACTTCCTCTGTGATGTCAGAGTGCATCATTAAGCCCTACCCCATGCCCAGCCAGACCACACGGCCCTTATTCTCGCTTAAACTTAAATTAATTCCAGTAATCCTCCCTCCCTCCACACACACCGCGTCCAGCTAGCCCAGTACAGGACAGGAGCACAGTCTTGGTGGCCACTAGCCATTTTGGGGAGGGCAGAGGGCACACACAACCCAACCCATTTCCTGTCTCAGAGCTCTGACCACACTCACCTTCTGGGTCCAGGAGTTTGGTGAGGCCCAGCTTATTCTCTGCTGTGTTGAAGGCATTCTGGAGATTGTAGTGGGCGTTGGACCGCTTCAGGCTGTCAAACTCAATCACGTCCGGTCTGGAGGGGGATGGGGACACAGGTGTTGAGTTTAATTAAAGGAATCATATATACACTTAACAAAAATAAAAACGAAACAAGTGTTGGTCCCATGTTTCATGAGCTGAAATAAATCATCTCATAAATTTTCCATGCGCACAAAAAGCTTATTTCTCTCAAATGTTGTGCACAAATTTGTTTACATCCCTGTTAGTGAGCATTTCTCCTTTGCCAAGAAAATCCATCCACCTGACAGGTGTGGCATATCAAAAAACTGATTAAACAGCATGATCATTACACAGGTGCACCTTGTGCTGGGGACAATAAAAGGCATCTTTAAAATGTGCAGTTTTGTCACACAACACAATGCCACAGATGTCTCAAGTTGAGGGAGCATGCAATTGGCACGCTGACTGCAGGAATGTCCACCAGAGCTGTTGCCAGACAATTGAATGTTCATTTCTCTACCATTAGCTGAGGCACAGGTGCAACATCATTTTAGAGAATTTGGCAGTACGTCCAACCGGCCTCACAACCGCAGGCCACGTGTAACCACACCAGCCCTCACATTCGGCTTCTTCAACTGCGGGATCGTCTGGGGGGGGGGGGGGGTTCCTGAGGAGTATCTCTGTCTGTAATAAAGCCCTTTTGTGGAGAAAAACTCATTCTGATTGGCTGGTCCTGGCTCCCCAGTGGGTGGGCCTGGCTGCCCGCCAAGGCTGCACCACTGCCCAGTCATGTGAAATTCATAGATTTCCTTCTATGAACTGTAACTCAGTAAAATCTTAGAAATTTAGCATGTGGAGTTTATGTTTTTGTTCAGTGTATATATATATATATATATATATATATATATATATACACACATACATACACACATATATACACATACACACTACCGGTCAAAAGTTTTAGAACATCTACTCATTCAAGGGTTTTTCTTTATTTTTACTATTTTCTACATTGTACAATAATAGTGAAGACATCAACACTATTAAATAACACATATGGAATCATGTAGTAACCAAAAAAAGTGTTAAACAAATCCAAATATATCACCAGGAATGCATTTCAATTAACAGGTGTGCCTTCTTAAAAGTTAATTTGTGGAATTTATTTCCTTCAAATCCTTCAGCCAATCAGTTGTGTTGTGACAAGGCAGGGGTGGTATACAGAAGATGGCCCTATTTGGTAAAACACCAAGTCCATATTATGGCAAGAACAGCTCAAATAAGCAAAGAGAAATGACAATCCATCATTACTTTAAGACATGAAGGTCAGTCAATCCGGAAAATTTCAAGAACTTTGAAAGTTTCTTCAAGTGCAGTCGCAAAAACCATGAAGCGCTATGATGAAACTGGCTCTCATGAGGAGCACCACAGAAATTGAAGACCCAGAGTTACCTCTGCTGCAGAGGATAAGTTCATTAGAGTTACCAGCCTCAGAAATTGCAGCCCAAATAAATGCTTCACAGACACATCTCAACATCAACTGTTCAGAGGAGATTGTGTGAATCAGGCCTTCATGGTCGAATTGCTGCAAAGAAACGACTACTAAAGGACACCAATAATAAGAAGAGACTTGCTTGGGCCAAGAAACACGAGCAATGGACATTAGACCGGTGGAAATGTGTCCTTTGGTCTGGAGTCCAAATTGGCAATCTTTGGTTCCAACCGCCGTGTCTTTTTGAGACGCTTTGTGGGTGAACGGATGATCTCCACATGTGTATTTCCCACCGTAAAGCATGGAGGAGGTGGTGTTATGGTGTGGGGGTGCTTTGCTGGTGACACTGTCTGTGATTGATTTAGAATTCAAGGCACACTTAACCAGCATGGCTACCACAGCATTCTGCAGTGATATGTCATCCCATCTGGTTTGGGCTTAGTGGGACTATCATTTGTTTTTCAACAGGACAATGACCCACCTCCAGGCTGTGTAAGGGCTATTTCACCAAGAAGGAGAGCGATGGAGTGCTACATCAGATGACCTGGCCTCCACAATCCCCCGACCTCAACCAAATTGAGATGGTTGGGATGAGTCGGACCGGAGAGTGAAGGAAAAGCAGCCAACAAGTGCTCAGCATATGTGGGAACTCCTTCAAGACTGTTGGAAAAGCATTCCAGGTGAAGCTGGTTGAGAAAATGCCAAGAGTGTGCAAAGCTGTCATGAAGGCTATTTTAATCATCTCAAACATAAAATATATTTTGATTTGTTTAACACTTTTTGGTTCCATATGTGTTATTTCATATTTTTGATGTCTTCACTATTATTCTACAATGTAGAAAATAGTAAAAATAAAGAAAAACCCTTGAATGAGTAGGTGTTCTAAAACTTTTGACCGGTACTGTGTGTGTATGTATACAGTTGAAGTCAGAAGTTTACATACACCTTAGCCAAATACATTTACAGTGGGGAAAAAAAGTATTTAGTCAGCCACCAATTGTGCAAGTTCTCCCACTTAAAAAGATGAGAGAGGCCTGTAATTTTCATCATAGGTACAGGTCAACTATGACAGACAAATTGAGAAAAAAAAATCCATAAAATCACATTGTAGGATTTTTAATGAATTTATTTGCAAATTATGGTGGAAAATAAGTATTTGGTCAATAACAAAAGTTTCTCAATATTTTGTTATATAACCTTTGTTGGCAATGACACAGGTCAAACGTTTTCTGTAAGTCTTCACAAGGTTTTCACACACTGTTGCTGGTATTTTGGCCCATTCCTCCATGCAGATCTCCTCTAGAGCAGTGATGTTTTGGGGCTGTCGCTGGGCAACACTGACTTTCAACTCCCTCCAAAGATTTTCTATGGGGTTGAGATCTGGAGACTGGCTAGGCCACTCCAGGACCTTGAAATGCTTCTTACGAAGCTACTCCTTCATTGCCCGGGCGGTGTGTTTGGGATCATTGTCATACTGAAAGACCCAGCCACGTTTCATCTTCAATGCCCTTGCTGATGGAAGGAGGTTTTCACTCAAAATCTCACGATACATGGCCCCATTCATTATTTCCTTTACACGGATCAGTCGTCCTGGTCCCTTTGCAGAAAAACAGCCCCAAAGCATGATGTTTCCACCCCCATGCTTCACAGTAGGTATGGTGTTCTTTGGATGCAACTCAGCATTCTTTGTCCTCCAAACACGACGAGTTGAGTTTTTACAGAAAACGTTCTATTTTGGTTTCATCTGACCATATGACATTCTTCCAATCCTCTTCTGGATCATCCAAATGCACTCTAGCAAACTTCAGACGGGCCTGGACATGTACTGGCTTAAGCAGGGTGACACGTCTTGCACTGCAGGATTTGAGTCCCTGGCGGCGTAGTGTGTTACTGATTGTAGGCTTTGTTACTTTGGTCCCAGCTCTCTGCAGGTCATTTACTAGGTCCCCCCGTGTGGTTCTGGGATTTTTGCTCAGCGTTCTTGTGATCATTTTGACCCCACGGGGTGAGATCTTGCGTGGAGCCCCAGATCGAGGGAGATTATCAGTGGTCTTGTATGTCTTCCATTTCCTAATAATTGCTCCCACAGTTGATTTCTTCAAACCAAGCTGCTTACCTATTGCAGATTCAGTCTTCCCAGCCTGGTGCAGGTCTACAATTTTGTATCTGGTGGCCTTTGACAGCTCTTTGGTCTTGGCCATAGTGGAGTTTGGAGTGTGACTGTTTGAGGTTGTGGACAGGTGTCTTTTATACTGATAACAAGTTCAAACAGGTGCCATTAATACAGGTAACGAGTGGAGGACAGAGGAGCCTCTTAAAGAAGAAGTTACAGGTCTGTGAGAGCCAGAAATCTTGCTTGTTTGTAGGTGACCAAATACTTATTTTCCACCATAATTTGCAAATAAATTCATTAAAAATCCTACAATGTGATTTTCTGGATTTTTTTTTCTCAATTTGTCTGTCATAGTTGACGTGTACCTATGATGAAAATTACAGACCTCTCTCATCTTTTTAAGTCGGAGAACTTGCACAATTGGTGGCTGACTAAATACTTTTTTTCCCCACTGTAAACTCAGTTTTTCACAATTCCTGACATTTAATCCTAGTAAAAATTCCCTGACTTAGGTCAGTTAGGATCACCACTTCATTTTAAGAATGTGAAATGTCATAATAATAGTAGAGATAATTATTTATTTCAGCTTTTATTTCTTTCATCACATTCCCAGTGGGTCAGAAGTTTACATACACTCAATTAGTATTTGGTAGGATTGCCTTTAAATTGTTTAACTTGGGTCAAACGTTTTGAGTAGCCTTCCACAAGCTTCCCACAATAAGTTGGGTGAATTTTGGCCCATTCCTCCTGACAGAGCTGGTGTAACTGAGTCAGGTTTGTAGGCCTCCTTGCTCGCACACGCTTTTTCAGTTCTGCCCACAAATGTTCTATAGGATTGAGGTCAGGGCTTTGTGATGGCCACTCCAATACCTTGACTTTGTTGTCCTTGAGCCATTTTGCCACAACTTTGGAAGAATGCTTGGGGTCATTGTCCATTTGGAAGACCCATTTGCGACAAAGCTTTAACTTCCTGACTGATGTCTTCAGATGTTGCTTCAAAATATCCACATAATTTTCCTTCCTCATGATGCCATCTATTTTGTGAAGTGCACCAGTCCCTCCTACAGCAAAGCACTCCAACAGCATGATGCTGCCACCCCCGTGCTTCACGGTTGGGATGGTGTTCTTCGGCTTGCAAGCTCCCCCCTTTTTCCTCCAAACATAACGATGGTCATTATGGCCAAACAGTTCTATTTTCAGACCAGAAGACATTAGTCCAAAAGTATGATATTTGTCCCCATGTGCAGTTGCAAACTGTAGTCTGGCTTTTTTATGGCGGTTTTGGAGCAGTGGCTTCTTCCTTGCTGAGCGGCCTTTCAGGTTATGTCGATATAGGACTCGTTTTACTGTGGATATAGATACTTTTGTACCTGTTTCCTCCAGCATTTTCACAAGGTCCTTTGCTGTTGTTCTGGGATTGATTTGCACTTTTTGCACCTAAGTCTCCTTCCTGAGCGGTATGACGGCTGCATGGTCCCATGGTGTTTATACTCGCATACTATTGTTTGTACAGATGAACGTGGCACCTTCAGGCGTTTGGAAATTACTCCCAAGGATGAACCAGACTTGTGGAGGTCTACAATTTTTTTTTCTGAGGTCTTGGCTGATTTATTTTGATTTTCCCATGATGTCAAGCAAAGAGGCACTGAGTATGAAGGTAGGCCTTGAAATACATCCACAGGTACACCTCCAATTGACTCAAATGATGTCAATTAGCCTATCAGAAGCTTCTAAAGCCATGACATCATTTTCTGGAATTTTCAAAGCTGTTTAAAGGCACAGTCAACTTAGTCTATGTAAACCTCTGACCCACTGGAATTGTGATACAGTGAATTATAAGTGAAATAATCTGTCTGTAAACAATTGTTGGAAAAAGTACTTGTGTCATGCACAAAGTAGATGTCCTAACTGACTTGCCAAAACTATAGTTTGTTAACAATACATTTGTGGAGTGGTTGAAAAACGAAGTGTATGTAAACTTCCGACTTCAACTGTATATATATGGTAAAGATAGCATTTCATCAGTAAGTGTGGGCCATGTCAACTTCAACATTGTTCCGTTTATTCAGAGCAATCCCATTCTAATCATCCCTTCCATTCCCTCAGCTCCACTTTGAATAGGATCAGATAAGGAAAACGGCAGTGACAGAATTTACATGATTGCCTTGTAGCTCATTCAGAGCACATTGCAATCTACTCGTACTTTGAGCCTCAGGTGAGAAATATAGAGTAGATGATGAGAATAATCCATTTGTTATAGAGTTGTTGTCATGTCAAGACCCATGGGGCGGTAGGGGAGGGAATGGCCGGCAGGGGATGTAGCTCAGTTTGTAGAGCATGGCGTTTGCAACGCCAGGGTTGTGGGTTCGATTCCCACGGGGGGTATGAAAAAAAAAATATATATATATATATATATATATATATATATATATATATATATATATATATATATATATATAAAAATAAATAAAAAGTACAAATAATAATGTAATGTATGCACTAACTGTAAGTCGCTCTGGATAAGAGCGTCTGCTAAATGACTAAAAATGTAAAAAATGTTAAATGTTAAAATCAGATGCAATTGAGGCCCTTCTCCCACTGTAATGCAGTATGAGACACCAGCAGAGGGCAGCGGTGAGTCACCAGGCATGGCCTTGCATGCTAAACAAGTGGGTTTTATTTCTGTTATCTAGGTCAACTTACTCCAATTTATTTGTATCCACTTATCCAAACTGTAGAGGGTTTAGAAAAAGGGTCAAACCCAAATAGAGAACGGGGATACAGTCACCCCAGGGAGGTTGTGTGTCATAACAGGTAGCCTATTTCGCAAACGCACTGCAAGTACAACAGGCCACGGTATTGGACAGACTGAATATATCACGTCACACAGAAAGCGTGTCAGGTGATGGACAAAGTCAGCGCCTACTGTTGAAATGAGTGACTGCAGCATTTCATACAGTGTGACAGACAACATGGACAGAGGGGAAGGTCGTTGACCTGTGTTTGTGCACGATGGCGTTGAACGCCAGGCCATCTCTCCAGCTGGTGGTGAAGTTGTGAACATTGACGTTGGGGTACCTGCAAAGACAAGGTCACAGCTCATTAATCATTACCTCAACACAGTACCCAGGTTATTTTGGATGTTGACAAACCGAGAGCTTGGGACTGTAAGGTTCTATCTGCTAAAATATTATTCTGTGATAATTGGCTTTAAATCTCCGAACCCTAATTGGTTTGAATGGTGTCAGCAATTGTTATCTCCTATTCTTTTGAACTTAACATGAATTGGGATAGTTAGAGTACAATATAAGTGGACAACATTGAACAAAACAAGGCTGTGTCAATATCTACATTCTGAAATAAATGCAGATAGAACATTATAGTCCCAAACTCTCAAAACACTGGAAGCTCTTAAAATAAAATCTCTAATCATTTCACATATAATTTATATCATACATCCACATTGCTTGCACATCCTTGAACATGTCTCTCTCCCCCCTCTCACTCTCCCCAGTTTCTCTCCCCTTTCTCACCCAGCGGTCTTCATCTGGCACCAGAGAAGCAGGGCCTCTTTGGCAGACTTCTTCTCCTTGTTATCCTCAGTCTCCACACTAATGTCCTGGATCTGTTAGCAGAACAGAGTACCCTCTTAGTCAGACCCACTGCCTACTTAAAACTTCACCCAGCTCTCTCTCTCTCTGGGTAATTAAGACTTCACTGAAATCGGTCTTACATGCAGCTTTTTATTAGGTTTGATGATAAATCCCAATCTATTCAGTCTAACAAGAGAGCAGAGATTAGCACCGATTCGTTTTGAGTTTTTTGTTGTTGCAATTATGTCATTAAAAAAGGAGGAAATTATTTAACACTGAAATATCATTACAATATTTACATTCTCTGAAACCACAATCGTCCCAGAATACCATAGAACAGTGGTTTAGTTCCGTTTCTTAGGATCCCCATTAGCTCCACATAAAACATACAAATACATGAAAGTCCTGAACAGTAATAGACAAGAACATAAGATTACATTCAATAAAAAATAGTTATATAAAGGAAAGACACCAAGAGACAAAAATACAATTTACACATTCATATTCTTATTTACAGTACAGTTAAATTAAATCTTTAGAAAGAGGAGAGGCGCTGTGTTCATCCATTTTTTAAAGTTAAACTTGCTTTTTGCCTGAGTAACCTTTGGTCGCAGAGCATTCCACGATGACATGGCTCTATACATAACTGAGCAACGCATAAAATCTGTTTTTGGTTTGGGTACCGTGAAGAAACCCATAGTGGTGTGTCTGGTGGGGTATGTACAGTATGTCTGGTGGGGTATGTATGTCTGTTTGAAGTGTATGCAAATAAACTCAGCAAAAAAAGAAATGTCCCTTTTTCAGGACCCTGTCTTTCAAAGATAATTTGTAAAAAGCCAAATAACTTCTGATTTAAACGCTGATTCCTATGCTTGTTCAATGAACCATAAACAATTAATGAACATGCACCTGTGGAACGGTCGTTAAGACACTAACAGCTTACAGACGGTAGGCAATTAAGGTCACAGTTATGAAAACTTAGGACACTAAAGAGGCCTTTCTACTGATTCTGAAAAACACCAAAAGAAAGATGCCCAGGGTCCCTGCTCATCTGTGTGAACGTGCCTTAGGCATGCTGCAAGGAGGCATGAGGACTGCAGATGTGGCCAGGGCAATAAATTGCAATGTCCGTACTGTGAGACGCATAAGACAGCGCTACAGGGAGACAGGACGGACAGCTGATCGTCCTCGCAGTGGCAGACCATGTGTAACAACACCTGCACAGGATCGGTACATCCGAACATCACAGCTGCGGGACAGGTACAGGATGGCAACAACAACTGCCTGAGTTACACCAGGAATGCACAATCCCTCCATAAGTGCTCAGACTGTCCGCAATAGACAGAGAGACTGGACTGAGGGCTTGTAGGCCTGTTGTAAGGCAGGTCCTCACCAGACATCACCGGCAACAACGTCGCCTATGGGCACAAACCCACCCTTCGCTGGACCAGACAGGACTGGCAAAAAGTGCTCTTCACTGACGAGTCGCGGTTTTGTCTCACCAGGGGTGATGGTCGGATTCGCGTTGATCGTCGAAGGAATGAGCGTTACACCGAGGCCTTTACTCTGGGGCGGGATCGATTTGGAGGTGGAGGGTCCGTCATGGTCTGGGGCGGTGTGTCACAGCATCGTCGGACTGAGCTTGTTGTCATTGCAGGCAATCTCAACGCTGTGCGTTACAGGGAAGACATCCTCCTCCCTCATGTGGTGCCCTTCCTGCAGGCTCATCCTGACATGACCCTCCAGCATGACAATGCCACCAGCCATACTGCTTGTTCTGTGTGTGATTTCCTGCAAGACAGGAATGTCAGTGTTCTGCCATGGCCAGCGAAGAGCCCGGATCGCAATCGAGTACGTCTGGGACCTGTTGGATCGGAGGGTGAGGGCTAGGGCCATTCCGCCCAGAAATGTCCAGGAACTTGCAGGTGCCTTGGTGGAAGAGTGGGGTAACATCTCACAGCAAGAACTGGCAAATCTGGTGCAGTCCATGAGGAGGAGATGCACTGCAGTACTTAATGCAGCTGGTGGCCACACCAGATACTGACTGTTACCCCCCCCCCCCCCCGCCGCCCCCCTTTGTTCAGGGACACATTATTCAATTTCTGTTAGTCACATGTCTGTGGAACTTGTTCTGTTTATGTCTCAGTTGTTGAATCTTGTTATGTTCATACAAATATGTTAAGTTTGCTGAAAATAAACGCAGTTGACAGTGAGAGGATGTTTCTTTTTTTGCTGAGTTTAGATTATACAAGTGGTTAGGCATTTTCAACATTTACATTACATTTACATTTTAGTCATTTAGCAGACGCTCTTATCCAGAGCGACTTACAGTTAGTGAATACATTTTTTTTTTATACTGGCCCCCCGTGGGAATCGAACCCACAACCCTGGCGTTGCAAACGCCATGCTCTATCAACTGAGCTACATCCCTGCCGGCCATTCCCTCCCCTATCCTGGACGACGCTGGGCCAATTGTGCGCCGCCCATGAGTCTCCCGGTCGCGGCCGGCTGCGACAGAGCCTGGATTCGAACCAGGATCTCTAGTGGCACAGTTAGCACTGCGAAGCAGTGCCTTAGACCACTGCGCCACTCAGGAGACACACAACACACAAATGTTTCTTAAAAAGACTAGAAAATAAGTAGTCAATTTCTTCTCAACCATGAAAGACTATCATGCATGTTGTTGATGTTAGTTCTGTGTGTGCAGTTAAGGGCAAGGCGTGCTGCTTTGTTTTGAGCCAGCTGAAGCTTTGCTAGGTCTTTCTTTGCTGCACCTGACCATATTACCAGACAGTAATCAAGCTTGGACAAGACCTGAACAACTAGTACAATTGTTGTGTAAAAAACACAGAACATAACAGACATACCTCTCCCTATCTTCACAACAACTTTGTCAATATGACTTGACCATGATAACTGACCATCCAATGTTACTCCTAGGAGTTCAGCTTCTTCAACTGGTTCAATGGTCACACCCTTTATGCACAACTCCAGTTGAGGTTTAGGTCTAAGAGAATGCTTTGGTTTTAGATGCATTTAAGACCAGTTTATTCTTAATTACCCATTCTAACATTGACTGTAACTCCTTGCTAAGAGTCTCAGTAAGTTCACTGGCTGTAGGTGCTGATGTGTAGAGTGTGCAATCATCAGCACACATAGTTATTTTAGCTTCTTGTAAGACAAGTGGCAAATCATTAGTAAAAATAGAGAAGAGTAAGAGTGGTAATTGCTTCTATTCCCATTAGTTTTGCCTAGGGGCAGGAACATGCTGAGACCTGATGTCCCAGAGCCAGGCTGAGTGATGAGATAACAGAGTAGGAGTAGGGGGTGAGGAATAGGACAGGACTGGGCATGGTTGGGTGACCCAGATGGGGTTGAGGAATGGGACAGGACTGGGCTTGGAGTGGGTGGGGTGACCCAGGTGGGGTTGAGGAATGGCACAGGACTGGGTAGGGTGGAGTGACCCAGGTGGAAGTGAGGAATGGGACAGGACTGGGCAGGGTAATATTCACGAGCACCCTCTACTAGGAAGGCATACAGAAAGGCATTGTACAGAACATTGCAAGGAGTCACACGCTACCTGGAAGCGGAGGATGATGGTCCAGATGAGACCCAGGGTGAGGCGGTGGTTTCCGTCCACGATGTCATGAGAGCCCATGTTCTCCAGGTGGACCTTCTGCTCCTTGAGGAACTGCAGGGCCTTGTCCACGTTCTCCAGGCAGTGGATACGCATACGCCCCTTGGTGGGCTTTGGCTGGAGAGAGAAGGGGGAAGTCAGGTTTGTGTGAGTGAGTGATGGAAAGAGACATGGATAACAGAGGGAGAGGAAGGGGGTATAGGAATGAAGACCGATGTCATGTTAAGCAGGGTGGAGGACATGAATGCAGGAATGAGAGAGGGGTTTGTTCAGGACCGACAAGGTGAGTCATGAGTGATGGGTCAGGGTTGTCAGGGTTAAGGTCAGGGTTAGAGTCAGGAGTCAGAGTTAGGAGGACAGAGTGTGAGTTACTGACCAGCTGTTCTCCTGACAGCACCTCCAGCAGGCGGATGAGCATGCGTCCATCTCTCAGGTCAGTGTACAGGTCCCCGATGCGGCACGTCACACGGCCCAGGTGAGAGTTCACCCACTTAGTGAAGGTCTTCTTCTGTACTGCTTCACGCTCATCTGGAGTGGAGAGCAGAGGGGAAGGTGGGTTACAGCGAGGGTAAACCAATCATAAGCCAGCTCATTGTGACTTGCTGGCAAGTGTGAAGTCATTCATTGCTTTGTAATAACCTACTCCCCGTCCAATACTGTCAGCAAAATAAATATAGAGGGGATGCAATTTTGCTCGAGACAAACACTGATGTAGTCTTATACGGCCATTAAAAAGCCTGAATCACCCCTCAGACTGAGACTGATGACAGAGTCAGTAAATCACGGTGACCTGAGCTCCGGTACACAGCACTTCATTTCACAGATAAGCTATGCCATTAGGTCATTGGAATCATTGAATTGACAGACAACTTAGCAGAGGGTTCTTTAGGCCCCTAACTGAACCTGTGACTGGGCTGCTGACGCGGCTTCCGCCAGTCGCCTGAGAGTCTGGATGGGCGACCAGCCTTGAATAGCCACGCTAACGGCTCACAATGATGCTAACAAACACAAGCCCTGGGTGAAAATCAATGATGCAATATCGCAGGAAGACAGGATGAAATGCGTTGCGTTTAAAGGAGAACACTTCACTATAATGTTCCAGGAAGATAAAGGGTACACCATGAAGCAGTGGCAGAGATATGGAGCAGAGGAGTGAGACGCTACACCTGCCTCTAAACAAGGAGACCTCAATGGGACCACACACATAATAAACAAGGCAACAGTAAACATGTCATCCCTACAAATGATGCAGCCCCTCCCCCTTGGGCCAACAGATATTGCTAGTGACTAACACATTTCAGTTAATTACTATAGCTCCCGCCTTGGGCCAATCAGTGCAATTTTGTAAATGCCAGATCTCTATGGAAAGATGCATCATTCACCCAAGTTTCGTCAAAATTGGGCCAGAACCACTATTTAGTACCTGTATTGTGATATACGCTACACTCCTCATGCTAATGGGCTATGTTCCTTGTGACCTAGGCTCAGGTTGTC
Organism: Coregonus lavaretus; assembly: GCF_964263955.1. Taxonomy (NCBI): domain Eukaryota; kingdom Metazoa; phylum Chordata; class Actinopteri; order Salmoniformes; family Salmonidae; genus Coregonus; species Coregonus lavaretus. The sequence goes on from NC_140002.1 coordinate 39,465,216, forward strand.
TGGCAGAAAATCTCTCCTCAAGGCAAAGTTGCGTCACAGAGTGACTAGGGCTAAATGACTAGGAAACTCCATCTGTCTCATGCCTCACCCACCCCTGGAGCAGGAGGTCTATTAGGCTGAGCCGTGCCCCACCTGGGTCCAGGCTAACAGCTCCTACACTGGGTCCAGGGACAGAGATAGGCAGCACCACACCACATCACCTGGCCAGTGGCCTGCTGGTGCCCTGCCCGATGACAGGCACAGCGACTGGGCCGGGGAGCAGCTGGCTGCATGGCAGAACGTTGGTAATCCTGAGCTGATTTATGGCAGTCCTTGAAGGATTAGGTGGCCACTTTACAAGGTTTAAGGAAGCACCCCTCTTCCTGCTGAGGATCCTTTCAATCAAACGCTAATGGTTTTTTTCAGGAGAGGAGGGTGGCTGGGGGAGGGAGGGACAGTGACGGGCAGGCAGAGAGGGCCAGCAGCAGGTCACTCCGAGATGACAGCCTGCAGACTTCACAGCTCTCTTTGGGTGACACTAAGATGGAGTGAGACGTGGGGGAATAGTATTGGTGTCGATCCCTTGCTTTGACATGGGTGTGCCCTATCAGGGAGGGAGGTGGGTTTTCAACTTTAAAAACGCTCTACATGTATTTATCAAATACCAACTCAGAGACTGCTGTGGCAGCTGTTTTATTTACGTAGGGTCTAGGAGGAGGTCGTCATAATGAGTTAGGCCTTGCTAGCTCTACAAACATGTTTTTTTTTGCAGGGCTTCTGCTGCTAGACCAGAAGAAAGGCTACACACTTACAAACTAACTTCAAACATTCCAAAACGTAACTTTTAAACCATGTCATAGCAGATAGCTAATTAATACATGCCCAGAGGGTCTACCGTGGAGTATAATGCTCCTCGCCAGTCTAAGCAGCAGCCTATTGTTGGATGAAATTGTTGGGTTCTACAGTAAGCGGGATTACTTCTAATGAGATGGACTGAGGTTTGCTCTTATCAGACCAGATACAGGAAAGCCCAGGCGATAATGTAGGACCATTAAATCTAACTGAACCCCTATTTAATGAGCACGTCCCATGATGACATGCTAAACGTCTTATCTGAGTGGCGGAGATCAGTAAGAAACCAGTTCAGCGAGTTGACACCCTGAAGTGATGCATGACAACACACGACTAAAACGTCAGCTGTCCCACGTCAACGTGAACCCAGACACCAAATACAAATGGACCCATTCTGGAATATCACTCAATTTTTCTTTCACTACAAAGTAATAACCCAAATTCACCAGTGTGAACACTGCCATTCGGTTGTTGACGAGGAAATCTGCTCCAGCTCACCCCAATTCAATTCCCCTAAACCCCTCTGAGCTTGACCTGTGACCCGTGAAGCAGCTCTGACCTCTCCTGTACCCCTCTACTACATCTGACAAGGAGGACTGAAATGTTATTTCTCCCTCTAGAAACACTGCTAGGGGGTACAGGGGATGCACTGCAGTATGTCACTGCTTGACGGGCTGTAATTATAATGGGATGTTTGACGGCTATAAATTGTTAAACATTAGATAAAGAGAGCAATTACCAAATAAATGGAATTCCATGGCTGTGAATCTGGCTGCTCATGACTGGGTTTAGCAACAAAACACTTGCCAGGTTCTCTGGGACTCGGGAAAAAGGTCTTCGGGAGGCTCGAGTGTGTGTGACCATAACCAGTGGTTGTTATCTAGCACAAAAAGGGGAGGATAACCTCCCCCTCCTGGACTGAGTCTGTGCTTGGATCTGGCAACCTTGACAGCTTCAGGGTCCCGGCCAAGCCTGGCTGGAGTGGAGCAGACAGACAGTGGCCTGAACTTCACCTCAGTACATGATGATCAGCTGTTCTAAGTGCCATTCCTATAAATCCCCATGATACGTGTTGATAGAACAAACAATCCACAGCTCAGAAGCTGAAAACTTGAAAGGTGAAAATGAATGTACTCTACAGAGAGATCTAAACAAGGTCACTGTGAAATACAACGGTCAGGTGGGCGCAGAAAGCACAGAGTCGGAGCACAGAGAGAGAGAGGAGGGCCAAGTGTGCAATGCAGTGCCAGTGGTGACCTGTTTCATCAGGATAGAGCTGCTTTGCAATGCAAATGGTGTGTAGCTTTCAGCAGCTAGAAACTGGGCACAGTACCATACACACACACTCAGAGGGACCAATCAGTTAAAATAAATGGTCCTCATAAGCCAATCACCTCCAAACAAAGTGAGGATGAGCCCTTTTTTAAATTTCAATCTTGTCTCATCACTGCAATTCCCCAACGGGCTCGGGAGAGGCGAAGGTCGAGTCATGCGTCCTCTGAAACATGACCCGCCAAACCGCGCTTCTTAACACCCGCCCGGTTAACCCGGAAGCCAGCCGCACCAATGTGTCGGAGGAAACACTGTTCAACTGAGGACCGAAGGCAGCCTGCAGGTGATGAGCCAAGTAAACCACCCCCCCCGGGCCAAACCCTCCCCTAACCTGTACGACGCTGTGCCAATTGTGTGCCGCCCTACGGGACTCCCGGGTCTGTAGTGACGCCTCAAGCACTGCGATGCACAGCAAACATACCTAGAGACACACCTGTATACAAACCACTACATCTAAGCCATGACCTTACATAGAGATATTATTCTGGACGATAAATCTAAATATTATTTTTGACAATACCGCAACATATTTTTTGCGCTAGTCAGCTGTACCTGCACCAAAACTCCAGTATTTTTCCTTAATAGCTTGTTGTCAATCTTCTTTTTAAATAGTGAGCCAATTTGTTTTCAGCACCTAGCTGACAAGGGAAAAGCTTGTTGACGTATGGCTTAACTAAACCATATTATGCGGTAAATGTGCAGTGATTGAAATTGCGAGCCCTCTTTTTGGACTGTGGTGATGGGTCCGTTTTATGCGATAATATTGCGATAATTTGACTCTTATGCGGTTACAGTGCAGTGAATTGTTGATTTTGCACACACAAATGCGATCGCAGAATCCTGGAAGGACTGAGTAGGTTCTTGTCAAGGCTCTATACTGAATGAAGCGAGACCGTTGCTGTTGTGAAAGGAAATCGCACCTTTTCTTGCGTTGCAGACTTTGCAATAAACAAGCTGAAGGGACAATGACAGAAATCATGAGTCATCATCACCATCTTCCAACAAACACTGGAGGAGCTCATGACTTTCCAGATTCTCTCTTTATGTGCTCTTCAGGATTTCAATCCTATGTGTCTGTGTGATAGGATACACAACACACTCAAAACAAGCAGCAAGAGCACACAGGTAAGTGACACTGTGTGGCTTCAGTGGCAATCACACCCTTAAGCTAGATTTCAGAGACAGATAGCCGGTAACACATTAGTGTCTTGTGAGCACACCCCCCCCCAAAAAAAATATTTGGTGGTAAAATAAGCTCTATACTTGAATTGACTATTCTATAGTACCCAGCCAGAATAACAATGACAAGGCCGAGTAACAGGAGTGTGATACGTCTGGGATTGAGTCTGGATAAAAAGCATTATAAATGCTAAACAGTCATCACGTCCACTGCCTCCTTACCTCCCCGGGCACCAGAAGCAAAGACAGAGGAACGACAGACAGGCAGGCAGACTATGAGACATGTCCACGGCTACACATCAGTCTATAATCATTCCGTCTGCTTTACCTCACTCTAATTCAGGTGTGAATGATTACATTTCGAGGTGACATTTTAATTTTCTTTCCTCTCCTTTTCCTAACCCTTGAGAAGCCCCTGGCCCTGGGTGCATGAGTGTTGGGTTTCATAGGCTTGTGTAACAATGGTGGTATAAGTTACTCGCCTGCTCCGTCTCCCTCTCTCTCCCCCAGGCCTTTTGTGTGTCTGAAGACAAAGATTGAGAGGAGTAGGACAGATCGGCTTGGCTGTGTGTGACAGTCAGACAGTCAGCAGCAGCCCATCTGCGGCTTAAGGACGGTTATGACCCGACTTGACACACGAACACATGGACCAGCATTTGTGCGTGCACTTAGACACGTATGCATCTACGCACAAATGCAGAACTTGAATGGAATCTAAAAACAGTCACAGACCCACCCTTGTTCTTAACCAAACCACACTGTTCTCTGAATAGAGCCAGCCAGGCGCAAACATAGTGCAGCGACAAAGTCAAAGAAACACCTCTGAACTCAGTGGTGATAAGTCATCCAACGATTTAATCAAATCAACCTATCACACAGACACATAGGATTGAAATCACGAAGAGCACATAAAGAGAGAATCTGGAAAGTCACATATTAGCATTAGGAACAGAAAAACTTATCTCCCGACACTATTCTGACTCAAGGAAACAGATAAGGTTGAGCAGATACTAGCTGTCCTGGGAGACTTGGGGAGTCAGGTATAGAGAGGTCTTCCTCAAGGCCCAGCCACAAGGTTCTTAAACCTCCCAGTTGTCATGGACACACACACTTCCTAATGACTCCCAAGGTAAACACTGTGATAGGATGGGAAAATATGGCATTACACCACAATAACGGCTCTATGGCTTCCACAGGCCAGAGAAGATGTTGGGAAATATAATTTTCTCCTCATAGGACGCCACAGCCTCACTGACAGTCCTTGTTTGTCCTGGGTCTTTGTGAGAACATCTGCCATGTCACATCCCCCCCCCCCCTCTGGGCATCATACCTGCCCTGGCACTCCCAAAAACAAACAGGTAATAATAGCCTCTTCACTCTCGCTCCTTTATCTCTCGCACACAACAAGTGCCAGACAATAGCGTGTGGGTTTCCTTCAGAGCTGAGCGTGCGGTTACCTTTCCAGAGGTAAGCTGGGGAGCTGCAGAGGGAGCCTGGTCAATGAACCACCTGAGGTGGATTACAATGCTGGGGAGGGAGGGTGGAGGGGGGTAGGGGGTGCACATTCCTCCTGATGCCGGTCGTGTTGTGACAGCACCCAGCCCTAAGGAGGAGGAGGTGGTGGTAACAAGGTGCTAACAGAATCCAGGCTCAACCCTTCCCTGCCCCACTTCTAATAGCAGGCCCGGTCAGAAGGATACACAAAATTGTGTTCGTTGTCCGTAGCTTATGCCTGCCCATACCATAACCCCAACGCCACCATGGGGCACTCTGTTCACAACATTGACATCAGCAAACCGCTCACCCACACGACGCCATACACGCTGTCTGCAATCTACCCAGTACAGTTGAAACCAGGATTCATCCGTGAAGAGCACACTTCTCCAGCGTGCCAGTGGCCATCGAAGGTGAGCATTTCCCCACTGAAGTGGAACTGCGGTCAGGTCAAGACGCTGGTGAGGATGACAAGAATGCAGAGGAGTTTTCCTGAGACAGTTTGTGCAGAACTTCTTTGGTTATACAAACCCACTCAGCTTCATCAGCTGTCCAGGTGACTGGTCTCAGACCAAACCCCGCAGGTGAAGAAGCCGGATGTGGAGGTCCTGGGCTGGTGTGGTTACACGTGGTTGTGAGGCCGGTTGGACATACTGCCAAATTCTCTAAAACGATGTTGGAGGCGGCTTAAGGTAGAGGAATTAACAAATTCTCTGACAACAGCTCTGGTCGCTGCAGTCAGCATGCCAATTGCACGCTCTCTCAAAACTTGAGACATCTGTGGCATTGTGTTGTGTGACAAAACTGCATTGTCCCCAGCATCTGTATAATGATCATGCCGTTTAATCAGCTTCTTGATATGCCACACCTGTCAGGTGGATGGATTATCTTGGCAAAGGAGAAATGCTGATTAACAGGGATGTAAACAAATTTTTGCACAAATTTTTTGTTTGTATGGAACATTTCTGTGTTCTTTTATTTCAGCTCATGAAACATGGGACCAACACTTTACATGTGTATGACAGGAAGGTGCTCCTAATGTTTGGTATACTCAGTGTGCTGCAAAGTTGTCTAAGAGCTAAAAACAGGGCGATCTTGTCTGTCGGCACCATCTTGTCATACAAAAACAAAATGCTTGAGTCCAACCTGCTACCCTCCAATTTAACCCCAACAACACCCGATGGCATCTGTGCTGAAACACTGATAAAAACAGTGATCTGAAGGTAATCCAGCCAGAAATGCAGCCATTGCTAATCCTGTGTCTGTGAGGCCCATGCAGGCTGAGCACTATCTCTCAGATGGGCAGATAGTGAACCTTCCTGGCAGGTAGCTACAGTAGACTGCATTGTAACATGTGGCCTACATAACATACAGTTTAGCCATCTACTGTCAGAACAATGGTGGAAGCGGGAAATAATGACAAGCCGTGACAAGAAAAGTGGACGGTTATAGATGAGGGCATCAGGTCCTATGATGGCTTGTTGAGGAAGTGGGTCCACTTGAAAACCTCATGATCCTTGACTGCACTGATACGGTATATCATTTCAGAGAAAAGTTCCATGCCCTTCACACCATATTGACAGCAAACTTGAGGCACTGTATACACAACACGCTCTCTGTGGCCCAACACAATAATGTCAGAACAGTCCTTTAGCCCTGTGCCAGTACTGATGATTACATCATGTCTACCAGAGACAGAGAGAGATGATTGACGTGTTTATTTCCCTTGTGCCTCGAATTGAACATGTCCACCTTTGTCCCTTCCTACTGTATCCTCCTGTATTCTACAGTCTGATCCATATCATGGCTTATCAGTTCTAGTCTCTCCAGTCTGTCTGTCATGCAGTGGCAGGTGCAGTAGAACATATAGTGGTACAGTCCTGTGCCAGGTAGCTCTGCTGACTGATGTGTTGCTCCAAGCCTGGCACCTCTCACCACTCCATGGCTCCCACAGGGCTGACTTGAGGACAGGACACAGAATGGGCTTTGGCCTGAGGGAGACGTAGGATTACTAAGGTAGTGCAATAGATCTCTAGACACAATAGATATTAGGAGCATTATCAGAACTGAACACATCCCTGTGTGTGTGTGTTTCCTGGGTACACCCATTTCCTCCTACCACTATCTGGCCAGGCTGCCTGGTATTGGCCGTCTGCTAATCATTCCTCTCGAGTCCTCTTCTCCTCCTTTCATCTCCTGCTCCTGTCATCTCTTCCCCTCTCTAGTGTTTCAGTCATATAGCTGTGGCAATGCTCCACGGCAAATTCATTGCTGCCATGCAAAAAAAATATTTCTAACTAGGCGCACTTTTAAAATGGTGGAACAGTCCACATTTACTTTTCCTCTGCAAACAAAACGAATTATGAATAGGAAAAAAATTCAGAGAACCCCATAGTATAATAGTTTTATCTATTTGCCTTAGGGCTGTCCCTGACTATTTAAAAAATATTGGTCGACCGAATCATCCTGTTCTTTCGACAAATTGATTGTTTGAAATGTTTAAACTTATTTTTCCATATGTAGACAGACACCTTATGTGTTTGAATAAAATCAACTACATATGCACTGAGCTTGTCTGATGCTTTAAGCATACTGTTTGATTAAATAATTAAGACACAAAAATGACTAAAGAAAGAGCCCGACGGTCACACTGTGTTTAAATAAATGACAGTGAGTGCCTGTGTGACTGGTGCACGTTGTCTCGCTCTCCTCCCTACTGCAGAGAAAAGGCACCACAGCACAGCAAGTGTTTATTGCGCTGTCCGTGCTGAAGCTGCAACATCATTTCAGCCATTTAGTTTCTTACTTGTTTCTGACTAAAAAGTTATGTTACCGAAATCCCTAATTTGTTTAGGAAAAACTTTCCCTATTCCCTCAACCCTTGCTCTCTTTACGTGAAACATGTAAGCATCGCAGATGTTTACTGGTTGCTCAGGAGGGAAAGGGGAAGTCAGATCTGTGGAAGACATTTGACTTAGTTGTGGAAACTACTGGAGATCAAGAAAAAGTAGGGTATAGGAGCAAGCGTTGCGTGAGTATTATGTGTGCCAAACAGTTGCTGTTAGATTACAATATGATTATTTTTTCTGAACATTTGGAACAGTGTAAAATAAGTAAGAGAGTCTGTTCAAAAAAGAAATAAATATATAAAGCCTTTAATACAGCTGACTAAAAACAGTTGCATGCATTCGTGAATTGCGGTTTATTTATTGTTTAGGCTAATTATTCAAAGCTCCCTTTGTCATTTAATTTAAAAACTAAAACGTTTGATTGCATTTCAAAGCATGAATGTCTCGTCTGCTGTGTGAAGGCATGAACGAAATAATGATTGATACAGTAGCCTATATATTGAAATATAGGCCTAAGTAAGTTACGGTATTAAGACTAAACAGGACGCGCTCTTAGGCCTACAGCTCGATGGCGGTTATACAAGGCTGCTATACTAAGCCTACTAATGATAACGACATTACTTATTATTATAATGATGATCATAATAATAATTGTAATAATAACAAGAAGGAGATCAAGAAAAAGGACATTTAAAAAACAGGTGCTGTTAGATTATCTGTTTGGAACAATGTAAACAACACTAAATATATTATAAGTAAAACCAGTCTGTTCTAACGAAATTTATTACAGCATAGCAAAGATTAAAAACAGCCAAATCTGTGAAATTGCTTTATCAGGCATTTGCCGTTGCATGAGGCTTCGTGCTCACGGAATCAGTAGGCTATTAAACAAACACTCAAACAGGCAACAGAAGTCTGTCTTATTTCTGTAGATATATATGAATGATTTATAAAGCCAGGCACATTTAACAGTTAGGCTATCGATTAGACCTAATTAAGTTGGGGTTCCTCTCTCCGCAATTCTCTTAGATAATTAGGCTAAGGCAAGGGCTGTTTCCTCATCTCTGCTGCTGCTGCCTCCGCCGCATTGTTCTCAATCCCAATATGCTGGTTTACGTTCCTATTATGCACATAGCAACATAAGGAAAGGCGCCAATTCTACGGCACACTGAAGATTATGTTTCAGAACCGTGGACATCGACCGTATCCAATGCGGGAGAAAGCGCAATTTTTTATAAAATAATATTAGATTTATTAGTGTTGCATCATTATTTTTACATAATATAACCATTTACAATTTCAGTATCACGTCTTAGAGTGATGGACTGTGCCATCCCCGTGGACTCCGCAATGGATTAGTCCACTGAGACAGGCGCGAATCAGGCAGGTGTCTTTGTGCACCATTAATTAATTTTTTATAAATACGACTGCTCAACTAAAGAAATCTCTGTCGACCAACAGCCTATCGACCAAACAAATCGACCAGTCGACTAAATGTGGTCAGCCCTAATTTACCTAGTCGTCTTGTTCTGTGTTCTTTTTTTTTTTCTTTCTTTTTTTATATAATATTTTTATTCACAATGAATGAAAGATAACATTTAAAGACATTGTACATTTTTTCCCCTTTTTGGTCGCCCTTTGACCTCCCCCCCCCCAGAATGCCTCCAAACACATTTAAAAAGAAAGGAAAAGTAATTGAGTTACATGTCAGAAAACAAAACAAAAGTATACAACAATGTTACTTCAATACAAGCAAAAATGTAATAGCCTAACAATTTCAGGTGATTAGGTGATTTTATAGGCCTATAGTAGTAATCTCAAGGGGTGGGGCCAAGAGTACTAATCTGGAGGAAGTGTTTGGAGCTGTTCAAAATAGGATATCATCAGGTCCCAGGTGGAATATAATGAGTTGGTTGACCCTCGAATGGTATACTTAATTTTTTCTAATTTTAGGAACAGCATCAGATCTTTGAGCCAAAGAGAGGCTGAGGATTGATAGATTTCCAATCCAATAAAATAATTCTGTGGGCTAACAGGGAGACAAAGGCAATGGCATCCAGCTGTCCATTGGTCAGAGAAGGATTGTTGTTTGGTACTCCAAAAATAGCAATTTCTGCACTAGGCTGCAACTTTATATCAAATGCTTCAGAAAGGGTTTTAAATATAGTGGACCAATAATCTGCCAGACAGGGACCAGAACATGTGGGTCAAGTCCCCCAAGGAGCCTTTACACCTGTCACATGTACCATCAATATTTGGGTAGAAGTTGGACAATCTGGCCTTACTGAAATGGATACGGTGAAGTACCTTAAACTTGATAAGGCTGAGCCGGGCACAAGAGGAGCTTCCATTTACCCTAGGTAAGGTGCCATTCCAGACTTCATCAGAGATCTCTCCACCAAGTTCCCGTTCCCACTCAGATCTGATTTTATTGAGTGACGGGTTATCAAGGGACATGATTATCTCAGAAATACAGGATATGAGTCCCTTATGTTGAAATGGTGTTTTCAAAAGGGCATCCAGACCCGATATGGGTGATAGAATTGGAATGGTTGAGCTTTGAGTGCGAATAAACTGGCAGATTTGGAAATACCTAAATAAACTTGAATGGGGTACATTAAATTTGATAGCGAGGTCTTCGAAATTGGCAAAGGTGCCATCAATATAAAGGTCATTAAACTTAGTAAGGCCATTCCTCTGCCACAGCCTGAAAGCTGAATCGAGTTTTCCTGGAAGGAAGAGGTGATTATTACATATACAGTGGGGAGAACAAGTATTTGATACACTGCCGATTTTGCAGGTTTTCCTACTTACAAAAATCCAGAAAATCACATTGTATGATTTTTAAGTAATTAATTTACATTTTATTGCATGACATAAGTATTTGATCACCTACCAACCAGTAAGAATTCCGGTTCTCACAGACCTGTTAGTTTTTCTTTAAGAAGCCCTCCTGTTCTCCACTCATGACCTGTATTAACTGCACCTGTTTGAACTCGTTACCTGTATAAAAGACACCTGTCCACACACTCAATCAAACAGACTCCAACCTCTCCACAATGGCCAAGACCAGAGAGCTGTGTAAGGACATCAGGGATAAAATTGTAGACCTGCACAAGGCTGGGATGGGCTACAGGACAATAGGCAAGCAGCTTGGTGAGAAGGCAACAACTGTTGGCGCAATTACTAGAAAATGTAAGAAGTTCAAGATGACGGTCAATCACCCTTGGTCTGGGGCTCCATGCAAGATCGCACCTCGTGGGGCATCAATGATCATGAGGAAGGTGAGGGATCGGCCCAGAACTACACGGCAGGACCTGGTCAATGACCTGAAGAGAGCTGGGACCACAGTCTCAAAGAAAACCATTAGTAACACACTACGCCGTCATGGATTAAAATCCTGCAGCGCACGCAAGGTCCCCCTGCTCAAGCCAGCGCATGTCCAGGCCTGTCTGAAGTTTGCCAATGACCATCTGGATGATCCAGAGGAGGAATGGGAGAAGGTCATGTGGTCTGAAGAGACAAAAATAGAGCTTTTTGGTCTAAACTCCACTCGCCGTGTTTGGAGGAAGAAGAAGGATGAGTACAACCCCAAGAACACCATCCCAACCGTGAAGCATGGAGGTGGAAACATCATTCTTTGGGGATGCTTTTCTGCAAAGGGGACAGGACGACTGCACCGTATTGAGGGGAGGATGGATGGGGCCATGTATCGCGAGATCTTGGCCAACAACCTCCTTCCCTCAGTAAGAGCATTGAAGATGGGTCGTGGCTGGGTCTTCCAGCATGACAACGACCCGAAACACACAGCCAGGGCAACTAAGGAGTGGCTCCGTAAGAAGCATCTCAAGGTCCTGGAGTGGCCTAGCCAGTCTCCAGACCTGAATGCAATAGAAAATCTTTGGAGGGAGCTGAAAGTCCGTATTGCCCAGCGACAGCCCCGAAACCTGAAGGATCTGGAGAAGGTCTGTATGGAGGAGTGGGCCAAAATCCCTGCTGCAGTGTGTGCAAACCTGGTCAAGACCTACAGGAAACGTATGATCTCTGTAATTGCAAACAAAGGTTTCTGTACCAAATATTAAGTTCTGCTTTTCTGATGTATCAAATACTTATGTCATGCAATAAAATGCAAATTAATTACTTAAAAATCATACAATGTGATTTTTTGATGCTAGTGGTTGTATTCATTTGGGATCTATCGCATCCCACAACTGTCCCAGACTATGTTTGGAATATTTATTTCCTCGCACAGAATAGGTCGACTTTTGTCCTATGGGGGTAGTAGATTGACATAGGCTAGTGCTTTTGCTGTTCGTTAGGCCTACTCATCTTGTTGGCTGACGATAAGTAAATGTAGACAGTTCTTCCAATATCTTCAATATGCACCTCGGAATTGGATAAGGATGCGCACAGTTGCGTCCCCGATGTGTCTGTCTTCACTTGTAGCCTGGAGAAAGACCCGATCACGTGATGGCGAGCCATGTGAGTGAGAGGTGCTTCGGAGTGTGCAGCACTCAGGGAGGAGGGCACAACGCAGCACTCCGGGCCAAGGGCACAACGGCCACTGGCCACACAAAGGGGATGCCGTCGTGTAATTCAAGGCATTATCAAGTGCTTCTCAAATTGTGAATGATTGAGAGACTGATGAAGTGTGTACAGCCTGTACAAAAAACTAAGCGGAGCTTTTTCAAAATCATCATTGGAGTCGCATCATGCAGCCTTACAATGTATTAAAAATCTAAATATATAGCCCAACGTTTGTAGAACAACTAAAGTTACATTAATAAAATAAAATGTATGCACTCACTAACTGTAAGTCGCTCTGGATAAGAGCGTCTGCTAAATGACTAAAATGAAAATGTAATTCTAAATTAAGCATATAGGAATACCTATTTCTTTGTTAACCGCTCAATACAGAATAGCCGCATGTTCGCACTCCCTCAAATCGTTTCTTTGTTCAATTGTAATTCTTCATACTATAAAATAATGCCACGGAATTCTAAGCAAATCTTGTCTGCTAAATGAACTAGTGTAGCCCACAGCCATTTGGCATAGCCAGATCAGGACAACTCTGAAATAGACTACATTTTCTTCATATCATGCTTCTTTAGACCGGTCTAAAATAAATAAAGGATTTATTGTGAAGGTGTAGGCTATATTACATGGATTTATTTGACTTTTTTTTTTAATGTAAATGTTCCAAAGGTCTGCATCAGTGGCTTGTAGGCTATGTGTGGAAGCCAGGAGATGCTAAATGTGTTTATGTTAATTAACGGTCAATTACCGTGAGACCGACAGTTATTTGCTTGACAATCACTGGCTGACGAAATTTCGTGACCGCCACAGCCCTACCCCTGACCCCGTAAAGTCTGCCCTCCCTCGTATCACCACCACTGGGCTGCCTGCTTGTGTAACCAGCACCTCCAGTCACCTCGTCCTGAGAAAGAATGAGGAAACTATCAGCATCAATCAGTCAGTCTGCCTTTACAGCCTTTTGTAACACACTCCCCACTGATACAGGATTATTATGGGAATCCTCCCCAAGGGCACTACAAAGGCCCTCACCACCTGACAGCCCTCTCTGAGCCTGACTTATAAATGTAGCTCTAGTACCTAGAGAGAAAGAATCTGTCTATTATTTTTGTAGACAGATAAGACCACAACATAATGTTACACTGAAGACATCGGTTTGCTAGAGGCTTTATTCTGGTGGCATTTATTTGAATTGTAGTGAGTGCTTTTCAATTCTGTTTATTGTAATGCTGTTTGGTGTAGCGACATTTACTTTTTGATGCGTTTGCTTGTTATTCTGTTTTCATGCGGATGTTCAACTCAGAATGAAAATGTACCTTGACTTGTAATCTGCTCTGGATAACAGTGTAATGTAGGCGGAGCATAAACGTGATGAATACCTACTGTTGGATGAGTTTTTATTGGGCCAGGAGGTCTACACCTGTTGTATTCGGCATATGTGACAAATACAATTTGATTTGATTTGTTGGTTTGTTTATAAGTGTGTATGCCTGCGCTGCATGTGAGTATGTGTGGGTGAATAATCCCCTCATCAGAAGGCCATTATTAGTGCAGTCAGACGCTGCGCCTTCAACTCTGTAATTGAACGCTGAACTGGGCTTAAGGATCAATTTCTCAGCCAGCTCCCTCAAGCAGCTACAATACAGCCTGTGATTAGAGGCTACAGCCAGGGTACTCATTAGCACCCACCCACCCTCCCACATGCACACGCAGGAAGCAAACGCCAGAAGATATGGTCAAACATAAAACAGACATATACAGTCAGGTCCAAAATTATTGACAACCTTGATAAAGATTAGCAAAAACTTCTAAAATAAGTAAGGGATAATCAACAAGAGGCTATGCGTTCTATGGAAAATTATGAATGATGTGGAAGGTGTGTTCCAAGACAAGCTAGCAGAGTGGAACTGACCTTCCACAGAGTTGCATTATTTTCCAGAGAACGCATAGCCACAAGTTGACTATCCCTTTTATACCATGGCTATAACTTAAACACATTGCCACTAGAAATGTGTTCATTTGCCGCTAGAAATTTGCTCAACGTCCACTGAAGTAGCTAGCAAGTTTATACTAGATAGTGACAGTAGTTGCCTTCGTAACCAAACAACTAAACCATCAGTCCTAACTTGCTATTATGAAAATCGAATTCAACAATGCCAATAATGTTTTCAATTCGACTTTTGCTTTCAAAAGCAGCGCAAACATAGAACATGTAAGAATGAACTATAGCCATTGAATTCTACCATGCAAATATACTGTGTGTTATACGGAAATAATGCATGCTCTAGAATGCCCTTCAAGCCAATCAGAAACGAGTATTCAACAATGCCATGGTATAAGTAAGGGATAAACGCAGACGTTTTGTAGATTACCTTGGTAATAATGGACGCCGAAGGCAAGGTAATGTACAGAACGGAGGCGTTTACCCCGCTTATACCACAGTTGCCAAAGAAAACAATACTAAAGCACACATTTACTGGTAGAAATAAAATGTTTTTGATATTTTCATTTTTATGAGAGAATTCACACTTTCTCATCTTTTGATTCCTAGAGACTATATGTACGTTCTATATGTTCCGTTGCCATGCTCGCTGGCAACGTTCTTGTCACTTCCTTGCTAGCTAGCCAACTAGCTACGGCAAACAGCCATAATAACAGCAAAGTAGCTGCATTTGCATTTGTTCAGGCTGTTTTCTATTGACATTCATTTGGATACATCCATAACAATGAGCTGATGATGCCCAATTTTGCCTGGCATAGATAGAAAAGTTTTACCTCGTCAGGACACTCGATACTGTTCATTACAAGGAGATCACATTGCATTTCAAACGCTAGGCTAGAACCTAGCTAAATAGTTTGTTGCTAGCATACCTGCCAGTATGGCAAATTAATTCAAAAATACCAGTTGCTTAAAACAGCTGGTCGAACTAGAAACATGTGGGAGGATTTGACAGCATTGCACCACTTGCGTCATTACTGCAACACAGGGCCCGGAGAAATTAATGTCCATCCCTCACGATATTAGGTTATCAGATGCTCCCAAAAAATATGTCTGCAAAAACAAATCAATGCCAGCTAGCTACGTTTTTCCTCATTGGACCTGTGTTTACAATGTAACCAATTTCAGTTTGTGTGGTTGTTGGTTTAGCTTTCAGTAACTTTGTAGCAAGTACCGTATGCATGTGCAGGCGCATATTACATCATGATTACAAGGTGTCCCAATATCTTTTCCAACTGTCCCGTTATCTGGTTTTATTGTCCTTTCTAGAATGCCCTTCTAGCCAATCAGAAACGAGTATTCAACAATGCTGTGGTATAAAAGGAAATGATGCACGCGCTAGAATGCCCTTCAAGCCAATCAGAAACAAGTATTCAACAATGCAATGGTATAAATTATTTTATACTAATACAACTGCTGAGATAATGATTTTGTTTAACAAGTCATCTTTTTTTCTCTCAAAAAGATACGGGTCAAAATTATTGCCACCCCTGTTTTCAATACCGCACCTGCGAGGATAAAGGCACTGAGCCCTTTTCTAAAATATTTTATGGAGACTGGAGAACACAGGGGTTAAAGCAACAACAAAAATCCCATGACTGAAACTTGTCTAATGTAAGAAAGTCATGACCATAATGCTTTTGGGAAAAGAGAATCATTTTGTACATGTATTAAACTACGAATTTGACAAATTCCAGTCCCCTTGCTTAGGGGGTCCGGGGTCCTCCCTGGGAAAAAGTTTATGTAAAGGACTGAGAATCTCAGTTCTGGTGACTTTTTAAAACGACATTCTACTCCCAAATTAATTTAAATAAAATGATGTTGACACCATCAAAAATATAATTTCCAGCTCCAGAAATGGGCCCAATAACATATTGGTCAAAATGATGTACAATAATTTTAACATATTGGACCATGCATATAGCCTATGCATGGTCTATATTATCAGATGTGCTATTAGCAATAACCATTATCACCTGTAGCCCAACTGATGAAGCAAAGTGTCCATTTAAATGTACAGTGGGGAGAACAAGTATTTGATACACTGCCGATTTTGCAGGTTTTCCTACTTACAAAGCATGTAGAGGTCTGTAATTTTTATCATAGGTACACTTCAACTGTGAGAGACGGAATCTAAAACAAAAATCTAGAAAAATCACATTGTATGATTTTTAAGTAATTAATTTGCATTTTATTGCATGACATAAGTATTTGATCACCTACCAACCAGTAAGAATTCCGGCTCTCACAGACCTGTTAGTTTTTCTTTAAGAAGCCCTCCTCTTCTCCACTCATTACCTGTATTAACTGCACCTGTTTGAACTCGTTACCTGTATAAAAGACACCTGTCCACACACTCAATCAAACAGACTCCAACCTCTCCACAATGGCCAAGACCAGAGAGCTGTGTAAGGACATCAGGGATACAATTGTAGACCTGCACAAGGCTGGGATGGGCTACAGGACAATAGGCAAGCAGCTTGGTGAGAAGGCAACAACTGTTGGCGCAATTATTAGAAAATGGAAGAAGTTCAAGATGACGGTCAATCACCCTCGGTCTGGGGCTCCATGCAAGATCTCACCTCGTGGGGCATCAATGATCATGAGGAAGGTGAAGGATCAGCCCAGAACTACACGGCAGGACCTGGTCAATGACCTGAAGAGTGCTGGGACCACAGTCTCAAAGAAAACCATTAGTAACACACTACGCCGTCATGGATTAAAATCCTGCAGCGCACGCAAGGTCCCCCTGCTCAAGCCAGCGCATGTCCAGGCCCGTCTGAAGTTTGCCAATGACCATCTGGATGATCCAGAGGAGGAATGGGAGAAGGTCATGTGGTCTGATGAGACAAAAATAGAGCTTTTTGGTCTAAACTCCACTCGCCGTGTTTGGAGGAAGAAGAAGGATGAGTACAACCCCAAGAACACCATCCCAACCGTGAAGCATGGAGGTGGAAACATCATTCTTTGGGGATGCTTTTCTGCAAAGGGGACAGGACGACTGCATCGTATTGAGGGGAGGATGGATGGGGCCATGTATCGCAAGATCTTGTCCAACAACCTCCTTCCCTCAGTAAGAGCATTGAAGATGGGTCGTGGCTGGGTCTTCCAGCATGACAACGACCCGAAACACACAGCCAGGGCAACTAAGGAGTGGCTACGTAAGAAGCATCTCAAGGTCCTGGAGTGGCCTAGCCAGTCTCCAGACCTGAACGCAATAGAAAATCTTTGGAGGGAGCTGAAAGTCTGTATTGCCCAGCGACAGCCCCGAAACCTGAAGGATCTGGAGAAGGTCTGTATGGAGGAGTGGGCCAAAATCCCTGCTGCAGTGTGTGCAAACCTGGTCAAGACCTACAGGAAACGTATGATCTCTGTAATTGCAAACAAAGGTTTCTGTACCAAATATTAAGTTCTGCTTTTCTGATGTATCAAATACTTATGTCATGCAATAAAATGCAAATTAATTACTTAAAAATCATACAATGTGATTTTCTGGATTTTTGTTTTAGATTCCGTCTCTCACAGTTGAAGTGTACCTATGATAAAAAATTTGACCTCTACATGCTTTGTAAGTAGGAAAACCTGCAAAATCGGCAGTGTATCAAATACTTGTTCTCCCCACTGTACATAGCCTGAAGCATGTTTTTTTTTTTATCTGGCATAGAACACACAACAACAAGCCGACTGGGTAAATAGGTAACACCTGCAATTTCCATGTCAGACCGACCAGGTGAACGCTACAGTATGATCCCTTATTGATATCACTTGTTAAATCCACTTCAAATCAGTGTAGATGAAGGGGAGGAGATGGGTTCAATAAGGATTTTTAAGCCTTGAGACAATTGAGACATGGATTGTGTATGTTTGCCATTCAGAGGGTGAATGGGAAAGACAAAATATTTAAGTGCCTTTGAACAGGGTATGGTAGTAGGTGCCAGGCGCACCGGTTTGTGTCAAGAACTGAAACGCTGCTGGGTTTTTCACACTCAACAGTTCCCTGTGTGTATCAAGAATGGTCCACCACCCAAAGGACATCCAGCCAACTTGACACAACTGTGGGAAGCTTTGGAGTCAACATGGGCCAGCATCCTTGTGGAATGCTTTCGACACCTTTTAGAGTCCATGCCTGACGAATTCAGGCTGTTCCGAGGGCAAAATATATATTTTTATTGTCACAGTTAGGTGCAGTGAAATGTGTTATTTTACAGGGTGAGCCGTAGTAGGAAATTAGGGTTAAGCGCCTTGCTTAAGGGCACATCGACAGAGCCTTGTCGACTCAGGTATTCGAACCTGCAACCTTTGTTACTGACCCAATGCTCTAACTGCTAGGCTACCTGCCGCCCTATTAGGAAGGTGTTCTTAATGTTTTGTACACTCTGTATTTCATAGAACAGACATGCTTCTGTCTGTATCTCCAAACCAGCCCGCCCCCTCTACTGATCTCAACAACGACCTCTCCAGAATTAATATAACAGAAATCCGAGGTCTTTAACCCCTGAGAATACATTTGGAGGGATCTTGAGTTAGACCATTCTTCCAAACAGAAGGATCCTTGATATCCTTCATCTGCGCATATTAGGGGTGTGCCTACCTGGCCATACTTATATTCGTAATCGTATCCGTAGATTGACAGTTGATAGTCGGATTGGATCGGAAAACACCATAGTGTTTTAATATGCCTAAGTAGGCTAGATGTTGGCAAAATACTGCACGTTCATAGACCAAAAAAGCTGCAGAATAGGAGCAGCGCGCAAAGTGTGTGTGTGTGTGTGTGTGTGTGTGTGTGTGTGTGTGTGTGTGTGTGTGAGAGACCGTGTCATCAACTTGCAGCTGGCAGACAAGTTTGCTGTCACTGAGTCAGAATGCGCATCAGCAATTCATATTTTTTACCCTACACTCGGCCCGCGTGTTAAATGCTATGCACATTGATACCTTGTAGCAAACGTCCTCAGCATTTTATTTATCATAGTAGCAGGCTAACTGGAGCCAGCAGCAATCTAAATGATCCGACCGAAAACATGCAAGGATAAGTGATCGGGTGAATGAAGCAAAGCGAGTGGACGGAGAAATACAGCTTTGCTCTATCCAATCAGATCAGCAGGGTTAACGTACAGCCCACCCTTCTCTATACACACAGGCAAACTAGCCAGTTGAGTTACTTTGAACACGTAGCACCTCGCACTTGATTGAAAGATGCGCGCTGGCACCTGATTATTATTTAATTTTTTATCACGATAAACAAAAAACTACTGATCAAAACGATACTCGTTTTGTCCGACTACTCGGCACAGCCCTAGCGCATATACAGTAGGCTGCACACTTCAATTCAAACCACAGGTTTTCAAATGGGGTTCAAGTCCGGAGACAGAGATGGCCATTGAAAAATGTTGATTTTGTGGTCAATTAACCATTTCTTTGTGGATTTTGATTTGTGATTGGGGTTATTGTCTTGCTGGAAGATCCACTTGTGGCCAAGTTCCAGCCTCCTGGCAGAGGCAACCTGGTTTTCGCCTAAAATGTCCTGGTACTAGGTAAAGTTCATGATCCCATTGACCAAAATTGCCTCATAACATCAAAGATCCACCACCATATTTTACAGTAGGTATGGGGTTATTTTCTGCTTATGCATCCTTATGTCGACGCCAAAGAGCGTTATTTAAATGTTTTGCTCATCTTTGTCAAGGGTGACAATCATTTTTGACCTGAATGTATATAGAAATTCGTCATGCATGATGACACCAACACACAGGTGTCTAGTATCTCTCACTTCCTTATCTAACAGATGTAACCATCATTATAATATTTTGTCATTGGAAAGTATTTTAATTCTACACCTATAAAAACATGGAATGTTACACAAAAAAAGAAAGGCTGTGAAGTGGAAACACGTTTGAAAATGCAAAGTTAGGTTGAGCAACGGTTTGGTTCGCATAACCCAGGGGTGTCAAACGTCCGGCCCGCGGGCCGGATCAGGCCCGCAAACTGGTTTAATCCGGCCCGCGAGATGATTTTGAAAAAAAAAAAAAAAAAAAACAATGTAATAATAATTTTGTAAAGTATAAAAATGCGCTGCAATTTTTCTATAAAATAAACTGCTGTTCCAATTGCGTCCACTGGATGGCGCAATAGCAATTGTGTTAAGCAAGCAAACTGTTTATACCGGGGCAGAGCAAGTAGGTCAAGCACGTGCAGCCAATGAGCTACTTTGTTTTGCCCGCGATATTTATTACGACTTCTACTTTTAACATTATGTGCTTTGGCACCCTCATTGCCCCAATATGTCTCTGTCAAAAAAGAGAAAAGTGGACGCAGAGTGCAGAGTGTTCCAAGAAAAATTGTCATCCAATTTATGCTGAAAGAATATAACCTTCGTCGCCACTATGTGAGTCTTCATGCCGACAAATATGACAACTTTCAAGGACAGTGGAGATGAGAGAAGGTGAATGAACTGTTGGCGGGTCTGAAGAAACAGCAGTCTGTGTTTACTCACAGCCGAGACATCAGTGACGCTGCAGTGAAAGCTAGCTACCTCATTGCTAATGAAATCGCAGTGGCTTCAAAACCATTTAGTGAGGGTGAATTTGTAAAAACATGCATGATGAAGGCAGCGGAGATTGTGTGCCCTGAAAAGCGGCAGGCTTTTGCAAATATCAGCCTGACAAGAAACACAGTTGCAGACAGGATTTCCGATCTTTCAGTGGATTTGGACAGCCAGTTGAAGCAAAAAGTAAAGTCATTTATTGCGTTTTCGGTTGCAATTGATGAAAGCACGGACATTACAGATGTTGCACAACTGGCCATTTTCATCCGCGGAGTTGATGACACATTGACCGTCACCGAGGAGTTCGTGGAGTTGGTGCCGATGACAGATACAACGACAGCAGCTGATATTTTTACCGCACTCGTCGGCGCGCTGGACAGGGTCGGAGTGGACTGGTCCCGCGCTGTCAGCCTGGCTACAGATGGTGCGCCCTCAATGATCGGGAAAAAAGCAGGCGTTGTGACAAAGTTCAGAGAGAAAGTGCAATCTGCAAATGGAGGACGTGATTTTTTGACTTTTCACTGTATTTTGCACCAGGAGGCTTTGTGTTGCAAGTCATTAAAGATGGATAACGTCATGAAGGTGGTCATCCAAACTGTTAATTTCATCCGATCCAGAAGCCTGAATCACCGTCAGTTTGACAGCCTTCTCAGAGAGAAAGACCACATCTATGGCCTGCCATACCACACTGAGGTAAGATGGTTAAGCCGAGGTGCTGTGCTGAGGCGTTTCTTTGATTTACGAGAAGAAATTGAACAGTTCATGGAAGAAAAGGGCAAACCAGTGTTAGAATTTCATTCCGCAGAATGGATGCAGGACCTTGCATTTATGGTGGATGTTACAGAGCACCTGAATAACTTGAACAAACAGCTGCAAGGGCGCAACAAAGTTGTCACGCAGTATTATGACAGCATACGTTCTTTCAAGTTGAAGCTGTCATTGTGGGAGACGCAACTTGCCGGTGGTGATGCAGCTCACTTCCCCTGTCTGAAAAATGTGTGCGCGACCCAACATGTGGCAGACATGAAGCGGTTCAAAGATAAAATAACGGGACTGTTACGGGAGTTTGAGCAATGCTTTCAGATTTATGTTTATATGTTTTTATGTTGATGTGCTATTGTTTTTAATTGATTTTATTTTATTTGTATATTTAACCTATTCTTGACTCTGTGGTTCTTGCACTTGTTTGGGGAACAGGATTTCATTATTTTTATCTACATTTCTGCCTGAGAAATGACACCCTGATATAGTTCTGTGATCTGTGAAACAGTTCTGTTAATCACTGAGGCATTGTGTGTTTGTGTGTTCTTTTTCTTTAGAATTTTCAAATAAACTTGACGTGTTTTATGATTAATAGTGATGTTGTGCTTGTACTATTTTGGACACACTGTCCTCAGGCTCCAGCTTTATGTTGTATGTTGATCGTATTAAAACAAAGAAAACAATCTGAAGTTGTTGTTTTTAAGTTATATATACCATGATTTTTCCGGTCCGGCCCACTTGGGAATAGATTTTCCTCCGTGTGGCCCCTGAGCTAAAATGAGTTTGACACCCCTGGCATAACCAGTTAAGAATACAATTGGGATTGAGAGTTACCCTTTAAAAAAAACTGTACAATGTTCTCTCTGCCCCATGACAAAATGTGTAAAATTGCAGAAAATTAGCTTTAAAACTGCAAAATGCTGTCTGCTGCCAAGAGGGCCGCTAAAACCGGCCACTACCCATTTGAAAATGATGTTTTATTAGCTGCTTCATCACAGCAGTTGCATGTTCAATAATAGGCTATAGCAGTTTGACTGTAAGAAGATAGGCTTGCTATTGTTGAATGTTTTCATTAAGCTTTTAATGAAAAATGTCAGTTCATTATATGCATGCATGCATATAGTATTTTCTGTTGTTCACGTCATTTTACTGTTTGTTGACCGGTTAATGTGATTTGGTTAGTCGGCAGCAAAATTGACTGAAATTTGCATCCCACAAAGATGTCAGAGCAAATGCAGGTTAGACCACACACACCACTACCCACAGCCACCACTACCCACAGCTTCAGAGGGAAACACACAGCTTCCACACAGGCGACACCAAAACATAGAGTCTCTGAGCAAGACCGATGTGGCCATGGCATTGGTTGTAACAAATCCAAAAGCCATTGAATTGGTACAGGGGATCAATTCAACAGATGGCATGTTTCTTCAGCAACCATTTATAGTAGCCCGTCAGTACAGTGCTACATCTTTGTTAGCCACAGCTCACCTGTCCTCTGTGGGTTAGCCAAGGACAGCACAGCAAGATGGCTGCTGTCATATTTATCCTACTAGGGCAAGGACTGCTCCTGACATGACAGCAGACTAAAAGATGTCTGCAGAAGGATAGCGAGCTGAAGGACAAACACAGGACACAAACATGCACACTTCCTTTCCTCTACAATAACACCACCGCCCAAACAGCTGAAGACTTCAGAGAGTAGGGCTGAGATGTGACCCAGCCCTCAGTGCTGCTCCACCACAGACTAGCCACGTGTGACGCCGGTTATTTTGTATTCTTTACAGCTTGTGGACACAGGCATAAAAACAAATGGAGTGTGTCGCCTGATCTGGTGCCAGCTCTATCCATGTAAACACCAATAAATACACTGAAAGAGAGAAACAGAAAGAGCCATTTAGAGTAAAAGAGAAAACTTTTGACTTCTATCAGTGGGTAACCCGGTAACATATGGATGGGTCTCTAAGCCTGCCTCTCGCTGACTGTGGAAGGTGGAGGTATGGACCCTGCCCAGGTCAAGGCCTCTCTCGCTCTCTGCCATGTGCAGCTGCTCCGGGGAAAAGAGGGGATGGAGGTTGAGCAGACACGCCTCAGTCATAACATCTGGACACAGAATGGGCATCAACAGGCAGGCAGCAGCTAATATCCCTCAAGACCCCAAAACTGTACTCTTCTGCTACTTTCCCAAGTAGGAACTGTAAATAAAAATACAAATTGTCAACAAAAGCGTCCTTGTTAAGGTATCATATGTGTGTGTAGGGTAAATCCCAACCTTGGAAATGTGAGTCTAAGCTGGAAGCCTCTAGGACTAGAAGGTTTAGTAATCGAGAGTTAGGCCTACTATAGAGCCTGCTACTACACCGGTAATGTGACCAAAAAATGGGAAATGGATCTCCTCACGTGTCTATTCACTTCTTAAATAAAGTAAAGGAACAAAATGCTGAGGAAATGGATCCCAAGCGTGTCAATGACCTGAGGAAGGAAGACTGGACCAAGTCTTACACCTACTCCACAGGGCTCCAACACTCCAAATGGGCACAATCACTATTGGGTGACAACAACTTGATCTGTATCAAAATTAGAATTACACTACTACAGTGCAACAGGTTGTCTGTGAACAAAGTAAGCCACAATGGCTACTCTATGCCCTACCAACTAGGGATGTGACAAATCGACAATTTTGTAAAACATTTAAAATACCATATTTTTTTGTTTTTCCGTTAAAACAATAAGAACATTTAGAAAATTCTATGTGATTCTGTGAATTGATTCCTCGATTCTTGCGTGTCAACTCCCACTTCTATTTCAAGATTAGATTCCGCTAAGATTCAGTATTTTTGCTACGGAGGAGACTGATTAGTTGCCGTACTTCTGAGAACAAACACACTAGCAACGGTTTGGGATTTTCTTAACGTTAAGGATCCCAATTAAACCCCTACTACCAACTTCAATTATGCTAAGGAAGCCAATCCGAATTGAAGAAGATTTTTAAAAAACCTGCCCCTGTGCTGTGACCCTTGGTTTGCCTGCTGTTTTTACTTAGTCAAATCTGCATACTGGACCATGCTATCAGTTTAACCCCCTAGAGTTGATGTCCGTGGCCATTAATTAGCATAATAAAACAATCTGTCAGTTTAAGCTATAGATTTTTTGCATTGGATAAGTCTCAATCCACTACATTTCGCACTTCCGCATCTCCGGTGAAAGGAGGCAGCACTAGAGCGGTGTTTGTTAGACCATGAGACATCCCAAAAATCGGTCTTCTCGCAAAAACGTATGTAGCATCCGAACGGTTTGGCCTACAAACTATTATGACTCCTCTATGGAAAGATGACTCTCACAAACACGTACAGGTTGTTTTGCTCTAGGATGCCCACAAGCCTCACAAGACTTGTCTGAAGGTGCCCCGGTACCAGTTTTAAAAAATGAATGGAGATCGATCAGGAAAGTAAACTTTCTTATATCTCTCAGATATAGGCCAGATACTTATTCAGAATTGTTTTTAGATTATTTTTTGGGGGGGACTGTTGATCCATGTAGTGAATCACTTTTTCAATGCGTTTGTATGGGCTACTAGCAGTATAGCTAAATTCAATGTTTCATCAAATTATTTTTGTAATATATTTTTTTATACTTCAAGGGGTCTTAAAATTCCAAATCAAATAGCTAAATGATCCTTGGTATGACCTTAAAACACCCCCCCCCCCCACACACCAGATTTAGACAGGGCTTAGACTCTAGGGGGTTAACCATTACATTCTACCCTACAGGAACTAGCATACCGCTATTATCTTATATTGCACTCAAAGACCATTGGAATGGCCCTTATCACCCGTCTAAGAAACTGACACTCTGATTTCACGTATCTGGTCAACAGCTGAGCAGATGAGGTTAAGCCTAATCAATGGTTTTCAAGGATGGTATACACGTCCAATGAAATGCATATTTACTGGTTCCTTCTCGACAACGAAACAATAAGAAATTATAAAAGATAAGAATATGAACATAAAATGGCTCAGTAGAATAGAAGAAACATTTTTGCATAAGTATAATACAGGAAGGCACAAATTATAGTCCAATATTTACACATGTTTTGAGGAAGGGGGATTGAGGGGCAAGTGGTTAAATTGTACAGTATTTAGCAATAATAATAAGAGTCTGGTAGCAGCAGTTTTTGTGTGTGTAGAATTAATGAATGAATGAGTGTGTGTGTGGTGAATCAGAGCAGGTGGTCAGTCCAGTTCAAGTGTTCAGCAGTCTGATGGCTTATAGATAGAAACAGTCTCTGAGCCTGTTGGTATCAGACCTCATGCTCCGATACCGTCTGCCTGACGTGTGGCTCATTTGTGTTTAAAATCAGGTAGGCTAGCTCCAGTCTATATTAGCGTGTGCTGTTGTTGATCTCATTCTGAAAACTCTGTCTGGTACCAAATCTGTCACATTATATCTTTTGATAAGCCCCCGAAAACAACAGATGTGTCTTGGTGTCTAAAATGGTTGAGTGTTCATGTTATTTTTCTTCTGCTTGAATAGTCACTCTACTAATGGCTATTGAGCTGTCCCTCCTAAAGCACACATCACATCAGTGTTACTCAGACAGAAGTGCAGGCAGAGGTGACTGGCACAAGGGATAGTGACCCTTTGCACCCGAACACACTACCTAACCAATTTCACCATGCCTATCACCATGGCAACATGTGATAGACAGTGATGATTGATTGTATCATTAAGCCTGTGTGTTTGTGTTGAACCATTCGATCACCAGACTGGCATCTCCAGTTGAACAGAGCTAATGGCTGACTTTATTTTATTCATTTTATTTTTATTTCACCTTTCTTTAACCAGGTAAGCCAGTTGAGAACAAGTTCTCATTTACAACTGCGACCTGGCCAAGATAAAGCAAAGCAGTGCGATAAAAACAACAACACAGAGTTACATATGGAATAAACAAAACGTACAGTCAATAACACAATAGAAAATCTATATACAGTGTGTGCAAATGTAGTAAGTTATGGAGGTAAGGCAATAAATAGGCCATAGTGCAAAATAATTACAATTTAGTATTAACACTGGAGTGATAGATGTGCAGAAGATGATGTGCAAATAGAGATACTGGGGTGCAAATTAGCAAAATAAATAACAATATGGGGATGAGGTAGTTGGGTAAGCTGTGTACAGGTGCAGTGATCGGTAAGCTGCTCTGACAACTGACTTACTGCTGGTTACAGTACGGCTTTGAAGTGGATGATTTTGTTTGCCAAGTAAAGAAGTGTTTGCCATGTAAATTGTTATTTTGAACAAACAGTTAACCTGATTTGTACTGTACTGTGGTGAGTGGGACAGCATTCCCCCAAGAAACAACAACAAATAGGGCCCTATAAAAATCAGGTACATTTTTTACCTGATTCCGTTTTCTCCTTTTGTATAGAAAAACAACAACATTTGAGGTTCTAAGTCCACAACAATGCTTAAACCACATCAGCAGACCACTTTTGAGATCTGGGAAAAATCGAAGAAGTCTAGAAGTGTAGTTACACTTTAATGCAAATTTGCACCAACAAGAGACTGTTGTTTGGTTAGCGATGTTTCTGTAGTGCTCATGTGACTGCAGAGTTTGCAAGAACAAATAGCCACTGGATTGATGCAAATAATCATGACATCATTCTGCCAGGTAAGCATAGGCTACTTTGTTGTTAACATTTCATTAAGAAGGTTTTTACCAGAAGAAGGTTATCATTAGCATCATCGCTAACAGTTACACAGTGTACAGATACACATGCATCGCGCACACACACACACACACACACACACCTAACGTAGCAGGTGTAAAATAAATGACTGAAACTACATCCTCTACATACTGGTCTTGACGAGAAAGAAAAAAAACTGTAGAGCGAGGTTCCTCTCTGCACTGTTCAATAAATCCAGTAAATGTGGAGAAGGAGTTAAGATGTTCCCCTGAAAACCAGAACATCTGGTTGTTGGGGACCCAGCAGAGGCTACACACACACAGATAGGGGCATTCCTGTGCCGTTTCAGAAAGCTGCAGGAAAATATGAATCACAGATGCATTTTGTTCATGTCTTATGAGTAACTTGGGCAAATTAATGAATTTTCTAATAAGTTCAATACATTTAGTTGATTTCCTACATTTTTGAATATTTTCGAATTCCGTTTTAATGTCAGGATTCCGTGATTCCTTCTGCAAAGCTGATTTCATAGGGCCCTAAACAATCCCACAGCAACAGTACCTTCAACCTGCCACCGTTACACATTCACCCAGTGGTGGTGGTTTATTCTTTACCATGTTGAGTATGTTATGCCAATGGGAAAAAAGGTCAAGACATGTAACTGATCTCCAAACAGCAGTTGGAGGCTCCGTTAACAATTTGAGATAAAGAAACGTGTGTGTTTATATGTACCCTGCTACATTGGCTAACGGCGAGGGTGCCACAAAGAAGTCTCAAATGAATGGCTAATCAGGAGAAGGCTATCACTGGTTAGAACATTCCTGTCCTGTGTGACCTATGGCCTACTGATTACCATGTTCAAACCAAACACACAGCCTGAGGGACGGTGACACCGCAAGAATGAGGAAACGTCCCATTTATTTATCATACTAACCCCTCACTTCAGTGACGCCTTACTCATACGATACCTGTATGTTTAGAGGTGTCACTATAATATATCAGTATGGTCTTATCACACTGCTGCGGTCCCAGCAGACAGGCCGGTTTCCTGTCCTCAGTCAGAGAAGAACAGAGGCAGAGAGAAGAAGTGCAGTCAGACCGGAATGACTAGTGTGGTGGCTAAGTGTGTCTCTACAGGGGGTGGGTGGTGGCGATGACAGGAACACACGCACACAGACAGGACTGCTGAGGTGGGATAGGGAGGCAGAGTGGGAAGGATCGGGACAAGGCAGAAAACCCATTCATTCAACTTGTCAGAAAGACAGGGGTGGCTGATCAGCCTTGCTATAGGCCTATACTGTAGGCTACTCTGTTAAGAGAATAAATGTTTGTCAACACTTGACTTAAACGCTGTCATCTCATATCTTTGGATATGTGAGTGAAGTGAATGTGAGCAGTATGTGAGTGATGTGTACATCTCGTCTGGCATCAGTAGATGGAGCTTCTGTTTTGAGATTAGATGATTGATAAGGTCAGACTAAGGCAGATTTGAGACTTTACACAAGCCATCTGAAAAAGAGTACCTGCTAAGTGCAGAGCTACCACTCCTTAACTCTGAACTTCACACTGATTGGTGGGATTTAGGCTCTCTTTTCAAGTGGAGGGACATGTAAGATAGTATAACCCCACCATGAACTACATAGCTATTTTATCTCCAAGTCATTGTGTAGCCCCTGTATCTACAGCTTAGCTTGGGTACGTCAGCCCCTACCAGCAGATGTAATGAGTGTGTCACAGACATACACACCAACAAAAAAAATACTTTCTTTGAACACATGGGAAGCTAACAGATAGGATCTCAAGTGAGGGGTTTATCATGGACAAAAGATCCTACTGGCTGGTAAAAGGGAGGGGGTGAGCTCAGACAGACACACAGGACTGAACTGTGGAGGGAGGAGGTCAAGGAGGTTATGACACCCTGGGGGATTTAAAGGAGTAAAATAAACTGAAACCCTGCCCGTCTGCCTTTGTGACACTGGACAGATTGCCCAATCCAGGAGGTGAAATATCATTAGAACGCACAAAGAATTTCAAACATGTAGGGTGTGTGGACTTGCCCCACAAGTCAACTCTTTGAAAATGCTCTATTCCAGACAACGTTTCTTAAATCTTTAAGACAGCGAGGAGGCAGAGAAAACTGATGAAGCATAGTGCTCTTTAGTGATAACTTCATTGACTGACTGCATAACACTTCTGCTAATCTTACCCTGGCTAATGGCCGATGCTAGGGAGGTGTGCAGCTAAAAGAAGCCAGGCACACCTGGTCACACACACAACCCAGATAGACAAAATCAACAAAGAAAATACACAGTAATGCATACCTACACTGCTCCTTACCGCTAGTCTTCTACAGTACCGCAACCCTATTATGGCCCTATTGAAAAAGGGGAATAACAGATCTACTTAAGGGGATGCCCCATGGAATGAATCATTTCTGGGTAAAGATGTAAAACCTTTACCATGAAAAATTGAAACCAGCTATTGGGTTGTATTTGTCTGACTATCTTCCTTACTATGGCAACAGTGACTTCCGTGCCCAGGACCTCGCATGGCTTAGGCCACTGACGAAGGCCTGTAATTGGATATGGAGGGCCAGGTGGCCTGGTGATCAGTTGGAGCTGATCTGTCGGTCAGCCAGTCAGTGTCTCTAACTCCCCTGAACAGGCCAGACCTGGGACAGGAGCCTGGAGCTACACAGACCCCTGCGCTACACTCTGAAACACAGCCCGCACAAACGGAGACAATGTGTGGGGCCAGAGGTGACCACGCACACCAGGAATAAATCAAAAAAAGCTTTTCGGGGACTAATTTCTTCCTTCTCAGTATCTCTGAACTGGGGAATATTGGATGGACTTTCTGCAACAGCCCAACATAACATATATTACATCAGGAGCCAAAAAGCTCTAAAGATATTTTCTATTCTTATTCCATTGTTAATCCAGCCTCCCTGCCAGGGCAGCACAGCGCCAGACTATTAGTTAGCTCTTACCTTGCAGTTGTTTGAACCTCCCCTCCAGGATGTTGGAGTACTGCACCTGGTTAACAAACGCCGCCGGGGAGAGACAGGGCTCCCTGTCTCGCTGGTGGTCCAACTCCATGTTGGAGCGCTCGCTCGCTCTCTCAGCCTAAATCACCTCAGGTATGGAGCGCTGCAGTGTGCCTGGGCCAGTGGACACTCCAGCATAGCACAGGGCCAGCAGGGCTGTCCCCAGGACAGGAGCTACCTATAGATTCTACTAAAGAAGCTACAGGTTTTAGTTGAAGAAAATTCTGTAAGATCCAAAATGTGCTTTTTATGGATAGTTTTCCCTCGTAAAATCCCAGTCCTTCTCCTCTAGCAGAATTTATGAGCAGAGCTCGCCATGCTATCCTCCACTTAAAAAAAAATTCCTCCTGTGTTTTCTCTCCCCCTTTCACTTATGCAGGGGTGAAGAAGTTTTTCAACAAAACTAAGAACAAAATGTTATATTTTCTTTTCTTTCACCTCTTCTGGAATCTGTGCCACACGCCTTGTCTCTGAGCAACGTAGAAACCTTTAGAGCAGTAGAAGTTGTCTTCACATTCACACTCGCACCCACCCTCAAATGAACACTGGCTCTTCCCTACAAACTTTGAGCGTGCATTCAGCCTCACACACACACTACACACACCTTGTTTGAGCACAGCAGGAGAACTGGCTGTGGTCGATTGGCTGTGTAAACAGAGCCTGCTGCTCTCTGAAAGCTGGGGCATTTGCCTAAGGTGTGTTTTAGGGAGGAGCCTGAGAGAAGGGGGGGGGGGGGTGGAGAAGTGGAGAGGTGGACTTAACCATTCTGCAACGTACAGTAGGGAGAGGCAGAAGATGGATCATTCCAATCCTTTAAAATGCCATGGTGGTAGTGTAGGAGGTGTGGTCAGCCAGTGAGGTGTCACACAAGCCAGCTAATACTGTTCTTGTTCTCCCATCCTCTGTCTCCATCTCACATCTGATCTCTCTATTCTCTATCGGCTCCACCGCCTAGAACTAAAATAAGGTATTAAGACCGGAAGGAAGTAGTTGAGAAACTGTCAGCAGCAGCAACACGCTCTTTCCTGCCCGAGCAGGGGAGAGTGATGAGTGACAGTGTGTGTGTGTGTGTGTGTGTGTGTGTGTGCGCGCGCGCGCATGTTTCACTGAGCAATCAGTGAAGTAAACCCTTCTCTGTTTCACACAAGTCAGGTCAGAGCCAGATGCTGTGCTAATCATACAGGAGCCCCTAGAATACAAGTTTCAAGTTAGTATTAGTCATATGTACGGGATACACATGGTATGCAGGTTCCTTCTCGACAATGCAAAAACAATAAGAATAAGATAAGAATACGAACATAAAGTAAATGGCTCAGTAGAATAGAAGAAAATTTTTAGCATAAGTATAATACAGGAAGGCACAATTTATAATTGTGCAGTATTTAGCAATCATAATAAGAGTCTGGTAGCAGCAGTTGTGATGTGTGTGTAGCATGAATGTGTGTGTGTGTGTGTGTGCGTGCGTGAGTGCATGTGTGCTAATGTACAGAATGGTACAGCCTGCCCTGCCCTGTCCAGGGGGCACGTGTTCAGATCTGTTGTTTTATAGGCTGTGTTTGGGCTGCTTTGTGTTTGGCCTGTTAAGGCGGTACAGTGCAGGAGACCTGCAGGCTGCTCTCATTAGAAGATCTAGGGGGCCATGGTCTTTAGAGTGACCAGGTCTTTATAGAAGGAAGTGGCCTAATGAGGCCCAGAGAACAGATGCAGGCCTCTCACTGGGGGGTAAGGGGTTCTGTCGCCGTCGCCAGGGGTGATGAGAGGAGCGCAGAAGTCCCCACAAGAATAGTAAACTAACAAAAACTGGACCAACTGGGGACATTTTGTTGGTCCCCACAAGGTCAAATGCTATTTCTAGGGGGTTTAGGGTTAAGGTTAGAATTAGTGTTAGGGTTATAATTAGGTTTAGGGTTAGGAGCTAGGGTTAGTTTTCGGGTTAGGGTTAGGAGCTAGGGTTAAGGTAAGGTTTTCTGGTTAGGGTTTGGGGAAATAGGATTTTGAATGGGACTGAATTGTGTATCACCACAAGGTTAGTTGTAACAAACTGTGTGTGTCTGTGTGTGCTCACGCCTTGGGATAAAGAAGCTTCCTTCCTCTATAAACAGCTTGTCCACTTGCTGTACAGATGGCTGGATCAACTTCAATTTTCTGCAACTTGTGAAAACAAAGGAGGGGAAAAGTATACAAGGAAGCATTTGGCAGGAGCTCCTGTATGAAGCATGCTGCAATTACAGATAATGGCCCGGTCTACAGACATGAGCAAGACAGTGGAGCAGAGAGCAGAGGAGAGGGGGAGTGAACCATGTGAGAGGGGAAGAGAGGAGCGATCCACTGACAGGGCTGAGAGTAAACACATCTCCACATCCTGCAACTCCTCCGCAAAGACCCAGGCAGGGAGAGAGGCCCAGGGACATTCCCCACACGCAGCTCAGCACACTCCTGCCCCTGCAAAGGCACAGAGCTCATACTAAAACCCCAGAAGGGAGGATAGAGGAGGATGTAGAGTATCACTCAGACAGGCCTGTCCACTGTGATGCTGTTAGAGGGTCTACTCTGTTAGTCTTCTGCACATTCCTCTCTGCTCAAGAACACAGAACAGACTGAACATTCCGGGCTTCCAGTCAGT
The DNA here is from genome assembly GCF_964263955.1 of Coregonus lavaretus. Classification (NCBI taxonomy): domain Eukaryota; kingdom Metazoa; phylum Chordata; class Actinopteri; order Salmoniformes; family Salmonidae; genus Coregonus; species Coregonus lavaretus. Next base: position 39,498,095 of record NC_140002.1, read on the forward strand.
GAGGAGATATGGGGGGAGGGAGGGCAAGAGATACAGAAAGAACAACCGCACTCTGCAGGCCAGAGAGAGGCATCATGTTAGAGTTGAGGCTGTCATGGTGCTTTTCCAATGAAACTTAACCCCACACCAGTGTTTTATGTTAATGTGGCTCTAGTGTTATTGTGTTTACATCAGGAGTGTGACACTAAAGACTTGAGGCGAGCAGAATCAACAACATCTGCATCATTCAAGACTTGCTTTGTGAGAAAGTGATCTAGTTCAGTCAGCCATTGTTATGTAAATGCCAGCTGAAAAGTACCCAGGGCCTTGCCTTGGTTCCAAGTTAGAGCAGGTCCGCCGGAGCCATGGCCCAGTGAGACACGGGTGCCGGCCAGCATAGATGGAAACAGAAAAGTCTAGGCCTTTTGGGTAAATCGTCAGTGGAAATGCGGCATCAGTGTTCAGGCTCACTGAGGGCCTCATTACATGCACTTTCACACCCTCCGTGTTCCCTTCTCCCCGTCCCTCTGTCAGTGTGTCGTGTTGTACCTTGGTTCCTACCTGCCATGTTACCTTCCAGGCATTTCACACTCCAGTCAGGTGTGTGAAGACGTCGCGGGACGTCAGATCTTACTAGGCCACACACACAGTTGGATGAGTCACACCAACACACACAAACACAAGAAGGAAGTATTTAAATGAACAGCTGAGGGAAGGAGGCACTCCTAGGCCATGGCAGGAAACAGACAGGTAACCAGAGTGCTGCTGATGGAAGTCACAGTGCTGTTGTGCTCTGGTAGTTCCTGGATACAGGCTATACATGATATATAGGACTCTAATCCTCCTCAGACTACGGAGGCCTAGACATGACAATTAGAAACCCATGCAAATGAGCCTGAGCACAGGGGATGATACCACCTCCTTCACTGTGGAGGGGAAGCAGAGGATGATACCACCTCCTTCACTGTGGAGGGGAAGCAGAGGATGATACCACCTCCTTCACTGTGGAGGGGAAGCAGAGGATGATACCACCGCCTTCACTGTGGAGGGGAAGCAGGGGATGATACCACCTCCTTCACTGTGGAGGGGAAGCAGGGGATGAAAAGCGAGATGAGTCACTGATTCTGAGACCCAATAGATAGGAACACAGAAGGGAATCCTATGAATGAAGAGTGAGAGAAGGAAAGAACAGAAGTGTAGAAGAAATGCAGGGTGCTGACAGAGTGGGGAGGAGCTGGGAGAGCGAGAGAGAGAGAGACTGGGGGATAACTGTTGCAGCATGTCAAAGAATGTGCACATCAAGCTCCTACTTGCCAAAAGGAGATGGTATCAGTGGCATTCCCAGGAGATGAGTAAAGAGCACACCCACACCTCCCCTAACCAACCACACACACACCTCCCCTAACCAACCACACACACACTTCCCCTAACCAACCACACACTCACACCTCCCCTAACCAACCACACACTCACACCTCCCCTAACCAACCACACACTCACACCTCCCCTAACCAACCACTCACACCTCCCCTAACCAACCACACACACACCTCCCCTAACTAACCAACCACACATACACCTCCCCTAACCAACCAACCACACACTTCCCCTAACCAACCAACCACACACACACTTCCCCTAACCAACCAACCACACACACACTTCCCCTAACCAACCAACCACACTCACACTTTCCCTAACCAACCACACACACACCTCCCCTAACCAACCACACACACCTCCCCTAACCAACCACACATACACACACTTCCCCTAACCAACCACACATACACACACTTCCCCTAACCAACCACACATACCTCCCCTAACCAACCACACACACACACCTCCCCCAACCAACCACACATAACTCCCCTAACCAACCACACACTCACACCTCCCTTAACCAACCACACACTCACACCTCCCCTAACCAACCACACTCACACCTCCCCTAACCAACCACACTCACACCTCCCCTAACCAACCACACTCACACCTCCCCTAACCAACCACACACACCCACACCTATCCTAACCAACCACACACACCTCCCCTAACCAAACAACCACACACACACACCTCCCCCAACCAACCACACACACCTCCCCTAACCAACCAACCACACACACACCTCCCCCAACCAACCAACCACACACACCTCCCCCAACCAACCAACCACACACACCTCCCCTAACCAACCACACACACCTCCCCTAACCAACCATACACACTTCCCCTAACCAACCACACACACACACTTCCCCTAACCAACCACACACACACACTTCCCCTAACCAACCACACACACACACTTCCCCTAACCAACCACACACACACACTTCCCCTAACCAACCACACACACACACTTCCCCTAACCAACCACACACACACACTTCCCCTAACCAACCACACACACACACCTCCCCTAACCAACCACACACACACACCTCCCCTAACCAACCACACACACACACCTCCCCTAACCAACCACACACACACACCTCCCCTAACCAACCACACACACACACCTCCCCTAACCAACCACACACACCTCCCTTAACCAACCACACACACCTCCCTTAACCAACCACACACACACACCTCCCCTAACCAACCACACATACACACACTTCCCCTAACCAACCACACATACCTCCCCTAACCAACCACACACACACTTCCCCTAACCAACCACACACACTTTTCCTAACCAACCACACACACCTCCCCCAACCAAACACACACACCTCCCCTAACCAACCACACACACCTCCCCTAACCAACCACACACACCTCCCCCAACCAACACACACACCTCCCCCAACCAACCACACACACCTCCCCTAACCAACCACACACACACCTCCCCTAACCAACCACACACACCTCCCCTAACCTACCACACACACCTCCCCTAACCTACCACACACACACACACACACACACCTTCCCTAACCAACCACACACACACCTCCACTACTAAGGTCACACTAGTTTGTTAGTTCAGTGTAATCTACTGCAGAGGTGTGAAGTCATGCAGAGTAGATGACAAACAGCCAACACAGTCTGAATGGGTCTGTTACCAAAAGGAGAATGGCTGCTTTTCAATGTGTGATATGGCTAAACTTTTAACAGCGCTTTCGCTTCAGTACTATACTATCACATACCACAGTTTGAAGTTGTGGTGTCAGTTTCTCTCCCTCCAGTGTTGAGTGGTGGGGTAAGGGTGTGTGTGACCACAGAGAGGTTGTGTATGTTTAAATGGTAGAGTGAGAATGGAGGTGCCTGATGCTGCTGCCTCTAGCTGCAGGGCTGCCTGATGCTTCCCTCTGCTGGGCCTCCACATTACTGCAACCTGCATGGCTGGTCATGTTCCACAACAGGAGGGTGTACTGGGAACACACACACTAGTCATATACCCCGACATTCACACACCACGTACGCACACGGGCACAATACATACACATGCAGATGCCCACGCTAACACATGGGGCCTGTCCTACCTGCCAGAGCTTTGATGCGCGAGCGCTCAAAGAGGCGTGCCGAGCTGTTCTCATTGTCCCAGTCTGTCTCTGCTGCCAGGTCCCAGCGGTTGTTGATGTCATTGTACTGCTGCTGGATCTCCAGGCTGTCGAAATCGGTGGGAGAGATGGTGCTCATGGTGACCGGGGTAGGGGAAAAACCATCCAACCTGCTGGGGAACAGAGAGAGACGCCAGGGGGGAGAAGGTCAGTTGACTGCCTTGAAACCGCGTGGAGTTACTTTCAAACCCTAACAAGTGATTTTTAGATCTGTCCGTCCCTCGTAGTCCAAAGTTGACTTTGGAGAACCCTTAATTCTACCTCGAACACCTCCGTCAGTAAGCTGCAGTCTGATAGTCTCACACTTTAATTTGGCACATTTTCTAGCATGATATGACAAGACCGATGCAAATATCAGCTGGAACAGATAGTGAAAATGAAGCCAAGCGGAGACTGGCCGTTTACTTAGGCAAATATTTCAATGTTATTGCTCTCATATATCAGAAAAACTAATTGTATTACCTAGACTTGGCAAGAGGAGTAGCTTCATGAGAAAGTCCTATGGTTTCATATGTGCACAAAACTTACACACCCACACACGTACGCAAATGGATAGCGTGAGCAGCAGATACTTGTATAACCATGATGTCTCTCACAGTGAAATCTGTTTGAAGGACGCTGGCAAAACTGCTTCATTAAAAAGGACACACACGCCTCACAAACACACGCACACACACACACATCAATTTCTGATGCCACTCTGGCCTGGTGCCAAGGGTCAATGTCACCTAGAGCTGGGACAGTAAACCGGAAATTACCGGCTCCGCCTTCCTCTTACCAAAGCATTTTGCGTACGTAGGTAATTTTTGGTAATTTTGCTACACAACGTTCCTGTAGATTGTTCTAAAACCATTATTTGGTCAACAGTAACAGCCGATGCATTATGTTGATTCCTGCTATGAAAGTATCTGCCTTTCCCCTTTTTGCTGTCGCCTGCTGTGTGAGCGAGCCACTCCCACTCCCTCTCCCCACGGAAAAGGGGGAGATGCATTCTGAGAAGCACAAGCATATGACCATTGCTCAAAATGCAATTGCGTGAAAAATACAGTTTTCAAAGCAACTACTGTGGTTCTAGTTAAAGAGGGGAGAGTCATGGCTTTCTGTGAGTATATCATTTATTTCTCACCTCTTAATATTGAGTTCATGGCACCACTTTACAACCGGAGTAGGCCGTAGTATGGTTTTGATGCGCGACATTTGCAGTGAATAGACCTACAAAAAGCCTAGGCCTAGCGCTGGAAGGTTTTTGTAGGACATAAGCCTACATTTACTGATTGATTAATCAATTAGCCTACATGGCTATATAACATATTTACAGTTAGCGATCTAGCGACGTGTTTTGAGTTACCATTTCCTCAGGTGGTGAATAACATAGTCTATAGGCCAACATGTACAAAGATGTCGTCAAATTCTCTGATGAGCCAAAAATAAAATCGGATCATTCTGGATCCTATTTTGACAGGTAGCACATCAAAAATATCAATCATGCATTCTCTGGATGTTTGATGAAATAGCTTACTTTTTATATTTTAAATCATAGGCTACCATCTCAGTTGTCTTACTTGACACTGGAGGAAAACTATTCTAGAGCCCTACCACTAATGTAAAGTAACTGCCCATAAAACATTTTTTTTAAATGATTGTATTTATTGTTCGAGCAAAATAGTTACATTTATCACAATATAACTTTGTCCATATCGCCCAGCTCTAGCACCTCCCCCAAAAATAAATTTTCGTAATTTATTGCTGATTTATCGTTATAGGAAGAATAAGGTCAATTTATCATAATATGGATTTTTGTCTATATCGCCCAGCTCTAATGTCACCTGACCCGACTCCAATATGTCTCTGCAGAACATCTCTGGCCATCACCATCAGCTTTAGAATCCATGTGTGAAGAACTGCTCATCTGAAATCCAGACGTGTTTGATACAGCGGGATGGGGTATGCTGGTCTATTGCAGTGCCTTACACCAAATCTATCTTCGTAACGCTGAGTGTCAAGCAGAGACACATCAGGTCCCAGTTTTACAGTCTTTGGTACGACTCGGACGAGGATCTAACTCCCAACCTTTCAATCTCAGGGCGGACACTAATCACAAGGCAGCTGAGGTTGTGGGTGGGTGCACTAGACTGACTCGTCCATGTACTGGCCCGAAGCAGATCTCAGGGGAATGACTGAACTCAGGAGCCAGGAGAGGACAGCGACGTGCCACGGTCATGCACTGATCCTTCCCAGAACCTCTCCTTCCTTCCCCTGTGTTCCGACTGAGCTGTGGCATAGTAAGAGTTAAGGCCCCACCATGGAGATAGGAAGGGGGGGTGGGGGTGTCAGAGAGCTTGCCAGTTTCTCCCTGGCTAAAGTGACCCCCCCCCCCCCCACCCCTCTCCTCTATCTGCTCTGACAGCTATATGGCCTGGTCCATGTCACCTCCCCTCCCCGTGGGGATCTATTCAGGGGGGATCTATTCAGATTGAAACCCACAGACAGATAACTAAAAGGCCCATTAGCTGACACGGCCTGTTTGTTTATGAGGACAGATAACAGATCGGATCTATTGTCAAGGCCTGTTTGTTTGTTCTGTTGTGTCTGGCTTTGTGTCTGTCATAAGGCTCTTAGTGGGATCTAGGGGTGGGGGTAGAGTAGTAGGGCTGCTGTGCTAAAGGCATCCATAGGCTTCAGTTCGGCTGGCTTTGCTTGAAAAACAAGAAAAAAGCTGCAATGGTACTGTTTGTCAATCTTGAGACGCCATAGATAACGCAAGAAGTCGGTCATACATTTGTATGTTTTTGCAGAGGAGATCTTAGTTACGTAATTTTACATCTAACTACGATGTTTGGTGCAAGTGAAAAATGTGCATGAAAATGAGCCGTCTATCGTTGAATGACAAACACTTAATTGAAGAATCCCTACTGTTGACCAATCACCGACAAATAGGCGTAGACTAAGCTGAAAAAAAACCTTGCTGAAGGCCAAAATGAACAAAAACGTCACAAAATGTAGTCATAATATATGCACAAACTGTTCCGAACTGTTTCAGATGGGAAGCATGCGGACACCTTAAGGCTGGGGCTCTTTACGGCGGAGCGACAGTGAGGCTGCTCCCCCTGTCCTCAATCAGGCCCCCTGCTCCAGGCTCCCCCTGCCTTTTTTATATAAATTTTTTTTTGAACCTTTATTTAACCAGGTAAGCCAGTTGAGAACAAGTTCTCATTTACAAGTGCGACCTGGCCAAGATAAAGCAAAGCAGTGCGATAAAAACAACAACAACACAGAGTTACATATGGAATAAACAAAACGTACAGTCAAAAATACAATAGAAAATCTATATACAGTGTGTGCAAATGTAGTAAGTTATGGAGGTAAGGCAATAAATAGGCCATAGTGCAAAATAATTACAATTATAATTTAGTATTAACACTGGAGTGATAGATGTGCAGAAGATGATGTGCAAATAGAGATACTGGGGTGCAAATGAGCAAAATAAATAACAATATAGGGATGAGGTAGTTGGGTGGGCTAATTACAGATGGGCTGTGTACAGGTACAGTGATCAGTAAGCTGCTCTGACAACTGATGCTTAAAGTTAATGAGGGAGATAAGAGTCTCCAGCTTCAGAGATTTTTGCAGTTCATTCCAGTCATTTGCAGCAGAGAACTGGAAGGAATGGCGACCAAAGGAGGTGTTGGCTTTGGGGATGACCAGTGAGATATACCTGCTGGAACGCATACTACGGGTGGGTGTTGCTATGGTGACCAATGAGCTAAAATAAGGCAGGGATTTGCCTAGAAGTGACAGGAGGCTGTCTTAATCCAGAGAGCTGGGGCAGAGTATGTTGCCTCCCTCCCTCCACCAGGATAGACAGCTCCTGCTGCTCCGCTGAGCTAGTGTCAGCACTACGCTACCACATGTACTGGGAAACAGGGAAGAGTAGACTTGCCAGAGGAGAGTTGACCTGCTGTGAGAGCTATTTTCAAATAGTGGTAAATATGGATGCAGGCAAGTACGCACACACACTGACTCACCCCCTAATTTAAACATATCAATTAGGCCTAGCTAAATCCATACTCCAAGAATGAGCCCTTTAATACACAGACACACAGATACACAGGCGGATCAGTGTCTGAGCGACAGGATAAAACTGAGAAAAAAAAAAAAAAACATATATTCAGCAGATCCAGCAGAATGTGATGTCTTGCAGTATTGAGCATTCACAGTCTCTTCTCCAGAGTTGGTCTTCCCTCAGCTATATAAAAGGTTCCCTCTAATAAGCAGGAAGCATCATGGTAAGAAATGTGGACATATTCCAATGCAAGAACATATGTCATTCCCAGTCCCTCCTCCAAATGAACTGACAATAGACAGAGGCCAGGAATGATGGAGAGAATGGAAAGAGTTCATATAAGGGGACAACTTGTGGAGGATGGAAGGAGGATGGGGTGTTAAAACAAGAGATCGTGCATGTGAGATAGGGCGGGGGGGGGGGGGGTTACTTTGGCTAGCTAGTGAAGGACACTGCACTAATTCAGCAGCTAACACAGGCAGCTGTTTCATGGAAACGAATCCATTGTTGCACTGTAAATCGAAACTTCTCTACTTTTTCGATACAGAAAAAAAATTACCTGTTTAGGCTAATACCGCCTATTTATACAATCTTCTTAAAATCTGATTTTAAACCCAACCCTAGCCACACTGCTAACATTATGCCTAACCCCAACCTTACATTAAAACCCAAAAAGTTTGTTATCAAATGTTACGATATAGCCAATTTTGACTTTGTTGCTGTGGTAACTAGCGATAACCAAACTATCAGCGCAGCCCCTTTATAGTGCAGCAAAATATGCTGATTTCAAAGCTGATTGTCACCAAAAACGTTATTGATTCACTTAGTCTCCCTCGCCACCAAAAACGAATTCACTTCTTAGTCTTCCTTTGCCTTCCATCTGGTTTCCACTATATTCTATAGCAACAAATTCAGATTCCACAGCCACATTCTGCCTCGCAAATGACGTCATTAATTTCTTAGAGACAGTGCACACTTTTATAAAAGAAGAGATTGCTTCTATGTAAATGTTGGTAATCAGTAAAATAAAATGTTCTCTTAGCAGTTGCCAATAAACTAAATCCTAAATGGAAGGGATTGTTTGTCATCTGTAGCCCCATACAATCAGCTAAAACAAGCTCAATGCATGCACACAATCCTATTGAATAATATGCATAAGCTGTATTTACATTTATATTTTAGTCATTTAGCAGACGCTCTTATCCAGAGCGACTTACAGGAGCAATTAGGGTTAAGTGCCTTGCTCAAGGGCACATCGACTGATTTTTCACCTAGTCGGCTCGGGGATTAGAACCAGCGACCTTTCGTTTACTGGCACAACGCTCTTAACCACTAAGCTACCTGCCGCCCCCTATTGTGAATAGACCTTGATTTACCCAGTTTATCAATAGATTGACCATTCAAATAAATGATTACCATTGTTGTTTTGTAGTTAGATTGTTTTTACCCAAGTCAAATTGATTGTATGGTTGTATAATTGATTCAATTAATGCATACATGGCTGTAAAAATAAATTTACATAAATATTCAAATGTAATAATATTTCACTCAAAAGATGCCCAACGATTGAACAGAGCAGTAGCTGACTTCATGTCTAGATCAAGTGCCATTCTGTGACTTTGGCTAATACGCCTTTTTTTGTGTGGCATCGTTTTGGTATCGAGTATGGTGATGGTATCGAGTATTGTGATACTAAACCTGGTATCGAAGTCCAAATTCTGATATCATGACAACACTAATCCATTGTGATTTAATTATAATGTCAATACTAGCTATAGTGGTTAGCTAGCTTGGAGGAAGTATTTAGTGTTGTGTGCATTGCGTCTGTGCACTTAGCTAGCTACCATCCCATGGCCTACATTGCATATGAAGTGTGATTGGCAGTGACTGGAAGTCTATGGGTATCTGCTAGCATGATAGTAGATACCCATAGACTTCCAGTCATTGTGCTAATGTGAAACTACCCCCATCTTCCTTCATACTGGACAGAGACATAAAAATGGTATCCACGAGTTTCTGACTCTGGGGAAGTATACTGAACAAAAATATAAATGCAACAATTTCAAAGATTTTACTGAGTTACAGTTCATATAAGGAAATCAGTCAATTGAAATCAATTAATTAGGCCCTAATCTATGGACTTCACATGACTGGGCAGGGGTGCAGCCATGGGTGGTCCTGGGAAAGCATAGGCCCACCCACTGGGGAGTCAGGCCCAGCCAATCAGTATTAGTTTTTCCCCACAAAAGGGCTTTATTACAGACAGAAATACTCCTCAGCACCCCCCCTTCTCCGACGATCCCGCAGGTGAAGAAGCCGGATGTGGAGGTCCTGAGCTGGCGTGGTTATACATGGTCTGCAGTTGTGAGGCCCGTTGGATGTACTGCCAAATTCTCTAAAGCTACGTTGGAGGCAGCTTATTATAGAGAACTGAACATTAAATTATCTGGCAACAGCTCTGATGGACATTCCTGTAGTCAGAATGCCAACTGCACGCTCCCTGAAAACTTGAGACATCTGTGGCATTGTGTTGTGTGACATAACTGCACATTTTAAAAGTGGCTTTTTATTGTCCCCAGCACAAGGTGCACCTGTGTAATGATCATGCTGTTTAATCAGCTTCTTGATATGCCACACCTGTCAGGTGGATGGATTACCTTAGCAAAGGAGAAATGGTCACTAACAGGGATGTAAACAAATGTGCGCATAAAATTTGAGAGAAATAAGCTTTTGTACATTTGGAACATTTCTGGGATATTTTATTTCAGCTCATGAAACCATGGACCAACACTTTCCATGTTGCGTTTATATTTTTGTTCAGTATAGATAAAGGGTCTCATTGCCAAAATCCTGAAGTATCCCTTTAATCGTTGGTGTACAGAGAAAATGCCCTCTTTTTTCCTTTTTGTTGTCACTCCTGTTGGCTCCCCAACGTGGAGATCTGTGCTCTCTGATTGGCTCACTGTCAAGTTGTTGGCCACTGACGAGCATTGCGATTCTACAAGTAGAAACGGCAGGTTCATCGCTACCGGGTCGGCACGCACGGGTACCGCTTTTGTTCTAGCATTAGAAGGACCGGCCTCCCACTGTGATAATACCTATCGGCAGTCTATCTGCAGTGTGATTCTCTGTGTTTCATGCTTTAGTGTCACACTCCTAATGGAAACACAATAACACTAGAGTTTATATTAACTTAAAAACACTGGCAACACACTGATGTGGGGGTAAGTCTCCATGGAAATGCGGCACTAGTGAGGTGGAGGAGGAAGAAATTGTGTCGTAGAGGGCCAGCCAATACAGTCCATCCAGTAAGGTTATGCATTCATGGGACTCTAGTTAGCTACCTGGTGATGTAATATGTTCGATAAACATGGAGCAGGGCTGTGAGTCTTTGTGACAGAGATTGATGAGACTGAATAAAGCGATCTGTAATAACATCTCACAGGATCATCTATTCCACTGCCTAAATGTGCCTAATCAGGGGCCTTATGGTGAAATCACATTTCTAAATCAAATCAGGAAATCAATGTGTCAGCCTACAAGGGGATGGAACACACACAGACACCTTGCTACAACACATAACACAAGCGTGCGCGTCATTCCGCTCCTCACACATGTAAATATCAAAACAAAGAGAAGAAGCAGGGTAAATCCCATTAGTCAGATTAGGAAGTGGCTCAAAATAGAAACCTAGTCATTATCCTTGGATTAAAGCAAGAAATGAGGAACAGTCGGCAACGCCTCCCTCCCTCCAGTCCACTCTGCCCCAGCGACCTGCCGTTACCTCCCCACAGACAGACAGGCAGCCATGATGGGCCCTCTGGGGATGACTGACACACCAGGCCCCTGGTAGAGCTTTGGTCCTTGGTGCCTGGATCAAACGCAACAAGAGGAGGACACAGCGTTCCCCGGACAAACGGGTGACCATGGCGACCACCACTTCCTGTACTTGGAGCAGGGGTATGACGGGAATGGTGATGGGGGGGGGGGGGGGGGGTTGGAGAGGGCAATGGGGGGAAGTAGATGGTACTAGGGGACTGGGGGAGTAAGGGTTTAATCCCTGTTATGGCTAGGAGGAGCTGGGGCTCAGTGTCTGGACTAGTCACTCCTGATTGGATCAGACACACAATCCCCTGACCCACAATGACACAGACCCTCACACTCCCACAGCCTCCAATACAGGACACAGGCTACGATACACCCAGCCTACAACAAAGGCTATGACGTAGCCTACGACACACAGCCTCCGTCTGACACAGCTTCCAACCTAGCCAATAGACACAGCATAGAACCTAGCCAGCCTCCCACTCTGAGCCAACCTCTGAACACAGCCTACGACACAGTCTCCTCCGAAACAGCATCCCACTATTTTGTTCTACAAAGTTAATGAGGCAAAAAGAAGACCTTTATGTCTGCCATTTTTCATCATGATACCTGGCTGTCACCACCACCACTATCCCCCAAAACACATCCTGCGTCATCCCATTCGTCATATCAACAGAGTGTGCCTTAGAAAAGCACAATTCTTAATGTAAAAAACTACAGTTTAAATGGCCTTACTTGTCTGATATCTAATGACTAGTTAATTACAATATTCCCCTGGTCACTGATAAGGTGATGAATTGGAAGGGAAATAAATCAACAGCTAATGGGGATCCAAATAAACCAATACCCATGGTAGCAATTAAAAGGGAACAGTTTGGAGATTATGGGAAAATTAAACTAAAGGTGAGGACAAACATTACAATGTTGATTTTATGAGCATTTTACATTTACTGTACTTTTCGCCGCATTTTTTTTTTTTTTTTTTTTTTCTCTTTTCGGGGGGATGGATCAGCTTAATATTGCAGATAGATTGTATCTTCTATTAATGTAATTATCTGCATCACTTCCAATCCCCCATGTTTTTTAAATTTTTTATATATATATTCCCCTTTATTACTTTTCAACCCCACCATCCTTTCCCTACTTGGAGTAAATTAGTGAACAACAACGCCCAGGCCTCTACTTCCGGTCTATACTTACTATCTACACCTTATGGACAGAGTTAATTTTACAATAATTCTATATCTATATCTATATCTATATATATATATATATATATATATATATATATATATATATATATATATATTTATTTATTTTTTTTGCTCCTGAACTACTTCTACTCTCAACCTCTCCGATCATTTTCATGATGTCCATCCGGTTTGCTTCTAAATGCCATATCTTTCTAACTGTGCTCTTTCCCAAAAGCTCCCAACATACAACCTATATACTTATTATGGACACAGTATGCTTACATTATTAGCTATCTTTGTTATTATTTGTTGTTATTTGTTATTAGTCCCATCCTTCAACTCTATTCAATACCTCCCATCTATCTCTTAACACCATCCATATAGGATTTCTATTTGCCATATATATTTCAACCATACTGTGATGTTTTACAAAAGTTCTGAACCTTTCTATTCTCATTGCTTCTACAGATTGTGAATTAAAAATAAACATTTTTGCTAAAAGTATTATTATATTATTGATTGATTGACTATGACTTTTCAGATCACCCAGTAATGCTATCTGCAAGGTTAGTTCCAGGTAAATATTGCAATCCTTTAGCCATTCCTGGACCTGTGTCCAAAAACAAGCTACAAATGGACAGAACCAAAACAAATGATCTAATGATTCTATCTCTTCACAGCAAAATCTGCAGAGCTGGGAAGATTGTATCCCCCATATAAATAACATTCTATTGGTAGCAAGAATTTTATATAATAATTTAAATTGAAAGATTCTAATTTTTGAATCCGGTGTCGTTTTGCGTGTCAGTTCATAAACACTATGCCATGGGATCGGTACGTCAAAGATCTCTTCCCAACTATTTTGCAATCTATATGGGACTGCTGTCAATCCTTTGGTCCTTAAGTGAAACTGATATACTTTTTTATTTATCACAGTTTTCCTTAACCAATTATGTTCTTTAATGCAAGGCCGACAGACAAGTTCCTTACTTTCTCCCCCTTCAACTTTCCTCTTCCACTTTTGCGGTAAGGCTGCAATTATTTGGTTGTAATTTTGGGTAGAGCAGACATTTCCATATGTTTTTGTTAGCTGCATGTGCGACATAACTCCACCAGTCCTACCGATGATATCATTTACGAAGATTATACCTTTTTTAAACATTCTGTCAAAAAATAAAGGTTTTTTGTCAATTAGTATATTTGAATTTAACCACAATATTTGTTGCATTATTTGTTCTGTCGTTTCTGGAGGATTAAATTGAAATTGCAACCAACTTTCTATGGCTTGTTTTAGAAATAGTGACATTTGGGAGATTATTTCCTTTTCAAATAACTGAAAGTGAGAGGTTGTAATCTGAATAAAGGGAAAAAGGCCTTTCTTGAACAGTGGGTGAGACAATCTTACTAATTTGCTTGAGAACCAGTTCGGATTTAAGTATAACTTTTGGATGACTGAAGATTTTAGTGATAGGTCTAATGCTTTAATATTTAATAATTTCTGTCCTCCGAATTCATATTCATTATATAAATATGCTCTTTTAATTTTGTCTGGCTTGCCGTTCCAAATAAAATTGAATATTTTTTTCTCATATAATTTAAAAAACTGTTTGCTAGGCGTAGGCAAGACCATAAGCAAATAGGTAAACTGGGATAATACTAAAGAGTTAATCAGGGTGATTTTTCCACAAATTGACAGGTATTTTCCTTTCCATGGTAGTAAGATCTTATCTATTTTTGCTAACTTTCTATTAAAATTTATTGAAGTGAGATCATTTATTTCCTTTGGGATATGTATTCCGAGTATATCCACATCACCATCAGACCATTTTATTGGTAAACTACATGGTAATGTAAAAATTTTATTTTTTAGTGATCCAATACGTAATATAGTACATTTGTCATAATTTGGTTTTAATCCAGAGAGGTTAGAAAATGTATCTAGATCCTCTATGAGGCTGTGGAGGGATTCTAGTTGTGGATCTAAAAGAAAACATGAATCATCTGCGTACAATGACACCTTTGTTTTTAAGCCCTGTATTTCTAATCCTCTGATATTATTATTGGATCTGATTTTAATAGCTAACATCTCGATGGCCACAATAAATAGATATGCCGATAGTGGACAACCTTGTTTCACTCCTCTTGACAGTTTGAAACTTTCTGAGAAATAGCCATTATTTACTATTTTACACCTAGGGTTACTATACATGATTTTGACCCATTTTATAAGAGATTCTCCAAAATTGAAATGCTCCAGGCATTTATATATAAATTCCAGTCGAACTTTATCAAATGCCTTTTCGAAGTCTGCTATGAATAGCAGGCCTGGTTTCCCATATTTTCCATAGTGTTCTATTGTTTCCAATACTTGCCTTATATTATCTCCAATGTATCTTCCATGTAAAAAACCTGTCTGATTAGAATGAATAATATCCGACAATACCTTTTTAATTCTATGCGCTATACATTTTGCTAGGATTTTTGCATCACAACACTGAAGTGTAAGGGGCCTCCAATTTTGTAAATGGACTGGATCTTTATATTTTCCACTTGTATCCTGTTTCAGTAATAATGAGATCAGACCTTCTTCTTGAGTGTCAGATAATCTACCATTTACATAGGAGTGGTTAAAACATGCTAATAACGGTCCTCTTAGTATATCAAAAAAGGTTTGGTATACCTCGATTGGTATGCCATCCAACCCTGGAGTTTTCCCGGACTTAAAGTCTTTAATTGCATCCAGAAGTTCCTCCTCTGTAATTTCACCTTCACATGAGTCTTTCTGTGTGGCTGTTAATTTGACATTATCAATAGGAAAAAAATCTCTACAATTAGCTTCAGTTAGAGGAGATGGAGGCGACTGAAAAGAAAACATATGCTTAAAATACTTTGTTTCTTCCTTCAAAAATATCATTAGGTGAATTATGGGTGACTCCGTCAATTGTAACCAGTTTCATTAAGTTCTTGTTGTTAGCATTCCTATGTTGAAGATTAAAAAAGAATTTTGTGCATTTTTCCCCATATTCCATCCAGTTTGCTTTATTTTTATAATATATTACACTTGATCTTTCTTGAATAAGTTTTTCCATTTCTTTTTGTTTTTCCTCTAATTTATTCTGAGCCTCTATGTTACAGTTTTTATTGCCATCTATCTGTACTGTTAGACTTTCTATTTCCTTTATTAGTATAAACTCTTTTGACCTAAATTGCTTTTGTTTTCGAGATGAGTACTGAATTGCATGGCCTCTAAAGGCACATTTAAAGGTGTCCCATACAATAAGGGGATTCGCTGTACCTATGTTATGTTGGAAAAAGTCAGTTATAAATTCCTTTGTTCTAATTATAAATAAATTATCATCTAATAGGCTTTGATTAAATTTCCAATATCCTCGCCCACGTGGAAATTCAGTCAGAGTAATGTATATGCCTATTATATGATGGTCCGACCGCATTCTGTCCCCTATCAACAACTTTTTTTTACTTTTGGTGCCAACGAGAATGAGATAAGAAAGAAGTCAAGACGACTAGCTTGATTCAGTCTCCGCCATGTATATCTCACTAGATCAGCATATTTAAGCCTCCATATATCTACTAGTTCTAATGTATCCATGACATCCACAATTTCCTTAAGAGCATGTGGGTGATTGTTTGTGGTGTGATTTCCTTTTCGGTCCATTGAGCTATTTAAAACAGTATTATAATCCCCCACCATAATAATATTGTCTTTAGTTGCTTGCAGGCTTGATAATTTATTATATATATTGTCAAAGAATTGTGGATCATCATTATTTGGTCCGTAAAGGTTAATGAGCCATATCTGTTTATGGTCCAATACCATATTTAAAATAAT
The DNA here is from genome assembly GCF_964263955.1 of Coregonus lavaretus. Lineage (NCBI taxonomy): Eukaryota > Metazoa > Chordata > Actinopteri > Salmoniformes > Salmonidae > Coregonus > Coregonus lavaretus. The sequence continues at coordinate 39,514,589 of NC_140002.1, forward strand.
CCATCTACCTTGCGTATCTATTTGGACAATTTGCACATTCGGATCGAAATTACTATTCATTAATATCATCACCCCTTTTGAATTTCTTTGCCCATGGGAGAAGTATATTTCCCCCCCCCCATTCTATTTTCCACGCTACTTCATCTCGAATTGTTGAATGAGTTTCCTGTATACAATAGATATTATATTCCTTCTCTTTGAGCCATGTAAATATTGTTCTTCTTTTGTTATTATCAGCTAAGCCATTACAATTATAACTGGCTATACTTATTTCACCATACACCATAAGGAGATACAAGTTTCAAGTCTATTTATCATTATATATGTTTGTAAATTTACCAATAAAAAATAGCGTAATGATTGAGTGTCCATATAGCTGTACCGTGATATTTGCATTGCTACGGAGTAACCCTTCAATTGTTCTCCACTAATTCCCCCGCTAAAGCCCCTCCCCATCCCAAGTTGAGCCGTCATCCCAGTGATCAGCATCCCCCCCACGTCCCTCCGTATCCCTAAGGCCCCGAGAGGCCAGGACCCATCCATCGAAAACAGCACACAGTGCCACCCACAAAACAGAAGCAGGTTAACCGCCAAAAGCATTTCCAATGCTTTCACCTCTATATATATATATATATATATATCTATATAACAATTTTTTTATTTTTTATTATGCATATCCTATTTTCCATCATTATCAATTAATATGCGTAATAATGTCGGCAGTTCACGCATAGGATTCTAACATATAACCAGGATTGCCATTGTATTACATTTAATTCATTGACAAGCAATTATTATCCTAGCAAATAATTCCCGCGGTCCATCCCATACCCCCCCCCAACATCCCCACCCCCCCCACAACAGATGCCAGACCAGCACACACGCACACTCACATACTCCAACACACTCAACCCCCCTCCTCCACAATCCACCATAAAATCCGATACTCAACGGCTGTTATATCCCAGAGCCCAACTCGAGAAATAACTTGATCTACGAGTGCACATACAGTTAAAGCTGATTGAGAAAGCATGCAAATTGAGCAGAAATTGACAACAATGTGAGATTTGATTAATCTACTTAATCTATGTCAAGTCCTAGGTGATGGAGATCAGATCCACCCTCTTCACCTGAGACACAAACACTCTGATCCCCTGTTGTAACCATTTTCCCAAGCATCTCCATGCGGTCAGACCTTTGATTATTTTGTGCCACCTGGGCCACAATGATAAACCCCCTCTCTGATTGTCCGAGTGTGACCCCCTCCCCATGGGTTACTGCAGCCAGTGTTGCCAGCACTGCCACTACCTGGGTGGGCGTACCCCACCGGAATCCCCACCGGCTAGGTAAAAGGTCGTCAAGGTTCTCATTAGCAGCTTTGAGAATTTCCTTGTATATTATGCTCTCCCATCAGGGGGCTCTGGCTTTGTAGGACCAACCCTGCCAGGCAGGCTCAGAATCTTGAGGGGGCGGTGCTGCTCAAGTAGGTCTCTGACCGCATTTATTTCTCTATTTAGGCTGCATATTCACAGCAGGTCCATAAAATAGATGGGAACTTCTCTTTGGTGTATGGGTCGCTCAGGTGGGTGTCCAGGTTATAGGGTTAGGGATCTTTCCATCATGATAGGACAATGAATAATTAGATTTTGTTGTTAACGAAATCGCCGCATTTGTTGTTAACGAAATCTGAAAATACTACATTGAGTAACATAAGAACATTCTTGGAAAATTTGGGGTAGGTGTAACATAAGACAAAAACGATGACAAGGGTTTGAGTGAGAGGTGTAACTGGTGTTTCCAAGTGGCTACACACCTCTCCAAAGTGTGCACAGTTCCTAAGTAATTTCAAAGCACTTTTATGACTCAAAGAAGAGTCTTAATAATAATAATAATGAACTACAAGGAGCTTTTTGAACTCTCCTAGCTGTGCCGTTGAGGAACTAGTGCAAGCACACTTGTAGTTCTTTTCTTTGGAACAGCCCTGAATTCCCGCCTTTACACAATTACTGTTGTTGTTTACGCAATCCAAAAATGTTCTATTATAAATCGCAATCTGGAGGAGGTGGGAATAATGTGAAAGCTTGTTCTATTGCCAACATGACTAGCTAAATTATACAATACGTTCTTTCACTAGGTAATTCAGAAAAGCAGATCGTAATTTTGGTGCACATAGAATGGAGTCATGAGTGCCTTCAGATGCATGGTCAGCTGCACATTTTCTTCACAAGACATCAAATGGGCTCGTTCAGGACAACCCAGGGTATAACACCATGTCATCTTGACACTGTATATTACATTAGTTTTATGATATGTAAATGTGAAGTGCAACATTGGACTCACAGGTGTTTGACTTGCTTGTATGACGTCAAAGCAGTATTTATTAGAGTCCTTGTAATGAATAGCATTTCCCTCACTCAGACAACAAAACATTTGCTAAATTAGTGGGAGGGATGGGGGCAACTTCTCGTCGCACAGTGCTCAACTTCAGAACGGGTGTCAGTCAAAACCCATACAGAGTTGGGAAGCGGAGACGCTGAGCTCTGACGTCATGTATAGCACATTACTGTACAGCCACTGCGTTCCAATTTAGGCGCTTATCAGTGTCCAACTCTGCCATTTTCAACCCGTAAATGGGTGTAAAGGGCTACGACCTCCCTTATCACCCTTAATATAGGTTGTACAGCTCTAATGTATAGAGGATTTGGGTGAATCCCCTCCCTGCAGTGCAGCCGACCCTGTCGTAATCAGTTCAGCTTTATTGCCCCCCTCCCCTGGCCCCCCTCTCCTCTCCCCGTCATTGACAGCCATTATGTTGCCAGAGCATGTTTACGTCTGCTGAGCTGCTGCAGTGGACTTATGGGACAAACCTATGACCCTCAACCCCAAAAAGCCACAATGGATGATTTACTAAATGTGTCACGGTTGTCCTGGATAATCGCCTTGTGACTCTTTAACAGAGACAAAGGGAAAACAAAACAGAAAGTGTGGTGGTCATAATCAAACCAACAAGATGTCACAGCTAGAATGGGGTGCTAAAATGGTGGAGTGCCTAGATACTGAGCGCTGTAGAGCTCTCTTCCTATACACGCCATTCATCACCATGAAAAACTGTCAACCAGGCTTTTGTCTCAAGGGTGTGTGAGTGAAAGAGAGAGTGAGTGAGGGATCACAAAGGATCAGTGTGTCTCCAGGTCACTACAGATTAACATGACGTCTTGGTTACTTTAGGGAGACCTCATTTACATTTACATCATTTAGCAGACGCTCTTATCCAGAGCGACTTACAAATTGGTGCATTCAACTTATGATAGAGACATTAGCGTTCTATTCTAAAATCCTTTTGTAATGTGACCCCAAATGCAGGGGTCGCGTTGGCTTTAAGAAATCAGCATTTTCAAAACGCAGACCATCAAAATCTGCGTTTTAAACCATTTCACCTGCATTTTATATTGAAAGTCAGTGGGGTTTTTTTTGCTTCAAGAGATAAGGGGCGTGCAACTATAGTTTTCTTCACACAAAATACATTAGTGCAACACATTCGACAGAAAATCATTTTCATCAGACAGAAGGGCAACACTATTTGGCTAGCAGCCACACAAGTAAATTAGCTTAAAATAAAATCATATTTACAAAATTTATCATTTAAAAAAATGTAGCCAGCTACATTTCCTAATGTTTTGCTTGAAGTTAACTTTCTACTGGAGAACAACTACACCAGAGGAAATTCCCGGAGAAAAGTAGCCTACATCAGGTCAGAGCGCTGTCTGGTGATCCAATGACTAGAGCAAATATATTTCATCTGAGTGGAGAAGTGCAAATGAAGCACGAAATTAGGGAGGAACGCTTCCCAAACCTCTCATCCTGCTCTGCTGCCAGCAAGGTCATCCCCAAATTAAAAACCCTGCTTTAACAGTTAGAAGGAAAGGATACTATTTTGGAATGCTATGATGATGCAAAGAGGAAGTGACAGAACAACAACTGTTCTCTTACATTAGCTACTAGCTAGATCTAGGACAGGCTATTCGTTCTAGAATTGGAGGAAGGTAGAGCTGGGACGATAAACCGAAGATTATCGACACCGACCATACTGATCACTTGTCGCAGGCATTTTGCTGATATCGCTCATTACGATAAGTAGCCTATACTAGAGAAATGTGATGTTTGAAATGAAATAAGTTTGCTAATATGGGTGATTGTTAATGGGACAATTGATGGTTACAATCATCAAATTAATAGTAGTAAAAATACTTGTGCACATTAATGTTATAAACGTATGGTTGTATTTATCATTATCGCATCAATTCAGGCAATTTGTCGCGATATGGAAGACTAGTGTTGGTGGATATTCTGCACAGGGCACCAAAACTGTCCAGCCAGACACGAGGACGAGCCGCGGAGAGGGCATCACTTTCAGGAGAACGATGGGAGCTCGGAAGAATGAGGGAAAGCAGGACAGAGCAAGCAGCATCACAGGAAGCATCACCACCACCCCTCTTTCTCACTCTCCATTCTCCCCTCCTCCCCTGCCTGACCTGCTTTCCTCTTCTCTAGCTGGTCTGTTTTTCACTGTACCAGTTAATAAGGGAGAGGGAGAAATGGAGCCCAGCACACTCGCCAGGAGGGAATTACCCCAGCGCACAACATGCCAGACGAGCACACGCGCCACCCTAAGCCAGGGGGATGGGGCCACACTTCACTCCCTCACCCAGACAGACAGACCGGGGCTATAAGCCTGGCCATGCATCAGATCCCCCAACACCACCCACCACAACAATACTTAAGCTCGCTTTGTCAGACAGAGAATATAGTCTTATAGGACCCACACACACTGCTGATCAAATCATTTTGTTCTGCCAGTCCCAGAGCTGAACTGTGGAAAATAAGGATGGAGGCTGCATGACCGCCCAGACAAACCCCCCACAGCACTGGATGATTTATTTCTCTATGACTATATGCCAGGGGTATTCAATTCTTACCCTATGAGGTCCGGAGCCTGCTGGTTTTCTGTTCTACCTGATAATTAATTGCACTCCCCTGGTGTCCCAGGTCTAAATCAGTCCCTGATTAGAGGGGCACAATGAAAAAATGCAGTGAAACTGTCTTCGAGATCCAGAGTTGAGTTGTAGGGCTATATGCTAACAATCAGGAATGCTAATCACTCTACCCACTTCACACCAGCTGACATCCTCTCCTGGGGGGGTAACACCTCTCTGGCGCCATGTCCTACTGTCTGTCAAGCTCAGATGGGGCAGGACAGGAGTAGGGGTGAGATCCCTAAAAAGCCCAGCACAAAGCCCGTCCCGCCAGTGGCCCGACACAATGGAGGAGTCAGCAGAGCAAGGGGCCAACAGCTTGCGCCTTTCCTGTTTGCAGAAATTAGGTGGCCAGAGACACACATGTATCAGAGGGTCACTCACAGAGGCGCTGATCCAGCCCTGAATGCCCTGGTGAATAGAACAGCGGCGGCCCTTTGTCAGCCTGTAGCGTCGTATTCATCAAACACTCCAGCGCCCAGGGCTGGCTCGCCCCCCCCCCCCCCCCCCCCCCCCAAACCCGGCATGCTCCCAACACCAACACGGGGTCCTCCAGAGAGATCGCCCTCTACATGACATACTCTAATATTTCTCTACATCACTTCAACACCTCTACCACCCACACATCTCTCCATCAAACATCTGTTTCGTTTTCCCCATCAGTGGCCATTCAAACCCACTCTCATTAGCCAGATTGATTCACTCATACAACAACACTCATCATGCCGTTGCTGCTCTCACCCACGTCATGTATTCACCCGCGGAACACGCTACCAGGCGCTCAAGGCCTTTATCCATATAAAAACACCCACACAAACCTCTACAGGAACAATCTACTACATGGTTAATCTAGTGGAACACTCACAGACAGACAGACATAGCTTCACACACACAGACTCACTAAAGACAGATTCTTATAGGCATACATGTAATGTGACACACCAGAGACTCGTCAGTTTAGGCCTATTCTCTCATTCGTGGCTAGCTCAAAGTAATTGTGTTTAGAATGGAACACCTTTTAGCAAGAATGTGACAGACCAGCATGTATTCGGTCTTATGTAGCAACATTTCAAATGGTGTTTTTTACATTGGATGAAAGTAGAGACTCAGAGCTAGAAACTGGTATATCATACACTACAGTTGAGGCACAATCGGAAAGTAATTCTGCTTTGAAAGTTGATAAACTTGTAACCTCACTTTTGAGAAAATGGCCCCTGTTTTGGTACCTACTGGAGAGCTCTTCTTTGTCTACACCCATTCAGCATCGTTCACACCCTCTTAAGCTTTAGCCCCACACATTTCTTTAAGAATTCACATGTGAGGCCATGTACTAAATAACCAAATATTTCAAGACTAAAGGCTGGCTTATACTACGGGTGTGACCAATTTAATCTGGAGTGCCAGAGTGTGCTCTGGGCGTTCGTAAACTCAAGAGTGTTGTCAGATTGTCCGTTCGTAAATTCAGAGCATTTCGCTCTCGAAGCGCTCAGAGCGCACACTGGACGCTCTGGCCGAGGAGTAGGATTGATGCGAGCGTTCTGACCTAACAGCAGTAGTCAAGCACCCAAGCTAACTGGCTAACATTGGCTAGCTTGCTAGCTATTTCCAGACACAAATGAGAGAACAGCTCACTCTGACCATTTTACTCGCCCTAGCAGAGCTGGTTAGGCTGTTTTTATGTTATCCAGAGCGTTGGTGACTGCAACTGTGCTGCTGGCAACAATTTAATTACGCTTTTTTGCCAACGTTTACTGACACCAGCCATATTCAATGGGTGTTGAGCGTTCGTAAATTTGTCAGTTATTCTGCGCTCTGGCACACTTAAGACGAGAGTGCTCTGAAATCGGAGTAGATAGCCAGAGCGAATTTACCAGCTATGTCTATAAACAGTTGTCACAGTGACATCATAAACATTCTATTGAAATAGTTACTTGCATAGTGGAGTCTTTTGTTCAGACATGTAGCTAGCTAGCTAGCTAGCTAAACAATGAACCATAATCCCAACTCATAACGTTACTACCCTGCATGAATCTGCAGGTAGCTAACCAACCAGGTTCAATGTTAGCTAGCTAACATTAGGCTATAACTAGCAATGCAAATGGCTCTGAGATACGAATAATATTACTACACAGATCATAAACGTAACGTTAGCTAGCTAGCCAGCCAGCTAACGTTAGCTAGCTAGCTAACAGTACACTAATTTGAAATGAAAACAACTGACAAAATTAGAAACGTGTAATATCTGAAAATGTAGCTAGCTAGACTATCTTACCCATATACATGGATGGACGCTTCTCCCTCTCTGTCACGGATGCCATGGTTGCCCTTAGTTTGAAGATGTAATCCAGAGACAGGTGTTTTATACAACAGCCTTCTGTGTGTTCTCTTTTCGACTCCGTCTGCATATTTGCAATCAAACGCCAGAATTTCCTCCATCTCCTTAGCTATCATACTCTAATTCCATTGAATTCAAAACTCGGTCCTCCAGAAAGTGGAGAGCAAAACTTATGCAGTTCTCCTATGTGATATCTTTCAAAAAAGCTATGTTAGAAAGGATTACCTACACATACTGACCAGCTCATGTTATAGACAGAACCGCACTACATGGCAGACCAATCCAAACTCATATCTCGGCATGTCCAGCCTACTCATTATCTCAGCCAATCATGGCTAGCGGGAAGGTTGCCGTTTTTTTCCGTGGCTAAATCAACTAGGCTCGTAATTTAACCATTTTATTCGTATTTACAGATGGCATACAAGTTTGTTATTAAGGCACATGAAAGTTCACATGTTCCAGAAGGCATTTCTGCCAAAAAACGCATTTAGATTAAAAAAAGTTTACGTTCAAATGGCGCACCTGTGAAGTAGTGATCTGCGACTTACGCCTAGTTTCCTGAAACGAGTCACAAATGTGAAAGACCATGACGGCTACAGCCACAGAACATCAACTGCAATTTTTTAAATGCCCAGAGACCGGAGCAAATCAATATTGTACAGGACGGGCCTGGCTATACATAGATAATCCCTCAAGCCATTTCTCCACAATGGACAACCAATAAGAACACTACACTAAAGCTAGGTTTCATTACTCTACAGTCGTGGTCAAAAGTTTGAGAATGACACAAGTATTGGTCTTCACAAAGTTCGCTGCTTCAGTGTTATGAGATATTTTTGTCAGATGTTACTATGGTATACTGAAGTATAATTACAAGCATTCCATAAGTGTAAAAGGCTTTTATTGACAATTACATTAAGTTTATGCAAAGATTTTTGTAGTGTTGACCCTTCTTTTTCAAGACCTCTGCAATCCGCCCTGGCATGCTGTCAATTAACTTCTGGGCCACATCCTGACTGATGGCAGCCCATTCTTGTATAATCAATGCTTGGAGTTTGTCAGAAGTGGTGGGTTTTTGTTTGTCCACCTGCCTCTTGAGGATCGACCACAAGTTCTCAACGGGATTAAGGTCTGGGGAGTTTCCTGGCCATGGACCCAAAATGTCGATGTTTTGTTCCCCGAGCCACTTAGTTATCACTTTTGCCTTATGGCAAGGTGCTCCATCATGCTGGAAAAGGCATTGGTCGTCACCAAACTGTTATTGGACAATTGGGAGAAGTTGCTCTCGGAGGATGTGTTGGTACCATTCTTTATTCATGGCTGTGTTCTTAGGCAAAATTGTGAGTGAGCCCACTCCCTTGGCTGAGAAGCAACCCCACACATGAATGGTCTCAGGATGCTTTACTGTTGGCATGACACAGGACTGATGGTAGCGCTCACCTTGTCTTCTCCGGACAAGGTGTTTTCAGGATGCCCCAAACAATCGGAAAGGGGATTCATCAGAGAAAATGACTTTACCTCAGTCCTCAGCAGTCCAATCCCTGTACCTTTTTCAGAATATCAGTCTGTCCCTGATGTTTTTCCTGGAGAGAAGTGGCTTCTTTGCTGCCCTTCTTGACACCAGGCCATCCTCCAAAAGTCTTCGCCTCACTGTGCGTGCAGACGCACTCACACCTGCCTGCTGCCATTCCTGAGCAAGCTCTGCACTGGTGGTGCCCCGATCCCGCAGCTGAATCAACTTTAGGAGACGGTCCTGGCGCTTGCTGGACTTTCTTGGGCGCCCTGAAGCCTTCTTCCCAACAATTGAACCTCTCTCCTTGAAGTTCTTGATGATCCGATAAATGGTTGATTTAGGTGCAATCTTACTAGCAGCAATATCCTTGCCTGTGAAGCTCTTTTTGTGCAAAGCAATGATGACGGCACGTGTTTCCTTGCAGGTAACCATGGTTAACAGAGGAAGAACAATGATTTCATGCACCACCCTCCTTTTAAACCTTCCAGTCTGTTATTCTAACTCAATCAGCATGACAGAGTGATCTCCAGCCTTGTCCTCGTCAACACTCTCACCTGTGTTAACGAGAGAATCACTGACATGATGGCAGCTGGTCCTTTTGTGGCAGGCCTGAAATGTTTTTTTTGGGGATGAAGTTCATTTTCATGGCAAAGAAGAACTTCGCAATTCATCTGATCACTCTTCATGACATTCTGGAGTATATGCAAATTGCCATCATCAAAACTGGAGGCAGCAGACTTTGTGAAAATTAGTATGTGTGTCATTCTCAAAACTTGACCACGACTGGGTAACAGAAATGGCATGACTGTGCAATAGGTTAATTATGGCTTTACTGGCTAGGAATAAGGGAAACTTCTGTGTGTTATATCCATCTAGGCTACATTCCAATACAAGAGTCAAGTTTAGTGTGAAGCTAAGAGCTCAATTACTTTCATCCTCTCCATTCTCCTCCTTTTATTGTGCTCGGTTTGAATTTGTAATTTAGCCAAATTGGCAGAAGTGAGACATCCAATGTGCTCCATTGCACTCTTGTGACCTGCAGCACAAATGCGACCCACGGGGCCTGGGTCATGAGGCGTAGGAGGAAGGTCAGGGTCGGCTTTTGGGCAACAGACCTTCAGCCTAATCAAGGTCACTGAGAACATCACAGATCCCAATATGGGTTCATTCAGCAGATTTCCCTACAGTCAATCATTCCCAGCCTAAGCTCTGGATACAACATGTACCACCTCTGAACCTCAGGCCCTTCTCCATTTAAGGCAATGGATGGACACCCGATCAGTTGGACAGATTGTTGCTTCTTTACTTGAGATGACTCAAAAGGAGCTCTGGCGGACTTGTGTGAAGGCCATTCTCTAAGCAGCAGTAAACCTGGGGGGGATTTAGGAAGAATTCCACAAGCCCAGCATCAACTCCACAGGGAAAAATAAGGAACACTTGTTCAAACGTGGGACACAATGTCAGAGGAGGCGTGAGGGCAAACGGATGTGTCCACAACTTGCAAAAAACTCAACCCCGATCCCCCACCCCCTCTATCCTGGGTGGAAAAACTCCTGGCTGCCTTGGATACCTGGACGGATGATGTGGGGGACACAAACTTACCACCATCTCAAAAACAAAGCAAACTGCATTTCCCACTACAGCCAAGCTAAACACTGAGTTGCTATAATAACAGCCCATACCTGCTACCTCCCCTACAGCAGCAGCCTTCAAGAGAAGTTGTGTTTCAGCACTACTAATTAAAGAAAGGAGGATCTCACTCACAGCCTATAATGAGACCAAACATAGGCTTCTCTATGATAGACCATGGAACAGCCATGTGGCTACAGTAGGTACCAAGGGTCTTGGTCAATGAGCATCATGTCGCATAGACAAGTAGTATAGGGTCATTTCCATGTAAAAGGTCCCAAGTTCATAGGATCATGTCAAGTTGGGTGTCACATTTTTTAAATACCATTTTCCATCTTAAAAATTAGGAATAAGCAAAGGCTTTGATTTATTGTCAAACAGATGTAAAAGGGGTTTTAGAAAACATCTACCTGAAAAAGTCTTAAGGTAGGCTATTAGAAATACAAAACACTAATGTTGAAGTAAAGACCCATGCCAACTAATAGGTTTGAGTTTAGGATAATTTTTTCTGCCTCCTGTAAGTTTAAGAAACATTGCCTTGTGCCTTTAAATTCGGTTACCAAAAACCGACATATCTTTAAGATATATCCTAATTTCTCACCCTCTTGAGACAAGATAATGAAAGTTGGAAAAAGTAACAAGTAAAAGGTAACCTATCAATTAGTTAGTGTTTTTACTGATATCAATTTTGTTTATTAATTATTAAGGGCCCGATTCAGACTTAGGAAAGGTGTACATTTCCTATGTTAGCCTTTCCTATGCACATCTCAGTAGTTGATATTCAGACTTACCTTATGCAGGTGCATAACGGGCTTTGCAGGCGTGGTTCCATTGCGCGTGCTGAATACATTTAATTCAACCGCTGAAAACCCTCCCACTTGCTGACTAACAGATTTTCTCTTGGAGTTTTCATTCAATATGGTTTTCAGTACATTTATCTGAGGCCATCCTTTTCAATTTGGTTAGAATTTGAGAGACTCACTAGAATATACGGAGAGATGATTCAGAATATTAGGGATCAGTGAAAGAAAGCTATGTAAATACATGCATATTCGTCTCCTTTTCAGCACCAATTGGTAGTTTTTGAAATAATCTGATCTTGTATATTATTTAGGGTTAGAAAAGTATTTATGAATAATAATAAAAAACAGGTTTGGAGCGCCTTTACGCACAAAATATATTGGTCAATCAAAAATACAGTGGTTTGATTCATCCTGGAAGTTGCCATATTCAATTCTTCAATCCATGAAATATTGGAAGATGAGAAAAGTGTACAATAGGGGTTGAACAGTAGTCCTATAAATCTTCCCTAATAATCCTTACTAATCATGGAACTGTGATGACAACGGTCCAGTCGTCGTGAACGTGCACCAGGCTCGAGATTTAAACTGCTACGTATGGTCTGCGTTCCATAATGATTAAAATAGGCTACATGTCCCAATACGTTAGACTAACATGATCCACTATTGCTAACGATCCTCAGGACAACCACACGGACGTGACAAAGGAAAGAAACGTAAACTAACGATGTAATGGAATGATACAAAATGTAATGAAACTAACACTAAAGTCAGTGACAGTTATACAGTACCAGTCAAACGTTTGGAGTGTGCAAAGCTGTCATCAAGGCAAAGGGTGGCTACTTTGAAGAATCTCAAATACAGTTGAAGTCGGAAGTTTACATACACTGAGGTTGGAGTCATTAAAACTCGTTTTTCAACCACAACATATTTCTTGTTAACAAACTATAGTTTTGGCAAGTCGGTTAGGACATCCACTTTGTGCATGACACAAGTAATTTTTTCCAACAATTGTTTACAGACAGATTATTTCACTTATAATTCACTGTATCACAATTCCAGTGGGTCAGAAGTTTACATACACTAAGTTGACTGTGCCTTTAAACAGCTTGGAAAATTCCAGAAAATGATGTCATGGCTTTAGAAGCTTCTGATAGGCTAATTGACATTATTTGAGTCAATTGGAGGTGTACCTGTGGATGTATTTCAAGGCCTACCTTCAAACTCAGTGCCTCTTTTCTTGACATCATGGAAAAATCAAAAGAAATCAGCCAAGACCTCCACAAGTCTGGTTCATCCTTGGGAGCAATTTCCAAACGCCTGAAGGTACCACGTTCATCTGTACAAATAATAGTACGCAAGTATAAACACCATGGGACCATGCAGCCGTCATACCGCTCAGGAAGGATACGCGTTCTGTCTTCTAGAGATGAACGTACTTTGGTGCGAAAAGTGCAAATCAATCCCAGAACAACAGCAAAGGACCTTGTGAAGATGCTGGAGGAAACAGATACAACAGTATCTATATCCACAGTAAAACAAGTCCTATATCGACATAACCTGAAAGGCTGCTCAGCAAGGAAGAAGCCACTGCTCCAAAACCGCCATAAAAAAGCCAGACTGCACATGGGGACAAAGATCGTACTTTTTGGAGAAATGTCCTCTGGTCTGATGAAACAAAAATAGAACTGTTTGGCCATAATGACCATAGTTAGGTTTGAAGGAAAGAAGGGGAAATTGCAAGCCAAAGAACACAATCCCAACTGTGAAGCACGGGGGTGGCAGCATCATGCTGTGGGGGTGTTTGCTGTAGGATGGACTGGTGCACTTCACAAAATAGATGGCATCATGAGGAAGGAAAATTATGTGGATATATTGAAGAAACATCTCACGACTTCAGTCAGGAAGTTAAAGCTTGGTCGCAAATGGGTCTTCCAAATGGACAATGACTCCAAGCATACTTCCAATGTTGTGGCAAAATGGCTTAAGGACAACAAAGTCAAGGTATTGGAGTGTCAATCACAAAGCCCTGACCTCAATCCTATAGAAAATGTGTGGGCAGAACTGAAAAAGCGTGTGCGAGCAAGGAGGCCTACAAACCTGACTCAGTTACACCAGCTCTGTCAGGAGGAATGGGCCAAAATTCACACAACTTATTGTGGGAAGCTTGTGGAAGGCTACCCGAAACGTTTGACCCAAGTTAAATAGTTTAAAAGGCAATGCTACCAAATACTAATTGAGTGTATGTAAACTTCTGATCCACTGGGAATGTGATGAAATAAATAAAGGCTGAAATAAAATCACTCTCTCTACTATTATTCTGACATTTCACATTCTTAAAATAAAGTGGTGATTCTAACTGACCTAAGACAGGGAATTTTTACTAGGATTAAATGTCAGGAATTGAGAAAAACTGAGTTTAAATGTATTTGGCTAAGGTGTATGTAAACTTCCGACTTCAACTCTATAACATATTTTGATTTGTTTAACACTTCTTTGGTTACTACATGATTCCATATGTTATTTCATAGTTTTGATGTCATCACTACTATTACTACAATGTAGAAAATAGTAACAATAAAAGAAAAATCCTTCAATGAGTAGGTGTGTCCAAACTTTTGACTGGTACTGTAAATGTGTACAAAACATTAAGAAAACCTTCCTAATATTGAGTTGCACCCCCCCTTTTGCCCTCAGAACAGCTTCAATTCGTCAGGGCATGGACTCTACAAGGTGTCGAAATTGTTCCACAGGGATGCTGGCCCATGTTGACTCCAATGCTTCCCACAGTTGTGTCAAGTTGACTGGATGTCCTTTGGGTACTGGACCATTCTTGATAAACACAGGAAACTGTTGAGCATGAAAAACCCAGCAGCGTTGCAGTTCTTGACACAAACCGGTGCGCCTGGCACCTACTACCATACCCATACATTAAGTTGTTTTAACAAGTGACATCAATAAGGGATTATAGCTTTCACCTGGTCAGTCTATGTCATGGAAAGAGCACTCAGTGTACACTCAGTGTATGTAGGTATACAGTAACTGACGGTGGCTACCGAGAGTGGCTAATATTTGACACCATACAAATTGTAAAAAATATAGTGAAGACTCCAGGTATATAATTAAAACCTAGCTCTTACCGATTTGTAAATTACAGCGCATGGAGAATGGTGTTATTTCTATCGGAAAAAATAAAGATGTTTCACTTGGAGCCGACAGGCTGTGTCACAACCGGCTGTGACCGGGAGTCCCATAGGGCGGCGCACAATTGATCCAGCGTTGTCCGGGTTAGGGGAGGGTTTGGCCGGGGGGGCTTTAGCGCTCTAGCGACTCCTTGTGGCGGGCCGGACGCCTGCAGGCTGACTTCGGTCGTCAGTTGAACGGTGTTCCCTCCATCACATTGGTGCAGCTGGCTTCCGGGTTAAGTGGGTGGGTGTTAAGGAGCGCGGTTTGGCGGGTCATGTTTCGGAGGACGCATGACTCGATCTTCGCCTCTCCCGAGCCCGTTGGGGAGTTGCAGCGATGAGACAAGATTGTAATTGAAATTGGGAGAAAAAGTGGGTAAAAAAACAACATCCAAATAGAGATAGGAATCAAATAAATGAATGCATGTATAAAGCCACACCCAGCAGACTGTCGACCAATCGCGTTCACGTCGTCATGCTGCGTCACACAATCCTTTCTCAAAGTCAGTGTATATGTCGAGGAAAGTGCGTAATGTCACGATTCCAAAGATATAAGATACTATAGATAGCAAGTTCATTCATTATCTCACATCTTAGAAAATATTTGTAAATGTTGTACTACTTGTTGACGAAATTCGTGCTAATATTGGGTTTTGAGCTAGCGCCCAATAGACTTCCATTCACTCCTTGAAGGAGAGCGCTCCTTGTCCCAGAATTGCCCAGAATGCACCGCACGTCCCATTGACATGGCATGGGCAACGTTTCCTATCTCCTCAAAAGTATATCTGCGAATGACTCCACTCTGAGGCAAATCGATCTGCAGTTTGAAGATGGGGAGATTTTAGACTCCTAAATTGATAGTGCAGTTTGTTTAGGTGAGTTTACTGCTAACTAGCTACGTTACATGCTGATATTGTCTTTGGTATTATTGTGTGTAGCTACGTTTGCTAGCTAGCCAGCCAGCCCGCCCATAGAGAGAGCATTGCATTGTGAATTTTGTAGTCGACTTGAGCTGCAACAGATTCTCCCAAAAATATTGTTCTCACATAGTGTTATTTAACACTGTATATTAAAAGGAATTAGTGGTTTACGTTCAATTTACACTTGCTTAACTCGGGTCGGAATTCCCTAAGTGATTAAAACTCGAAATTCTGTTATCAAATCTAACAGAATTTCAGAAAAATCGGTAACAGAATTTCTGCAATAGAATTGGCTGTAGTTCAATCAGCCGGTTACAGACTCATTTTTAGCCGGCTAATTTTTCCACTTAATATTAACTAGGTTACTTTTAACTTAAAAGTTTCAATTCTCTAGTCCGTCGAGCCCCCTTCCGCTAGAATGAACAATATGCATCTTCTAGAGATCTATTGATAGCATAGGCACCTGTCTGTCACAAAGCGAGTGATGACAGGGTAAGGCAGTCTGCCGTCTGTCCCGCCTCCCGGTAAAATTTGTGCGCTGTGGTTGGTTGCAGTCAAATTTTTTCACACAGAGGAGGGAGAGAGAGCATGTAATGTATGTCCATGGTTTCGCATGTCGGGGTTTGCCTGACAGTGACGCTAAAGTGAGTGACTCGTCAGTCAGTGTATACTACCGAATCGTTGAGAGAGATGTTCATTTGGCTACCTAATTTGCATATGTCACTGGTAGGCCTAGGCTTTTGGCGATTATCTGCAGATAACTTAGGAAAACATTCTATGAAGATTGTGGAGAGCCTCATTCTGGTCCAAATATGGTCATTAGGGCCTTCAAGAAATCCAGTTATTAAAACGGAATTCAACAATATTCAAAAATGTATTGACCTTAGGGAATCAACTAAACGTATTATTATTTTTTACATTAATGTAATTATTTTGCTCAAGTTTATCATAAAACATGAACAGAATGAATCAGTGATTCGTAGTTCCTGCAACTTTCTGAAGCAGCAACGAGAATGCCCCCTTCTGTGTGTATGGTGGGCACGTCTACCACTTTGTGTAGCCATTAGTGAGGATGCTAATGAAAAACAGTCTTCTGGTAGATGGATAGTCTTTCCCAAAAACCTTCTCAATTAAATACTAACTACAAAAGTAGCCTATGCTTACCTGGCAGAATGATATGATTATTTTCATTAATCCAGTGGGTATTTGTTTTGCAAACTCTACCATCACACGTGCGCTACAAATAAACAGCTTAACAACAGCCTCTTGCTAGGTGCACACTTGAATTAAATGGTAATTACACCCCAAAAGGAACATTTCTCAGATGTTTCCCAGACCTCATGTGGTCTCCTGACGTGGTTTAAGAATGGTTGTGGACTTAAAACATCCTATTTTGTTTCTTTACTATTTAAAATAAAGTGATTGAGAGGAAAAAATTTTTTTGGGGAAAGAACAAAACTGAATCAGGCAAAACAAAAATACGGATTTTACAGGGCCTACCTAACAATACTTAATTAATTTGGGCTATGTAAAATCAGAAAGAAAATACTTAAGACTGATATAACTTTTAATATTTTCTATATAAACGTTTATTTATTTTCCATGATAATGTGGGCTATTTACTTCATGTTTCTGTTTTAATAAAATAAAAAATTTGAACAACAAACAGTGGCAATTCATATCGTGCAGTAAAACTGTAAATAAGACTTTAATCTCAAGAGAAGAGAGGTTAAATGTAAAAGGTTCCTTAGAAAATAGTCCTGGGCCCATTTCCACAAAGTGTTTCAGAGTAGAAGTGCTGATCAAGGATCAGTTAAAATTTTTGATCATAATGAATACGCTTATATGGACAGATGTGGACCTGATCCTAGTCCAGCACTCCTAAACTGAGATGCTTTATGGATCGGGCCCAGATAATATAGGCCTAGACGATATCCAAAATAACTAACAATACACTGAATTCATACATGTTCAGTCATTTAAATTGTAAAGTCATGTCTTTCTAGACAATACCACAACAATTTCGCTGTGTATTTCAGATGGAATCAAGGCATTAGAATGTATCAGAATCCACCAAAATAGAGTGCATTCGCCTGGCTTGCTACCTTTTCTGTTTGGCTGGCTATTCTACGTACTTGTGGAAAACACTGCAAAATAGATTTTTTCCAAATTTAAGGTGTCATGTCATAGCGGACACCCCATTATTTCAGCCAAATCGGTGAATCTTAATTCGGAGCAGATAGAGTTTTTGGAAAACGTGGTCACATAAACTGAGGAAGATTTTACCGAAATTCAGTTATCAAGGTTTGCATCGGTATATTTCAAATCAAATACATTTTTATTTGCCACATGCGCCGAATACAACAGGTGTAGACATTACCGTGAAATGCTTACTTACAGCCCTTAACCAACAATGCATTTATTTCTTAATAAAAAAGTAAAATAAAACAAACAAAAAAAGTGTTGAGAAAAAAAGAGCAGAAGTAAAATAAAGTAACAGTAGGGAGGCTACATACAGGAGGGGTTCCGGTGCAGAGTCAATGCGCAGGGGCACCGGCTAGTTGAGGTAGTTGAGGTAATATGTACACGTGGGTAGAGTTAAAGTGACTATGCATAAATAATTAACAGAGTAGCAGCAGCGTAAAAAGATGGGGTGGGGGTGCAAATAGTCCGGGTAGCCATGATTAGCTGTTCAGGAGTCTTATGGCTTGGGGGTAGAAGCTGTTGAGAAGCCTTTTGGACCTAGACTTGGCGCTCCGGTACCGCTTGCCGTGCGGTAGCAGAGAGAAGTCTATGACTAGGGTGGCTGGAGTATTTGACAATTTTGAGGGCCTTCCTCTGACACCGCCTGGTATAGGTTCCCCCCCCCCCCCCCCCCCCCCCCCCCCCCAAATTGTAAAGTGGTTATCCCACTGGCTATAGGGTGAACGCACCAATTTGTGAGTCGCTCTGGCTAAGAGCGTCTGCTAAATGACGTTAATGTGCCCTTGAGCAAGGCACTTAACCCTAATTGCTCCTGTAAGTCGCTCTGGTTAAGAGCGTCTGCTAAATGACTAAAATGTAAATGTAAATGGATGGCAGGAAGCTTGGCCCCAGTGATGTACTGGGCCGTACGCACTACCCTCTGTAGTGCCTTGCGGTCAGAGGCCGAGCAGTTGCCATACCAGGCGGTGATGCAACCAGTCAGGATGCTCTCGATGGTCCAGCTGTATAACATTTTGAGGATCTGAGGACCCATGCCAAATCTTTTCAGTCTCCTGAGGGGGAATAGGCTTTGTCGTGCCCTCTTCACGACTGTCTTGGTGTGTTTGGACCATGATAGTTCGTTGGTGATGTGGACACCAAGGAACTTGAAGATCTCAACCTGTTCCACTACAGTGTAAATTGTTACAGGGCTCTACGCTTACCTTTTTTTACAAGGAGCACGTGTGCTTAATTTGAAAAATGTAGGCGCACACAAAATAACAAAGACAATATTTGAGGTATTAAAGCTAGAATCCTTACTTTTCCTAGGCATACTGGTGCTTCTAAATTAAAAATCCAGGTCGAACAGCAACATATTTAGGCGCTATTGCGAGTTAAATGTTGCCACTGTAGAGCCCTGAGTTAAAAGTAGTCCTTGTGTATAGTTGTATGGTTTGTTGCACTTTGAAATCAATGGTTTTTGATTGGCATACATTTTAAGTGAAAAACCTGAGTCCGTTAACGTGGAATTGCCCATAGGACAATTTATTGAAGCACTATAAAAACAGCCCAGCAATTCAAACACTCCATACAAAACCCAAACAAGGAGGAAATCACTGTCCTCAAGTAGCCTAAGCCGGCAGGTAGATCATGGCATTAATTTTGGTCCATCTCATCAATGTGTTTCAATTAGCTGTGTGGACTAACGACAACACATTGGCACTTTCATATTCAACCTTAAACAAAAAAAAACAAGTGTGAATATTGAGATGTCATAACATTAATCTTCATTGGGCAGATCAAATGAATCCTGCTGAAGAGGCTGAGAGCAATATTGAAATATGAAGAGGTGCTCGAGTTGATACAACCACACAAAAAAGAATAGGCAGAAACAGAAAGGTAAAAACCTGAAGGCTATATGCCTTTTATCTCAACAGCAGACTAAAGTCTGTACTTTAGGTTTAAAAGAGGAATGTTGCATCAAGACCTGCACATCTGATAAGAACAATAATACTGGTAGTTATATTGGCATGGCTTAGCTTAACTGACATGGTTGATTGCAGCACAATGATCCTGTGAGTGACAGGAGTTGAAACAAGCTTGTATGGAAGGGATTTTGAGCATCAGCACTATGGGGGGCCCACGATCGCATTCCCCAGCCTCCATCCGTTCCTCATCCACCTAGGGTAGACAACAACTGAGGACACTCGCTAATCCGTCCAATAGTCTATCCATAGATCTGAAGTAGTCAATACTTCTCTCAACAGCATTTACATGTAAAGGATAAACAGGTTCCCAACAGCATGACTAATAGCCTACGTCCAAGATGGTAATACATTCAAACATGCAAATAAAATAAACATTGGCAATTAGGCTGATGCACCATGTAAACATTTAATTTCACAAATCCTGTTCATTAACAAGCCAATACACCAATGGCTGTACTACATCCATCTAGATCTCACAATACTGTACTCATAAAAATGTTACAGTGGAAAATAAATGAGTCTGTCTAGGCTGGGGGAGCCCAAGAGTAAGGTTTTGAAGATAAATTATAGAATTTCAAAGAAAGACATAAGACAGCTTTGCGATAGGGTCGTTTTTGTGTTTGGCCCATAAAGGTTCTCGGTAACTGGTCATTCGGTCATAATCAGTGGCGATTTTAGCATGTAAATCTTGGTGGGGAAAACGTAAAAATTTTTTAGATGCATGCCAGCAAAGCCACTACACTACACAACACTAAACAATAAATTAATTTAACAATAACGGTGGCAAACGGTGCCCACAAACTGTTAGGGCCAACATAAAGCTGTCCCGACAGCGGAGCTTTTTTTTCAGCACCATGGAGTGAATCCTTACCACTGCTACACCTGGCTATCAGTGGAGCCTCATCTGGCAGTGAAACAATTAATTCAGCCTCATTTCTGTCTTTTTAAAAACCATAGCTGATATGGCTGACTTGCTTAAATAAATATGGCTTCTACTGACTCCTTGTGGATTTGTGTAACTCGATAAAAACCGCATCCTTCAATAATAATGACTGCCGACATGAGTTGACTTTTGAACATTTTACATTTGTACATTTTAGTCATTTAGCAGAAGCTCTTATCCAGAGCGATTTACAGTTAGTGAGTGCATACATTTGTTTGAACCCTACACAAACATTATTACATTTATGTTCAGTAGATTCATAATGTTTGTTCTTATATCATTAACACGGAGCTCTAAGTATAAGCTAGTGCAAGCAAACGAGCTGCGACGAGGTAAGCCTTAATTCAGAATGGACTTCACTTTCAAAATGGACACTGACAGAAATTCAGATAGACGTTAGTTCAGATAACACCTCAACATCTTGCTGAATTTAACTTTACTCTTCTTGAAGTCACCACACAAACACACGCAGTTAGCCTACCATTTGACATATTTTATTAATCTGATGTGGTCTAAAAAGGAAGGAAAATAAAATCACGGGGATCCACTTTTCTAGACAATAGACCTTTACCGATACACAGACCGCGCAGTGCGCAAACAAAACAACCCTCGCAATATCAACTGGAATTACATGGGTGGCAAACATGGTTACAGACCCAACAACATTCTAAACTCAGAAAAAAAAAGAAACGTCCCTTTTTCAGGACCCTGTCTTTCAAAGATAATGAGTAAAAAGCCAAATAACTTCACAGATCTTCATTGTAAAGGGTTTAAACACTGATTCCCATGCTTGTTCAATGAACCATAAACAATTAATGAACATGCACCTGTGGCACGGTCGTTAAGACACTAACAGCTTACAGACGGTAGGCAATTAAGGTCATAGTTATGAAAACTTAGGACACTAAAGAGGCCTTTCTACTGACTCTGAAAAACACCAAAAGAAAGATGAGCAGGGACCCTGTGTGTGTGTGTGTGTGTGTGTGTGTGTGTATGTATATATGTATATATATATATATATATATATATATATACACACACATACACACACATACATACATATATACATACACACACACACACTACCAGTCAAAAGTTTGGACACACCTACTCATTCAAGGGTTTTTCTTTATTTTTAAATTGTAGAATAATAGTGAAGATATAAACTATCAAATAATACATATGGAATCATGTAGTAATCAAAAAAGTGTTAAACAAATCAACATATTTTATATTTGAGATTCTTCAAAATGGCCACTCTTTACCTTGATAACAGCTTTGCACACTCTTGGCATTCTCTTAACCAGCTTCATGAGATAGTCACCTGGAATGCATTTCAATTAACAGGTGTGCCTTTTTAAAAGTTAATTTGTGGAATTTCTTTCCATCTTAATGCGTTTGAACCAATCAGTTGTGTTGTGACAAGGAAGGGATGGTATGCAGAAGATAGCCCTATTTGGTAAAAGACAAAGTCCATATTATGGCAAGAACAGCTCAAATAAGAAAAGAGAACCGACAGTCCATCATTACTTTAAGACATGAAGGTCAGTCAATCCGGAAAGTTTCAAGAACTTTGAACGTTTATTCAAGTGCAGTCGCAAAAACCATCAAGCGCAATGTTGAAACTGGCTCTCATGAGGACCGCCACAGGAAAGGAAGACCCAGAGTTACCTCTGCTGCAGAGGATAAGTTCATTAGAGTTACCAGCCTCAGAAATTGCAGCCCAAATAAATGCTTCACAGTTCAAGTAACAGACACATCTCAACATCAACTGTTCAGAGGAGACTGCGTGAATCAGGCCTTCATGGTCGAATTGCTGCAATGAAACCACTACTAAAGGACACCAATAAGAAGAAGAGACTTGCTTGGGCCAAGAAACACGAGCAATGGACATTAGACCGGTGGAAATATGTCCTTTGGTCTGATGAGTCCAAATTTGAGATTTTTGATTCCAACCACTGTGTCTTTGTCAGACGCAGTGTAGAATTCAAGGCACACTTAACCAGCATGGCTACCACAGCATTCTGCAGAGATACGCCATCCCATCTGGTTTGCGCTTAGTGGGACTATCATTTGTTTTTCAACAGGACAATGACCCAACACACCTCCAGGCTGTGTAAGCGCTATTTGACCAAGAAGGAGAGTGATGGAGTGCTGCATCAGATGACCTGACCTCCACAATCACCCGACCTCAACCCAATTGAGATTATTTGGGATGACCGCAGAGTGAAGGAAAAGCAGCCAACAAGTGCTCAGCATATGTGGGAACTCCTTCAAGACTGTTGGAAAAGCATTCTAGGTGAAGCTGGTTGAGAGAATGCCAAGAGTGTGCAAAGCTGTCATCAAGGCAAAGGGTTACTACTTTGAACAATCTCAAATATAAAATAAAATGTGATTTGTTTAACACTTTTTTGGTTACTACATGATTCCATATGTGTTATTTCATAGTTTTGATGTCTTCACTATTATTCTATAATGTAGAAAATAGTAAAAATAAAGAAAAACCCTTCAATGAGTAGGTGTGTCCAAACTTTTGACTGGTACTGTATATACACACACATTTATTTTTAGAAAAACAGGTAGGGCTCTGCCCCACCTGCCCTGAATGACGGTCGCCACTGGTCATAATCATACCTCAAATGATGACTAAACCTTAGCTGACAAAACACAGGTTTAGTTTCCTACTAAATCATATAAAATGTGGTGTTTGCATGCTTCTATCTAAACTGATGCTCCTCATACAGGCCACACATGCTCTGTCCAGGAAGAAAAAAAACACTTGAAGGAGATGGACATCAATAAACCACTTCGCTAGCTATGCATTACAGGTATGATCTTAACAAGCAGGCCAGCTATCTTGAAAATGATGACGTTGTTTATAGTTTATATCCACAGGCAAACAACGCTGTAATGGTGAGCGAGCAGCAGATGATGATGGCTACCTGCGTGCCCCCAGAGAATAATTATTTTGTTGTTTCCTTAGTCTCATCATGAGACAGCGCAACAGCCAGGTTTACCCATAGCTAAAATGACATATCAAAACTCCAATGAAGCTCGCCCAGCACAGCAGAATATTTACAAAGGTGTTCAAACAAACATTTGATGAAGATGCTTAATATAAGCATCGTGTATGAATTTGAAAGTCAGGTATGCATACACAATCTATTGAGAGCGAGATACCTTGCCCAACGCTAATGTCATGTTCAGCGGGACGTCAGATATAGTGACACAGCGCCTGGTTGGACAATATGGTCAGGTTGGATGGCTGGCAGACAGAGAAGATGAGGGGCGCTATCAAGCTAGCTAACTGGCGAACATCGACTCAAACAAAGGCAACACAGCATGGCGAGGTAGCCAATAGAATATACCTTACTAGCCAAGTTGAGAGCCAATGTTTTATTACTGTATGGATCATATATTTTTAAATAATGGCCGATTTTAAAAAAGGACAATAAAGGGTACCCCAATAACGCCTTTACCTGAATATTAGGATTAACCCACGTTTGCTAACTAGCTGGCTCTGGTTGGCGGAGGTGATGCTGTGTTGGAGGGGGAAAAAAGCACGCTTACCAGTTCTCGTGGTTTATCTTCGTTGGTGGGTGGCTCTCGATATTTTTACCGCGTCACAGATAAAATATAAAACTAGCATAAATAGAGTCTCTGGTTACTGGCATTTGTGACTTAATTCAATGCAATGTTTAAAATCCCAGTTGGCAGCGAATTTCTGTTAAATCCGCATCCTTGAATCAGATCTTTTCACGCTGCTTGTGCAGCACGGCGTGATACGAAACATAAGCAGTCCTCTACATTTGACAGAATAAAGGTAAAGCAATGGTGGTAGGCTACTCGCAAAGGATATACAAAATCGTTTATAAGTTAGCATCAGAGAAATGTCCGCAGTTTCCTAGTCCTCCTAGTTAACATCCGACGGTCGTCCCCTAATTCCGTTCGTTCAACAGGGAGAAAGAAAGAATGAATGATACGGGGGCGGGGGGGAGCTCAGTCAATCACATTCATACCGCGGAGACACGCAAAGCCCCCAGAGTGGTGCTGTCCCTCGTTCATAATTCCAGCCTGATTCCAACCCAACAATTTCCATTTATTAGTCGAAATATTGGGCTCCTTTGTGGGCCTCATGCATACACGGTATCCTTTCTGCAAATGTGAACTGAGAAACGTTGTTTTTTTACAGGGGCGATGAATATTGTGTGTAGTGAGTGAGGTAGGCCTATACCAGTGACTAAATTGATCAAATGACTTATGTGAATCACATGTTGGAACTATCCCAAAACGTGTCATTCTGACGCGTCTACATCGATATGATCCTCCTGGCAAATCGATATACATATTTTTTAATCGGACCATAGGCTATTTATCTATCCTTCCATCCTCCATAGAAATAGCAACTGATCAATATAGTCCTATTATAGCTGCACACACCCCAATAGCGTGTGAATGTACAGTAGCCTAAACATCAACCTGTTGCCCTCCGAGGCCTATGCATTTCAATAAAACTGAATGAGGAAATCATATTTTTTCAGATGAGTTTATTTGCACAGGGAAACAATCACATAAAAAATTAAAAATCACACAGGGGCCTGTGTGCAGGATGAGGGAGGATAGTCACTGTATTTAGCTAAGAACATGAGCATCCACCTTTATGGTATAGTCTTAAAATGACTGCAGACAGAGAGGGCCAGAACTTGCTCCATTTATACAGTGAAAAGTATAAGAAATGTTACAACTATGTTTTTGACAAATAGGCTAGGAACACATTCTAGTGCGAGCATACCTACTGGCTCTAGTAGGAGGCAGAGCACACCTACATTACAGATGTATGTGTGTGTGTCAGTGTAGCCAAAATGGTATAAACAAAACAATAATCAAACTCCTCTCTATTGTCCTTGTGTGTTGCTATGTTGGTCACGGTGCCCCTGTGCACTCTGTATGTCTGTGTGTCTGTCCCACCTTTCTCCATTCTATGAGCCTTGTAGTGCAGTGATTAGGAGATGAGAGGTGGCTCAAACGGTTGTCTGTTGGTGTGTGTTTCGTGCTGGACAGGGGGCTGAGATCTGACAGGGGGTGGTGGAGAGTAAAATCTACCAGTCTGTCCAGGCTTTAGAGGACGGGGTGGCAGGAGGGGAAGGCCTCAGGGCTAGACATTTACCATCTGGACTCCCTTCACATTAACAGTTCTGACACTGAGGCAGAGAGAGTGACCCAGTCCACTCATCTATCTGAAGCGGGAATAGGGGAGTGTATTTGTGTGTGTGTGTGGCAAATTATGTTTAACAAACTGTCTGTATCTCTGCCTTGGGAACTTGGGAATGGCCCACCAACCCACCTTGGACACCCATACTGTTCTACCTCCAAGCTTTTTTTGTCTCCCTCTTCGTCTCGCTGTCACTCTCTGTGTTTCTCTCTCTCTCTACGTGCTATAGACTGAAACAAATCAGAGCATTTTACCAGTGTTCAATAGAGCGTCCCATCCCCCTAGAGCCCCTCCATTCCATTCCTGCTCCTGTTCCGCCCCTACCTGGTCCCCCCTTTTTACCAGAGGGCCCATCCACAATCCACCGTGACAAAGGGAAAGAGCTGAGTGCAGGATATCAGGGTGCTACTGGCAGCCAGACTCTGGCCAGCACAGTGCTTACACAGGGGTGCTTTCTGCAGATTGCAGCAGTTTGAACTAAACCCCCCTCTGTCCACTCACTATGGACATGACCTAGAGGGGGAGTGGGAGGAGGGCATCACAAGTGTGAGGGATTGGGTGGGGTCGGGGTAGTCAAAATCAGTCCTATTTGTTTGTTACTTGGACGGTTTGCTTTTACACACCATTTTCATGTTGCTGTCCATGATCACAGCGCATGGTTTGCTCTCATAATGAGTGTGTTTCTGTCTTTGTGTGTATGTGTGTATGTGTGTGTGCAGTTGATAATCCCATCCTCAGCCAGGGCATGTGATGTATGTGACTCCATTACGAAGCCCACCACCCTGCTCTCATTGCTGTGGGCCTTAACTGCTGCAGCTGACCCCAGGGGAGAGGGGACGAGTTGGATGTATATAGAGAGAGTGATACACAGGAGGTATAGAGAGAACGAAACACAGGAGAAGAGAGTTAGGGAGGGAGGGAGTATACCCCAGAGAGGATGGAGATCAAACAGAACAGGCCTCTGCAGCCTGTGGCAGAAAGCACACGCCCCTCTACCACAATTTCCAACATCAGTCCCATCTCATCTTCCTTAGTGCTGGCCTTTTCTCTCAGCGCTTACCTCAGATGTGTGATTCACTACAGAAGAATGAGCTTCCTCAACTGAGGGCTCTCACAGAATGGGATTCCGTGGTTGAAATGCTATGGTTGATTGGCAAGGGCGGAACCACAGAATGCAAATATATTATTATTGTTATACATGAATTCATGTAGAAATTATGAAATTATATCATTAAGCAATAAGGCCAGAGGGTGTGTGGTATATGGCCAATATACCATGGCTAAGGGCTTTTCTTATGCACGACGCAATGCGGAGTGCCTGGATACAGCTCTTAGCCATGGTATATTTTACTGCAATCCAGCACTGCTGGTATAGATAGAGCTAAGTGACTCACTGATATCTGTCACCCCACCTCCCCATGCCTCTGAAACTTTCAAAGTCGCAGTCTCCAGAAAACCGGCACCCGTATAGCGGGTTACTCTCTGGTCGATATGACCTACTAAAATATATTTATATTCCTCCCACTGCTTTTTGGAGTCATCTCCCTGGGACAGCCAGCCTATTTCTGGTGTCTTGCTCACCCCCCCCTCTCCACATCTTCCTGCCTCCCCAAACTAGTTCCTGAAGGTCACCCTGCTGTTCTAGTTTGAACTTTGAGAATAATTAGACAGAATGAAACCAGGACAGTGAGGAGGAGAGCTGGTGCCACGAGGGCCGCAAGTCTGTTACGTATCGACGTCCCTAAGGAAGGAAGTCATACTGTAGCTAAGTGGGCGACGACACTTATACACACCACACATCTGTTTCATGATTGGCAAATCTTCAGTCAGTCGCTGTCACATCCTCACCATCCTACCCTAGTCGCTAGCGAGGCAGAAGAGGGAGGGTTTGTGTGGGGTCCGAGAAGTGGATAGATGGAGGCGGTTGCTAAAAATACAAGACAAACAGCATAGAGACATACATGGACTGTATATGGGAAGATTTTCCCTTATGACCCCTCCCTGCATAGACTGCAGATATTTCACCTCCAATGGGGCCTGGGCAGTGTGGGCAGGAATCAGCTGCTTGTTTACCATCTTTAATGATCTCCTGTGGATATGTCGCAGATACTTACTGAAAACAGTACACTCAGAATTGTAACAAACACTATTTTGTCCTCATTCACCTAATTCCCTAATTGCCAACATGGCTCGATAGGCAACCTAATCCTGGGAGTGCATGATGGGTATTTGGGTGCAATCATGTGATCAGTCAGGTGTGTGTGTATAGCTGACAAGTGAACAGGACAGAACAGAACAGACCTTTACTCTCAGTTTACCTTTTGAGGCCAGCGTCACTCTCATCCTGATTTATGACAGAACTAGCTACAGGGCCAACATTAGCCTGAATCCTAGTTTCCTGTGCCATGAAACAATTACACCTGAGCAAGAACTAAAATCACTAAGCAAGCTTCCCAACAAACAATCCATGCTCTCATTCAAGTCCATTACTTGTAGCCATCACATGGTTAACCTGACTGCTCTCGTTTTGGGCTCAGCAGTGAAAAGCAGAGCCGGAGAGAGATCCAGTTTCAGAGTGGGGATGTAGCAGAGATCTCGCCTGGATATGACCTGATTTGAGAGCATTGTTACACTTGTGGTTGGAGGGAGGGAATGATTAAATCAGGTCACAGGAGAATCAGCCCATCGTAGAATAGAACCCGATAAACTAAAACCATTTGTCTCCATGCTCCCTCCGCAAGCTCTAGTTTCCAGGACAACTCCCACAATGAACATCTGATGCGTTGTTATGGCAAGATGTGTTTTTGAGTTATAATAGAGAATAACAGGTTGTCATTGCAGCACAGCCTTCCAATTTCATCTTCCACTCTGAAGTTCACCGTCCCAACCATTCATCACTATTCACTGTGAAGTTTCCTTAGAACCTTAGTATGTTCCTCTGTAATAATAATGCTTAAATGTTTGACATCGTCTTCCCAATGAAAGCCAGGAACCGGGACTTCTGTCACATAGTATTATTGCGTTTATGAATGGGTGTGTCGGCTTGTTTTGTTTATGTAAGTGGTCTTGCTGAGGGTTTTGGTACTGGCTTTAGGACGTGCACTGAGCTTGTAATGTTAGAGAGTGGGTTAGGATACTAAACAGTTTACTGTATAGAGAAGATGTGTGTGAACAGCAGTAGGTGTGCTAGTAAGTGTAGGTGTTCTCTTGTGTAACAGACAGTGTATTTGTGTAGGAGTGGTGGGTGTAGGTGAGTATTAATGTACTGTAAGTGTGCCCCCGTGTAAAGAGTTTATGTGTTAATACTGTGAAATACTTCAATATTGAAAGAAATAAGTCTATGTGGCTTATTTCTTTATCTGGTCTGTGAGATGAACATTGGGCAGGAAAACAGGAAGTGAGACAGTATGGAGGAAAACCCACCACCTCTGGCCTGGTTATCATGCTGATACGAACAGTCTTTCGCACTCATTATGATCCAACATTATTTTCATCCCTACAGTTTGACTGAGAGAACCAGTCAAACATGGATCCTGTTGCTATGCAACTACAGTATCATTCTCTTTTTTATCAGATTGCCAGTAAAACATGGAGCTCATAGCAAATCTGCTATGAGCAAACCTTATCTGACCTCCAGGGCCAGGCGATAAGAGATCATCTCAGGTTCGCAGACCTTTAGACTGAGCTGGAGGGAGATTTGAGAGTGGCTAGGCGATCCTGGAACCAGAATAGTACTGAATCAATGGTGGCTGTGGCTGTCTAGTAACAGGTACAAATAACTCTGTAATGATAACAGTTATTTTTTTATACCTAAATGGCCCAACTTTTTTATGCCCCCCCCTCACCACTACCACCTTCACTTCTCTCACAAAACACATTGAAAAAATGTGATACTCCTTCATGTTACAGTTGCTAACAGCATACCATACCTATAAATAACATCTCTCACTTAATTATAAATGTACAGATATGAATACCTGATTAAGTATTCCCTGTTAAGATAATGAATGAAGCGCATTGGCATTTTCAAGCAAGGGTTCCCCCTAGTGGATATACAATCAATAAAACATCTCAAAACTGCAGCAGCTACAAAACGACATGAAAACATTCCTAAAATTGGGGGATCTTATGTGATTCAGTTGAAAGCACTAGTCGTAAACAAACTGAATCTATATGTTGCCCTAATCAAGTGTTTATATAACATCTAAAACAGAGGAAGAAATACAGCAGCTGTTGTTGAAGTGAAGAATCAACAGCAAACATTTCTCATCCCATCCCTCAACATAACTCACCACAAACAAACAAAACCTGAAATGTTGCTGTAAAGATATGTGCGTAGTAAATGTATACAAAAAAATGTGTGTGTTTCTCTGACAGGATAGACAGTGTGATGGAGAGTATATGACTGGCTGGAATGCAAAGCAGATAGGAGGGTAAGAAGTAGGTACAGCACCATGAGTGCCACTCACTGTGAGACAATCCTATGGTCCAGGAGTATCAAAGTCCTACCACTCATCCTATCTCAGGTAAATATGGCATCCCTATCTTACAGAGAAATAGTTTGTTTATGGTGTTGTTTTTGATAGTATGACCATCTGTAGAGCATTTACAGATGGACTCTCCAGACTATCCAAAGAAAGTGTGGTCTCAATGATGAATAATACAATCAGCACACCTCTGTCTTCTTACAGGAATTGTTCACAGCACTATGTCACCATTGCCAGGCAATGCTATCAGGTATAAAAATCATATGCTTTACAGTATCTTTGGTTTCTATATTTTATTGCCTCTTGTTTATTCCATGTCAGTAACTACTTTTTTTAAAAGGGAAATTACAGTTATAAAAGAGAATAATTACACCATTACATTTATCTCATTGGTTTGTGTTTAGGGTGAATCGAAATGCACATGATCCCTATGTTGACATCAGGGGCACTACACACCCCACTACTGGTCCTGGAGATCCTGAATCTACAGGATCATCTGAAATATTAGCTACCACCACATCCATGGACTAGCTCAGCTGGTAGAGCACGGCGCTTGTAACACCAAGGTAGTGGGTTCGATCCCCGGGACCACCCATACACAAAAATGTATGCACGCATGACTGTAAGTCGCTTTGGATAAAAGCGTCTGCTAAATGGCATATTATTATACACCACTGAAACAGCCTTTACAAAATCACAACAGGGAGAGTCAAACCCCCCTTCAACAACATTAGGAGCTCCCTCACCTGCGGATGACATCATAACGGAAACTTCACATGTCCTGACAACCACTTTTACACAAGCACCTTCCACAAAAAAAAACCTGCAAGCACGTCTCAAATAGCCCTTGCAACGAAAATGCCTGCCCAATTTGAAACAGCAGATCTAAAGTCTATAGAAACTACAAACATATTGGAAGAAACTTCATATGAGACAAAAACAACAGAGAGAACAGCCGTAAATTCATTCAAAACATCAGCAACAGGCATCTTGAAATCATCATCTGAAAATTCAGAGGTAAAAACATCTGAAATGTCTACAAGTACATTTGAACCAGTCCTTGTTGACGCTCCTGAAAGATCCTCAATTTCAAAAGACATGATAACTACACCCACAACCTCTTCTTTGATAACAACACCTCAAATTAAATCTGCAATCTAATCAGAAATAGCACCAACATCTGTATATGCTACAAACTCACCTGGAATGGTAAAAACAACTACATTACAAACCATACCAACAACTTGGACATTAGGTGAAAAAGCGTTTGAGAAGCTGTTAGCCACCTCCGCTGAAAAACCATCTGAAACAACAATAGTGACGTCAACTATAATGCCAATGTCGACATCTGCTTCTTCAGCGCCAGGCAGCGTTTCTGAGACATTGCCTACAATTACATCAGAAAGGTTCACTTTTGCCACAGTTATATTCCTACCTATTGTATCAGTTCCTACACCTGATAGCCCATTGGAAACTAAAGCTTCAGCTACAACAGAACGTACAGATGAAAACAATCCTAAAACTACAGCTGCAATTTCATATGAAACAACTGATATAAACACACCTGAAACATCATCCACAACCACAGATACAACAACCCCATCAACTAAAGCTGAAACATCATCCACTTATACAACATTCCCATCAACTGCACCTGAAACATCTGTGAAAGTTACTTCTGAACCCTTTACAACAGATGCAACCATGGCCACTAGCTCATTAGAAAAACTGTCAACAGTCTACTTTCAAACATCTGAAACCACAACTACAACTGGTACATCAACTATAACTTCTACAACAAGTGACTCTACAACTATTACTGTATCTGCAACACTGTTGACAGTTCCATCAGAAAGGATAACTACATTCCCCCCATCAACCAAACCTAAAACAGCATCCACAGCCACATACACAACAATCCCACACACCGAAACTGAAACATTATCCATAACTACAACATCCATATCAACCAAACCTGAAACATTATCCACAGCCACACACACACCATCCCCATCAACCAAACCTGTGTCACGTTCGTTTAAGGATGGGTCAGACCAAGCCGCAGCGTGATATGCGTACATGTTTATTACCACGATAAACACACAAACAAAACAATGAAACATGGACTGGGCACCGGTGGAGCAGGCTGCTCTGGCTCCGGAGTGGAGCTGCTGACCGGAGCTGGATCAGACACCGGTGGAGCGGACTGCTCTGGCTCCGGAGTGGAGCAGCTGACCGGAGCTGGACTGGACCCCGGTGGAGCGGACTGCTCTGGCTCCGGAGTGGAGAAGCTGACTGGAGCTGGAACAGGCACGGGCCGTGTCGGACTGGACACACTCACCACTGGCCTGGTGCGAGGAACAGGAACGGGCCGGGCCGGACTGGGAACATGCACCACTGGCCTGGTGCGAGGAACAGGAACGGGCCGGGCTGGGAACACGCACCACTGGTCTGGTGCGAGGAGCAGGGCCGGGCCGGACTGGCGACACGCACCACTGGTCTGGTGCGAGGAGCAGGAACGGGCCGGGCCGGACTGGCGACACGCACCACTGGTCTGGTGCGAGGAGCAGGAACGGGCCGGGCCGGACTGGCGACACGCACCACTGGCCTGGTGCGAGGAACAGGAACGGGTCGTACCAGACTGGGAACACGCACCACTGGTCTGGTGCGAGGAGCAGGAACGGGCCGGGCCGGACTGGCGACACGCACCACTGGCTTGGTGCGAGGAGCAGGAACGGGCCGGGCCGGACTGGCGACACGCACCACTGGCCTGGTGCGAGGAACAGGAACGGGCCGGGCAGGACTGGTAAGGTGCACTGGAGACCAGGAGCGTTGAGCCGGCACAACCCGTCCTGGCTGGCTGCCCACTTTCGTACGACACGTGCGGGGCGCTGGCACAGAACGCACTGGGCTGTGCATGCGCACTGGCGATACAGTGCGTATCTCCGCATACATGGGTTCCTCTATTAACCCACGCTCCTTATGTTGCCTAACCAGCTCCTCTCTCTGAAACACAATACAAGCCTCTACACGGAACAAGATCCCACAACTAATGATACAAACAGGCTGCCTAAGTATGATCCCCAATCAGAGACAACGAGCGACAGCTGTCTCTGATTGGGAATCACACCCGGCCAAACATAGAAATACAACACCTAGAATGAGAACATAGAAATAACAACATAGAACTCCACACCCTGACTCAACATACTAGAGTCCCATAAGTCAGGGCATGACAACCTGAAACATCATTCACAGCCACATACACACCATCCCTATCAACCGAACCTGTAATATCATACACAACTACAACATTCCCATCGACCGAAACTGAAACATCATCCACAACTACATCATCCCTATCAACCGTACCTGAAACATCATCCACAACTACAACATTCCCATCAACTAAAACATCCTCCACAACTACAACATCCATATCAACCAAACCTGAAACATCATCCACAGCCACATACACAACATACACATCAACCGAACCTGAAACATCATCCACAACTACAACATCCCCATCAATCGAAACTGAAACATCATCCACAACAACAACATCCATATCAACCAAACCTGAAACATCATCCACAGCCACCTACACAACATTCCCATCAACCGAACCTGAAACATCATCCACAACTACAACATCCCTATCAACCGAACCTGAAACATCATCCACAACTACAACATTCCCATCAACTGAAACTGAAACATCATCCAAAACTACAACATCCATATCAACCAAACCTGAAACCTCATCCACAGCAACATACACAACATACCCATCAACCGAACCTGAAACATCATCCACAACTACAACATTCTCATCAACCGAAACTGAAACATCATCCACAATTTCAACATCCATGTCAACCAAACCTGAAACATCATCCACACCTACAACATTCCCATCAACCGTAACTGCAACATCCACATCAACCAAACCTGAAACATCATCCAGAGCCAGAAGCACATCATATCCACCAACTGAACCAGAAACATCATCCACAACTACACCATTCCCATCAACCAAACCAGAAATAACATACGCAGCCACACACATTACTTACCCATCAACCGAAACTGAAACATCATCCACATCCACAACAACCCCATCAACCGAAACTGAAACATCATCCACATCCACAACAACCCCATCAACCGAACCTGAAATATCATACACAACCACATACATGACATCCCTATCAACCGAAACTGAAACATCATACACATCCACAACAACCTTATCAACTGAAGCTGAAACATCATCCACAACAACAACATCCCTATCAACCGAACCTGAAACATCATCCACAACTACATAATTCCCATCAACCGAACCTGAAATATCATCCACAATTACAACATTCCCATCGACCAAAACAGAAACACCATCCACAACTACAACATCCATATCAACCAAACCTGAAACATCATCCACAGATACAATATCCACATCAACCGAACCTGAAACATCATTCACAGCCAGAAACACATCATCTCCACCAACCGAACCAGAAATATCATACACAGCCACATACATTACTTACCCATCAACCGAAACTGAAACATCATCCACATCCACAACAACCCCATCAACTGAAACTGAAACATCATCCACATCCACAACAACCCCATCAACTGAACCTGAAATATTATACACAACCATATACATGACATCCCTATCAACCGAAACTGAAACATCATACACATCCACAACAACCTTATCAACTGAACCTGAAACATCATCCACAACAACAACATCCCTATCAACCGAACCTGAAATATCATCCACAACTACAACATCCATATCAACCAAACCTGAAACATCATCCACAGATACAATATCCACATCAACCAAACCTGAAACATCATCCACAACTACAACATCCCCATTAACCGAACCTGAAACATCATTCACAGCCAGAAACACATCATCTCCACCAACCGAACCAGAAACATCATACACAGCCACATACATGACATCCCCATCAACCGAAACTGATACATCATCCACATCCACAACAACCCTATCAACTGAAAGTGAAACATTATCCACAACTACAACATCCCTATCAACTGAAACATCATCCACAACTACAACATCTGCAATAACAAAACATGAAACATCAGTGAACTTCATATCTGAAACATTTACACCAGTTGGAACCACAACCACTATCTCAGTAGAACTGTCAAAAGCCTCCCTTCAAACATTTAAAACCACAACTGAGACATCTATAACTACACTTGAAACTCCAGTTTCTACACCAAGTGACTCTTCAGCTATTACTGTACTTGCAAGACTGTCTACAGTTACATCAGGAAAGATAACTACAGCCCCACCAACAGAATCACCATTAGAAACATCCAAAGCTACATTTGAGACATCAATATCAACCATTCCAGTAACTACAGAGATAATCCCCACCGGAATATCAACTGCAACAGAAAGTCCAACAGCAACAACCTCACCTGGAAATGCATTGACAACTACAATCACATCCTCAATATCTGCTTCAACTACTGAGGGAAAAACAGCAAACCAATCTTCCATCACTCCAGAACCTCCAGCTACAAACACACGTGTAACAACAACATTTACAGCCTCTTCAGAGAAGATGAGTATATCAACATCGAATACCCTCCCAGAAATCACAACTCAGAATTTGACATCTACTTTAACATCTACTTTTTCTGTAACAAATACTTAAAACCACAACATAACTTGGATGACAACAAAAATACAAATTACAAAAGCCACTGCAGGTTCAGTCATAACTAAACCTGGCAGTGTGACGGACAAAGTTGATTCAACCAAACCTTTATCTACAACGACCACAGCTGTGCCAATCCCACCTCCACCAACATCAACTAATGACGTCTTTGTGAGCGTTACTTTGATTATCCTATTATTGATGTTGGTTGCTATAACTTTAACTATTTTTTAAATCTTTGCTCAAAATCCTAGCAAAGGAACTATAATTTATAACATCTTGGACACAAAATGTATTTTTGACTGAAAGGACCTCATGTAGTAGACCATTAAAACCTCAAGAGAGGAAGAGTAAGAGATATATTTTCCCTATCCCATGTTGATGTCACCTGAAAAGATAAGTGCTTTTGAACAGGGTATGGTAGTAGGTGCCAGGCGCATCGGTTTGAGTGTGTCAAGAACTGCAATGCTGCTGGGTTTTTCACACTCAACAGTTTCCCGTGTGTATCAAGAATGGTCCACCACCCAAAGGACATCCAGCCAACTTGACAACTGTGCATTGGGCCAGCAGCATCCCTGTGGAACGCTTTCGACACCTTGTAATCCATGCCCGATGAATTGAGGCTATTCTGAGGGCAAAAGGGAGTGCAACTCAATATTAGGAAGGTGTTCCTAATGTTTTGTACACGGTGTATACACTCTTAGAAAAAAGGGTTCCAAAAGGGTTCTTCGGCTGTCCCCATAGGAAAAATATTTTGAGTTTCAGGTAGAACCCTTTTGGGTTCCATGTAGAACCCTCTGTGGAAAGGGTTCTACCTGGAACCAAAAGGGTTCTACCTGGAACCAAAAAGGGTTCTTCAATGGGTTCTCCTATGGGGACAGTCGAAGAACCCTTTTAGGTTCTAGATAGCTTCCAACTTACCTAACTTCATTGTTAAAGTATAAAAAAAACATGAGATACCAAACCCGCTCACAGGGTTGGTTAACTCTTGAGGTTCCTCGGGTCTCCACCGAATTAGGTAAATACGCTTTTAGTTTTAATGCACCTCATTACTGGAACCAACTACAAAATACACTGTGATTGGATGCTCTGATGCCGCTTGGGCAATTCAAAATATTGATTGGGGAACAATTTGTTGAGGAATGTGGCTGTTTTTCTTGATTGTTTGTTGTCCTGTATTTTAGTTTGTTTTTGTACTATGAATTGTATATGCAGCGCTCCCTTGCGAAAGAGACCCTGGTCTAAATAGTGACTCTCTGTTTAAATAAAGGTAAAATAAAATAAGAGTGTCATTTTTGGGCATGGTGTCACTACGAATAACCAAGAGAACCTTGCTTTTATTATTGTATCATGTAATGATTGTAAATAGACTGACACACTTTATTTGGATAGTCCGGATAATGCATCTGGAGATGCTCTACAGATGGTCATACTATTAACAAGTTATCTGTTGATAAGCAACTGCTTGCTTAGGTTATGGTTAGGTTTAGAGTGTAAGGGTTAAGGTTAGGGTTAGGGTTAGTAGATAGTTAGTTGAAATGTTACTGATAGTCTCAAATCAAATCTTATTGGTGCGTACACAGATTTGTAGATGTTATCGCAGGTGCAGCGAAATGCTTGTGTTTCTAGCTCCAACAGTGCAGTAATACCTAGCAATGAAAAACACAATACACACATGTGTGCCATTCAGAGGGTGAATGGGCAACACAATATATTTAAGTGCCTTTGAACAGGGTATGGGCTGATGTGCTTGATGATCTTCTTGGCCTTCCTGTGACATTGGGTGCTGTAGATGCCCTGGAGGGCAGGCAGTGTGCCCCCCGTGATGCGTTGGACTGACCGCACCACCCTCTGGAGAGCCCTGCAATTGCAGACGGCGCAATTGCCGTACCAGGCGGTGATACAGCCCGACAGAATGCTCTCAATGGTGCATCTGTAGAAGTTTGTGAGGGTCTTAGGGGCCAAGCCAAATTTCTTCACCACACTGTCTGTGTGAAGGGACCATTTCAGGTTGTCAGTGATGTGCACGCCGAGGAACTTGAAGCTTTTGACCCTCTCCACTATGGCCCGGTCTATGTGGATGGGGGCGTGCTCTCTCTGCTGTCTCCTGCAGTCCATGATCAGTTCCTTCATTGTGTTGACGTTGAGGGAGAGGTTATTTTCCTGGCACTACTCCACCAGGGGTCTCATCTCCTCCCTGTAGGCTGTTTCATCGTTGTTGGTAATCATGCCTACCACTTTTTGGTCATCAGCAAACTTGATGATGAGTTGGAGACGTGCGTGGTCGAGCAGTCATGGGTGAACACCCCTGTGGGGCCCCCGTGTTGTTGATCAGCGTGGCGGAGGTGTTGTTGCCTACCTTCACCACTTGGGGTCGGCCAGTCAGGAAGTCTGTAGATCATCTGCAAATGGACTATCCAAATAAAGTGTTACCTTTAAGTTTATTTGGAGTAAAATACATTTGAATCTGAAGACAACGTGTGCTGAATTCTACTCTATATAATTATATTCTAAATGATGAAAGTCTGGCAGAAATTGCTCCAGTATAATAAGATATTACATCATAACTACATTAACATTCTGATGAACATGGATGATGTTGACAATGGGCATACAGAATAAATATGTACAAACTATAGACAGGGAGAGCAGGGACCCTGAACATTAAGAACACTTGATCTTTCCATCACATAGACTGATCAGGTGAATCCAGGTTAAAGTTATGATCCCTTATTGATGTCACTTTTAAATCCACTTCAGTCAGTGTAGATGAAGGGGAGGAGACGGGTTCCAGAAGGATTTTTAAAGCCTTGAGACATTTATTGTGTATTTGTGCCATTCAGAGGGTGAATGGTCAAGACAGCAAATGTAAGTGCCTTTGAACGGGGTATGGTAGTGGGTGCCAGGCACACCGGTTTGTGTCAAGAACTTCAACGCTGCTGGATTTTTCACACTCAACAGTTTCCGTGTGTATCAAGAATGGTCCACCACCCAAAGGACATCCAGCCAACTTGACAACTGTGGGAAGCATTGGAGTTTGGTGTACTAAGTGTATACAGTATGTGGATCACAATAGAGTTCTCTCAGCCATTCTCTCTGAAGTACTTTGAAGTCTTCTTTCTTCTCCATCGATCATGACAGGCAGAAGAAAAACTCCTTTCTTCACCAGTTGAATACATCTCTGTCAGATATTCCCTCTTTAATGTCATACTCTGTATCAGTTTCATAGCCAGTCTTAAAGGGGAATGGAAACACTAAAATTCAAGTTCTAAATCTAAGTGTTTCTATTCCCCTTTAATAGATGAGAATTTAACACCAATCAATGACAATGAATATTCAAACAAAGTTATACTGTATATTGATTACAATTTATTTGTTTGGCAGAGGCTCGTCATCTCACTGAGTACATGTAATGTGATTAATTTATGAAGCAATCTGTTCTGTAGTGCATGAGTCTGTGTTGATTTTCTTCTCATGGACAGAACAGGATATGGATGGGAAAAACCTATAATCTCAAAGAAAGAACGAATCCACTTTATAAAGAATACACTCACAAACACACATTTGGTGGTTGACTTCTGCTGTTTAATTTATTTTTCTCAAAAGCCACTTTGGTTCCTTATAATGCATAGGCAAACAAACTCTGTCATTTTGTTAAGAGAAGTCACTAAGTATGTATGCCATTCCATTTACTTTGGGGTCGATTTTCCACCGTACTCCTGAGGATTTCCTCTGGATCCACGAGTTAGGTCTGAATATTACCTTTTACCCCATTTACCTTTAGTCTAGCTTCATTTGCACTCAATATGCACATGTCAACAGTCTACAAGGCACTTAAATGGTTTCCAATGAAGTGCAATTTCCAAAACATCCCGTAAAACAAATGATTACAGGAGCTTGATAGGCACCGATCCAACAGGCAACAAAGTAATCTCCACTTCACATACTGTACAAAACTGGACAATGAAGGAGGACAGAGTCTCTAATATCCCAAAATGTACAATAATGGTCTGCTACTCATATAGGAGTTCAGACACACAGGAAGGAAGTGGGTTTGACAGGAACTTCCTCATCAAACTGCCTGTAGGAGGGCTTAAGATTCATGGATGTATGAGATCAACGCAACAAGGAAACAACTCAACAAATAAACAAAAACACAAGTTTAACAGTCAATGGACACAAACAGTTTAAAAATAATAATAATTACAAAAATACATAAAAATAAACCAAAGCATTTTCTTAATTAGGTATAAGGAAAATAATTGCGAAGAACCAAACTGGAAGCTAATTTCTAATTTCAGCGAAGGAGGAGCCAACAACAACAACACATTTTGTACATTTCAAACATTTCAAACGAGCCCTTTGAAGGCACCACAACGTTTTTTCGAGGGACAGGCAGGCACATACTGAATATTGAACTTATAAGACAGAGGGGTTGCATGTGTGTATTTATGTATGTTCGACAGAGATACAGTTCTTATAGAGCCCTGGTACGGACATGTTGGACCTTCGTGCCTGGTACACACATGTTGGGCCTTCGTGCAGGGACAAAGCCATTTTTGCAGTAGCACTTGAACGAGCCTATCGTGTTGACACAGCGGGCATTCTTGCATGGATTAACTCGGACCCCTGGTTCAGCACACTCATCAATATCTGAAAAGGGAGAGAGAAAGAGGGAGATGGTTTGACACAAAACAGAGAGCTTGCCATCTGCCTGCACATCAATTTACATATAAACAATGTTCCCTCAAATTTTTTTGGGCGCTGAGCAAATGTTAGGTCTGCTGAGCGCAAACTTAAACGTTGTGAAAATTCTGTGCAACGTTTGGCACGCGTTTACTGTGAACACTGAGGCTGTACCCGCTTTAAGTTACAGTTATAACAGTGGCCAAGTAGGCTACTGTGGCTATTTGATCATAATATAGGCATTATAGAGAGGCCTACCATCAAAAACAATAGAGAAAATGCATCCCATAACATTTTAACCTGTAAATAGCTGTTCTGTCATTCAGCCTACAGTAGCAGGCAATGTGTGGTGTTCAATGTAGGCCTACATTCCGTGAGACTTTTGGAAAAAATATGCAGGGCTTGATATGAACCTGTTTATCCACTTGTCCTTCGGACAAGGAGGTGACTGAAAACGTGCTGTTTAATGCAAGAAACCACTTTACAAAATAAAGTTCATTATTATTCCCATACCATTATTACAGAGAATCAGACAAATTATGCTACCCTCTGCCTATTGGCAACTTAGCTTATTCAAGCCTGTCTCAAAATACAACACTGCCTCTTTAAGAGAGAAACAATGCTCTTTACCTGACTCGTTTTTCAAAGATGTCTAGAAATGCACACGTTTTGTACTCTTGTAAGAAGCAACCATTTCCCCATTGCTGACTAGAAATTAGCTATAACTGGGCTAATAACTCACTTACTAGCAAAGAATATTAACAAATGTGTACACGTGGCTACATGCAGCTCACGCTTTGATCTCAAAACAAGTGTATCTACTCATGCTGTAAACACAGTCCAGTTCAAAGTGGATGGCACAGATCCATATATGGTAATTGTCTATTTGCATATAGGGATACTGCAGCTCTGATTGGTTAATGCCGCACCGGTCTGTAGAGTATGGGCTGAGATGTGCCTGTCAATGCGATAGAATCCTACTCTGGTGCGTTCTGCCTACAAGAAAATCTCTTGCATAGTTAGTTTTGCATACTAAGTC
Organism: Coregonus lavaretus; assembly: GCF_964263955.1. NCBI lineage: Eukaryota > Metazoa > Chordata > Actinopteri > Salmoniformes > Salmonidae > Coregonus > Coregonus lavaretus. The sequence goes on from NC_140002.1 coordinate 39,556,269, forward strand.
TTGCATAGTTTGTTATGTTTCGGTATATTGCATTGAAAGTGGCTAATATTGGCAATTCCCACAGTAGAGGGAAACGTTGATAGTGTTAACTAAAGGGGAAAACTAGAAAGTTGAGTGAAGTTCAGTCTCGTGCTTCTCTGCGTGGACTGATATTTCTTCTGTGCGGTAGTCCCGTGGAGCTGGGGCCGCGCACACACGCACGCAGCTTAGAGGGAACATTGCATATAAAATCAACAACCAGATGTTCTTTTAAATGCTAAATACAATTTCAGACATGTCTGTCAAAACACTTCAACAAAGGACAACAGCTACAAATTATACAGAGACTCTTCTGTTCGCAGAATTGATGAGCATCCAAATTGGCATCCACCTAAAGATTGAGATGACTGAACTGAAGCTAAAATGCAAGCATTCGCCTTCCCTCTAATCCAACCCAAAGTTAAAGGGAAGCAGACAGACAGAATATGTGGATTGTCAACATACCTGTGCAGCGGGTGCGGGAGTGGTCCAGCCTAAAGCCTGTGTTGCACTCACACATAGTGCCCAAGTAGGAACGCACACAGCGACCATTGGCACAACTACACTCATCTGAGTCCTCTTCTGAACTGTCCCCTTCTGAGCCAAAACAGAAAGAGAGAGAGAATGAAAGATACAGGAGAGAGGGAGAGAAAATATTATTATAGTGGTGTGATGGTTGAGGGTGTGCTCTGAGGTAAATTCATAAACAAATTCAGAGTGTAATCAAATATATTACAGGCCTTACCAATACCTGGGTTGTAGTTGGCGAAAGCTGCCAGGAAATCTCCCTCACCATCAGACTCTGTCTCCAAGTGCATCTCACACAGCCGGTTAAAGATCCCTGAATGAGACAAATAGTTAAGTCTTCTTAAAGGCCCAGTGCAGTCAAAATTCTGTTTTACCTGTGTTTTATATCATATTGTACAACAGCTGATGAAACTAACACTGTAAAAGTGTAATGAATGTGATCAGTGTTATTTCCTGATAGTTGCTGGTTGAAAATACAATCTACACAGGACCTTCTAATCAGCAGGTTTGCATGGGCGGGAGTTTCGGCTTTCCATGGTAACATCACCATGCGGTAAATTGGTTAATAGACCAATAACAAAGATAGTTCCAAACATCTCTGCCAATAACAGCTAGTTTTCAATTTTCCTATCCCCACTCAGACCACTCCCAGACAGCCCTTTGCTAAAAAAAAAAAAAAAAAATCTATTTTTGTCAATTTTAATGGAACTCTGTTACAGTAATGTACTTAATTGTTACCCAGAAATGATTTGATATTAAAACAGATGCATTGGACCTTTAAGTTATTAGTATTAGACTATTTATGCTGATATGGGCAAAGCTGAAACTGAAGTGACCAGCAGACCAAAAACCAGTGAAGGAAATGTTGCTGGTGCCCACCGGAGTTTCTCTGGGGGCAGGTCCTACACTCAGGGCCCCATCCACGGCCATAGTGACAGCAGCACTCAGAGTAGGTGACCACCAAACCGTTCCTGGGGTGGCTGCAGATCAGGTCCTCATCCACCTGCAGGAAACACACGTCCTTATGGGCCGCTGTGCGGTCTGTGGGTGGGAGAGAGAGAGAGAGAGAGAGAGAGAGCGAGAGAGAGAGAGAGAGAGAGAGAGAGAGAGAGAGAGAGAGAGAGAGAGAGAGAGAGAGAGAGAGAGAGAGAGAGAGAGAGAGAGAGAGAGAGAGAGAGAGAGAGAGAGAGAGAGAGAGAGAGAGAGAGAGAGAGAGAGAGAGAGAGAGAGAGAGAAAGAGAAAGAGAGGAATCTTAAGTATTATTCAATCAAATAAAGAAGCCAATCTTTGCTCCTGCATTATGCAATCAGGCCAGATCCTGAAACTTTTCATGACTTCTATGATTAAGCAAGTAATTGCTCAGCATGTTAACAGCCAGCAGGTAGATATGAATAAGTGATGAGGCCTAGCTTGAGGTGGTAGGGCTCAGAGCTACACCAGTCCTCTGCTCTGCACATTCATTACGGTCACACATCACACACAAAGATGGAGCCATAAAGATCCATAAAGACCAGCTAGACACAATAAAGTAAAAGCTGTATTGTCAATGCAAACTTGTGAGAGTTTACAACAAAATTATTGAAAGAAAGTAACACAATCACAAGAGTAATGTCACAACAACGTATCCAACATGTTACAACATCACATGTATCACAATAGTAAACAGTTTGGTTAAAAGGAGAAACATTGCTTTGGAGAAAGGAAGGTGCAGAAAATGCCACAAGCCATCTCATTTGCCTCCATTTTATGTATACTTCTCTGACACACAAGCAAGTGCACACAATGAAGGATGAAGTAATAAAGTGTTTTCCTGTGACTATGCAAGCTTAGTGGGACAACCACGGAAACTGAGAAATGGGCAACAGAGATCACACTGAATCTATAGAACTGAGATCACATTGACTAACTCAAGTCTCATGAACTCGCTCACTAAACTGAGAGTGTGTTTCTATAGAAACAAGCAAGAGGGGGAGTGGTGAGCCTGTGCATAGGGTCAGTATTGGGGAGAGGGGGCTCAAAAGGGGAGGAGTTAAAAAGAGTAGCAGGAGTGGCAGGTGTACAGGTAAGCCAAAACTCAGGTGAGCTAAGCACTGATTGGTCAGGCTCAGGCGAGCTGAGCGCCGATTGGTTATACCCACCGTCATAGACACACTGTTTGAGCGCTGCGCTGAAGGTGAGGGGCTGGGTACATATACAGTGAAAGGAGCCGGGCGTGTTCACACACCTCCCATTCTTACAGTACGAGGGGTCCTGGCACTCATTGATATCTGCAAGGGCACCACAGACACCACAAACACGGTTACACAACCTACGGATGGATGGACACCAGCCTGGGGCGAGCTCACAGCTTAAAGTGACGTTGAACAGGCCTGCAGGCAGATCACTACGTTACACTGCTTCCTGAGAGCATGCAGAGTGTTTGGGTGTCTATCGGTACAACAGTGAACACGGGCCAGGAGGTGGCTATAGGACCAGGGTTGTGTTTGAGTTTATCTCTGATGTATGTGACAGACATGAGGTTATGTAAATGTCAGAGCGGGTGAGGCTGAAGGGGCAGGTCTGGCTGATTAGTAGTGTTAGACTGGAACTAACATTAAAAAACATGATCTCATTCAACCTTCATACACACAGCCACCCCTGAGAACCAACCCACTGTGAACTAGACTGCCCAGCCTCTCTCACAACACCACTACCATCCAGTCATCCGTCCTGAGCTTCCTGAACCCACCTCCTGCCCTGCTAAGGACAGCAGTACCCTCTCCTCCACTCACCAGCCTGCTCCTCTGGGGTCACACAGCTGTTGCGGTCGGTGGCCAGTATCCAGGGGGGAGAGCAGATACAGTAGTAGGATCCAGGGGTGTCCACACAGTGGCCATTCTTACAGTTCAACGAGTCCTGACACTCATCCACACCTGCAACAACACAAACACACTGCTGACTTAACACCAGTCCTCTTCTATGGCCTATACTGTACTGTACCTCCCTGTGTGTGCGGATGCGGGTACAGTATGTACAGTAGAGGGCTCTACCCAGATCTCACCTGCCACCGTGGGGATGACACACTTCTTATTGGAGGCTTCGTAGATCCAGGGGGACTTACAGGTGCAGTAGAAGGAGCCTCTGGTGTTCTTACACTGACCGTTGGTACACAGAGACTCGTCGTGGCACTCATTCACATCTGAGGAGAAGACACATTAACATAGAGGATCTGTGACTAAATGGGATATCTGATGTGTATTCGTATGTAATGAAATAGAGGTGTGTTTTGGTGCAGGCAGGTGGGTCTCTGGTGGGTTACCGATGCACTCCAGTAGGTTGCTGTCGTAGTAGAAGCCCTGTTGGCAGTAACATTCATAGCCAGGCTGTGTGTTCATACAGCGGCCCTCCTTACAGATCTCATTGGAGAACAGCACACACTCATCGATATCTGTACACAGAGGGACAGGAACACAGATTTCAACACAAACAAACTCCCCCTGAGAACAAATACTGTCATGTAAATGAATGCTGTAAATCAGATAACAGCAAACCTACAGTGTTGGGTTGTGGTTGTGTAGCTACTCACCTCTGTGGACAGACAGGCCATAGTCAGTTACTCCCTCCTCATGGTAGAAACCTCTGCCCACTGGACACAGGGAGTGGAACTCAGCTGGTTGAGGGAAAAACAGGAAATCAATTAAACAATGTACTTATCACACTTTACCTATTCACTTAATTCACCTGCTTTTAGTAATCAATGAATGACATTGAACAGCTCAAATAACTGAACTGACCCCCAGCCCACTTGATGGTTTGTTAAACTAGTGTGTATGTTGTTGGTCCAGGGGTAAAAGCCCCCCAAAAAATCAGATGACTGAAACTTCACTCACATCGATTGTCTGGGGCCAAGTTAACCTCCCCTTTCATGTAAGAAAGTCATGACCATAATGCTTTTAGGCAAAGATAATAATTTTGTACATGTATTAAACTGCGAGTTTCACCAATTCCAGTCCTCTTGCTTTGTTGACACCATATAGTTGACACCATATATACTGAACAGAAAAAAACGGGCCTGGGAGGGCACTTGGGAGCCAGGCCCACCCACTGGGGAGCCAGGACCAGCCAATCAGAATTCGTTTTTCCCTACAGAAGGGCTTTACTACAGACAGAAATAGTCCTGCCAAATTCTCAAAACAACTTTGGAGGAGGCTTATGGTAGATAAATTAACATTCAGTTATCTGGCAACAGCTCTGTTGGACATTCCTGCAGTCAGTATGCCAATTGCACGCTTCCTCAAAACTTGAGACATCTGTGGCATTGTGTTGTGTGACAAAACTGCACATTTTAGAGTAGCCTTTTATTGTCTCCAGCACAAGGGACACCTGTGTAATGATCATGCTGTTTAATCAGCTTCTTGATATGCCAAACCTGTCAGGTGGATGGATTATCTTGGCAAAGGAGAAATGCTCACTAACAGGGATGTCCCCTGTAGCTCAGTTGGTAGAGAATGGTGCTTGCAACGCCAGGGTTGTGGGTTCGTTTCCTACGGGGGGCCAGTATGAAAATGTATGCACTCACTAACTGTAAGTCTGTAAGTAAAATACAAATGTAAACAAATTTGTTCACAATAAAAAAATGCTTTTTGTGCGTATGGAACATTTCTGGGATCTTTTATTTCAGCTCATGAAACATGGGACCAACATTTTACATGTTGCATTTATATTTTTGTTCAGTATAAAATGTAATTTCCACCTCCAGAAATGGGCCCAATAAAATTTGTAAAAATTATGTAAAAATGATTTTAACATATTGGACCATGCATATAGCCTATGCATGGTCTATATTATCAGATGTGCTATTAGCAATAAGCATAATAACCTATAACCCAACTGATGAAGGATAGTGGCTATAAAATGCACATAGGCTGAAGCATGGGGTTTATCCATCTGCATTTACCCCATTGGACACAACATCCTGATTGTTATTATTATTAATTTTTATTATTTTATTATAAATACGAATATATAAATAATTATTATTCACACAAAAAATGATATATATTTTTTGTTTCTATTACAAAGTATGTCATTTCCCTTTTAAGACAACTTGCCCCTTTAAGAGCTCTGTTGCGCAGCTGCCCTAAACCATGCTTGATACTCAGGTTGTAATGTAAAACTGTATTTGTAAAATGATGCCACACTCGCAATTGAAGGAGTAGAGAAATAAACATGGTAGAAGTGTAAAACTGGGATCTCCCACTTTTTTTTCCACAAAGGACAAAACTGCTTTCAAAGTACATTTGCCAAAACTGCTTTTAAAAGTGTTTTCCTGCAATTGCATTAAGAATTGTTGTGCATTGACTGCTTGCAACTTGAATGCGCCTCGAGCAGCCTGGTCTCATAGACTAGACGTAACATAGTAAATGTATATCTATGAAAAACCAAATTAATATGATATGTTACATTTGGTATGGTTACATAAGACAGGCGGCTACTTAAGTCAAAAAACGAAAGTAGGGTGGTTGGTCGGGGTAGATGGGTGGGCGTATAACGTGAACCCAAAGGTTGCGACATTGAATCTCATCATGGCCAACTTTAATATTTTTTGCCAATTAGCAACTTTTCAACTACTTACACATTTTTAGCTACTTTGCAACTACTTCCCCTAACCTTAACCCTTTTAGCTAACCCGTCCCCTAACCTTAACCCTAACCCCTAGCCTAGCTAACGTTAGCCACCTAGCCACCTTGCTAGAATTAATAATATGTCATATGTTTTGCAAATTCATAACATATTGTATGTTTTGTAAATTTGTAACATATAATACGAATTTTAATTCGTAACGTTTCATACGATATGGGTGATGGACATCCACAAATGAATACATACCATACGAAACATAACATATCACACTAAATTGCTTTTCTCAGATTTACATACAGAATAATACAAAATGCTCTGAGACCAGGTTGCCTGGAGAGATATTTATCTGGCATAGAACACATAACAAAAAGCCAACTATGTAAATATGCAAACTATTCTACTATGTGGTTGTCTGATTTTGTTTTAATAACAACATTACATGGCAAAAATAGTAGCACTGGAAAGTTACATCCTGAGTGATAAAGTATAGGCTTTGATTTACTTTCCAGCAGCTACAGTAGGCTTCACACTGCTGTCTGAATTGACCACTGCTGTGGTGCTCATTATAGACTATTTAATTCCCTTCATCAGAACATCGGGGTGTCATCAACAATCATGTATGTCAGTTCAGTGCACACATCTAACAGAGAAAATAAAATATTTGAGAATACATTTATTTGGAAATATATTTAGTTGAACAGACATGCTTCTGACTATATTAGGCTATGTCATCCCTTTAACCCCTGTGTTGGGCCTGAGGTACGTACATGAGTGGTAGACGGGGCAGGGGTAGATCTCACAGTGGTCTCCCCAGCCCACACCGATGGAGCAGCAGCACTCCTGCTTGGTGACGTTGGTGGCCAGGACACTGTCACAGAACACTGTGTCATCCAGGTTCAGGTAACACTCCTTCTTATCCTCCACGTCTACCTCAATCTCTGGAGGGGCAGAGAGGAAATAGATTGGAGTGTGTGACTGTGTGTGTGTGTGTGTGTGTGAGTGTGAGTGTGAGTGTGAGTGTGAGTGTGAGTGTGAGTGTGAGTGTGTGTGTGTGTGTGTGTGTGTGTGTGTGTGTGTGTGTGTGTGTGTGTGTGAGTGTGAGTGTGAGTGTGAGTGTGTGTGTGTGTGTGTGTGTGTGTGTGTGTGTGTGTGTGTGTGTGTGTGTGTGTGTGTGTGTGTGTGTGTGTGTGTACATGTAGAATATAGCTATATGGAGAGAGGGATGAGAGGATATCAGAAATCCTACCCTCACAGCTGTGCTTGTCCTCAGACAGGATGAAGCCGTCTTTGCACACACACACATAGGAGCCCTGTCTGTTCTCACACACACCATGAGGCTGGCACAGACCCCTGTCTGTCGCACACTCATCTATGTCTGGGTGGGTGGGAGGGAGAGGGAGAGGGAGAATGTGTTACGAACATCTGCTACAATCCTCATGACTTCCATTAAGCTTCAATTATGACAGTTTCCACTGGTTACAGAGCTCAACTGCCAGAATGGTTAACACTAATGATTTATCTCCCTGAAACTCATGGAGAGGGTGGAGACAGACTGACCTTGGCACCGCCTCCCTCCGACCAGCATGTAGCCCTTCTGACATTCACAGCGGTAGGAGCCCATGCTGTTGATACAGCGCCCCCTCTGGCAGTTAGAGGGACGCTCACATTCATTTACATCTGAGGGAGGAAAAGAACGATCAAACAGCGGCCATGTATTTGATCACCAGCTCTATACAGTGAACCATAGGCGGCGTACCCAATAGGCTAGGGGAAGCTAAGCTTCCCTTAAAGTAAATTGAATTACATTTGCCAAAAATATATATAATTACTTCTGCCTATACAGAAATAAATAAAATAATTCAAAATACTACACCAGAAAACATGATTGAGCCACAGAGGTTCATTTGTATCTTTAAAATGTTTTGCTGTGGATTGTTTTAAATCACAAGCGATGCAAATGTGATGATAGATGCATGCAATGCATTATTATAAAGGAAAATGTTTATGGTAAACAAATAGCTTCCCCAAATCTGAAACGTATGTGCTGCCTATGCAGTGAACATATTACTCATACTTCACTAGTAGTGTAATAATGTTGTAACAATGAAGCTATAGTGAGTAATAAGAGGTAGCTCCTGCCTTCACAATGGCTGCCCTCCTGAGTACGCTGGTATCCTGGGTAGCACTGGCACTGGAAGGAGCCTTCTGTGTTGACACAGCGCCCGTTGGCACACAGTCTGTCATCCTCACACTCGTCAATGTCTGGAGGGGAGAGAGGAGGAGACACATGCAGCCTGTCAATAGAACCTGTATACCCATTAAAATAATAAGATCACGTTATTGGTCAATTGCACCCAAGGTCCAACCGAAATTTTACTTTTAACCCAACCCCTCCGAAAGACACACATGCATACACATACAGTACATATGCAGGTTTTGGAGAGGTGCAGGGGTCTGCCACACTGGGAGCCAGAGGAGCTGTTGGTGTTAAGTGCCTTGCTCAAAGGCACAATGGCAGGAAATTGCATCTAGGATTTGATACTAGCAACCCTCCGGTTGCGAGCTCACTTCATGACAGATTTTTCCCGTCGTACCCGGGATATCGAACTGGCAACTGTCTGGATGCTGGCTCAACTCCCTAACCGCTAGGCTACCTAGTTCTCTTTTTTCAATATTGTGCAGAAATACTGGTAACCACTACACCACTGCAAGTCTGCAAGCATATAATAGTGTCTGTGCAGCACTAAGATATATTCTATTTAACATTAATCAGTGCACTGACCTCTGCAGTCTTTGCTGTCTGCTGCTGGGAGGAAGCCCTCGTTACAGAGGCAGCGGTAGGTTCCTGGGAGGTTCTCACAGCGCCCGTTCGGACACACACCGCGCTTCTGGCACTCATTGACATCTAGTGGAGAGGTAGAGGGGTTGCAGGGGGTAGGGGTGGAGTAGGGGAGGGATGGAAACAGTCAGTCATACAGAGGAATACTAGCTCTGGACTGGCCCAGTGCCTGTTGGCATCCTGCCTGCTGGCCCTGTGTGTCTGGGGCAGACTCCCTCTGGCTGATTTACTGACTATGACTGATCAAATCCATTCTCTACATCACACACAGCTCTGAATAGTGAATACCTTCAATGTCATGGTTCAGACAAAACTAACTGGGGAAGATCAACATATTGAATGTTCAGATTCAATATTCTAATTGCTGATTTGACTTGCTATCACTGTTTCCATTATGACTATCCTCTTAGTAATGCCAACTATGGTAGCATGGCCACTAGGTGGCAATACATCACCAAATGTAATGGCTCAAGTTAGAAAAGATATAACATTTACATTTACGTCATTTAGCAGACGCTCTTATCCAGAGCGACTTACAGTTAGTGAGTGCAGTTTTTCATACTGCCCCCCCGTGGGAAACGAACCCACAACACTGGCGTTGCAAACGCCATGCTCTACCAACTGAGCTACATCCCTGCCGGCCAATCCCTCCCCTACCCTGGGTCAATTGTGCGCCGCCCCGTGGGTCTCCCGGTCGCGGCCGGCTACGACAGAGCCTGGATTCGAACCAGGATCTCTAGTGGCACAGCTAGCACTGCGATGCAGTGCCTTAGACCACTGCGCCACTCGGGAGGCACATATATACAACAGTGAGATAGATAGTTATAGCAGTGGAGGCTCCTCAGAGGACGAAGGGGAGTACCATCCTCCTCAGTGAATTTCATAAAACTTAAAATTGCAAAACATTTACAAAGTTATCATTTTTAGATAAAACTATACTAAATATAATCACGTCACCAAATAATTGATTAAAACAAACTATTTTGCAAAGAAGGTCTACAGTAGCCTCAACAGCACTCTGTAGGGTAGCACCATGGTGTAGCCGGAGGACTGCTAGCTTCCATCCTCCTCTGGGTACATTGACTTCAATACAAAACCTAGGAGGCTCATGGTTCTCACCCCCTTCCATAGACTTACACAGTAATTATGACAACTTCCAGAGGACGTCCTCCAGCCTATCAGAGCTCTTTCAGCATGAACTGACATGTTGTCCACCCAATCAAAGGATCATAGAATTATCTAGTACTGAAAGCATAAGCTACAGCTAGCTAGCACTGCAGTGTATAAAATGTGGTGAGTAGTTGAATCAAAGAGAGAAAGACAATAGTTGAACAGTTTTGAACAAATAAAGATCTTCCAAAATGAAGGAGAAGCAAAAGAGAAATAGAGAGAGAGAGAGAGAGCGAGAGAGATTGTCCGTTTATTTCACTTTCAGTTTCACTTACTTAGCTAGCAAATGCAGCTAGCTAGTTTAGCCTACTGAAACACCCTGCTCAAACAGAGGGATGCTATATTTGCTAGCTGGCTATGACTTTCCAACACAACACTGGAACTCTTTCAAGTCAAGGTAAGCTTTTGGTATTACTAATTTATTGCGACCGGGGATCGCCGGTGTAACTGCTTACTGACTGTATACTGTAACGTTACTTCATAATTGTAGCAGGTTTACTAAAGCATTCCGTGTGGCTCAGTTGGTAGAGCATGGCACTTGCAACGCCAGGGTTGTGGGTTTGATTCCCACGGGGGATCAGTACGAAAAAAGTATGAATATTTATGAACTCACTACTGTAAGTCGCTCTGGATAAGAGCGTCTGCCAAATGACAAAAATGTAAAATGTTAGTTCTATTAGCTATGCTGACTATGACCTTACTTTAGCTAATATGGTGACAACGATGTAGGCTGTATGTAGCGGTTTGGCTTGGAAAGGTTTTTTCGCCTGGTCACATACAGCTGATGTGTTGTGCATTGAAGTCCACAAGCAAAGGGAAGAGGTGAGAGGAGGAGAGCGACAAGGAATGCAAAGTGGCTGCTATGAAAGTTAACTGTGTTTACGCGTGATCAGGGGTGTATTCATTCCACCGATTCTGTTGAAAGATGTTTCTTAAACGGAAGCAAACGGAACAAAACGGGGATAAACATCTGAATTTATCCAATAGAAACTCTTGTTTGCAACTGTTGGACTAATGATTACACCCTATATCAGCTAGATGCAGGCAAGAGTGTCCAAGGCGGTATTGAATGTCACTGTCACTATCTGTGACCTCAAATTTGTCTCTCGACCTGTGTGTAGCTACGTTGTAAACTTTCATTCATAGGCTAGGTTGTAGCAACCTCATGATGGGTATAGGGAAATTTTTTGTATCATGTAGTAGCCTAAACCTATCACTGTTACATTGAACTGGGTGAATGGAATATGAGTGAGAGTCATCCAATATGCTGTAATAGAAATAAGGCCATGCTCATGAAAAAAAAATTGTCCTCCTCATCTTAAATGGCACTGACCGCCACTGAGTTATAGGTAATACAAATAGTTGATTCGTGTGTGTTCTCTTTAGTATGCATACATAAAGTTATTGGCTCTCACCGTAGCAGACCCCATCCTGGGCCTGGTGACCAGTTGAGCAGGGAACACACTCATAGGAGCCTGGGATGTTCTCACACTGCTCATTGGGACAGCTGCTGGGGTCCAGACACTCATTTATATCTGAGACATTAGAGACAAACACAGATATGAGACAAACACAGACACACATAAACATTATTAAACCAATACATATACATATACTGTACGTACACACACAAAGGAATATAAGGGCAACAGATGCAGCTCTTACCTTCACAGGCTGGCTGGCGTTGTGACTTGCTCCTGAAGCCTTTCTGACACTCACACTTGTAGGACCCTGGCAGGTTAACACACTGACCCCCCTGCCCACAGATGTCAGGCTTGGAGCACTCATTCACATCTAAAGATAAGTTCAAAACACCCTCATGAGAAATCCCATATGACAATGTGAAGACGAAAAGATAACATTTGAACAATTGAACCCACACCACACCACACCACTCACCTATACACCTGAGCTTCCCATGGTACACCAGGAGCTTGTAGCCATGGAGACAGCGGCAGCGGTAGGAGCCTTCTGTGTTGATGCAGATTCCTCTGCTGTGGCCACATGGCTCAGCGTCACATTCATCATCATCTGGCAGAGAGGGATAACTTGGAAGTTTAGGGAATTGGGAGGTTACAACTCCTTTAGAGAATTAACACGCAAGTTCAATTGACTACAGCTCAGCGTTCAACACCATAGTGCCCTCAAAGCTCATCACTAAGCTAAGGATCCTGGGACTAAACACCTCCCTCTGCAACTGGATCCTGGACTTCCTGACGGGCCGCCCCCAGGTGGTAAGGGTAGGTAACAACACATCTGCCATGCTGATCCTCAACACGGGGGCCCCTCAGGGGTGCGTGCTCAGTCCTCTCCTGTACACCCTGTTTACCCATGACTGCATGGTCAGGCACGACTCCAACACTATCATTAAGTTTGCAGACGACACAACAGTGGTAGGCCTGATCACCGACAACGATGAGACAGCCTATAGGGAGGAGGTCAGAGACCTGGCCGTGTGGTGCCAGGATAACAACCTCTCCCTCAACGTGACCAAGACAAAGGAGATGATTGTGGACTACAGGAAAAAAAAAGGACTGAGCACGCCCCCATTCTCATCGACGGGCTGTAGTGGAACAGGTTGAGAGCTTCAAGTTCCTTGGTGTCCACATCACCAACAAACTATCATGGTCCAAACACACCAAGACAGTCATGAAGAGGGCACGACAAAGCCTATTCCCCCTCAGGAGACTGAAAAGATGTGGCATGGGTCCTCAGATCCTCAAAATATTCTACAGTTGCACCATCAAGAGCATCCTGACTGGTTGCATCACCGCCTGGTATGGCAACTGCTCGGCCTCCGATCGCAAGGCACTACAGAGGTAGTGCGTACGGCCCAGTACATCACTGGGGCCAAGCTTCCTGCCATCCAGGACCTCTATACCAGGCGGTGTCAGAGGAGCGGCAAGCGGTACCGGAGCGCCAAGTCTAGGTCCAAAAGGCTTCTCAACAGCTTCTACCCCCAAGCCATAAGACTCCTGAACAGCTAATCATGGCTACCCAGACTATTTGCACTGCCCCCCCACCCCCACCCCATCTTTTTACGCTGCTGCTACTCTGTTAATTATTTATGCATAGTCACTTTAACTCTACCCACATGTACATATTACCTCAACTACCTCAACTAGCCGGTGCCCCTGCACATTTACTCTGCACCAGTACCCCCCTGTATATAGCCCCCCTACTGTTATTTTATTTTACTTTTGCTCTTTTTTTCTCAACACTTTTTGTTGTTGTTGTTTTATTTTACTTTTTTATAAAAAAATAAATGCATTGTTGGTTAAGGGCTGTAAGTAAGCATTTCACGGTAATGTCTACACCTGTTGTATTCGGCACATGTGGCAAATAAAATTTGATTTGATTTGATTTGACTAGTTTCAGGAAACTAGGCATATGTCACGCATCACTACTTCACAGGAAATGCATTTGAACGTAAACATACATTTTTTAGCAAAATGCGTTTTTTGGCAAAAATGCATTCTGGAATGTGACCTTTCATGTGCCTTAATAACAAAATTGTATGCCATCTGTAAATACGAATACAATTGTTAAATTACGAGCCTAGTTGGTTTAGCCACGGAAAAAGACAGGAACCTTCCCGCTAGCCATGAGATAATGGATGGGCTGGACATGCCGAGAGATGAGTTCGGATTGGTCTGCCATGTAGCACGCTTCTGTCTATAACAAAGGGCTGCTCAGTATGTGTAGGTAATCCTTTCTAACGCAGGTTTTTTTTAAAGATATCACGAATAACTGCAAAAGTGTTGCTCTCCACTTTCTGTAGGACAGAGTTTTGAAATCAGTGGAATGCCCGGTGGAAGCAGAGTATGATAGCTAAGGAGATGGAGAAAATTCTGCCGTTTGATTGCAAATATGCGTAGGGAGTCGAAAAGAGAACACACAGAAGGCTGTTGTATAAAACACCTGTCTCCAGATTACAGATGCATATATGGCATCCATGACAGAGATGGAGAAGCGTTCATCCATGTATACGGGTAAGAGAGTCTAGCTAGCTACATTATCAGATATTATATGTTTCAAATTCTGTCCGAAAGTCATTTTCATTGCAAGTTAAAGCGTACTGTTAGCTAGCTAGCTAACGTTAGCTGGCTGGCTCGCTAGCTAACATTACATGTATGATCTGTGTAGTAAGAGTATTCATATCTCAGAGCCATTTGCATTACTAGTTATAGCCTAATGTTAGCTAGCTAGCTAACATTGAATTTAGTTGGTTAGCTACCTGCAGATTCATGCAGGGTAGTAACGTTATGAGTTGGGATTATGCTTCATTGTCTAAACAAAAGACTCCACTATGCAAGGTACCATTTCACTGTACCGTTTACACCTTCTGTATCCTGTGCATGTGACAAATAAACTTTGATTTTATTTGATATAGTGTGTGTTTACCAGAGACGGTAATGTGAAGAACAACATGACCTGCACCAACGTCCAATTAGGATATAACGTTAGACCAACAAGACAGTGTCCAAGTTCTAAAATTCTCCAGTAGAATGGTTTTATTTAGTCACACTCACAACCGTAAGCTATTTTCTGTAATTAGCTTGCCATTAACCTGTAAATAATGATCTTGTAGTGAGTTTATTTTCCTGTAATAATTAATACAAATTAGCTAAAGTTAAGACGTTGTCAGCTATATAATATGGTCATTATTTGAACTGGTTAGCCAGCTAACTTAACGTTAGCTAGCTAGCTAACAAGCTAGAAACTAACCAAAACATTGTTTAGAAAGTTGCTTTTAGTAGGCCTCCCGAGTGGCACAGCGGTCTAAGGCACTGCATCGCAGTGTTGCGGCATCACTACAGCCTGGGGTTTGATCCCAGGCTGTGTCATTTCCAGCCGTGACCGAGAGTCCCATAGGGCAGCGCACAGCGCCGTCCGGGTTAGGGGAGGGTTTGGCCGGGGGGGCTTTACTTGGCTCATCGCGTTCTCCTTGTGGTGGACCGGGCGCCTGCAGGCTGACTTCGGTCGTCAGTTGAACAGTGTTTCCTCTGACACATTGGTGCAGCTGGCTTCCGGGTTAAGCGAGTGGGTGTTAAAAAGCGCAGTTTGGTGGGTCATGTTTTGGAGGACACATGACTCGACCTTTGCCTCTCCCGAGCCCATTGGGGAATTGCAGCGATGAGACAAGATTGTAATCATGAAATTGGGGTGAAAAAGGGGGTAAAAATTACAAACAAAAATGTTTTGCTTTTAGTTGCCTGGTTTGCTAGATTTACATATACTAAATTCATTTTTAAACGGATGGGTTTATTGGTGTAAAAATATACCAGTTATGCTATTTTGGACCACCAGGCTGCTGATGTCATGCATGTGAATCCTTAAGGAGATGGGTGGGGCTAAGGCTTAAGAGGGTGTGAACGATACTGAATGGGTGTAGACAAAGAAGAGCTCTCCAGAACGTGTACCAAAACATTCAAGGGTCATTTTCTCAAAAGTGGGGTTACAAATTCATCAACTTTCAAAGCAGAATTACTTTCCCATTGTTCCTCAACTGTAGTATATGATATACCATTTACTTTTATCCAATGTAAAAAACACAATTTCAAATGTTGCTACATAAGACCGAATCGAGCCGGTCGGTCACAATTGAACTTTTTGGATATAGAGTGCCAAAATCTTTACCCAGTAAATCCCTCCCATCCCTTTGGCCATGCCCCTATCCTGTCCCTTGACTTACCCACACAGGCGTTCCTCTGAGGGTGGAGCCGGTAGCCAGCATAGCACTCACACTTGTAGCCAGTGTGCACGTTGACACACTCCCCATGGCCACAGAGGTTCCTGTTCAGCCTGCACTCGTCTGTCTCTGCTGTGGGGAGGGGACACACAGCAATCTACCTAAGACAGTTGATCTCTGTACTGCACATCCCATCATGGTGACAACAACACTGCAGCTATAAAGCTGAGAGTTAATAGGCTGATAGTAGTTTTGATTCGATTGTGTAGTGGAACTCACGTGAGACCTGCGTCTGTGCCACCTCCAGGGGATCACTGCCTGGGTTCAACCGAATGATGGGCGGATGGGTGGGCTTGGTGATGATCACTTTGGGACCAACCAGAGAAACAGACAGACCCAATCAATGCCCCATGTCTCCCTGAATATCAACAGGTTTCCCTAGCAAATGGGCTCTCTTGACCCTAATAGGACTTTCTGGATGAATACAAGTGAAATAAAGAATAAAGGAATGAGAGGCGTACCAGGGACACGGGGGCTGTGGGTGCTGATGGGAGACAGCTGCATGGGTGTGGTTGTCTCTGGAGGCTCCTCCTACAGGAAAGGGGACAGAGACACAGACATGTCTAAGAGGAGCTGCGGACACACAGTCTCTCGCATAATGACTGGTGTCTAAAGGAAAATAGTTTCTTACCGGGGGCTTGACTTCTGAAAAGGAGAACACACAGAGAAAAACAGGTCAAAATACTGAATAATTATCCATTTTCATTTACAGATGATGAATTTAGTCACTTTACCCTTACCTACATGTACATATTACCTCAATTACCTCGACTAATCTGTATCCCCACACATTGACTCGGTACCAGTACCCCCTGTATATAGCCTCGTTATTGTTATTTTATTGTGTTACTTTTTCAAACTTTTGTTTATTTAGTAAATATTTTCTTAACTCTTATTTTTCTTAAAACTGCATTGTTGGTTAAGGGCTTTTAAGTAAGCATTTCACAGTAAGGTCTACACCTGTTGTATTCGGCACATGTGATTAGATTTTTAAGCACTCTAAAGTCCCAGTAATATGGAGGCATCCCCCAATAGCCCGACTGCATTCTCTCACAAGCTTAGCAATCGCATCGGTCTAAGTGACTAAGTGAATCCAGAATGAAGTACATCTGTTGGCAGGCGGACAAAGGTAATCATGTCCACCCTTCATCTACTTCCTGGGGGAAGCCACAGTGACTCACTGTCTTTCTTGTGGCTCTTGTCAGGCTTGAGGGGGACCTGCTCCAGGCTGGTGTGGATCTGAGGTGGGAACGCCACCGTCTCCCGGACATTATGGAAGAAGTAGCCCTTCCCTGCTGGACAAATCTTACTGAAGGAGGCTGGGGGACCAGGGAGAGAGGAATAGAGGTGGAAAGACAAGAGGGGATGAGATGAGCACTAATCATACAGCATCTGACCTGTCAAATACTAGAAACCGACCCCCACTCTCCTACTCTAGCATCACACTGACCCGTGCCATCTTGGGGACACCTCTCACAGTTGGAGCCCCAGGCTTTGCCCACGGTGCAGCAGCACATCTCCTGGGACAGGGACGTGGGTAGGGCGTGCTCACAGCGACCCGCCTCTGTTACTATGAGGAAACACTGACCCTGCTCCACCGGAGACGGAGACTCTGACAGCCAGGACCAATCAGAAGAGAGCAAAACACAACAGAGGTTGGAGTTAGGACATTAGGCTGACAGAAGAGGTCAGTAAGGGTAGTGCTGTTTCTTGAAGGGAAAATCACATGACATTTCTATTATTTCAGATGTGGCATTTTAAGTAAGGACATAATGGATGTGTGAAAACACTGTACTAAATATGGGGACATAAAAGGCTAGTTGTCTGCTTTGGTGACAGCTTTATGGATGTGAAACATATTCAGCTCATCTACCTATCAGGTGCTGAGGTCACCACTTGACCACTCCATTGCCAAGAAATGAAAACCCCACAATAATTAATCTTCACACACGTGAGGAGAGGATGTATAGTGTATAGTGCTGCTGCTACTGAAAGTGATATGGCTGTGCTGAGTGAATGCAGAGTTGTGTGGAGAGCAGGTCTGACTGGAGGAGATTCTGAGTCTCACCCACACATCTAGTCCTGTCCAGGGTGAAGCCAGGCTTACAGGCACACAGGAAACTACCCTGGGTGTTCAGGCATTCTCCGTTCTGACACACCCCCTGCATGGTGCACTCGTTGATGTCTTACAGGTGAGAGACAAAGAAAGAGTTGGGGGAGAGAGAGAAAGTGAGGATTGGCTTTTTTCTCCTCACATTAGTGAAGCAAATGGGCAAAGTTTTACACTCATACCAGGCATACCAAATGCGTACCAAACAAAATGTGTTAAAACGTGTGTGTAAATTATCTATTGTTTGATACATCCTCCTGATGTGGGTTGAATCAGTCAGGGGAGAGGCAGTATGTTCATGCTACCTTGACAGTGGGTGCTGTTGAGTCTCTTGTAGCCCTGAGGGCAGGTGGAACCATAGTCCTCTATGATGGTATGCAGCTTCACTACAGCATCTGAAGGTGAGGCAGAGAAGGGGGGATCAAAAGAGGAGAGAATGGAAGAATGAGAGAGCAAGGAGAGACTACACACCGCTCATCAACAACAACAAAAAAAACGTATCATAAAATGTCTGAGAATCTGATAAGACAGGCCTAAATCATTAGTAATGGATCAGGCCTATGTCAGTAGGATCCTACTCTGTTTCTAATAGCAGTAGCACACCTGATCTTAAGTAGCACACCTTAAGTAGCACACCTGATCTTAAGTACTTTACCAGCAGGAGGTCGTCGGGTGAGGTTGTGTCTCTCTCTGGCGGGAGGTAAGCTTGGCTTTATACATAGTTTGGGCTTTGTCGAGTAAAGCTTAAACTATGTATTTAGATTGTAGTTAGGTATTGTAGGTAGTTATCGTGGGTTGTTGTATGTAATTATTGTAGGTTAGTATTGTATTCGACTGAGCCCGGTGAAGCACGAAGCTAGCTAGCTAACCCACTACCTGGACTAGCTAGCGGGTAGCTACTGGCAACTATTAGCAACGGTGGATAGTTGTTTCACGCCTGAGAGTGACTGTAATTAAGCCAGCTGGCTGCCTACAATAATTACATACATTAATGCCTACCATTCAGCTGTTTCTAACCTCATTGTCTGAAGCGTTAACGTTAGGTAGTAAGTGGCTATTGTGCTTGAAATTTAGCTAGCTTGTTGCTACCTGGATAGCTACTAGTAAACAATAGCTGGAACGACCTAGCAAACAGACGCGAACTGGCTGAGTCAATTCAGTGGCTAGCTTTGCACTTGGCTAGCTAACAGTAGTAAGTTATAACCTACATTTATGTTTTGTTTTTACATATTGGTAGCCAGAGTCGTTCAAGGGAATTCGGGACATGGGTGACTAGTTAACGTTAGCTTGGCTCTCTCTGTGTGTTCGTGCCGTGAAAGGAGGGGTTTCTTCTTTATCTGAAAGCAATGGCTAGCTAGTATGCTAACTATTCTAGCTAACTAACTGGCTGAATAAGTTGACGTCGAACTCGCTCAAGCTGTCGGGACTAACCCACAACGTTAGACACGGACACTAATGATCTGCTTGGCGTGTTGACATACTGGTGGTTTGTTGTGGCCGAGTATTGGTGCTAAACCGTGTTGTTGGAGTCTGGCATGCTAGCTGGCTGTGGCGTCTTATGACTAGGTGTCCTGGAAGATTTTCACGGAAGAATACTGTACCAAGTTAGCTAGCTGAATAAACTAAGTTAGTCTATTCCTAGAAAACATTGAACCGCTGTAGTTTACAACAATTATAGTTTCTGAGGTGGAAGTTGGGTGTTGTGGTGAGGGAGGCCCCGCTCTCTCCTTTCCCAGATGTTTAGTTAATTTCATTCCGATCTCCTTTGCATTATTGTAGCCATTTTCTGTAGCCTGTCAACTATGCCTCTGTCTATCCCTGTTCTCTCCTCTCCGCACAGGCTATACAAACACCTCACACCGCGTGACTGCTGCCTCTCTAACCTGGTGGTCCCTGCACGCACCACCCACGTGGAGTTCCAGGTCTCAGGCAGCCTTTGGAACTGCCGTTCTGCTGCCAACAAGGCAGAGTTCATCTCAGCCTATGCTACCCTCCAGTCCCTCGACTTCTTGGCGCTGACGGAAACATGGATTACCACTGAAAACACTGCTACTCCTACTGCTCTCTCCTCGTCTGACCATGTGTTCTCGCATACCCCGAGAGCATCTGGTCAGCGGGGTGGTGGCACAGGAATCCTCATCTCTCCCAAGTGGACATTCTCTATTTTTCCCCTGACCCATCTGTCTATCTCCTCATTTGAATTCCATGCTGTCACAGTCACTAGCCCATTTAAGCTTAACATCCTTGTCATTTATCGCCCTCCAGGTTCCCTTGGAGAGTTCATCAATGAGCTTGACGTCTTGATAAGTTCCTTTCCTGAGGATGGCTCACCCCTCACAGTTCTGGGGGACTTCAACCTCCCTACGTCTACCTTTGACTCATTTCTCTCTGCCTCCTTCTTTCCACTCCTCTCCTCTTTTGACCTCACCCTCTCACCGTCCCCCCCTCCTCACAAGGCAGGCAATACGCTTGACCTCATCTTTACTAGATGCTGTTCTTCTACTAATCTCACTGCAACTCCCCTCCATGTCTCCGACCACTACTTTGTATCCTTTTCTCTCTCGCTCTCCTCCAACACTACTCACTCTGCCCCTACTCAGATGGTAATGCGCCGTCGCAACCTTCGCTCTCTCTCTCCCGCTACTCTCTCCTCTTCCATCCTATCATCTCTTCCCTCTGCTCAATCCTTCTCCCTCCAATCTCTTGATTCTGCATCCTCAACCCTCCTCTCCTCCCTTTCTGCATCATTTGACTCTCTATGTCCCCTATCCTCCCGGCCGGCTCGGTCCTCCCCTCCAGCTCCGTGGCTTGATGACTCATTGCGAGCTCACAGAACAGGGCTCCGGGCAGCCGAGCGGAAATGGAAGAAAACTAGACTCCCTGCGGACCTGGCATCTTTTCACTCCCTCCTCTCTACATTTTCTTCATCTGTTTCTGCTGCTAAAGCCACTTTCTACCACTCTAAATTACAAGCATCTGCCTCTAACCCTAGGAAGCTCTTTGCCACCTTCTCCTCCCTGCTGAATCCTCCTCCCCCTCCCCCCTCCTCCCTCTCTGTGGATGACTTCGTCAACCATTTTGAAAAGAAGGTTGACGACATCCGATCCTCGTTTGTTAAGTGAAATGACACTGCTGGTCCTGCTCACACTGCCCTACCCTATGCTTTGACTTATTTCTCCCCTCTCTCTCCAGATAAAATCTTGCGACTTGTGACGGCCGGCCGCCCAACAACCTGCCCGCTTGACCCTATCCCCTCCTCTCTTCTCCAGACCATCTCCGGTGACCTTCTCCCTTACCTCACCTCGCTCATCAACTCATCCTTGACCGCTGGCTAAGTCCCTTCCATCTTCAAGAGAGCGAGAGTTGCACCCCTTCTCAAAAAACCAACACTTGATCACCTCTGATGTCAACAACTACAGACCAGTATCCCTTCTTTCTTTTCTCTCCAAAACTCTTGAGTGTGCCGTCTTTAGCCAACTCTCTTGCTATCTCTCTCAGAATGACCTTCTTGATCCAAACCAGTCAGGTTTCAAGACTGGTCATTCAACTGAGACTGCTCTTCTCTGTGTCACGGAGGCTCTCCGCACTGCTAAAGCTAACTCTCTCTCCTCTGCTCTTGTCCTTCTAGACCTGTCTGCTGCCTTTGATACTGTGAACCATCAGATCCTCCTCTCCACCCTCTCCGAGCTGGGCATCTCCGGCGCGGCTCACTCTTGGATTGCGTCCTACCTGACCGGTCGCTCCTACCAAGTGGCGTGGCGAGAAGCTGTCTCCGCACCACGTGCTCTCACCACTGGTGTCCCCCAGGGCTCAGTTCTAGGCCCTCTCCTATTCTCGCTATACACCAAGTCACTTGGCTCTGTCATATCCTCACATGGCCTCTCCTATCATTGCTACGCAGACGACACACAACTAATCTTCTCCTTTCCCCCTTCTGATAACCAGGTGGCGAATCGCATCTCTGCATGTCTGGCAGACATATCAGTGTGGATGACGGATCACCACCTCAAGCTGAACCTTGGCAAGACGGAGCTGCTCTTCCTCCCGGGGAAGGACTGCCCGTTCCATGATCTCGCCATCACGGTAGACAACTCTGTTGTGTCCTCCTCCCAGAGTGCGAAGAACCTTGGCATGACCCTGGACAACACCCTGTCGTTCTCCGCTAACATCAAGGCGGTGACCCGATCCTGTAGGTTCATGCTCTACAACATTCGGAAAGTACGACCCTGCCTTACACAGGAAGCGGCACAGGTCCTAATCCAGGCACTTGTCATCTCCCGTCTGGATTACTGCAACTCGCTGTTGGCTGGGCTCCCTCCATTAAACCCCTACAACTCATCCAGAATGCCGCAGCCCGTCTGGTGTTCAACCTTCCCAAGTTCTCTCACGTCACCCCGCTCCTCCGCCCACTCCACTGGCTTCCAGTTGAAGCTCGCATCTGCTACAAGTCCATGGTGCTTGCCTACGGAGCTGTGAGGGGAACGGCACCTCCGTACCTTCAGGCTCTGATCAGTCCCTACACCCAAACTAGGGCATTGCGTTCATCCACCTCTGACCTGCTGGCACCCCTACCTCTGCGGAAGCACAGTTCCCGCTCAACCCAGTCAAAACTGTTCGCTGCTCTGGCACCCCAATGGTGGAACAAGCTCCCTCACGACGCCAGGACAGCGGAGTCACTCACCACCTTCCGGAGACACTTGAAACACCACCTCTTTAAGGAATACCTGGGATAGGATAAAGTAATCATTCTACCCATTCCCCCCCCCCCCCCCCATTGTAAAGTGGTTATCCCACTGGCTATAAGGTGAATGCACCAATTTGTAAGTCGCTCTGGATAAGAGTGTCTGCTAAATGACGTAAATGCAGTAGGGTCTGTGATAATTTCTTCCAGTTAGTCATACACTAGGGAAAGGGGATACCTAGTCAGTTGCACAACTGAATGCATTCAACCAAAATGTGTGTTCCGCATTTAACTCAACCCCTCTGAATCAGAGAGGTGCGGGGGGCTGTCTTAATCAACATCGGCACTTGGGAGCAATTGTCGTTGGGGGTTATCTGCCTTGCTCAAGGGAAGAATGGCAGATTTTTCAACTTTACCAGCTCGAGGATTCGAACCAGTGACCCTTCGGTTACTAGCCCAACGCTCTTAACCGCTAGGCTACCTGCTGCCCTGGACTAAGTAGCTCATTTAGCTGTTCCCTCTTTAGTCTGTCAGCATAGGCAGCATGACAGTAAGTGTGTGTGGTTCCATGGGACAAAGATATCTGTATAGATGAGACACGTTTGATCAGAGCCTGGGTTTGAGAGATTCCAGGTATCCAAGCATGAGTATGAAACAAGGAGTACTAAAAGAGGGAAAATAAAATAAAAGAGAGGTAAAGCGACCAAGTCAAATTCCACCTCGTCTCGGAAAGAGAGATTAAACCGAAAGGAATCAAATGAAGATAGAAAAAAATGGTGGTCTATAAGTGAATTTTCCTCCAGGCAGAAATATTGAAAGAATGCTTTTGTGGGAAACTGTGGGAGCATTGCGTTCCAGAATACCTTTCAAAAATAGATTGAAGAAAAGTACAACTTCAAAAAGTTATGCTTCCCAAGAAAAGGCCAGAATCATATTTTCCACTTGCTTGTGTCTGTTCATACGCAGAAGACATGTCTCATAAAAACAATACAACGTTCCTTCAACGTTTCTAGAAAAGAGGCGAGAAGCACGCCAGACAGGGATGTCCCAAGTTGAAAGATTAACCATAACTATCATTTTCTTACAAAGGTTTCTTTGTCTGACACACAAATGAGGAATGGAGTAATAGAAAAATGGAAAAAGGTAAGTTGGCCAAGACTTTCATGGGGCGCAGCTTGAAATTCAATCTTCAGCAATTCGATGACAGTATTCCACTGGCCTGGCACATGGGAAGACACGTAACTGCAGAGTTATTTTCTGTCTCTCTCACTCTCTCTCGCTCTCTCGCTCTCCCTCACTCAATTGCACACACATGCACACACACACACACACACACACACACACACACACATACACACACATGCGTACACACTTATACAAACATAGACATACACAAATCGCTTGCGTTAATGCAGGCTCATTATTTCATAAGCTGGGAATGAATGATTGGCGTGGACGCTTGACGTTTTTTGGCTCCATAAACAAATAACAATGCGTATAACAGCAGAGAGATCCAGATCAGATGGACATCTGCCAAGGAGTTAGATTATAAATAATGGAAGCTCAGTTGTCACATCTGACAGATAATAATCTAGATGATTATCTGTCACTATACTATACATACACTATACTATACACTATACTATACAACTATACAAGACAGATAATCACTATACATGACAGATAATCACTATACATGACAGATATGCAGTTAGAGATGTTGGATAGAAGATCACAAATGAAAGAATGTCAGATCACCAGTAGTCCAGGAAATACACCCACACACAAGTCCATTCTGAGGCATTTGTTACTCACATGGTAGCTTGGGACATTTATAACATTTGTTTTGTCCCCAGGAGTTCCCGACACTTCCACAGCAGTCCTCCTGGTTGGTCAGTACAGGGAGAGGGGTACTGCTACACTGAAGCACATGGCGTGAGAAAGGGAAAGAAAGAGGGAAATGCACAAAATGGCGATTGAAAAACCATAACACATTTATTGTATGTAAAGTGACAATCACTGTGTCGATGGGGGGTGTAACTCACAGCTTGTTTGGGCGTGGTCTCCTGGAAGCACCGCCCCCTGGGTTTGTGTGTCTGAGGGGTCAAGCGTGTCACGGTTTTATGAGGGGGCTTCGAATCCGATTGGTCGAGAGGGTGGATGACAACGGATGTGTCGTGTGCATGGTGGACACGGACATTGAACTGCACTAAAAAGAGAGCGCGAGAGAGCGAGAGAGAGTAGCGGAGGGAAGAGAGATGCCAAGAAAGAGGAAGAGAAAAACACAAGGGAGATTACATTAATATGATTACAGTTCTGTATAATGTCACCCAAAACAAACTGCTACATGGTATTGATAAATACAGCAATATGACTGTGGTTTCAGTGCCCACAGTTTGCCATAATGGTTACCTTCTGATGAGTGATGTCCTGCCCCCTGTGCCAGGGGAAGGGTGAACACAGAGTGGGTCTGTGCCAGCTGTGGTCGCCCCATGGCCGCCTGCTCACCCTGGCTCTGGCCGTCTGGCAGCACTGACAGCGTGTAGACGGGTTGCTTGTTGCCCCGCGCCGCCTGGGCCTCAGGCATCTGCCGGAGCGGGAACTGGCACAGGCGACCAGTGAAACCTGGCGGGCACAGGCAGTGGGTCCGCGAGCTGCACACCCCTCCATTCATACAGGTCAGTGGACACACAACTAAAGAGACAGGGAGAGAGAAAGAGGTGTTGTTACTAAATACAAAATAAAACACATCACCAAGACATTAGGAGAGGAAAAACATGTACACATGGCGAACATCATCAACATAACGTAATGTTGTGCTTTTTTTCATTTGGAACATTATTTTAAACAGAGAGCAGTTGGGACTTTTACAATAGCAGGACCATAGCTCCAGTAGAAAATAAACATGTCATCCCCCACGAATGATGGAGCGCCCCCCTTGGGCCAATCAGTGTAATTTTGTAAATCCCGGATCTCTATGGCAAGACGCATCATTCCAGTAGAAAATAAACATGTCATCCCCCTTTTACATTACATTTTAGTCATTTAGCAGACGCTCTTATCCAGAGCGACTTACAGTTAGTGAGTGCATTCATTATTTTTTTTTTTTTCATACTGGCCCCCCGTGGGAATCGAACCCACAACCCTGGCGTTGCAAACGCCATGCTCTACCAACTGAGCTACATCCCTAAATCCATGAATGATGGAGCGCCCCCCTTGGGCCAATCAGTGTAATTTTGTAAATCCTGGATCTCTATGGCAAGAAGCATCATTCACCCAAGTTTCGTCAAAATCAGACCAGTGAGGGCGATGCACAATTGGCCCAGCGTCGTCCAGGTTCGGGGAGGGTTTGGCGGGGGGGGTTTTACTTGGCTCATCGCCCTCTAGCGGCTCCTTGTGGTGGGCCAGGCGCCTGCAGGCTGACTTCGGTCGTCAGTTGGACAGCGCTTCCTCTGACACATTGGTGTGGCTGGCTTCTGGGTTAAGCGGGCGGGTGTTAAGAAGTGCGGATTGGTGGGTCATGTTTCGGAGGACGCATGACTCGATCTTTGCTTCTCCCGAGCCCGTTGGGGAGTTGCAGCGATGAGACAAGATCGTAATTGGATATCATGAAATTGGGCCAGTGGTGTCTGAGATATTGCGTATAACTAACGTATGTACAGTTGATTACTATAGCACCTCCCTTGGGCCAATCAGTGTAATTTTCTAAATGAAGGATTTTTATGGCAAGACGCATCATTCACACATCATTTTCATCCAAATCGGGCCAGTGGTGTCTGAGATATCCCTGAGCATGTGTGCCAAATCTCAGCACTGTGCGTCAAACAGATCAAGAGATATAAACATGTGCCCATTATAATGCCACTGTGTGGTCGATATGAATGTTCTTGCATTTGTTGAGTTGTGATAGTGTTTGCAACATGTGTACCAAATGTTGTTACAATACGAATATCCTCGACTGATTTATATGCATTTATGTGCCAGACCACGCCCACTTGAATGTTTATTGGTCAATAGTGGTTGACCACGACTGTACAGCTTAAAAACACTTGCAACACTTAATTCTTATGAAGCTACTATTTGTAACTTGAAGCAGTATACTATTACTTCTATGCTGCAACTATTCTGTATAGCAACTAGGGGAATGGACTGAACATGATCCCTATCTATGATTTACTATCTAATTACAATAACCTTTACCAGATTTCATACATTTCATTCTGATTGCAATCAAAACTTTTGTCATCAGCAGGTAGTAGAATATTAACCTCTGGAAGCTGGATCAACACCTCTGGGGCGCCTTCCCTCTAAACCAGTATTGATAGGAATGTACTGTGGTGGT
Organism: Coregonus lavaretus; assembly: GCF_964263955.1. Lineage (NCBI taxonomy): Eukaryota > Metazoa > Chordata > Actinopteri > Salmoniformes > Salmonidae > Coregonus > Coregonus lavaretus. The sequence goes on from NC_140002.1 coordinate 39,583,332, forward strand.
GGCATAATGCATGACAGGAGAGGACTCACATTTCGCTGATCAATGTAAGCTGTTAATGAATCTAATCAGAGGGATGTTTGATGAGATCTATGGGGACTTCAGCATTACAGGTTGACCTGTCATGCTTTAATGTCTTCAAATGGCAGCAGTTACATTAGACTGCTTCCTCAGATATGAAATTCTGTGATATTTTGCCCCAGAGCAGTAACGGTCTGATATTCAGACCACTAGTTCCATCACTGAGGACGTCTGTGTGGGTGCATGTGTGTGTGTGTTGTTTCTCTGCTACGTGGATATTCCAAAGATCTTGACAATAGTTACAGTGGGGAGAACAAGTATTTGATACACTGCCGATTTTGCAGGTTTTCCTACTTACAAAGCATGTAGAGGTCTGTAATTTTTATCATAGGTACACTTCAACTGTGAAAAAAATCCAGAAAATCTGTCACACCCTGGTTCGGGGACTCATTATGTTGAACCAGGGTGTGTTCATTCTATGTTTTCGGTTTCTCTGGTGGGTGTTCTAGGTGGTTTATTTTCTATGTTTGCCGGTGTGACTCCCAATCAGAGGCAAACGAGTGTCGGCTGTTTGTCTCTGATTGGGAGCCATATTTAATCTATCTGTTTTCCTTTCGGGTTGTGGGATTTTGTTCGTGTGTGTTCGTGTTGTACACTGGACGTCACGCTTTCGTTGTTTATTGCTTTTGTTGTTGTGAGCATTTAATAAATTAATATGTTCACTCGCAACGCTGCGCCTTGGTCTCCTGTTCTAGACGATCGTGACAGAAAATCCCACCAGTACCAGACCAAGCAGCGTGAGGAGGAGAAAGGAAGGACCTGGGATCAGGGGAGTAGGAGTTTCGGCTGGGCCACGCTAAATGAAGAGGAGAGAGGCTGGTCGATGAAGCAATGGATCGAGAGTCTGACGAGAGCTAGGGAGGCCTGGTCCACGGGGAGGAGAGAACCCCAGAAAATTTTTAGGGGGGGGCTCACGACGGGGCAGCAGGAGGCCGCGATGGAGCGGTCCAGCGGGTGTGAAGAGGAGGCCGCCAGGTTGAGGGGGCCACTGGTCACAGAGGAGAGGGATAGTGTGGAGGCACGGCGAGAGGTACTGGGGTGTGTGTCCAGTCCGGTCCGGCCCGTTCCTGATCTCTGCGTGGGGCCAGTGGTGTGTGTCTCCAGTACGGGCCGGCCTGGTCCTGTTCCTCGCATCGTGCCGGTGGTGCGCGTTGCCAGCCCGGCCCGGCCTGTTCCTGCTTCCCGCACTAAGCCTGTGGTGCGCGTCGCCAGCCCGGTCCGGCCCATTCCTGCTCCCCGCACCAAGTCTGTGGTGCGTTTCGGCCGCCCGGATCGGCCCGTTCCTGCTGTCCACACCAAGCCAGTGGTGTGCGTCGTCAGTCCGGCACGGCCCGTTCCTGCTCTCCGCACCGAGTCTGTGGTGCGCGTCGCCAGCCCAGTCCGGCCCATCCAAGCTCCCCGCACCAAGTCTGTGGTGCGTTTCGGCCGCCCGGATCGGCCCGTTCCTGCTGTCCACACCAAGCCAGTGGGGTGCGTCGTCAGTCCGGCACGGTCCGTTCCTGCTCTCCGCACCGAGTCTGTGGTGCGCGTCGCCAGCCCAGTCCGGCCCATCCAAGCTTCCCGCACCAAGTCTGTGGTGCGTCTCGTCAGCCCTGTCCGGCTCGTTCCTGCTCTCCGCACCAAGTCGGTGGTGTGCGTCGCCAGCCCATTCCGGTCCATTCCTGCTCCACGCACCAAGCCAGGGGCGCGTGTCGTCAGTCCGGCTCCGGCCAGCGGGGCTAGACGGGACCGGGGGTACTTTGGGGGGTTGGAGAGGGAGTGGGGATCAGGCCCGGAGCCGGAGCCGCCGCCGAGGAAGAATGCCCACCCAGCCCTCCCCTGTTTTGCTCGTATTTAGGCGCGGTCACAGTCCGCGCCTTTAGGGGGGGGTACTGTCACACCCTGGTTCGGGGACTCATTATGTTGAACCAGGGTGTGTTCATTCTATGTTTTCGGTTTCTCTGGTGGGTGTTCTAGGTGGTTTATTTTCTATGTTTGCCGGTGTGACTCCCAATCAGAGGCAAACGAGTGTCGGCTGTTTGTCTCTGATTGGGAGCCATATTTAATCTATCTGTTTTCCTTTCGGGTTGTGGGATTTTGTTCGTGTGTGTTCGTGTTGTACACTGGACGTCACGCTTTCGTTGTTTATTGCTTTTGTTGTTGTGAGCATTTAATAAATTAATATGTTCACTCGCAACGCTGCGCCTTGGTCTCCTGTTCTAGACGATCGTGACAAAATCACATTGTATGATTTTAAGTAATTAATTTGCATTTTATGCATTACATAAGTATTTGATCACCTACCAACCAGTAAGAATTCCGGCTCTCACAGACCTGTTAGTTTTTCTTTAAGAAGCCCTCCTGTTCTCCACTCATTAACTGTATTAACTGCACCTGTTTGAACTCGTTACCTGTATAAAAGACACCTGTCCACACACTCAATCAAACAGACTCCAACCTCTCCACAATGGCCAAGACCAGAGAGCTGTGTAAGGACATCAGGGATAAAATTGTAGACCTGCACAAGGCTGGGATGTGCTACAGGACAATAGGCAAGCATTTTGGTGAGAAGGCAACAACTGTTGGCGCAATTATTAGAAAATGGAAGAAGTTCAAGATGACGGTCAATCACCCTCGGTCTGGGGCTCCATGCAAGATCTCACCTCGTGGGGCATCAATGATCATGAGGAAGGTGAGGGATCAGCCCAGAACTACACGGCAGGACCTGGTCAATGACCTGAAGAGAGCTGGGACCACAGTCTCAAAGAAAACCATTAGTAACACACTACGCCGTCATGGATTAAAATCCTGCAGCGCACGCAAGGTCCCCCTACTCAAGCCAGCGCATGTCCAGGCCCGTCTGAAGTTTGCCAATGACCATCTGGATGATCCAGAGGAGGAATGGGAGAAGGTCATGTGGTCTGATGAGACAAAAATAGAGCTTTTTGGTCTAAACTCCACTCGCCGTGTTTGGAGGAAGAAGAAGGATGAGTACAACCCCAAGAACACCATCCCAACCGTGAAGCATGGAGGTGGAAACATCATTCTTTGGGGATGCTTTTCTGCAAAGGGGACAGGACGACTGCACCGTATTGAGGGGAGGATGGATGGGGCCATGTATCGCGAGATCTTGGCCAACAACCTCCTTCCCTCAGTAAGAGCATTGAAGATGGGTCGTGGCTGGGTCTTCCAGCATGACAACGACCCGAAACACACAGCCAGGGCAACTAAGGAGTGGCTCCGTAAGAAGCATCTCAAGGTCCTGGAGTGGCCTAGCCAGTCCCCAGACCTGAATCCAATAGAAAATCTTTGGAGGGAGCTGAAAGTCCGTATTGCCCAGCGACAGCCCCGAAACCTGAAGGATCTGGAGAAGGTCTGTATGGAGGAGTGGGCCAAAATCCATGCTGCAGTGTGTGCAAACCTGGTCAAGACCTACAGGAAACGTATGATCTCTGTAATTGCAAACAAAGGTTTCTGTACCAAATATTAAGTTCTGCTTTTCTGATGTATCAAATACTTATGTCATGCAATAAAATGCAAATTAATTACTTAAAAATCATACAATGTGATTTTCTGGATTTTTATTTTAGATTCCGTCTCTCACAGTTGAAGTGTACCTATGATAAAAATTACAGACCTCTACATGCTTTGTAAGTAGGAAAACCTGCAAAATCGGCAGTGTATCAAATACTTGTTCTCCCCACTGTATATAACAGTGTAGCTGTGTTAATTTACATACAAATGTAATTCCCATTACCATTGTCCGGCCACCCCATCTCACATGTCACTGTAGGCAATGTGTGGCCTGTGCTCAGCTGCTCCATTCCATGTGCATGGCCCTGGGTATGGTCTGTCTATGAAATGTCTGCAGTCAGTCAGTGTTGTTATTGTATTCTGTGATGTGTGGGTTGAAACCGCTTGCATGATCTGTTTCCTCTGTCTTTATTTAGCTGTCCAGGCAGCTGAATGTGTCCAAAGGAAGGGTTGGCAGTTCACAAGATCCTAGCCTTCCCTCGGCACTCCCGTTGAGGGGAGTCTGCAGTTACCATAGATACCACAGTCCGTGTCTAGCAACCTTCCTCTCTGTATGGCTTAGAGAATAATCGCAATTAGAAAGGATTTGTTTAAATTTAAACTAGCCTCTGAAGGGTTTACCAGTAATGCCCATTTTCAGATATTTAGATACCTCTACCTTGTTCTTTTAGGTACTACTCTGGAAAATATTGCGTTGAGAGAGCTTTCTCCATAGATGCCACGTATCAAGTTTCGTGCAGATTGGTCATTCGATGCCAGAAGAGTAGCGTTTTAAGTGTTTTTCATATAATTCAAAATGGCAGAAGATCCATCATGGCAGACCTTATGGGTCCCTGAGGCAAATTTGGTCCTTGTGAGAAGAGGGACGTATGTACCGAATTTCATGACTTTAGGTCAAATGGAGTGAAGGGCGTGACCTTTCAACATTTGCATTTTCAATCTCTTGCTATAGCACCACCATCTGGCCAATCAGTGTAATTTTGTAAATACCGGACCTCTATGGCAAGACACATCATCCACCCAAGTTTCGTAAAAATTGGGCCAGTGCTGTCTGAGATATTGTATGTGACTACCGTACAAATGTACTAATGGACAGAGACAGATCCACAGTATCCCCCCCCCCCCCCCCCCCCCCAGATTTCCTCGTGGGGAACAACAACACCCTGATGTCAGGAGTTTCCAGTATTAGTCACCCCCACAAGGTCACTTTGGATTTCAGGACTAAATGACACAGTCAAATCACATCAGCTCCACGTACAAACAAGCTGCCTCAGCCAATCAGCAGCAGGGGGTGGGGGTGGGGCTGGCTGTGGATGAGAGCAGGCCAGAGCAGAACACTGATAGGAATGACGTCTTTTTACTGGGATTTGGAAAAGATTTGAAACCACAGGAGCTCTGCTTAAAGAAAAAGCTTCATGCCATATATGCCGTTCTGTAGGTTTCCCTTCGTGTTTACTTTTATGGTAGCTAGTTTTCTCCCTAAAAAGGAGAATCAGATGAAATAGTGGGAGCCGAGATCTGGGAGCTAGGAGTACATACCAGACTGAGACGTTCAGCAATAATAATGGAATCATAACTTAATTCAAGATATGCTGTGTTAAGATATGCTGCAATACATGCTGTAATAACACACATAGTTCAATAGACATACAACATAAAATGTTGAAACTTTTAATCAACGACTAAATGTTGTAGTCTCTCTCTGTCCCATAATGTGGCCATGAAATAAAGCAGAAGTTGAAGCTCAGTGGTTTGGATGTCTTTCCCTGCAGTCTAGCATAACAGTATCACAGACCTGCAGCAGTGTGAGTCCCTGGGCAGGAAGAGAGAGAGAGAGAGAGAGAGAGATAGAGAGAGTGGCGACTCAGCACCTCTGACTGACACAGAGACCCACCCAGTGGTTGAGATGAGGCCTCTTCGTGTTACCCGCCCCGCAGAGTAGAGCTCCACACACTGAAGCAATTAGGCCTGGACTGCCTCGGAGTCTAGGCCGCTGTGTAATGACGGGACTAGATCACCTCAAACACAGCAGGGACATCTTTAAACCAATGAAAGTCAAGGAAAAGAGCAACTGGAGAAATCACAGCCATAATGAAATTACATGAGGCTGTGCAGCTTATGTTTAAATGTGTAGTGGGATAGGCTGGGTTGTTCTGACGCAGCCTGCACTGCCTGCACCATAATTAAACTTGACAGTGGTCTTTAACCATACACCCAAAACAGGCAGCTACACGCAGCAGCAGGTTAATGGGGAGGCTCACAGATAGCAGGGGAAAACCTGGAGAGTAAGTCCAGCTGGAGAAGGACTTCCCTTCCCCACGCACAGCTCTCCAGACATCTATTGTGTGTCTGATTACTTTTTGTCTCAGTAGAGAAAGCTGGAAAGACGGAGAGAGAAAGCGGAGAAAGCTGTTGGGAATGGAGAATTGGGAAGAGAACAGAGAAAGAGACGGAGAAAGAAAGACAGGGGCGTAGCCTCCTTCCAAACCCGATTATACAACTTCAACCCACAGAGACCGGAGAGACAACATAGGAAAAGTCTGGTAAGGCTTGGGGAGAGGGCCCGTCTGGCAGAGAAGCTGTCTAAGAGAGAGCAGAGTAGACCCTCTGACGGGGTACTGGAGCTCACAGCAGTCACACAGGCACACATGCACACACACACACACACAAACTCCATGGCCAACAACTCCATGACCAACAACAGGAAGGGGTTCTATGAAAAAAAAATTACACAGCCTTTAGGTAATGTTACTCAAAATTATACCTTTGTCTCCATGAAAATATTGCACACATACCTTGAAGCAGACTGTACATAAGCTGTGGTTAAAATAAAATCTGGTGAATGAGCCTTTCTTTTGATGTTTGGAACTAACCCCAGCATGGGGCTTCACAACAGAGACTACATCACATTGCTGTCTGCCATCTCTAGCACACCTCTTGCTGTGTGCTTGTATTTAGAATGTTAATCCCTTCCCCACAGATTAGCTAGTTGTGTGGCGTACTGGTGCTTAGCATGACAGGCTAACCACATATCTTATGAGGTAGAGAGGGTGGACCTCCAAGTCCACTAATCAGACTACACCACACTGACTGGACCAGGAGGCCAGGTCTCAGACTGGTTTCTCACAGTAAATAGGAGGGATTTAAACTAGACTCTCCTCCACATCTGCTTCCTCTATCTAAACCCAGTACAGGGCAGCTTAAGAGACCTGGGTATAATGCACATGGACTAATACTTTCTGCAGACTGTGTCTGAGTGAGTGAAATTATCGTGGGACTGTTATGATCCAGTCATGATAATATGTGTTCCACTGCATCCTTGAATTATGAAACCCAACTTGGCACACAAAGTCTGCAGATGGGAAATTCTCCCACTCTATTGAGTGGGTAGCAGGCAGTCAGAATGGCCTAGAATAGATCATCTGAAACACTAAAGCCACCGAGCTATAGGATCACTCCAACAAATGCTTGGTGCTATCTAGGCTATATTATACAGTGCTATATATTATAAAGCACTTCTATGAAACCCATGATACCAATATGGATATAAATTCTCAGTCACCACCATTAATACTGAGGTCCAAATCCTCAGGGAATGTTTTTTTTTATTTTGCTCACATCTCACTTTCACATTATCCCATTTTATTGGCATGTCTTCGGATATAGATTTCATACTCAAAATTGGGTCACATGTGTTCCAAACCGTAGTCAAAGGGGAAATCTTTTTTCCTATCCAGCATGTGCTGGAAGCAAAAGAGAGAAAAGAGAGGGGGAGAGAAGGAGGAAGAAAGGAACAAATGCTTTAAAGCTCTTCTCGTGTTTTATGTGAGAGCTCCTTCCTCATAATGCCATGATTTAGACCAGTGGTATTTAAAATCGGGGTAACTGCGGTGGGGTCTCCAAAATTGTTTTTGATATACATTGCATTCGTAAAGTTTTCAGACCCCTTCCCTCTTTCCACATTTTTTATGTTACAGCCTTATTCTAACATGGATTAAATAAATGTCCTCATCAATATACACACAATACCCCATAATGACAAAGCGAAAACAGGTTTTTAGAAACATTTTCAAATGTATTAAAAATAAAAAACAGAAATACCTTATAACTATTCAGACCCTTTGCTATGACACTCGAAATTGAGCTCAGGTGCATCCTGTTTCCATTGATCATCCTTGAGATGTTTCTACAACTTGATTGGAGTCCACCTGTGGTAAATTCAATTGATTGGACATGATTTGGAAAGGCACACACCTGTCTATATAAGGTCCCACAGTTGACAGTGCATGTCAGAGCAAAAACCAAGCCATGAGGACGAAGGAATTGTCCGTAGAGCTCCAAGACAGGATTGTGTCCAGGCACAGATCTGGGGAAGGGTACCAAAACATTTCTGCAGCATTGAAGGTCCCCAAGAACACAGTGGCCTCCATCATTAAATGGAAGAAGTTTGGAACCACCAAGACTCTACCTAGAGCTGGCCGCTCGGCCAAAATGAGCAATCGGGGGAAAAGGGCCTTGGTCAGGGAGGTGACCAAGAACCCGATGGTCACTCTGACAGAGCTCCAGAGTTCCTCTGTGGAGATGGGAGAACCATCCAGAAGGACAACCATCTCTGCAGCACTCCACCAATCAGGCCTTTATGGTAGAGTGGCCAGACGGAAGCCACTCCTCAGTAAAAGGCACATGACAGCCGGCTTGGAGTTTGCCAAAAGGCACCTAACGACTCTCAGACCATGAGAAACAAGATTATTTGGTCTGATGAAAGCAAGATTAAACTCTTTGGCCTGAATGCCAAGTGACACGTCTGGAGGAAACCTGACACCATCCCTACGGTGAAGCATGGTGGTGGCAGCATCATGCTGTGGGGAAGTTTTTCAGCGGCAGGGACTGGGAGACTAGTCAGGATCGAGGGAAAGATGAACGGAGCATAGTACAGAGAGATCCTTGATGAAAAACTGCTCCAGAGCGCTCAGGACCTCAGACTGGGGCGAAGGTTCACCTTCCAACAGGACAACGACCCTAAGCACACAGCCAAGACAACGCAGGAGTGGCTTCGGGACAAGTCTCTGAATGTCCTTGAGTGGCCCAGCCAGAGCCCGGACTTGAACCCGATCAAACATCTCTGGAGAGACCTGAAAATAGCTGTGCAGGGACGCTCCCCATCCAACCATACAGCTTGAGAGGATCTGCAGAGAAGAATGGGAGAAACTCCCCAAATACAGGTGTGCCAAGCTTGTAGCGTCATACCCAAGAAGACTTGAGGCTGTAATCGCTGGCAACGGTGCTTCAACAAAGTACTGAGTAAATGGTTTGAATACTTTATACATTTTCAAACATTTCTAAGAATCTGTTTGTGCTTTGTCATTTTGGGGTATTGCGTGTAGATTGATGAGGGGAAAAAAATATTTAATCCTTTTAGAATAAGGCTGGAACATAATAACATTTGGAAAAAGTAAAGGGGTCTGAATACTTTCCAATGCACTATGTTTATGTATACACACTTTTTTTCTTTTTTGTGGGTGGGAACAGAAAATTAAGAGTACAGATTATTATATGGGACAATATACAAACATTTTTGAAAAATATAATTTGAAAATACAATTTTATTGAGTAAATGTATTTATTGGTTTCTTTTCATTTTGATAAGAGATGAAAATGCAATGAATTTAAGGTTATTTGTAGATGTAAAAATCTAAATGTACCGAAATGGGGTCCCCACTGAAAAAGTTTGAATACCACTGATTTAGACTGAAACCGACAGTGTGTAGGGGATAGACAGGCCAATTGAGGCACTACAAAAAAATAAAGGGAGAGAAAGAAAGGGATATGTAGAGAAAAAGAGAGAGTGGGGAGGCAAGAGAGAGCGTGAGAGAGAAGGAGAGAGGGAGGAGTGGAAAGAGGGGGAAAGTGTGTAAGAAAGAGAGAGAGAAAGAAAGAAGTAGAATAGAGAAAGTGCAATGGAAAAAACATCAGAGGGATCCAAATGAATCTGCACTTTTTTCTCCAAATGCAGAGGGACTTTTTCAAAAATACATACCTGTCATTCTTCAACTGTAGCGTGAGCAAGATGAGACAACTATACAGTGTGCTTTACACACACTGACACACTACCACAGATTTGGCACACTAACATAGAGCTATACGTACTATGCTGTACATATACAGAAACTCTGACACACCAACACACACACTTTGGAATGTTTAATTATGTTATTATTTCAGACCAACTACTGGCTGCTGGGTTTTTCATTACAACCAACCACGTTTGAGAGCGACAGGGTGGAAGAGTTTTAGCCAAGGATAATATTTCAACAATAGGCCTTACAAACTCAAGTCTTGAGCAATGATCTGACCCATTTCCAATGCCAAACCTGGACTCACGTTTCTACACTCCAGATTGAACAAGGACCATTCTATTTCCTCTTCAGGGATCCAAAGCCCCAGGAGCAACAATAGGTTCAACTAAGTCCCCATTCAAATCAAACCTAGCTGAAGAGATAAAACTCAGAGCTCTCTAATATCACTACATCACAGTTCATACAGCACATCTAAAACCAGCAAGACTCATACTTCCCTCAGACCTCAACAGTATCTTTAGTAGGGGGGATCTCCTGCCTGTCTGTACACTGTGTGCAGAGGGAGGTGGGGGAGGTGTGTGTGTGTGTGTGTGTGTGTGTGTGTGTGTGTGTGTGTGTGTGTGTGTAAGGGGCGCCCTCTGCATGCCCCTGGGGTTTTGCTCTGACTGTGGCCACCCACCCACTTCTGTCTGTCTAGAGATGACGCAGCAGCAGCCTGGTTACCTCCCCCTACAGCTTCCCATCCAACCACAGCCTCTCCCTCCCAACTCAAATATTCCCAGCTCTAAATGATCAAATGATAGTTTAACGTTCCAGTTCAACAGTTAGTCTACGTACAGTGAGCTGTTCATCTGATATCTTACATTTCTTAGAAGATCATCCTGAATATGTCAGTGGGTCAGTGAAGGCTGGCCAGCTTCTCATGGCTAAACAAATATTCATCATCATTTAAAGTGATCATGAGATTATGATTATATGCCTTAAAAAGTATGGTGTTATAGAGGAGGGAGTATTTGCCAAAACATCAGAAAATGATAATACGTTTATTTTTTAGTATATTATTACAGTATTATACTAGTATTACATACAGTATTATACTAGTATTACAGTATTGTACTAGTATTACAGTTTTATACTAGGAGTAACAGAGAAAACAGATGATTAGAGGATTACATATTATGGGTCACTAGCAATCAATGTATGATTCATTAATGCCAGTAAGCTACACAACCACGTCAAATCAATCAATTTTCATGTCTTCATTCCCACTATAAATACCATCAAAAGGACAACGACAAAAACAACATTACACCACAATAACAATCACCACCACTACCACTACTACCACTATTAAAAGGGCATTATTACAATAATGGGAGGCACAACATCTTATGACGCTCTTGCCTTCACGGTCAGTAGAAAAGCAAGAAACCACATCCCCAAATATGCCTGCTTTAAACTGGCATTGTGAGACCGCATACCACATCCACAGAGTGGACTATGGACTGGGCCAGACTTCTGTAGCTGAGCCCATAGCCCAGGGTAAATGACATAATCACTGGCTTTTTAAAAACACAGGCCTGAGAAAGTCTCCTCCGCTTCCTCCTGCCGACTAGCAGGCCGCCTGGGAGTAACGGCCTCTGTTTACTGAATGGGCTCTAGATACCCATATTGTACCCATGCATCCCCTCAATCCCCGCATCCACCCCAGATCGCTTGGCAAGGAGGGCTGCAGCCCTTAGCTATCCAAACAGTGCCTGTTCCAATGCTCAACACATATAGAACATTTGAGTCACTAAATGATTGCTGTCTTTAACAGTCTACTGGCACAAAATTATCTAGCAGAAATCTTTCATGAATAAGACCACCCTCGCTGGGTTTGATCAACTTTCATTTTTGTCCACTTTCATTAACCCCACCCCTTTTTTAAAGCAGTATTATCTAGAACACATTTTTATTTAAAAATAAACAATATTTACATTTTAGTCATTTAGCAGACATTCTTATCCAGAGCGACTTACAGTTAGTGAGTGCATACATTTTTCATACTGGCCCCCCGTGGGAATCGAACCCACAACCCTAGAGTTGCAAGCGTCATGCTCTACCAACTGAGCTACAGGGGACTACTAGGCAGATAATTTCTAACATTACATATCATTACCATTAATCTGGTGTGAGACTATGATACTGCACTGTCTGTCTGTCTGATTATGTATAATTGCCCAAACCCATCACTCCAATCCCTGATTACTCAATGGGCATATTATGACATGTCATGGAGGTATGTGAGGTTGTTTCTATGGCCAAGAGGTAGGCATGAACCCAGTGTAACCTGGCAGCCCCCTGCTCCAGCGCAATTTAACGTCTGTGGAGAGAGAGAGGGAGACAGAATGTTGGCACCAACTCTGGGTAAGTGATGTCATGTAATCACTGGTCTAATCCACCGTTTTTCTGTATAACAACAGACCAGGTAGAGAGAGGAATGCTGACGGTGCACCCAGCAGAGCTGATGTGAGATATCTGCCCAGGCCCGATGGCGGTGCGGTGGCACACCCTCAGGGGAGCTGTAGTGGTTCAGGCTAGGGTGTCTTAGGGCCTTCTCCCCCTGTCCTGGCAGCAGCACTGTTATTCTGTATTTACCCTGGCTAATGGCTGTGCAGCTCCAGAGGTCTGGCGGGGGTGCAGTTACACAGTCTCACAGTGCTCACATTCCACTGGCCAGCTTTAAATAACTGCTCCCTTTCTCCCCCACGCTAAGCAAATGGGAGGAAAGCGTGTTAAACATGGCAAGCCGGGGTGTTTTTTGAGCTAGCTCCTCCTATATTAGCTTCAAATGCGAGACAGCCTTCTCCCTGACACACACACTGTGTTCCCTCATCCCTTTCAAAATTGACCTCTAATTGGTGTTTTGTTTTTGGAGCTTCAGCAGCTAAAAACTATTTGCCTCGCACTGTTTTTTTTTCTCAACCTGCACCGAAGTGTTGACTTGAATAGAGCCAGTGACAGGACAGGAATAGCCCTGAGAGGAGGAATCTGATTCCATGAAAAATCCCAGTTAAGATCCCCAAATACTGGACTGTAGAGCTACATCGCTTGTGACCTTAAATAACCGGAGATATTTGCCCTCCATACGAGAGCAGCCTAAACCATGCACGCATAAACATTAAAACACAGCCTTGAGGGAAGGCTGATGACATGGCATCAAATACACACACACGCACACAAACAAAGTTCGTAAATGGCTGTGTGAATCCCCCTCTCTATGGCCATGGGAGAGACTGACAGAGAGTGTGTGTGAGCGAAGCCCTGCTTAGCCTCACCTCTGGGCAAAGCCAGGCCTGCGGCACACTGTGGAGTGGTGCAGGTTTCTGGGTTGCCCATGTTTACTACAGCACCCATAACTTGGCATCAGAGGAGGAAGTGAGTGAGTGTGGGGAAGTGCTCTCAGAGGGAAACTCAAGTGTGTCTCTAAACAGGGACAGCTAGCCTTGGGCAGCTCCAGCTCGGCTTGTTTTGCTGACTTCTGTTTTACCTTTCATTCTCCTCTGACCCGTACCTGTGACCCATACCTCTGACCCATACCTCTGATCCATACCCAGGGAAAACCCAAATAAATCACTGCAATAAAATATGGGACAGCTGAGCCTTCAGAATGAAATGGATGACTGGGTTTGAATGACCCATTAAACTCATATTTTGTGCATGACCACATTGGCTTTTAACATTCTCACATGACCTCCATCCTGAGTCACGGATAGAGAGACATGAGCCAGAGGTACTGCAGTAGGATGGAGGGAGAAGTCCATCAGGAACTGAATACAGGGGGAGTGACATAGGACATTCTAGAGAGACAGAAGTCAGCTCAGCCTCAACAGTAAGGATGGGACTCTTGTTGTGATTGCGCTGAATGAGACAGCGGGTTTAGTTTAGGATACAGACAGATACAGAGAGAGAGTGACTGAGAAGCAGAGGCAGGTCCAGAAGAGGTGGAGAGCAGCTGCTGCCAGTCTGCTGAGGTTGATGGGTGGAATGCCTGTGCGGTAGCAACCTTTAAAGAGAAGAAAGGCTGCGTCCTCCGTCCCTCACCCAAACAGAGCTGTGTGCAGTAAAACTGGGGGAACAGGCTCAGAACTACTGTGGGTAAATACTGTAGGGAGGGTGGGGGTGGGAGGAATGTCTATCAAGATTCCCATTCCCAGTCTCTTAAGTCATACATCCAGAGTGCTGCTTCAGTCTGACCTGCACAACCCAGCTCAACCTCTATGACCATGTGGAGGAGACATAACACAGAACAATGCCTGCCTGGTTCAAAGATCAACCGCCGACTGACTCTTTTCATCTATAGAACCTGCCGGAAACTAAACGTATAACAGTATCTCAACATACAGCATATGCCATCTCTGATATGAATCTAGGATTTATCTTTCATACGTAATTTGAGTATGACAAGAGATAATGCTGAGAAATAGAAGCCTACGTTTATTTAGCTACTTCCTTACTTATACTCTGGCAACTCTGCCATTCTAGTTTATTTTCCCATACTACAGCATGTATATCCAGAGGCCTCATCCAGTGCAGACAGGAGTCTGTGTGGCCTAGCTGTCTCTCAGCTGATTTATCCCTGGAACAGTAAGCGTAGCAGTAACAGCAAAAGTAGCAGTAACAGTAGCAGTAGTTAATCCCTCTTTAACCCTGCTGGATTCCCCACACTGTCTGTCTGAGGGCTGGGGTGGGAGCCAGTCCTGCTTTACCAGGGATAGATACATAGACTCCACAGAACGGAATGAAGACGTCCTGGTGATTCTATTTCTATGCATCAATCCTCCACTTAAGGAGGAACGTCCAGTCTCACTTCAGATCACCTGGTGATGAGAGAAGACTGACCAAACCACTAGAATTCCTGAACATTATATATTAGGGTGCTTGTGCCATACACTTCAGACAGTAGCATAAGAGAAGGATTAAGGGAATGAGCACAGAATGAACATGGAAAAGGGTTGCTTATTTATGTCATTTCAATGTTGAGTTGATTGGTTGAGTCAATTCTCATTTACCAGAGAATTGTAGAAAAAATGTAATCATGCTTCAAAATATCTGTTTATGTTACTTGAACCATGTCAGAATCTGTTCAAGTAGATACTATTACAAATCTTTAACTGAACTAAAAAAATCCAGGATGGAAATGTACCTACTGTAATATATACCAATAGCTACGTAATAGCCGTGAGGCCAACCTGGCAAAACCGCTGAAGCCCAGTAGATTTCGCTGAAACTCACTAAGCCTTGTTTATTAATTTTCTCATAATATCCTACAACAGCTTTAACAACATTGTTCTTGTGAAGACTTTAAGACAGGAAATCTTGAATCATTAGGCAGAAAATTAATGCATTTGGAAGTGAATTGCTTCACGGCAAGGTTCTGGCAGGTCTGCTCAGTCTAGGTCTCAGCCTTGCTGTGGTGCTGACGTCACAGCCACTCATATTATGGAAAAGTGTTAATATTGTTGTCGTTGACCGCGGCCATTTTAACATGCTAGAGAGAAAATTCCACATGTCCATAGAGTACACTGTCCACACACACTTCTGGTTTGCCAAAAGCTGACACTGGCTCAAGTTGCACTCTGTAGCCCCTGCCAGACAAACCCAAACAACTGCACAAAAGCCTGGTTAAATGCAGCTTACAGTACCCGTACAATACCAGACAC
Organism: Coregonus lavaretus; assembly: GCF_964263955.1. Lineage (NCBI taxonomy): Eukaryota > Metazoa > Chordata > Actinopteri > Salmoniformes > Salmonidae > Coregonus > Coregonus lavaretus. Next base: position 39,598,705 of record NC_140002.1, read on the forward strand.
AGGGCCGATTGTACACTAGTTTGATTCTCCAGACCAAATGTTCAGATTACACAAAATTAACAATTCTGTGTTGCACTGTAATTACAACTGGAGTATGTAAGGAGGGCCATTCTGATGGTTTTGTGATGAAAGGGTGAGCATGTTCATTCACAGTGCAGAGAAAGAGAGTTTATTATGACAAAAATGCATTAGGAATATGCTGTAGTTCTGTAATGAAGGGCTGGTGGGAGAAAAAGCGTAGGAACTTCACATTTCACAAGAAGTCCTAAAACAAAATCTGTACGACAACATTATGACAGGGTAAACTGGCATTACAGTCATTAGGTGTTCAAGAAAAATCTAAACATTGGGAAAATGTGGGTAAATGTATAGGAAATGTGTGGGCCTAAGTGAATGTGAATGTTGCTCAAACTCCCTTGACCACAGAGCCCCACAGCCGACACTTTAAGGGCGGCCTCTGCATGCATTTCCATAAATGTAGCTTTCACAGTGACTGAATCAGTTTCCTCATTTATTTTTACTACTGCAGTTTATTTTGGGGTCTTGTTCACATTCTAAAGCAAATCTTAGTCTGCCTTAATTAGGGGTTTGAGGGAAAATCAAGTCACACTAAAATAACCCTGGGCCTCACACAGATCAACAAAGAAATGGACACCCCCTCATCACAACTAATGAAAAAGCTGAGCAAGTAATAACAGTTCTCTATCTAAACAGAGGCAATATTGTTGATATATATTTTTTTACCAGTATTGTGTTTTAAAAGCACCCTTGCTAGTTTACATTTTAATTATCTACTGTGATGGATCACAGGCTAGCAGCAGTTGTCAGACCCAATAAACACACTGAGTGTACAAAACAAAGGGGATCACCTTCCTAATTTTGAGTTGCACCCCTTTTGCCCTCAGAACAGCCTCAATTAGTTAGGGCATGGACAACAAGGTGTCAAAAGCGTTCCACATGGATGCTGGCCCATGTTGACTCCAATGCTTTCCACAATTGTGTCAAGTTGGCTGGATGTCCTTTGGGTGGTGGACCATTTTTGATACAAATGGGAAATTGTTGAGTGTGAAAAACCCAGCAGCGTTGCGGTTCTTGACACACTCAAACCGGTGCACCTGGCACCTACTACCATACCCTGTTCAAAGGAACGATCAAACAGGGAAATGTTTCCAATCGTTTTTCCACCATTTATTTTTCCAAAAGGGGATTTTATGTAGGTTTACCCTGGCATGACGTTTTGATAACCGTGTAAATCTCTCTCGGACAAGGTGACTTTTATCAATATATTCACCTGTATTTACCCCCAACAAATGAAATGCTAATTAGCTGCTAATGTGGCTATCATAAAGCACTATAAATGGCATGATGATATGGACGTGACTGCCAAATTGAGGCAAAGGTAAGAATCTCTGGATTAACTATCTAATGTTAGCTAAATGTAGTAATGAATAAATTGGCTACATTTCTTTAATTGTACCTGTTAGCAAAGGTGCCAGGTAGAGCTGACGTGCAGGAGCTTGCAGGGATTTGTAGTCTTGCATGTTGTCTACTTTGATGCTAATTAGCATTTTCGAATCTGAGCGTAAATAGAGCCGAATATATATTGCTAAAAGTCACCTTGTCCAAGAGAGATTTACATGGTTATCAAAACGTTATGCCAGGGTAAGCCTACACGAAACACAGCCCTTATTTTAAGTGTTTCTAAAAGTCCCTATGGGAAAAATGAATGGAACCATTTCCCTGTTGGACCGCTAGGTTTTATGGGTATTATGACACCTCCACTGTGGGGTTCTATTGTCTCAAGGCTTAAAAATCCTTATTTAAACTGTCTCCTCCCCTTCATCTACACTGATTGAAATGGATTTAACAGCTGACATCAAGAGCGTCTGCTAAATGACTAAAATGTAAAATGTAATAAGGGATCATAGCTTTCACCTGGTCAGTCTATGTCATGGAAAGAGCAGGTGTTCCTAATGTTTTGTACACTCAGTGTATTTATTGTGTCTGACAACTGCTGCTAGCCTGTGATCCATCACAGTAGATAATTCAAATTTAAACTGGCAAGGGTGCTTTTAAAACACAATACTGGTAAAATTGTTATCATTGTGAGAGTGTGTTGATTGAATGGTTGCTGGTCGCAGCTATATACTGGGCAGTGGGAGAGGGAACAGTAAACTCTAGCAGATTAAACTCAACTTTCATTCCCACGGGGGGCCAGTATGAAAAAAATGTATGCACTCACTAACTGTAAGTCGCTCTGGATAAGAGCGTCTGCTAAATGACTAAAATGTAAAGTGATGTTGGAGCTCCAGTCCGCCCACACTAGTCGTAAATCGTGGAGTTGAGTTTAGTCAGCTAAGTCAACTCCAGTGTAGGCTCCAGAATGTAAACTGGTATAGGCCCTGGAGCCTTGGTTTACCACAGTTTATCTGACTTCTGTGCAGAAAGATTCAACTCATGCCAGCCAGACAATGTGGACAAGAGATTAGAGAAGGGGGAAAATCCGAAATATGCCAAATGTCTTAGCAATGCAATGGTAATAGCCAAATTGACACGGAGATGTTTATTTTGATTCTGATGATTAAGGCCTAGGGGCCTATGTGTATTTTCTTCCCTACTAGGACTGATATTGTTCAGAGATTAGTGTTTAAAAAACAGCATAATAAGGCCTGTGTAAAATAATTATTGTTTATCATCGCATCACCACTCACCCACTCTGAATCCAGGCCCTGTGAGAGTATCCGCTGACTGTCCGTTCTCGCCTATCAGTGTGGTATTGTTGCCCTGCTCACAGGTGTCCTGGCACTGGCCTTTTAAACAAATCCTCTTGCAGATGAGAGGGGCGATGACCACTTTGAAGCGCTCACGGGTGGATGCGCGCTCTGCGCACCAGGCCAGCCTCTGGACACCCAGCCAGATGACGAGCAGATGGGAAATGATCAGAGAAGGCATCCTGGCATCCTTCACCGCCGTGCGCAAAGAGAAGGGGGCATTCACGGTGGCAAAATGTAATGCTGTTAAAGACTGTTCAGCTCGTAACAAAACACCAAGGGACTCGGTATTCCTTTCAATCGAACCTTGAAAACAACCGACTAACTTCCGGAGGTATTCCAAAATGTTGATTATAAAGGTGCCTCATACAACGAAAAAAAGTGCTGAGAAAACTTCAGTGGTGTACTTCTTCCCTCCTGCCCTTTAAAAACAGTACATTTCAGTCTCCTCGCATATAAAAATTATTCATTTGGAACAGTAAAATGTTTGGCATTTTTATTTTAACTAAAATACAGGATCCAAAAGTTACCGAGATAACTTTTCCATTTTCCTACCCGCTTTCTCGCTCTCCTTTCTCCCTGCTGTTGCTTGGATGGTTGGTGTGTGCGTATCTGGGTTTGGGAAAGAAGGGAGGGAGGAGAGAGGGAGAGGGAGCCAAGCCAATCCTCTCCAGAAAGAGCTGGCAGTAGGCCAGGCAGCGCAGGAGCTAAGCTGAAAGTGGTTTCGTTGTTGGTTATTTCTCCTAACACCCACTAACCCCCCATCCAGGGAACGATAACGGCACAGCTGTGCGTGTCGCTCTGGAAAACACCTCCAAATCAAGTGTGAATGCCAACAGTGCGAAACAGCTCTCCAGTCAGAGGAATGTAGAGTATCATACGGCTTACAGTTACAGTTGTGGGAGGAAAATAGGTGTCTGTTGACAAAACTCAATTTACAAAAAAACATTAATCATTAGCCATCATAATTTAAGCCTATCTCAAATCTAGATTATTCAATAAATGACCAATATTGGTATAGATGTGAGACACCATACAATGACTAGATGAGAAAGTAACAGTGCCAAATCTAGCTATCCAATCAAAGTCTATTTCTTTTCACTGTATTTAGTAGTGAAATATAAAGAATGACCTAACAATAGAGCATTACCACATACCCCCCTTCACTTACAGACCACACACCAATATGATTAGCTGACCTTCACAATCAGTCAAAGGTGTACAGTTGGGGTCATCCGGTGGTTTCTTGTGATGGGCCAGGCGGAGAAAGGGAGAGTTGGGGAGAGGGTTGAGTCACTTCCTCTACAAAAAGTGAGAATATTTGCTTTCAGTCGCTAAGGAAATGACTGCATGGGCCTGGAGAGTTCACAGGCTGCACTTACATTTCTCTGCCTCTGCTTCTGTCCAGCACAGCGACATCCACTGCCAAGAAAGACACTTGCACAAAACACACTCTTATGCACTCACAATCGAATCAAACAAACACTCACAGAAGCGTACAAAAATAGAACCCAGTCGAGCTGTAACACACCTACTCAAGCACATTCACTCACACCCCAAACACTCAAACTAGATGCACACACAGCTGTTGTCCACTGCCTCCCTCCCAAACTAAACTAATACCCAACTCAGAGCCCAGTCCTGCTTTTTACATTAGAACAGGAGAGAGGTACTCACAGACTAGACTGATGGGAAATGGAGAGTAAGGAATACAATAACACAATCAGGGTACAGCCACCTGCACATAGTGCGGACAGAAGAAGACTATCAAAGGTCTGATTACTGACTGCCACGAATTTCAAGAATGAGGGAGTCACAGCTATAGAAAGGGGGGGGGGGGGGGGTATACATCAATGCCTAATTTCTTTAGTCCCATGGAGGCCAAAGGAATTCCACTTATTATAAATTGCCCCCTTTGTAAACGCAATGGTTATTACTTACAGACCAAGTAGTAAGTCTACTGTGACTGTCATTACAACAACCCATATTCCTCTTCCATATCAAGACAATCCTCGCGTGAGATAGCAGTGAATGCCAGAACACCACCAGACTGGGTCAGTGGTACCAGTGGGACAGACAGTAAGACCACAGGGCTGTGGCAGGGTGGAGGCTGTGGGCTTACAGACATCACTGAGGCATTTCAGTGGGACTGGATAAACAAGGAGGGACTGCTGTGCGTAAGTCCGAGGTGGGATGGAAGTGTTTGGCTGTGGTTGGCAGGGTTTTTCTATTTATCTAACCTTTGTATGCTACTGGTTTTCCATGGGCCTGATTATGTTAAATATGGTGCTTCTCCAGTCATATCCTGTGACCCAGTCTACTAGCATGTCATCAACGTTTATGACAAGGATCCTGTGGAAAAAGCAGGGAGTGTGTGGCTGTTTTCTGTGTGCATGAGACTGTCATTATAATCAATCCATAGGGGAGGGGGGGGTTGTGTGTTTGTCATTGTTTGTGAGTAGTCTGTGGGTGAGGGTGTGTCAGCCAGGCCATATCCGTCAGGGAGGGGAGCAGGGTCACCACTTTGGTTGCATGTGTGGAAACCGAGAGTGGATCAGAAATACAGGGCTGCCCGCCACCACAACACCAGTCTGACCACACCAGAGAGACCACAGGATGCTGTGTTCAACTCTGCCTCTGTTAACCAGGAACATCTTACATTTAATGTGCCTGAGCTCCACTGTTGACTTGAAATTGTAACACCACTAGTCCTCATCAACATTGTGGAAAATATATATTGCAAGCTCAAGCCCTCATAGCAAGATCAATACATATTATCTTATTGATTACATACAATAACAATGACTAAGAGGCCACAATATCAACAAAGGCCCTTTAATAGGTAACATTAAGACAAAGTAACTGGATGCATCAGATGGGTGAAAAATACATTTTAAACAGGAGGACAAGTCATAACAAAGTCATGTTCTTGAACATTTCATACCAAAGACTTAGCAGGAAGAAAAATATAACAATTTGTTCAATATTGGCGTGCAAAAATAACCACTGAATGCGGTACATGACCCTGTTACCTTGGGTCCAGAGAACCCACTACGTATGCTGGATGTAACTCCAGCTGTGCATTTTAAAGCATATTTTCAATATTGTCAACAGTAATGTACATTTTCCATAATTGCAGATGGACCAAGTCTGGTTCACAAGGATCATACGCTGGGAAAGAGATTGACAGCTTTAAAAGGCTGAAATTTGAAGTGTACTCTGCTATGCTCTGATCAGACAGACACTCCTTCAGATAGAGATGGTTCCCCTTTTCTGTCTGAATGGGACAATCAATACCAGGAAGAATTGCAAGTGATTACATATTTACATTACATAGCGGCATTAATAGTTAAAGGTACATTCAGCAATATGACATGACTATTAGTAACAACTTCTGACAAAAACAAAGAGAGTAGGAAGCAAGAGGCTAATGTGCGCAGCATTACCACACAGCTATCACGTTGCATGAAAGAGGGATTTCCCGGCTGGTACATATATGCAGCTGTTTATCAGTATCTGTGTGGGGTAGGTGCTAGTAAAGCCTTGCACTCTCTCTGAAGTTGCAGTTGTTTATGGTAATGTCACAATGCTGAATCTCTGTTTAATGTCACCATGGCGGTGGCAATAATAGTAGCAAATTAACTGTTGTTAAATTTCCATTAAATGGTCTTTGGACATGGTTGCATAAAACTCCATTCAATCTCAAAATACATATGACGAGCACCTTACAGGATTTGTATTTCCAGCGGACACATGGCTGTTATACACTAGAGCTGTGTTTGAAAACCCATACTAACATACTGTATACTACATACTTAATGAGTATATACTACATACTATTAGTTCATTTTAGTATACTGTAAACGAACGGTATCCTTTCAGTTGAGTGTACTAGCGCTTCGCCTGTCTACTGAAAGTTGATGCTTTTGTTACGCAAGTTCTTGCTATCTTGTTAGCAGCCAACTAACGTTAGGTAGCTAGCTAGATAACATACCAGTACATACAAGCAACTGTGTAATGATACGCTATGCAGTTCGTAATTTGAAAAGTAATTACTTTATTACATTGGTCAACATTTTCTTAACATTTGTCATAATTAGTTAAAGCAATGAATTTGTTTCCGCTCTCGTCGGACTTCAGCTGCCTATTTTCCTACATTTTCTTCAAATCTGAAAATGTTGTGAAGCTACACCCATTTCCTGAAGAATTGCATTATGGGCCCTAAAAGCACGGAAATAGTGTCCACAGCTTGTATACTTCGTATTTTGGCAAATGTAGTACAACATTCGGGAACTTTTGGCATTCTTACTATATCCATACTATGACCAATAAGCATACTACATACTCAATTTACGTCACAAATATGTTTAGTATGAGTATTCAAACACAGTTTAGGTAGGTTGTTGGAGTTGTATAGGAGGGTCATTAGCAATGAGAGAAGGGGGGAACATGATACATAGGTACATTTCATATTATATAAACTACTTTCACATTTCTAAGATTATAAAGCACTAAAGGATAGATATGTCAAAGGGTCAGACAGGCACATGAAGTGTCTCTGAAATGAACAGGCTACCCTGGTCACTGGACAACACTAAGGGTGTAGATAGATAGCCTGTTTCTCAGGGAAGGAATGGAGACTTCCTCACACAGTACAGTAATGGAATAGGAAGACTCTTTAAACGTCATGTTCTAATGCTGTAGGCAGTAGACAGAAGGATGACACCATCCTACACACAGTCCACATCGTCCCCTTCGGCTCCCCACTCATCAAACCTCATCTGAGGGGAGGGGGCAGCAGGGTGGAGGCTGTTGATGTTGTTCAGGGCGTCTGGGTCCGGGTCGTCGCCCATGCCTGCCTCCATGTGAACAGACTCTTCACGGTGAGTGCGGACATGCTTGCGCAATGCCGCCGGCTCCTTGAAAGTGCGGTTGCAGAAGGGGCAGCTGCAGGGTTTCTCTCCGGTGTGGATGCGCTGGTGGTGCTTCAGGTGCTGCAGTCGGCTCAGACGCTTGCCACAGATGGCACACACATAGGGCTTGTCACCAGTGTGGGTGCGCTGGTGCTTGCGCAGGCCGTCTAGGTGGCGGAAGATTTTAGGGCAATCAGAGCAGGAATAGGGCTTCTCGCCGGTGTGAATGCGAAGGTGGGTTTTCAGGGCCCCCGACTCACGGAAGCGGCGGCCACACACCCCACATGGGTAGGGCTTCTCTCCTGTGTGGATACGGATGTGCTTCTTCAGGCTGGAAATGAGGCGGAAGGTCTTCCCACACTCCAGACAATGGTGGGGGCGATCTGTGTCTGGGTCTCCTGGAGAGGTGGATGGTCCTGCTGTCTCTCCTGCCCTACCTGGGGACATGTCACTTCCTACTGCTCCAGGGGACCTCAACACCGCTTTCTGTCCTGCCAGTCCCCCCTGAGCCGGACCAAAGGTAGCAGCACGTGGCCGCGTGGGTTTTGGGTGGCGGAGAGAGTAGCTGCTGGAGCGCAATGACCCCTCCTGCTCCACCACATGGATGTATCCCAGATCACCCACATTCGAGGCAGTCTGCTCACCACCAGCACCCCCGGCGCTCCTCAGCCCTGGGCCTCTACTGCAGGCCTGCCCTGGACCTGAACTTGGACCTGGCCCCTGCTCTTCTTTGATCTCAAACCTTGGTCCTACTGCTTGGGTCCCCTGCTGCCGCCTCTCATCTGTTTAGTACAAAACAACAGAAAGGGATGTTAGAAGCACATAGACATTCCATGTTTCCATTAATTCTAAATGAATGGCATGGAGCTACAACAAATTTGTAATGATATTCTCTCTTTTTATATCTACGTATACACATTGGATTGCCTTATGACAAATAGGAATAATTTACCTGGCCGGCTGGGGTCGGAGCAGATGTTAGGTGCGTTGGCAGCATAGGAGTCCATAGAATGGTTGGTCACAGAGCCATCTGATTGGATTGAGAGCTGACACATTTTATAGTCATCCCTGGAGTCATAACCATGCAGAGACTCACTGAGAGAGCCACCCATCTCTAGGTCGACCCCGGAAACACACCGGCCATCCGCACCGTTCACATTACGGTGGCTCTGGCGGTCCCTGTCCATAGAGCCAATAGATGTGAGAGACGGGGCGAAAACCGACTGACCCATGGTCTGTGCACCAGGGAAAGGAATTTGCAACTGGTCAATTAACTTTTGGGCGCTGCTAAGGCATTCCTGTAAAGTCCTCAATTCCACTTTGAGTCTTTCGTTCTCCTGCTCCTTGTTAACCAGCTCTTGTTGGGTCTCGTTTAGTACAAGTACTACTTCGCCCAAGAGGGTATCCACAGCAGCGGATAACGTGGTTTGAATGGTCGGGGCTAGACGTGTCTTCAGTGAGGATACAGTCATGTTGCCCTGGCATGCTTGGTGCCCATACTCAGCCTTCCCTACTTTACGATCATAACAAGGCTCAGTCCCGGATCTGTTTGGGGCGTTGATTATACTTTGTTTACGATTAGCACCACCGGTTGTGCTATTGCTACTCAAATGAGAATCCATGCCGCTATTACAATTTCCTCGCCTGCATGTCATAGCTAGGTAGTTACTACGGTGACCAGCTAGCGCCGCCTGAGAAGAACGCAACTTCAGAAGCTAGCAAATTCGTTCGAACTAGCTATTAGCTAGTTAGTCTAACGTGAAAGAGAAGTAGCTAGCCTTAAGCAGTCCTACCTACCTGTCATTATCATAGTGATCCCAATGCGTCAACTTAGTTATTGACAAGTTCGCTAGCTAGCTCACTGACGTTAGTTAAGCCCGAAAAAAATAACTAGCTGGCTAGCTACGTTAGCACTGCAGGCAAGCTAACGTTAGTTGACTCCGTGCTGCTAGCTAGAAAGCCAAATATACTGACGATGATGAATGAAAATGTTCAGCCATATTCAGTAACATAAGTTTGTTATTACTATAACGTCATATTAATAGCGTGTCTGGAGTAAACTTGCACGGTTATATAAAATATAGATATGCCACTCGCAATGCCTACATCGGCTCGACGTCCATCTTCTAGGTAGCGTAGGGGCGTTTCACCGTCGCACATGAATGACGTGTCCTCTGGTAGATCTTCTTCTTATTATTTTTCTTCAATGAGGTTTAACGGCGGTTGGCATCCAATTTGTTGCATTAACGCCACCTACTATACTGGAGTACAACTCCCTTATCTTTCCTTGAAAAATAAAATCAAACAAAGCAAAGAAATATCCTACCATCTAACACTACACTCACAACTTCAAAACTAATAATAATAATTAACCCCACCCTTCTCCACTATTTAAATATACTCACTCCTACCTCATGCCCTCAACCTGAAATGATGGGACATCACCACTTAACACTCCCTGTAACTCTTCTGCTGTCAGGTCTCACACACCCAAATATCTCTCTGCAGCTGCCACCACAATCTCAATTTTCTTCGATTTGCGTTCCATCCCTGCAGTACAATTAATAACCATTGCTATAAACGCTAAAAACCCAATCTTACAGAAACATATATCACTTGCTTGCCTATCCCACTGTATTGGTATATATCTCCTACTCTCACCACCCCCCCGCATATGCCTCCGCATATGACAACTTCTTCTCTACTCTTACCCTGGAAACCTCAACCTGCTTCTCTCGCACTGGACATGTCTGATCCCCAGCCCCATGGCCACCCCTACAATTAGCACATACCACTACTTTCCCCACTGCTTCACACTCCTTAGTCTCATGCCCTTCTGCACACTTCTCACACCTTGGAATCTCCCTCCTACATACTGCTGCCACATGCCCATAAGTTTGACACCTGTAACATCGTAACGTACTCGGCACATACGCTCGCACAGGATAACTTATATATCCTAACTTCACTTTATCCGGCAAAGACTCAACTTCAAAACTCAAAAGAACAGACAATGACTCTTCTGTTTCCCCACTCTCGCCACCCTGTTTTTATGTCGTTATCACTAGACCACTTCTGGTTACCCTCACCGATTCCACTATACCCAACGCTTTTTTCACCGATCTTGAAACCACAAATGGATCAGCCAAAAGGCAAGAATCCACTTTTTCCACAAACTTCACTCCTACTGTCACAGACTCATCTTTATCCTGACCCTCTGCGCAAGCCTCTGGCTCCGAGCACTTCACCACACCTACAACCTTCGATACTTCACCCTCTTCCATTTCTACTCCTGTCTTCAGCTCACTTTGCTTACATTTCCTACCACTCTTCTTTAACGAACCTTCTCCCTTCGCCATTTTTTCCTGACTCAAACTCACAGTCTTCCTCCCTCTCTCTCTTAGACCTCCTCTGCCTCTCTTTTTCCATCCATTCCTCCTCATTCATCCAAGTATACGTCTCCTTATGATAATACTGCATTTCTCCTAACCAATATCAATTTCTTGCCTTCTCAAAGGACTCCATTTTCCCCCTCCTTTCCCTTCCGGCGTCTATTCTATCCTCGACCTCACAGTCCACAATGATCTCTTCATTGCTCCTCCTCTGGACTTGTGTCAACATCTTGGCATTCGTCTTCTATCTGAAAATAGTTGGTCCGCCACATAGTTCCCAATCCGACCCTCCTGCTCCGGCTTCTTCTTCTTCTTCTTCTGTGGGTTTTATGGCGGACTTCATCCAAAAGTTGTATTGCCGCCACCAACTGGACGATTTAAAACCAAAAGATAAATAAATAAAAATAAATCCATAATTAATAGTGATTCTAACAATCCACCCTAATACAAATAGTACATTGCCAAAACAAAGAAAACTCCCACTTCTCCCTTCTTTTAGTTCTCCATGTCTCCCTTCTCAGGCTCTAGGTCCTGAGAAGGTGGTACGGCTTTTGCTAATATTCCATGTAACTCCTTTGCTGTGAAATCTTTCAGCCCCAGGAACCGCTCCGCCAAAATCACTATGATTTCAATCTTCCTAGATCTTTTCTCCACCTTGGCAGTGCCATTTATCATCATTGCGATAAAGGCCACAAAGTCCACCTTTTTAACCTTTAAAATGTCAGGATCCTCTTGGTGTAAGACAATCCCTGCAGCCTGCAGTGAAGGCCTATCCACTACCATGGACTCTTCTGGTGCAACCTTCAAACCCTCAACCCTTTTCACAGCTTCTGCATATGAAATGCTCTGTACAACCCTGACTTTGGCCACCTCATTCTCCTTTACCCTTGTGGGGCATTCAGAAGACGTGGCTTCATGATTCCCACCGCAATTACATGTCACATTTTCTTCACTTTTACAACACATAATATGATATTTTCCACATCTTGTACATCTCGGCTTCTCCCATCTGCAAACACTTTCTACATGACCAAAAGCTTTACAATGTTCACACTGCATTGTTCTTGGGATAAATGCTCTAACTCTGTAGTTAATATACCCTAACCGCACTTCATTAGGGAGAGACTCAATTTCAAAAAACTAAAGAACAGATAAACGCTTCACTTTTTCCCCATTCACCACTCGATTCATCCGACGTGCTTCAATCACTCCAGGAATATTTTTAATCTCTTCCAAATCAACTTCCCACGAAACGCCAGAGGGGTTTGTATCATTTGTATCATTTGATTTACACAACATGCCTACCACTTTGATGATGCAAAATATTTTATAAGACAAAAAAACAGAAAACTTCAGCATGCAAAACTATTCACACCCCCCAAAGTCAATACTTTGTAGAGCCACCTTTTGCAGCAATTACAGCTGCAAGTCTCTTGGGGTATGTCTCTATAAGTTTGGCACATCTAGCCACTGGGATGGTGTTCTCAGGGCGGTGTTGAGTTTGCGCCAGACATAGCGTTTTCCTTGATGGCCAAAAAGCTCAATTTAGTCTCATCTGACCAGAGTACCTTCTTCCATATGTTTGGGGAGTCTCCCACATGGCTTTTGGCGAACACTAAACATGTTTGCTTATTTTTTTCTTTAAGCAATGGCTTTTTTCTGGCCACTCTTCCATAAAGCCCAGCTCTGTGGAGTGTACGGCTTAAAGTGGTCCTATGGACAGATACTCCAATCTCCGCTGTGGAGCTTTGCAGCTCCTTCGGGGTTATCTTTGGTCTCTTTGTTGCCTCTCTGATTAATGCCCTCCTTGCCTGGTCCGTGAGTTTTGGTGGGCGGCCCTCTCTTGGCAGGTTTTTTGTGGTGCCATATTCTTTCAATTTTTTAATAATGGATTTAATGGTGCTCCGTGGGATGTTCAAAGTTTGCAATATTTTTTTATAACCCAACCCTGATCTGTACTTCGCCACAACTTTGTCCCTGACCTGTTTGGAGAGCTCCTTGGTCTTCATGGTGCCGCTTGCTTGGTGGTGCCCCTTGCTTAGTGGTGTTGCAGACTCTGGGGCCTTTCAGAACAGATGTATATATACTAAGATCATGTGACAGATCATGTGACACTTAGATTGCACACAGGTGGACTTTATTTAACTAATTATGTGACTTCTGAAGGTAATTGGTTGAACCAGATCTTATTTAGGGGCTTCATAGCAAAGGGGGTGAATACATATGCACGCACCACTTTTCCGTTATTTATTTATTTCATTTCACTTCACCAATTTGGACTATTTTGAGTATGTCCATTACATTAAATCCAAATAAAAATCAATTTAAATTACAGGTTGTAATGCAACAAAATAGGAAAAAGGCCAAGGGGGATGAATACTTTTGCAAGGCACTGCAAACAACTCCAATTCTCCTTGATTCTACCGCCATTGTACTCAGATTCCACTTCATCATTCACTTCCGCCATCTTCCCTCTGGTAGATGTTCTGGGGTGTAGTCATTCTGCTGATTCTGTTGCAAAACGTTTAGTCTGTTGCAAAACGTTTTGAACAGAAACCGTTTACTCCAAACGGAAAACGCAAACGAGAATTTTAATTTGACAAATGTAAGGTAGGTCCCTCCCTGTTTTGTTCTGTTTGCTCCTGTTTGGTTCTTAACCTCTACGGGATCGGTGTCCCATATACGGGACGGTTGAGCTAACGTGAGCTAATGTGATTAGCATGACTGTTGTAAGTAACAGCAAACTTTCCACAATAATAGACATATCTTATATGGGCAGAAAGCTTAAATTCTTGTTAATCTAACAGCACTGTCCAATGTACAGTAGCTATTACACTGAAAAAAATACCATGCTATTGTTTGAGGAGAGTGCACAACAAAAAAACGTATCACGGCAACTGGTTTGATACATTCACCTCTGAAGGTTTATAATGTACTTACGTTCAGTAATCTTGCTCTGATTTGTCATCCTAAGGGTCCCAGACAGAAAATGTAGCGTAGTTTTGTTTGATAAAATCCATTTTTATAATCAAATGTAGGAACAGGGTTCTACAGTTTGAACCCCTGCTGTCTCTGGCTCCACACCCACCCCGCCCGGCCATCTACAGTGGGGGAAAAAAGTATTTAGTCAGCCACCAATTGTGCAAGTTCTCACACTTAAAAAGATGAGAGAGGCCTGTAATTTTCATCATAGGTACACGTCAACTATGACAGACAAATTGAGAGAAAAAAAATCCAGAAAATCACATTGTAGGATTTTTAATGAATTTATTTGCAAATTATGGTGGAAAATAAGTATTTGGTCACCTACAAACAAGCAAGATTTCTGGCTCTCACAGACCTGTAACTTCTTCTTTAAGAGGCTCCTCTGTCCTCCACTCGTTACCTGTATTAATGGCACCTGTTTGAACTTGTTATCAGTATAAAAGACACCTGTCCACAACCTCAAGCAGTCACACTCCAAACTCCACTATGGCCAAGACCAAAGAGCTGTCAAAGGACACCAGAAACAAAATTATAGACCTGCACCAGGCTGGGAAGACTGAATCTGCAATAGGTAAGCAGCTTGGTTTGAAGAAATCAACTGTGGGAGCAATTATTAGGAAATGGAAGACATACAAGACCACTGATAATCTCCCTCGATCTGGGGCTCCACGCAAGATCTCACCCCGTGGGGTCAAAATGATCACAAGAACGGTGAGCAAAAATCCCAGAACCACACGGGGGGACCTAGTGAATGACCTGCAGAGAGCTGGGACCAAAGTAACAAAGCCTACCATCAGTAACACACTACGCCGCCAGGGACTCTAATTCTGCAGTGCCAGACGTGTCCCCCTGCTTAAGCCAGTACATGTCCAGGCCCGTCTGAAGTTTGCTAGAGTGCATTTGGATGATCCAGAAGAGGAATGGGAGAATGTCATATGGTCAGATGAAACCAAAATAGAACTTTTTGGTAAAAACTCAACTCGTCGTGTTTGGAGGACAGAGAATGCTGAGTTGCATCCAAAGAACACCATGCCTACTGCGAAGCATGGGGGTGGAAACATCATGCTTTGGGGCTGTTTTTCTGCAAAGGGACCAGGACGACTGATCCGTGTAAAGGAAAAATGAATGGGGCCATGTATTGTGAGATTTTGAGTGAAAACCTCCTTCCATCAGCAAGGGCATTGAAGATGAAACGTGGCTGAGTCTTTCAGCATGACAATGATCCCAAACACACCGCCCGGGCAACGAAGGAGTGGCTTCGTAAGAAGCATTTCAAGGTCCTGGAGTGGCCTAGCCAGTCTCCAGATCTCAACCCCATAGAAAATCTTTGGAGGGAGTTGAAAGTCCGTGTTGCCCAGCGACAGCCCCAAAACATCACTGCTCTAGAGGAGATCTGCATGGAGGAATGGGCCAAAATACCAGCAACAGTGTGTGAAAACCTTGTGAAGACTTACAGAAAACGTTTGACCTGTGTCATTGCCAACAAAAGGTATATAACAAAGTATTGAGAAACTTTTGTTATTGACCAAATACTTATTTTCCACCATAATTTGCAAATAAATTCATTTAAAAATCCTACAATGTGATTTTCTGGATTTTTGTTCCTCATTTTGTCTGTCTTAGTTGACGTGGTACCTATGATGAAAATTACAGGCCTCTCTCATCTTTTTAAGTGGGAGAACTTGCACAATTGGTGGCTGACTAAATACTTTTTTCCCCCACTGTAGATGTGTGAAAGTTAGTGTATAAGCTAATGATCCATCATGTATGCCATTCCTGGGAGTGTGTAAACCTGCATTTAGTATTACCATATCATTTTTGTATGTTCTCACTCCAATTTAGCTCCAGTAGTGCTCACTTCACTAACTCAGGGCATGCCCGGCCCAGCATACATTTGTAGTCTACTTTTGTGCTGTTATAGCCCCTTGCTTTAGCTACTGTCATGGAGTTCGCTAAATATTTTCATAAAGAAACTTGATAGAACACACAGGTGCTAAATCAAGGTGACTTAAAAAGATGAGGACGAAGAGCAAGAGCGGGAGTGCGGGGTGATGTAGTGTCCACAACTAAAGAATCATTGTGGAATCTAAAATGACACATATCCCGAAAGCATGACGGTGTACTTACTACGTGCACATGCTAAAAGAAAGGACTGAGGTGGGTAGATAACTAAGTGTGTCATTGTAGCAAAGTATTTATAAACTAAAAATCAGATCTCTTAAACGTTTTGTTCATTTTTGTTCTATTATCTATACAATAGGCCATAACTGATTTTTTACAATAGGCCTGGCATATTCCCATGTTCAAGGAGCTTTCTGTTTTAAATTTGGGTTATTTTGCCTAAAAATCTTTAGGCCTACCTATAGAAAAATAACAAAAACAACTCTGCAACTCTGCCCAGCCTGGCAAGAGTGGCCAAAAGGGTGGTCAGCATCCCCAGTGGCTCTGCAGGGGTGGAGAGGATATTCTCCGCTGCTGGCCTGCTCTCCAGTACCATCGCATGAGCCTGAAGCCACAGACTGGCCAAACTCCTGTTTCTAAAAATGAATTCTAAAAATGAATTCAAAGGCACTAATAAGGCATTTTTCGTTTAATTTTTATTTAATTCCAAGTAAGTCACAGCCTATATGCGCAATTTATAGACTATAATGATTTAATACAGCGAAATGTTGTTTACAGCGAAATGTTGTTTAAATGCTGAGCTCTTTATGTCCCTACCAGCCTAGTGTGTCGCACTCGCAAATGCTTCACAATGTATTTCTTTGTAGGCTATAGCCTTGAAATAATTGAAATAATATAGACAAAATAATTCATTTTCCTTCTTAGGCTCCCTGTCTGGCTCCTGGCCTATTTAGAGTGTTTATATGCTATTTAATATGACATGTAGCCTATTTGAAATGTATACTACTTACATTCACCTTTTCATGTTTATTCAAATACTTTTCATTCAAATCCATATGGTTTGGTTTTAATACTTCAAAACCAAATGGTAGGTCCAGGTAGTCACAAAAATAGATGGGTGTTGGTTAAATTGTGATTTTAATGAATGGAGCAAATTTGGAGAAGCAGTTTTTTTTTTCCTGTGAGCCCGTGCGGTTTTTAGCGGAGCTGTTGGAAAGGACATGGAGTGCTGGAGCGCTCCATGAGCGATGAGCTGGATTTCCAACCATGCAACTTTGCTCACATGCTCTGCCTCCAACATCATTTTAGAGAATTTGGCAGTACTTCCAACTGCAGACCATATGTAATGGGGCTGAGGAGTATTTCTGTCTGTAATAACACCATTCTGCCTGGCTCCCCAGTGGGTGGGCCTATGCCCTCCCAGACCCACCCCATGGCAGCGCCCCTGCCCAGTCATGGGAAATCCATAGATGAGGGCCTAATGAATTTATTCATATTGACTGATTTCCTTATATGAACTGTAACTCAGTAAAATCTTTGAAATTGTTGCATGTTGCGTTTATATTTTTGTTCAGTGTATATACACATCAATTACACAAAACACGAAAAGCAAAACACAATCATATGAAACAAACACATTCGTCAGTAAAAAAAGGCCCTTCAACATCCGCCTGAATTGCCCTAGAGGCACCAATGCCACCAACTTTAAAGCAGCAATCAGCAGTAGAAACAATAACAAAGTCCATCCCCGCCCCTGTTTCTGTAAAAAGCTGAGGAATGTGGCTGGAGAAATGTAACCACTCTCAAATTCATTGACAGAGCTAGGGATGCAAGGACTGACCATCCATGATATCGAAATGATAGTTTAAACCACGTTTTGAGGCAATATATTGTTTGTTTACATTGACTTTGTTGACAAGCATTGGAGAAAAAATACTTTATATTTTGGGTTCTGATGGGGTACGACAGTTGAACTAAGCTCATGAGGGCATTTATAAGTTATATTCTTAAAGGATCAATGGGTAGGCCTATATATAATTGAAGTCCAAAAATGGATGTAGCAACTGCAGATTGCCTCTTTAAGGAGTTTTGGAGCTCATTCCACATGAGAGGCGCAAAAAAACTAAACAAATATTTACCTAACTCGGTGGAGACACTGGGCACACTGGTTGAATCAACGTTGTTTCCAAGTAATTTCAATGAAATTACATTGAACCAATGTGGAATAGATGTTGAATTGATGTCTGTGCCCAGTGGGTACACACTGTTCTGTCCTTTAAATAACTTTCAAACCAGCAACACATAGCCTGGTCCAGGCCAATTAATCAAAGCCTCTGAATAATTATTGAGTGATCCACAGTATCGAAGGCTTTATACAGGTCAATAAAAATGGCCACATAGTGTTTCTTCTTATCCAATCAATTAAGAACATCATAATTTCAAGACATGGAATATGAGGGTGCAGTGAGATACCGATGGGTTGGACAATCATTTCTAAAAAATGTATACTTAAAAACCGGAAATCAACCAATCCTCCATCGTTAACACAATGGAAAGGTCAAATGCTTTATTATCTAAATGTTGAAAGTGCATGGGCGACTGAGAGAAACAAAATGGTGCAGTTTGAGGCCATGTGACAGAGAGTGATATGGGCGCTGGAGATGGGGGTGTGAGCAGGTGAGTCTGGACTGGGGTGATGTTGTGGATGTTTGTTTGCGTCTGTATGTTGTCGTTTGTATGTGGATGTTTTCTATTGTAAAAAAAAAATCATAAATAAAATCTTCAAAAATAAATGTAAAAGGATTAAGAAAATCACTTAAAACCAAAGAAGTAGCAGAGATGATACCTGACTAGTGTACATTTAGAATACATTTCGTAGTTAAAAAGGATCTAAGATGAGTATTTACCAAGGATTCTAGAATTTTTGCTAGGCAATAGAGTTTGGAATTGGGGCGATAATTATTTAGGTCACACGGGTCACCACCTTTGTGAAGAGGGAGTATATAGGCCACTTTCCAGACCCTGGGAATGGTACCAAAATCAATTGTAAGGTTAAAAATATGTGTTAAAGATTCTGCAATCAGAGGAGCAGAAAGCTGCAGCAAGAAAGGATCAAGCAACTCAGCCAAGTGGATTTTTTTGTACATCAATCTTGCTCAAGGCGTCTAGCACATCACCAATAGAAAGTTGTTGAAATGAAAGTAAAGATTCACTAGAAGCTGACAGAACTCCCATCGAGCTAACTAGAGGCTGGGCGAGGGGCAGGCAGTTGACTGGCTGACCAGGGTCAATTAAACCACAATTTCTTTCACCATTTCTGAGCATGCACCCACATGGGTGCGTGCTCAGCCCCCTCCTGTACTCCCTGTTCACCCATGACTACGTGGCCAAGCACGCCTCCAACTCAGTTCATCAAGTTTGCAGACAACACAACAGTAGCAGGTTTGATTACCAACAATGACAAGACAGCCTACAGGGAGGAGGTGAGGGCTCTCCAGAGGGTGGTCTGCCCAACGCATCACCGGGGCAAACTACCAGCCCTCCAGGACACCTACAGCACCCGATGTCACAGGAAGGCCAAAAAGATCATCAAGGACAACAACCACCCAAGCCACTGCCTGTTCACCCAGCTATCATCCAGAAGGCGAGGTCAGTACAGGTGCATCAAAGCTGGGACCGAGAGACTGAAAAACAGCTGCTATCTCAAGGCCATCAGACTGTTAAATAGCCTTCACTAGCACATTAGAGGCCACTTTAATAAATGGAACACTAGTCACTTGAATAATGTTTACATTACTCATCTCATATGTATATACTGTATTATATACTATTCTACTGTATCTTAGTCTATGCCGCTCTGACATTGCTCGTCCATATATTTATTTATATATTCTTAATTCCATTGCTTTACTTAGATTTGTGTGTATTGGGTATATGTTGTGAAACTGTTAGATATTACTTGTTAGATTTTACTGCACTGTCGGAGTTGGAAACATAAGCATTTCGCTACACCTGCAATAACATGTGCTAAACACGTGTATGTGACCAATAAAATTTGATTTGATTAGATAAAAGCCTGCCGAGATAAAATGCTGATTAAAAGCATCACTTATCTCATTTTCCTCAGTAATGATGCCAGAATCTGACACAACTTGCTAAGGCAGGGAAGGAGAGGAATTTCCCAGCTTCAGTGTATTAACATTTTAATTGTTTTATTTGACAGATCACCAGCAGAGTCTGCGATAGAACATAGAAAGTAGCTAGATTTAGCTTTCTTGATTGAAGAAGTGCATCTATTTCTCAATTGCATTAAAAGCTGCTAATCAGCTACATAGTCCGTTTTTCTAGCCTTGGCCCAGGCCTGATTTCTCATCATAACAGGATCTCAAACTTCTATAGAGAACCAATGATTTGTTTAAAGGGAGTTGTTTGTCTGCCAGAGAGAGAGAGAAATAGATGAGACCAACTCTAGAGCTAATTCAGGGTCAGGCATGCAGCTGATAGAGGATGGGGCAGAGGAATACATATCATGAAGAAAAGCTTGTAGGGAATAAAATGAAAAACTATCTTCATAATTATACAAGGATCAGTGTTAATCTGTTTGGTATCTCTTATACATTCAATAGGACAGTGATTACTTAGATCGTTAGCAAAGACACCACTGGACAAGTACTTGTGGGGGCTATTTGTCAGAATATTATCAATCAGTGAGGAGTTTGCTGGATTTTAAACATTAATCAGTGTGGGTTTTGCAATCAGTTGAGCCTGGTTAAAGTCAAGACAAATATTCTTAAAATGGTCTGAGGCCGGGTTAAGCCAATCTAAGTTAAAATTCCCTAAAATGACTAATTCAGATGACAGAAAAGGTTTTACAGACTTAGAAATAGTACAAATAATACTTAGAAATAGCAACGGATCATGTATTTTGGCTTATGGCCACATCTATAACCAAAAGCTCACATTTTGGGGGACAGAGATAGTTAACAGAGATAGAGTTGATTTCACATATGTAGTCACCCCTCCTCCTTTTTTCAGTCACACCTGAGATGTTGTAATCAGCTATGTCAATGTCCTTATTCAGGGTCAAGCTATTTCCCCAAGTCTTTGTGAGAACCAAAATATCCGGGCTTGTGTCATGCACCCAGATATCAATAACCTACTGGGCACACACTGGTTGAATTAACGTTGTTTCCATGTAATTTCAATGAAATTACGCTGAACCAACGTGGACATTAAATTAACATCTGTGCCTAGTGGGAAGGTCCTATCATTTCAGATCCACACATCAAAGAGGTAGGGCGGCTAGGGCCTGAAGGCCTAAAAGCGGGTAGGGGGTATGGGCCGGGCTAGGAACATAAAGAGATCTCAGAAATCTCTTTATGTTCCTAGGGGCTGGGTAGGGACGGAAATGGAACTGTGCTCACCCAGTAAATTAGTTTTCCACAGTCTCAAGCGTTTCTCAACAGAAACATAGGTAGGAATAAGGTAGGTAGGCCAGGCTTGTAAACCATCTTTGATGCTACTGTTCTCTCTATGTGATTTAACTGACTTTGTTCTGCTCTGTATGCACATCCGCAGCTAACATTTCCCATTTTAAGCTCCAAGCCGACACAAAAAGCACATTAAAGACACTTTGTAATCAATTTTAATGTTAAAAACCAATTAAACGATTAATTTACCAACAAAAGAGAAAGACTCATGTTGTTAACACAAAAACACACACTGGTTAAACCAATCCAGTTATTTATTTATCAACAGTGTTGTGGACTCACAGTAGGCCTATGCTACGGGTGAAACCTAATGGGGACCAAAATAAACAAACACATTTTAAGGTGACAGCATGGTTTAATTAGAAAATTAGGTTAAAACCAAATAAAATTATACATTTTTAAACTGCATTCAAAATAGAGGAGCACCAGCTATGTTTCACGGGAAAAAATATACAAGACTCAATAGGCCTACGTGTAAGAACATATTCATATCAGGGCAGATCCTGAACATCAGAACATTAAAACACTAGAATGTTCCAATCACCCCTAGTATTCCACGTGCTTTGGTTTTCTTTTACCTCTGGTCTGTTTGGTGGGGTTTTTAGGTGTGTGTCTGACAGAGAAGTCTGAGGTCTCTTCAGAGTCTAACTGCTCCCTCTTCATCTTAGATTGTCTTTTCGCCGACTTCTTGTGGTGGTAGAGTGTGTGGCCAGGTGGTTAGTGAGATTGTCTTTGAGGCGGAAGTGCCTGCCACACTGAGGGAAGGCAAAGAAAGGGCTTCTCACCTGTATGAATAGTCTTGTGCGAAGACAGTGCTGTGGGTGTCTAGCCTCACAATCTGCACTGATAAGGTCTGTTTCCTGTGTGCATGTTCATGTGATATTCCCAAAGGTTATTTGCCTAAAACCCTTGCCACACTCTAGACAGATGGTCTCTCTTACTACTGTGACTTATGGACATGTGTAGGTTGCGAAGACCTGCGGTGCGATAAGCTTTGCCGCACTCCTCATAAGGGAAATGTAGATGTTTTACAGCTGTACCTGGCATTGGTAATGAGGGTTCTGTTGCATTTGACTGAGATCCCAGGTCTGACTGGGAAATGTCTGTATGATGAGACTGAGTAGATGTATACAAGACAGATATACCTTCTTGCTGCTGTGGATTACGGTCTGATCTCTGGTTTGTATTTGATACTTTGACCATAGGGATGGGTCACCTACTCTCAGTCCTCAATGACAGCATTTTCTTGGAGGTTTCAGGCTGATGATGGTTGTTTTCTATCATTGATGGGCATAGAGATGCTAAATGTTTGGCTTCAAGTCCTTTTTTCATTTTTGATGTCCACCATTTCACGTTTCACATAGTGAGTTGCTGTAGAGTTTTTCACACTTCGTTCTTCAGCAGGTTTCACTGGGTACACATTTCCCTCTCAAGATTAGGCACCACCTTTTTCTGTTCTGCAAAATAACATGCCCAAATAGGATCCTCGACTTCCATTTTAGATTTTTTTATTTTTGTTATTGACACCCACAGGAGCATTTTCTAAGGACTGCTTTTTGACTGGGATGGTGCTTGTTTGAACTTGAGTCATGCCTGATTCAATCTGAAAATCATACATGACCAAAAGTATGTGGACACCTGCTCATGGGCATTAATATGGAGTTGGTCCCCCCTTTGCTGCTATAACAGCCTTCACTCTTCTGAGAAGGCTTTCCACTAGATGTTGGAACATTGCTGCAATTCAGCCACAAGAGCATTAGTGAGGTCGAGCACTGATGTTGGGAGATTAGGCCTGGCTCGCAGTCGGCGTTCCAATTCATCCCAAAGGTGTTCGATGGAGTTGAGGTCAGGACTCTGTGCAGGCTAGTCAAGTTCTTCCACATCGATCTCAACAAACCATTTCTGTATGAACCTCGCTTTGTGCACGGGGGCATTGTCATGCTGAAACAGGAAAGGGCCCTCCCCAAACTGTTGCCACAAAGTTGGAAGCACAGAATCATCTAGAATGTCATTGTATGCTGTAGCGTTAAGATTTCCCTTCGCTGGAACTAAGGGGCCTAGCCCAAACCATGAAAAACAGCCCCAGACCATTATTCCTCCTCCACCAAACTTTACAGTTGGCACTATGCATTCGGGCAGGTAGAGTTCTCTTTGCATCCGCCAAACCCAGATTCGTCCGTCGGACTGCCAGATGATGTGATTCAGATGGTGTGATTCATCACTCCAGAGAACGTGTTTCCACTGCTCCAGAGTCCAATGGCAGCAAGCTTTACACCACTCCAGCCGACGCTTGGCATTGCGCATGGTGATCTTAGGCTTGTGTGTGGCTGCTCGGCCATGGAAACCCATTTCATGAAGCTGCCGACGAACAGTTATTGTGCTGACGTTGCTTCCAGAGGCAGTTTGGAACTCGGTAGTGAATGTTGCAAATTATTTTTACGCGCTACGCGCTTCAGCACTCGGCGGGCCCGTTCTGTGAGCTTGTGTGGCCTACCACTTCTTGGCTGAGCCGTTGTTGCTCCTAAACATTTCCACTTCACAATAACAGCCCTTACAGTTGACCGGGGCAGCTCTAGCAGGGCAGAAATTGGACAAACTGACTTGTTGGAAAGGTGGCATCCTATGATGGTGCCATGTTGAAAGTCACTGAGCTCTTCAGTAAGGCCATTCTACTGCCAATGTTTGTCTATAGAGATTGCATGGCTGTGTGCTCGATTTTATACACCTGTCAGCAACGGGTATGGCTGAAATAGCCGAATCCACTAATTTGAAGGGGTGTCCGCATACTTTTGCATATATAGGATCCTCAACTTTTATCTCTTGTCAGGCTAGAGGAAACACAGGAACACCCCCCATTATGGCTGCTGGTGTCTAGTTAGGTGGTAACATTGCCTCTGGATCCACCTCGTTCCCTAACCCCCGAGCTCCTCTCCTTGAACCTCAAGGGCTGCAAACAGGGTCCAGTCTCCAGTAGTCAAGGATCTCCTATACATCCAGAGACACACCTAGACACTCATCTAATGTTAAATGTCCCAGTGTTTGAGGCACTGGCTCAGCTCTCACTGACAGGCTTTAAGGAAACAGGATGTCCAAGGTGGTCCATCTGTACTTCCTAATGGGAATCACCTCCTCCAGAGATATCATTCTGGTCCTCACAGCAGTGTGCTTACCTGCTAAGTGAGATAAAGGGGGAGTGGTCATTAAATCATAATTAAAGGGTCAATCTGCAGTTCAAACAACAACAAAGCAGCCACCACACCACAGTCTTGGTTAGCAGCTGATGAATGGGGTTGGGGTTCATATTTTGAGGCTATGCAGTGTTTGTTTACCATTACATTGTTTACAAACAATGGAGTTAAAAACAGCTTATATTTTGGGTTCTGGTGGAGTACAAATGTTATGCTCATGAGGCATTTAGAAGTTCATTGTTCAAGAAAATGAATTATGTGTGAAATGGCGGTGAAAACGATTTTATGTGCAAATATTGATATAATAACCATCATATCGAAGTAAACTTGGAGTGATGCAGTTTATTAGGCTACAGATTAAATAAATGGTGAAGAAAGTGCAAGGTGATGAGCTTGATGCTTCTTTCCAATATTCTTGTGACATGATGATCAATGCTTGGCTACCATTTGACAAATAAAAATAGTCTCGCTCTTTTGTCCACATTTCATGTGTTTCTTTGCCTATCCCAGCTCCCCCCGAGTGGGGTCACGGCCTGTCATTATCAACAGTGATTCTGGAGCTATTAGGGTTAAGTGCCTTGCTCAAGGGCACAGACAGATTGTTCACCTTGTCTGCTTAGGGATTCGAACTATCAACCTTTCAGGTTACTAGCCCAGCGCTAAAACTGCTAGGCTGTCTGCCGCCCATGTAGGCTATGTCCGCACTAGGTGGTGGGCCGAAGTTGGTCGATCCCCGTCGAAGGAGGAGCTGATTTTTTGTATATTACAGTAAAACACCTTAAATTCTTGCAAATTTTCTCATAAAAGGTATATTTCAACACTGTCTGCTCAGGCAAATTTGCTGAACTGCTAAATTTGGAACCAATCAGAATTCTCATACATACCCCTCGTGATGAAGGCAGCCAATGGCCATTTTCTATCTAAGATGTAAACACAGCCTCATGTGAAAACTAGAGCTGCTGTCTGTGTGAAGATTGAAATAAGATAAATATCTGTTTTCAAGTGCACTTGAAATATGCAGCATGCAATGCGAATTGTCTTGATTGTATGAAGAAGCCACTTAGCCAATTTATTGAAAGCTAGCCAATGTTACAGTTTAACTAGCCTAGCCAGCTACTGTAAATGTCGATTTGCCTTCTCAGGAAGCAAGTGTTTAATTTTTTGGCATGGTAATATGTCTCATTTCAAGTAACTACATGCAGGCCTAAAGGCCCAGTGCATTCAAAAACATGATTTTCCTGAGTTTTATATACACTCAGTGGTCAGTTTATTAGGTACACCACACCGTTCACGAAAAGGGTTAGCTCCTACAGACAGTGAGTCACATGGCCGTGGCTTGCTATATAAAGCAGGCAGACAGGCATCAAGGCATTCAGTTACTGTTCGATTGAATGGACAAAACTAGTGACTTTGAGCATGGTATGATCGTCGGTGCCAGGTGCGCCGGTTCTAGTATCTCAGAAACGGCCGGCCTCCTGGGCTTTTCACACAGGACAGTGTCTAGGGTTAACCGAGAATGGTGCGACAAACAAAAAACATCCAGTCAGCGGCAGTCCTGTGGGCGAAAACAGCTCATTGATAATAGAGGTTGAAGGAGAATGGCAAGAATTGTGCGCGCTAACATGTGGGCAGTACAACAGTGATGTGCAGAACCGCATCTCAGAACGCACAACTCGACGGTCCTTGTCACTGATGGGCTATTGCAGCAGACGACCACACAGGGATCCACTCCTATCAGCTAAAAACGAAAATGAACCATGCGTCAACATCGCAATGTTGCTCAATAATATTTTGGCTTACAATATTAATTGGACTAAAATGGATCACATAGCTATTTTAACCATCATTTTCTCATCTCACCTTCATAGGAATGTAGTAGATGTTTTTCACAATTTTCTATGACTATTCAGACTTAGCCCTACCAATCAGATGCGCTCCAGCTGTCCTTGTCATGCACGCTCCTCTTGTCTTGATAGAATAAACGTCTTCATTTTCTTCACAAACGGAAAACTCATCATGCTTACCACATTTCCATGGCTTTTGATTGATTAAGGCATAATTCTTATGATGTCATACAGTGCTTTCAGAAAGTATTCACACACCTTTTTCCACATTTTGTTGTGTTACAGCCTGAATTTAAAATGGATTAATTGTGTCACTGATCTACACACAATACCCCATAATGTCAAAGTGGAATTATGTTTTTAGAAATGTTTATAAATTAATAAAAAATGAAAAGCTGAAATGTCTTGAGTCAATAAGAATTCAACCATTCTGTTAGAGCAAGCCTAAATAAGTTCAGGAGTAAAAATGTGCTTAACAAGTCACATAATAAGTTGCATGGACTCACTCTGTGTGCAATAATGACTACCCCATCTCTGTACCCCACACACACAATTATCTGTAAGTTCCCTCAGTCGAGCAGTGAATTTCAAGCACAAATTCAACCACAAAGACCAGGGAGGTTTTCCAATGGTTCACAAAGACGGGAACCTATTGGTAGATGGGTAAAAGAAAGAACAGACATTATATATTTGAGCATGGCGCAGTTATTAATTACACTGGATGGTGTATCAATACACCCAGTCACTACAAAGATACAGGTGCCCTCCCTAACTCAGTTGCCGGAGAGGAAGGAAACCACTCAGGGATTTCACCATGTGGCCAATGGTGATTTTAAAACATTTATAGTTTAATGGCTCTGATAGGAAATAACTGAGGATGGATCAACAACATTGTACCTACTCCACAATAGTAACATAAATGACAGAGTGAAAAGAAGGAAGCCTGCACAGAATAAAACATATTCCAAAAGATGCATCCTGTTTGATATGAGGTACTAAAGTAAAACTGCAAAAAATTTGGCAAAGAAATTAACTTTATGTCCTGCATACAAAGCGTTATGTTTTGGACAAATCCAACACAACACATCACTGAGTACCACTCTTCATATTTTGAAGCATGGTGGTTGCTGCATCATGTTATAGGTATGCTTGTCATCGGCAAGGACTAGGGAGTTCTTTATGATAAAAATAAACAGAATAGAGCTAAGAACAGGCAAAATTCGAGAGGAAAACCCGGTTGTCTGCTTTCTACCAGACACTGGGAGATTAATTCACCTTTCAGCAGGACAATAACCTAAAACACAAGGCCAAATATACACTGAGTGTACAAAACATTATGAACACCTGCTCTTTCCATGACATAGATTGACCAGGTGAATCCAGATTGTAAAGAATTCCCCCTCTTGGACGTTAGGATAAATTACAACTTGTTAAATATCCCCACCAGTGCTGCCTGAAATTAGCACTTTGGATCGTGTTTTTAAGGATACGTCTCAAATATTTCCATCCCTCCCATCTGAGCGCAAGCGTGCTGATGTTAGACAGGTAAACCTGGCATTAGGGCTGGAAAATGCCAGTGCACCATTTTTTACATGACGGAATTGCAAACTAACGTGTGTTTGACACTAATGCCGCTTTAACGCCAGCCAAAAATAGAGCCCTAAGCATGATGGCATGTTCATTGATTAATTAACTCAGGAACCACACCTGTGTGGAAGCACCTGCTTTCAATATTCTTTGTATCCCTCATTTACTCAAGTGTTTCGTTTATTTTGGCAATTACCTGTAGATTCAGCTTGCGAATTGAAGGAAAATTATGAAACATTTCATACATTATTTTATTGTTCACATTTTGGGGATAGCATGGCATCCCTTGGCACCCATGAATACACCCACTGTAGTAGGCCTAATATCATTACACTTATGGTGTTTGTAGCCGATGTCTCTTTCCATTCATCAAATAGCGCCTGCACAGTGCACTGTTTGGATTCTGGAGTGGACGAACGTTTCTGAATTGATATGTTTGACCATCGGATGACAACTTCATGACTGGTTGTGTTCATGCCACTTTAAAATGTAATACATTGTTCCGTTAAATTACGTCTTTACTATTAGGCCCATACATTGTTTTTCCGATGGAGGCTCCCCCGACTGTCACAGTATAATTTGCACTCTGGACTTTATGAAGACTGTGGATGATTTTCAATGGGACTTGAAATGGAATTGCATTGCACAGGTGAAAGCTACAGTGCCTTCAGAAAGTATTCATACCCCTTGACTTATTCCACATTTTGTTGTGTTACAGCCTGAATTCAAAACTGATTAAATTGATTATTTTTCACACCCATCTACACACAATACCACATAATGACAAAGATAAAACAGGTTTTAGAAATGTGTGCAAATTTATTGAAAGTGAAATACAGAAATATCTCATTTACATAAGTATTTACACCCCCTTTATTTTTTATCCTGAAAAACTCCCCAGTTCTTAACGATTACAAGCATACCCATAACATGATGCAGCCACCACTACGCTTGAAAATATGGAGAGTTGTACTCAGTAATGTGGTGTATTTGATATGCCCCAAACACAACACTTTGTATTAAGGACAAAAAGTGAATTGCTTTGCCACATTTTTTGCAGTATTACTTTAGTGCCTTGTTGCAAACAGGATGCATCTTTTGGAATATTTTTATTCTGTACAGGCTTCCTTATTTTTACTCTGTCAATTAGGTTAGTATTGGGGAGTAACTACAATGTTGTTAATCCATCCTCAGTTTTCTATCACAACCATTAAACTCTGTAATTGTTTTAAAGTCAACATTGGCCTCATGGTGAAATCCCTGAGTGGTTTCCTTCATCTCCGGCAACTGAGTTAGGAAGGACACCTGTATCTTTGTAGTCGCT
Organism: Coregonus lavaretus; assembly: GCF_964263955.1. Classification (NCBI taxonomy): domain Eukaryota; kingdom Metazoa; phylum Chordata; class Actinopteri; order Salmoniformes; family Salmonidae; genus Coregonus; species Coregonus lavaretus. The sequence goes on from NC_140002.1 coordinate 39,628,100, forward strand.
GGCTGTATTAATAGACCACCCAAAGTGTAATTAATACTGTAACTTCACCATGCCCTCCCAGGCCCACCCATGGCTGCGCCCCTGTCCAGTCATGTGAAATCCATATTAGGGCCTAATGAATTTATTTCAATTGACTGATTTTCTTATATGAACTGTAACTCAGTAAAATCAAATGAAATCGTTGAAATTGTAGCATGTTACGTTTATAGTTTTGTTGGTATATAAATTTGCCAACATTTGCATTAAATAACTCACCAAAAGTAACTCTTGATCCATTCAAGCTAGAGACACCAAACCAGCTTTCACATGTTCAAGCTATCCTATCTTCAAATTCTTCAAAACCTTTATCAACTATAACTATATAAATGTGCATACATTTCCATAATATAACCCACCAACAGCAACTCTTGATCCGTTCAAGCTAGAGACACCAAACCAACTTTGACATATTCAGGCTATCCTAACTTCCAATTCTAACAATTTTTATAAACTATAACTATAGAAATGTGTATAATATAACTCACCAACAGTAACTCTTTAACCATTCAAGGTAGAGACACCAAACCAACTTTTAAATGTTCAGGCTATCCTAACTTCAAATTCTTTCAAACTTGTATCAATCATGACTATATACAGTGGGGAAAAAAAGTATTTAGTCAGCCACCAATTGTGCAAGTTCTCCCACTTAAAAAGATGAGAGAGGCCTGTAATTTTCATCATAGGTACACGTCAACTATGACAGACAAATTGAGAGAGAAAAAATCCAGAAAATCACATTGTAGGATTTTTAATGAATTTATTTGCAAATTATGGTGGAAAATAAGTATTTGGTCACCTACAAACAAGCAAGATTTCTGGCTCTCACAGACCTGTAACTTCTTCTTTAAGAGGCTCCTCTGTCCTCCACTCGTTACCTGTATTAATGGCACCTGTTTGAACTTGTTATCAGTATAAAAGACACCTGTCCACAACCTCAAACAGTCACACTCCAAACTCCACTATGGCCAAGACCAAAGAGCTGTCAAAATCCAGAAAATCACATTGTAGGATTTTTTATGAATTTATTTGCAAATTATGGTGGAAAATAAGTATTTGGTCAATAACAAAAGTTTCTCAATACTTTGTTATATACCCTTTGTTGGCAATGACACAGGTCAAACGTTTTCTGTAAGTCTTCACAAGGTTTTCACACACTGTTGCTGGTATTTTGGCCCATTCCTCCATGCAGATCTCCTCTAGAGCAGTGATGTTTTGGGGCTGTCGCTGGGCAACACGTACTTTCAACTCCCTCCAAAGATTTTCTATGGGGTTGAGATCTGGAGACTGACTAGGCCACTCCAGGACCTTGAAATGCTTCTTACGAAGCCACTCCTTCGTTGCCCGGGCGGTGTGTTTGGGATCATTGTCATGCTGAAAGACCCAGCCACGTTTCATCTTCAATGCCCTTGCTGATGGAAGGAGGTTTTCACTCAAAATCTCACAATACATGGCCCCATTCATTCTTTCCTTTACACGGATCAGTCGTCCTGGTCCCATTGCAGAAAAACAGCCCCAAAGCATGATGTTTCCACTCCCATGCTTCACAGTAGGTATGGTGTTCTTTGGATGCAACTCAGCATTCTTTGTCCTCCAAACACGACAAGTTGAGTTTTTACCAAAAAGTTCTATTTTGGTTTCATCTGACCATATGACATTCTCCCAATCCTCTTCTGGATCATCCAAATGCACTCTAGCAAACTTCAGACGGGCCTGGACATGTACTGGCCTAAGCAGGGGGACACGTCTGGCACTGCAGGATTTGAGTCCCTGGCGGCGTAGTGTGTTACTGATGGTAGGCTTTGTTACTTTGGTCCCAGCTCTCTGCAGGTCATTCACTAGGTCCCCCTGTGTGGTTCTGGGAATTTTGCTCACCGTTCTTGTGATCATTTTGACCCCACGGGGTGAGATCTTGCGTAGAGCCCCAGCTCGAGGGAGATTATCAGTGGTCTTGTATGTCTTCCATTTCCTAATAATTGCTCCCACAGTTGATTTCTTCAAACCAAGCTGCTTACCTATTGCAGATTCAGTCTTCCCAGCCTGGTGCAGGTCTACAATTTTGTTTCTGGTGTCCTTTGACAGCTCTTTGGTCTTGGCCATCGTGGAGTTTGGAGTGTGACTGTTTGAGGTTGTGGACAGGTGTCTTTTATACTGATAACAAGTTCAAACAGGTGCCATTAATACAGGTAACGAGTGGAGGACAGAGGAGCCTCTTAAAGAAGAAGTTACAGGTCTGTGAGAGCCAGAAATCTTGCTTGTTTGTAGGTGACCAAATACTTATTTTCCACCATAATTTGCAAATAAATTCATTAAAAATCCTACAATGTGATTTTCTGGATTTTTTTTTCTCAATTTGTCTGTCATAGTTGACGTGTACCTATGATGAAAATTACTTTTTAAGTGGGAGAACTTGCACAATTGGTGGCTGACTAAATACTTTTTTCCCCCACTGTAAGTGTGCCTAAATTTGCATAAAATAACTCAGCAACAGTAACTCTTTAACCATTCAAGCTAGATACACTAAACCAACTTTCTCATGTTCATGCTATCCTAACTTCAAATTCTTTCAAACTGTTATCAATTATAACTATATAAATTAGCTTAACTTAGCATAATATAACCCACCAACAGTAACTCTTGAACTGTTCAAGCTTGACACCAACTATGTACACTACCAGTCAAAAGTTTTAGAACACCTACTCATTCAAAAGTTTTTCTTTATTTGTACTATTTTCTACATTGTAGAATAATATTGAAGACATCAAAACTATGAAATAACACATATGGAATCATGTAGTAACCTAAAAAGTGTTAAACAAATCAAAATGTATTTTATATGTGAGATTCTTCAAAGTAGCCACTCTTTGCATTGATGACAGCTTTGCACACTCTTGGCATTCTCTCAACCAGCTTCACCTGGAATGCTTTTCCAACAATCTTGAAGGAGTTCCCACATATGCTGAGCACTTGTTGGCTGCTTTTCCTTCACTCTGCGGTCCAACTCATCCCAAACCATCTCAATTGGGTTGAGGTCAGGTGATTGTGGAGGCCAGGTCATCTGATGCAGCACTCCATCACTCTCCTTCTTGGTCAAATAGCCCTTACACAGCCTGGAGGTGTGTTGGGACATTGTCCTGTTGAAAAACAAATGATAGTCCCACTAAGCGCAAACCAGATGGGATGGCATGTCGCTGCAGAATGCTGTGGTAGCCATGCTGGTTAAGGTGCCTTGAATTCTAAATAAATCACTGACACTGTCACCAGTAAAGCACCTCCACACCATCACACCTCCTCCTCCATGCTTCATGGTGGGAACCACACATGCGGAGATCATCCATTCACTTACTCTGCGTCTCACAAAGACACGGCGGTTGGAACCAAAAATCTCAAATTTGGACTCATCAGACCAAAGTACAGATTTCCACTGGTCTAATGTCCATTGCTCGTGTTTCTTGGCCCAAGCAATTCGACCATGAAAGCCTGATTCACACAGCCTCCTCTGAACAGTTGATGTTGAGATGTTTCTCTTACTTGAACTCTTTGAAGCATTTATTTTGGCTGCAATTTCTGAGGCTGGTAACTCTAATTAACTTATCCTCTGCAGCAGAGGTAACTCTGGGTCTTCCTTTCCTGTGGCGGTCCTCATGAGAGCCAGTTTCATCATAGCGCTTGATGGTTTTTGCGACTGCACAAGAAACTTTCAAAGTTCTTGAAATTATCCGTATTGACTGACCTTCATGTCTTAAAGTAATGATGGACTGTTGTTTCTCTTTGCTTATTTGAGCTGTTCTTGCCACAATATGGACTTGGTCTTTTACCAAATAGGGCTATCTTCTGTATACCCCCCCTACCTTGTCACAACACAACTGATTGGCTCAAACACATTAAGAAGGAAATAAATTCCATAAATTAACCTATAAGAAGGCACACCTGTTAATTGAAATGCATTCCAGGTGACTACCTCATGAAGCTGGTTGAGAGAATGCCAAGAGTGTGCAAAGCTGTCATCAAGGCAAAGGGTGGCTATTTGAAGAATCTCAAATATAAAATATATTTAGATTTGTTTAACACTTGTTTGGTTACTACATGATTCCATATGTGTTATTTCATTGTTTTGATGTCTTCACTATTATTCTACAATGTAGAAAATAGTAAAAATAAAGAAAAACCCTTGAATGAGTAGGTGTTCTAAAACTTTTCACCGGTAGTGTATATCCACTGAACAAAAATATAAACGCAACATGCAACAATTTCAAAGATTTTACTGAGTTACAGTTCATATAAGGAAATCAGTTAATTGAAATAAATAAATTAGGACCTAATCTATGGATTTCACATGACTGGGAATACAGATATGCATCTGTTGGTCACAGATACCTTTAAAAAAAGGTAGGGCGTTGATCAGAAAACCAGTCAGTATCTGGTGACCACCATTTGTCTCATGCAGTGCGACACATCTCCTTCGCATAGAGTTGATCAGGCTGTTGACTGTGGCCTGTGGAATGTTGTCCCACTCCTCTTCAATTGCTGTGGGAAGTTGATAGATATTGGCGGGAACTGGAACATGCTGTCGTACACATCGATCCAGAGCATCCCGAACATGCTCAATGGGTTAAACCGGGATTCATCCTTTAAGAGCACACTTCTCCAGCGTGCTAGTGGCCATCGAAGGTGAGCATTTGCCCACTGAAGTCATTTACAACGCGGAACTGCAGTCAGGTCAAGACCCTGGTGAGGACGACTAGCATGCAGATGAGCTTCCCTGAGGCGGTTTCTGACAGTTTGTGCAGAAATTATTCAATTGTGCAAACCCACAGCTTCATCAGCTGTCAGGGTGGCTGGTCTCAGACAATCCCGCAGGTGAAGAAGCTCGATGTGGAGGTCCTGGGCTGGCGTGGTTACAAGTGGTCTGTGGTTGTGAGGCCAGTTGGACGTACTGCCAAATTCTCTAAAACGACGTTGGTAGAGAAACAGGGCATAAAATGAACACCCGCCAAATGCAGGTAGATTTAGGTATTGGCGGGTAACAATGTCTATTTCACCAGCCACGTTGGCGGGTGGTGTATTTGTAGGGCTCTACAGTGCATTACATTTGCAAATAAAAATAGTCAAAAGTCAAGTATGAGCGCATGTGCGAATTGCGATTTATTGTAGAAAAATGCTGCAGTAGCTGTTTCGAAGTATGTCTGCTATTTTGTTTCATAGCTGCTAATCGCACAAAGAAATACGAATCCTATATCCCACATTACGCAGCTAAACTGCCTGGCAGGAAAGCTGTGTGGTCTGAGTGAAGTGCTGATAGATTCATTTTTGGAAGTGCTGCGCACAGGCATAAGAGTTGTTGTTCTAATTTACTCAAAAGTCTACAAAGTGAGACTTTGTCCTCGTGTTTCTTGGCTAGTTACATTGTTTTGTTCACAAGCTCGGTTGTTTTTCAACATTAGTTTGAGTCTGCTTCTTCAGCTGATAGCGAAAAGATCCCAAATCTCACACATACACCTGACACAACTCGAGTGGCTCTCGTCCTTAAAGGGGCAGCTGAACATTATGTCTCATCTGATATATTGGTTAAACGATTAAAAGACTGCTCACACAACATTGAATGAAATTGAGCAATATACCACATTACTTATTACTAATATATTTATTGTTTTAGAAACATTCCAAAGCATGGTCATCTGTTTGTTTTTAGTTTCTTTTTGTAATTATGGCAAAAATATATTTTGGCTGGAAAAAAAACCTGCCACAGTGGCTGGTAGACCAAAAAGTTATTTTTAGGCCTTGTAGAGAACTGAACATTCCATTCACTGGCAACAGCTCTAGTAGACATTCCTGCAGTCAGCATGCCAACTGCATGCTCCCTCAAAACTTGAGACATCTGTGGCATTGTGTTGTGTGACAAAACTGCACATTTTAGAGTGGCCTTTTATTGTCCCCAACATATCGTGGACTACAGGAAAGGGGGGGCCGAGCACGCCCCCATTCACATTGACGGGGCTGTAGTGGAGCGGGTGTAGAGCTTCAAGTTCCTTGGCGTCCACATCACTAACAAACTATCATGGTCCAAACACACCAAGACAGTCATGAAGAGGGCATGACAATACCTATTCCCCTCAGAAGACTGAAAATATTTGGTATCCTCCAAATGTTCTACAGCTGCACCATCGAGAGTATCCTGACTGGTTGCATCACCGCTTGGTATGGCAACTGCTCTGCATCCAACCGCAAGGCGCTACAGAGGGTAGTGCGCAGGGGTGCAACTTTCACTGGGGATGGGGAGCATGACCCCCACACGTTCTGAAATTGCATATTAGTCCCCCCCAGTTGTATCATTGCACTGTGATAGGACCATGCAGCCGTCTCAGAGCGGGTAGGCTGTTTTCCGGTTTCAGCTGGCAGAATTTAGGACCACACGGACACCATAGAGCGTGCGAACAGGCTGTGTGAAGGCAAAGCTTCTGAAAGGCTGCCGTATAGGACTAGCACGGGAGAGATGAACAGAGGCAGCTGCTGTCTGTGTTTTGCTTTTTCTCTGAGTTGTAAAAGTAAGCAGAGCAGAAACTGGCTAGTCTTTAGTTGACTGATCTAGCTGGCAAGGTAAATGCTGTTTGACAGAATATAATTTTTCTCAATTCCTAGTGCTGAGCTAGTAGTGTAACTGACATGCTACATTTACATTTACATAATTTAGTAGACGCTCTTATCCAGAGCGACTTACAAATTGGTGCATTCATTTTACATTACATTTTAGTCATTTAGCAGACGCTCTTATCCAGAGCGACTTACGGTTAGTGAGTGCATACATTCAACTTATGATAGCCAGTGGGACAACCACTTTTTTTTAATGGGAGGGTGGGGGAGGGGGGTGGGTAGAAGGATTACTTTATACTATTCCAGGTATTCCTTAAAGAGGTAGGGTTTCAAGTGTCTCCGGAAGGTGGTCAGTGACTCCGCTGTCCTGGCGTCGTGGGGGAGCTTGTTCCACCATTGGAGTGCCAGAGCAGCGAATAGCTTTGACTGGGCTGAGCGGGAAATGTGCTTCCGTAGAGGTAGGGGAGCTAGCAGGCCAGAGGTGGATGAACGTAGTGCCCTCGTTTGGGTGTAGGGTCTGATCAGAGCCTGAAGGTAAGGAGGTGCCGTTCCCCTCACAGCTCCGTAGGCAAGCACCATGGTCTTGTAGTAGATGCGAGCCTCAACTGGAAGCCAGTGGAGTGTGCGGAGGAGCGGGGTGACATGAGAGAACTTGGGAAGGTTGAACACCAGACGGGCTGCAGCGTTCTGGATAAGTTGTAGTGGTTTAATGGCACAAGCAGGGAGCCCAGCCAACAGCGAGTTGCAGTAATCCAGACGGGAGATGACAAGTGCCTGGATTACGCTTTCTGCGAATGTTGTAGAGCATGAACCTGCAGGATCGGGTCACCGCTTTGATGTTAGCGGAGAACGACAGGGTGTTGTCCAGGGTCACGCCAAGGTTCTTTGCACTCTGGGAGGAGGACACAATGGAGTTGTCAACCGTGATGGCGAGATCATGGAGCGGGCAGTCCTTCCCCGGGAGGAAGAGCAGCTCCGTCTTGCCGAGTAGGAGCGACCTGTCAGGTAGGACGCAATCCAAGAGTGAGCAGCGCCGGAGATGCCCAACTCGGAGAGGGTGGAGAGGAGGATCTGATGGTTCACAGTATCAAAGGCAGCGGATAGGTCTAGAAGGATAAGAGCAGAGGAGAGAGAGTTAGCTTTAGCAGTGCGGAGAGCCTCCGTGACACAGAGAAGAGCAGTCTCAGTTGAATGACCAGTCTTGAAACCTGACTGGTTTGGATCAAGAAGGTCATTCTGAGAGAGATAGCAGGAGAGTTGGCTAGAGACGGCACGCTCAAGAGTTTTGGAGAGAAAAGAAAGAAGGGATACTGGTCTGTAGTTGTTGACATCGGAGGGATCCAGTGTAGGTTTTTTGAGGAGGGGTGCAACTCTCGCTCTCTTGAAGATGGAAGGGACATGGCCAGCGGTCAAGGATGAGTTGATGAGCGAGGTGAGGTAAGGGAGAAGGTCTCCGGAAATGGTCTGGAGAAGAGAGGAGAGATAGGGTCAAGCGGGCAGGTTGTTGGGCGGCCGGCCGTCACAAGTTGCAAGATTTCATCTGGAGAGAGAGGGGAGAAAGAAGTCAAAGCATAGGATAGGGCAGTGTGAGCAGGACCAGCTGTGTCAATTGACTTAATAAATGAGGATCGGATGTCGTCAACCTTCTTTTCAAAATGGTTGACGAAGTCATCCACAGAGAGGGAGGAGGGAGGGGGAGGAGGAGGAGGATTCAGCAGGGAGGAGAAGGTGGCAAAGAGCTTCCTAGGGTTAGAGGCAGAGGCTTGAAATTTAGAGTGGTAGAAAGTGGCTTTAGCAGCGGAAACAGAGGAAGGGAATGTAGAGAGGAGGGAGTGAAAAGATGACAGGTCCGCAGGGAGTCTAGTTTTCCTCCATTTCCGCTCGGCTGCCCGGAGCCCTCTTCTGTGACCGAGCCGGCCGGGAGGATAGGGGACATAGAGAGTCAAAAGATGCAGAAAGGGAGGAGAGGAGGGTTGAGGAGGCAGAATCAGGAGATCGGAGGGAGAAGGATTTAGCAGAGGGAAGAGATGATAGGATGGAAGAGGAGAGAGTAGCGGGAGAGAGAGAGCGAAGGTTGCGATGGCACATTACCATCTGAGTAGTGTTGGAGGAGAGCGAGAGAGAAAAGGATACAAAGTAGTGGTCGGAGACTTGGAGGGGAGTTGACTGTGACAGCATGGAATTCAAATGAGGAGATAGACAGATGGGTCAGGGGAAAAAGAGAGTATGTCCACTTGGGTGAGATGAGGATTCCTGTGCCACCGCCACGCTGACCAGATGCTCTCGGGGTAGGTGAGAACACATGGTCAGACGAGGAAAGAGCAGTAGGAGTAGCAGTGTTTTCTGTGTTAATCCATGTTTCCGTCAGCGCCAAGAAGTCGAGGGACTGGAGGGTAGCATAGGCTGAGATGAACTCTGCCTTGTTGGCCGCAGAACGGCAGTTCCAGAGGCTGCCAGAGACCTGGAACTCCACGTGGGTCTTGCACGCAGGGACCACCAGATTAGAGTGGCAACAGCCACGTGGTGTGAAGCATTTGTATGGCCTGTGCAGAGAGGAGAGAACAGGGATAGACAGACACATAGTTGACAGGCTACAGAAAAAGGTTACAATAATGCAAAGGAGATAGGAATGAAATGAACTAAACATCTGGGAAAGCGAGAGAGCGGGGCCTCCCTCACTTACGTTTCACTGAAACACTTATATATAACTCTCCCAACTTCCACTTTAGAAATTATAATTGTTGTAAACTACAGCGGTTCAACGTTTTCTAGGAATAGACTCTAACTTAGTTTATTCAGCTAGCTAACTTGGTACAGTATTCTTCCGTGAAAACCGTCCAGGGCACCGAATCCTATGAAGCCAAAGCCAACTAGCATGCCAGCCTCCAATAACACGGTTTAGCACCAGTACTCGGTTACAACAAACCACCAGTGTGTTAACACGCCAAGCAGATCATTCGTGTCCGTGTCAAATGTTGTGTAGTTTTGGGTTAGTTTTGACAGTTTGAGTGAGTACGTCGTCAACTTATTCAGCCAGTTAGTTAGCTAGAATAGTTCGCATACTAGCTAGCCATTGCTCTCTGCCAACGAACCATCCCCTCCTCCCACGGCACGAACACACAGAGAGCCAAGCTAACGTTAACTAGTCACCCATGTCCCGAATTCCCTTGAACGACTCTGGTTACCAGTATGTAAAAACAAAACAAAAATAAATGTAGGTTGTAACTTACCCTTAGTAGCTACTGTTAGCCAGTTAAGTGCAAAGCTAGCCACTGAATCGATTCAGCCAGTTCGCGTCCGTCCCAACGGAGAGAAAGCGTCTCCAAATATTAAAGCTAGGTCGTTCCAGCTATTGTTTAGTTAGCTATCCAGGTAGCAACAAGCTAGCTACATTTCGAGTACAGTAGCTACTAACTACCTAACGTTAACGCTTCAGATAATGAGGTTAGAAAAACAGCTGAATGGTAGGTAGCTAGCTGGCATAATTACAGGTACTCTTAAGCGTGAAATAACATTGGAAACAACTATCCACAGTTGCTAATAGTTACCAGTAGCTACCCGCTAGCTAGCTAGCTTTATTGGTCCAGGTAGTGAGTTAGCTAGCCTCGTGCTTCACCGGCTTCAGCCGAATACAATACTTACCTACAATAACCTACAATAACTACCTAGATAAACTACCTACAATACCTAACTACAATACCTACCTACCTACCTACAATCTAAATGCATGGTTTAAGCTTTACTCGACACCATATAAGCCAAGCTTACCTCCCGCCAGAGAGAGACACAACCTCAAAACCTCAAAACAATCAATCAAAAGTTAGATCTAGAATCGGCTTCCTATTTTGCAACAAAGCCTCCTTCACTCATGCTGCCAAACATGCCCTCGTAAAACTGACTATCCTACCGATCCTTGACTTCGGCGATGTCATTTCCAAAATAGCCTCCAACACTCTACTCAGCAAATTGGATGTATTCTATCACAGTGCCATCCGTTTTGTCACCAAAGCCCCATATACTACCCACCATTGTGACCTGTACGCTCTTGTTGGCTGGCCCTCACTACATATTCATCGCCAAACCCACTGGCTCCAGGTCATCTATAAATCACTGCTAGGCGAATCCCCGTCTTATCTTAGCTAACTGGTCACCATAGCAACACCCACCCGTAGTCAGCTATCGTTTCATCCCCTCTCAACTGATGTGAATGAACTAGCTGCTAGCAGCTAGTTAGCTAGCTAGTAGCTACCACAGCCAGTTCAGCTCCATCTAGCCTTGAGCTATCTGTCAGGTAGCAGTATCTAACAGCTGTTGTGTTTATGAAATGTTTTGTAGCCTTTGTTTTGTCCCGTTTCAACATAAGTAAATTTGATGACGTACCATTGTACCATTAGCTAGAGCTAGCCAAAAGTTGGCTAACATTAGCTAGTTGGCTAACATTAGCTAGCTAGTTCAGCTCCATCTAGCCTTTAGCTATCTGTCAGGTAGCAGTATCTAACAGCTGTTGTGTGTATGAAATGTTTTGTAGCCTTTGTTTTGTCCCGTTTCAACATAAGTACATTTGATGACGTACCATTGTACCATTAGCTAGAGCTAGCCAAAAGTTGGCTAACATTAGCTAGCTAGATCACTAATTGTAGCTATTATTTTTGCCTCAACCACACTAGACCTGAAACAAACGATGAAACCAGCTGCCAAACAATTGAAGACCGATATTCTGACGTTTTTTTCAGCACAATGTGAGTTTTCTATTTGTCAGTATAGCAATGTAACGTTATTGATCTGTAAGTTTCCCTAGCTAATTCCCTACTTTCACACTGACACGGTATAAACAGCTCTACAGGCTTCACTGTCATGGTGCACAGTCAGTACACAACACTATGCTCATCATGTCTTAGCAGGATCAGATGGTGACAGGTGTCCCTGCACAGTCAGACAGCCAGGGAAGACCAGTCTACGGAGCTCAGGTGAATTTTGCAGTATATTATAACAATCAGTTAATTGAACAAAGTTCCATCTTGAGTTAATGGGTAGGCTACAGTCTGGGATCTGGGAATAATGGTCATTTCAATTATAGAACCATTGCTTCTATCCATGGATAATATAATATAAATGTACACCAAGGTAATTATTTGTCATGCCTCATCTGAGCAGGATCAGATGGTGACAGGGGTCTCATCAGGGTCAGGCAGCCAGGGAAGTCCAGTCTGTGATGGCGTAGAGGTGAACTTTTGCCAATACAACACTTTATTCTCTCTGTGCAGCAAACACTGGACAAGCAAGAAGCTTCAAAGATTGAAACTGTTTTAAGGCAGTCTGACAAACCTCTAAAGTGGATTTCCAAACTGTATCAAGGGTTGATAGAGGCTTTTCCTGATGACACACAACATGTAAAACAAAAATGTGAGGAAGACCTGGGAGACGCTTTTGATGATGATGAATGGATACAGATATGTTAAATGCCGAGTCATGTTCATATAATCTCAGACATACATTACTGCAGTTTAAGACCATCCATAGAACGTACTATATGCCAGTGAAACTGAATATCATGCACTCAGAAATTGTATTCTTCTGCTGAAGGTGTAAAACATAAAAGGGGACATATTTGCATATGTTATGGTCTTGTGAAGGCTGGCTGAATTCTGGCAAAGAGTATGTTATTTTATCTCAGCATGTGTATAGATTCTCTCTTCTCCCTGTTTTTGTTTGCTTGGAAATGTTGATACTGGAGACTTATCAGAAGAAACTGTGTAACCTAGCATTCATAGCGGCTAAGAAATGGAGTGCCATTAATTGGAAGGTTGGCAATCCCTCACAATTTATGGAAGAAATGTCAAGTTATGTATCACTATATTTGATTTATTACAAGATTATGGGTATACTGTGCAACTTTCATAAGGTATGGGTAGGGCTGTGGCGGTCACGAAATGTTGTCAGCCAGTGATTGTCAAGCAAATAACTTTCAGTCTCAAGGTAACTAAATAATTAACATCTCCTGGCTTCCACACATAGCCTACAAACCACTGATGCAGACCTTTGGAACATCTACATTTTAAAAAGTCTAATAAATCCATGTAATATAGCCTACACCTTCACAATAAATCAATGTTTTATTTTAGACAGGTCTAAAGAAGCATTATATGAAGAAAATGTTATCTATTTCAGAAGAACAGAATAGCCTTATGTCCTTATGTTAGGTCCTGATCTGGCTATGCCAAATGGCTGTGGGCTACACTAGTTCATTTAGCGGACAAGGTTTGCTTAGAATTCCATGGCATTATTTTATAGTATGAAGAATACAATTTAACAAAGCTGAACAAAATATAAATATTTTCTCCAAACGATTTGAGGTTAACAAAGAAATAGGTACACCTATATGCTTAATTTAGAGTTATTCATGTAACTTTAGTTGTTCTACAAACGTTGGGCTATATGTTTTGGTTTTTAATACATTGTAAGGCTGCATGATGCGACTCCAATGATGATTTTAAAAAAGTCGCTTGAAAGGCATGAGCTCTGCTTAGTTTTTTTGCGCAGGTTGTACACACTTCATTAGTCTCTCATTCACAATTTGACAAGCACTAGATAATGCCTTGAATTTCACGGTGGCAATCCCCTTTGTGGCCATAATGCACCCAAAAAAAAATCCATGCCTTTTGCGGCCAGTGGCCGTTGTGCCCTTGGTCCGGAGTGCTGCGCTGTGCCCTTCTCCCTGAGTGCTGCACACTCCGAAGCACCTCTCACTCACATGGCTCTCCATCACGTGATCCGGTCTTTCTCACAGGCTACAAGTGAAGACAGACACATCGGGGACGCAACTACGCGCGTCCTTATCCAATTCCGAGGTGCATATTAAAGATATTGGAAGAACTGTCAACATTTACTTTTCGTCAGCCAACAAGATGAGTAGGCCTAATGAACAGCAAAAGCATAGTACAAAAGTCAACCTATTCTATTCTGTGCCATAAATAAATATTCCAAACATAGTCTGGAACAGTTGTGGGATGCAATAGATCCCAAATGAATACAACCACTAGCATCAAAACAACTTTTTTACACAATGTGGCTGATGCAACAGATCAGAACATTTAGCTTAAAATGTTGATAAACTATTAGGCTATTTCTTCACATTATAAGCACAGCAATTTGCACATGGCAGTAGGCTATAAGCACAAATGTTCCATTAGCGGGAAAACAGCATTATCAAAAGTGACCGCAAATGCGATTATGCATTTAATAATAATAAAGGTGGATTTTTATGGTGAAGATTATCTTCCCCAAACTTGAAACTCACGCGCTGCTTATGTGTGCCAGTTAGGCTCTAAACCCCTTGTAAAGTGGATTAATGTGCTTCATTTTAAGAAGTTATTTGGCCACTTTAGTTGTGATACAAAACTTATCAAAACATATAGGCCTATGGTCTAGGCTACATGAGGTGTGCGACTATGATTAGAAAAAGTCACACAAAAAAAAGACTGTTTCTTATGCTGGGCATCATTCACAAGTGATAGGCTAATATTGTCACCCATCAGACTACTCTTGATTTAATCTTGTCTTTACATATACTAAATAATATATGTGTGAAATTTGTTTTGATTTAGAATGGACCATTATCATGCACCTGTCTCGAAACAGGGGCAGCGGGGAAAAATACATGTAATCTATGCACTTAAATAGCGAATGGAGGTCACTTTTCCCGTGGTTCATTTTCATGCCAGCCAGGCAGTCTATACTCCTGTTGTAAAGATAAACAATGTGCTTAATATTACAGTGAGGGAAAAAAGTATTTGATCCCCTGCTGATTTTGTACGTTTGCCCACTGACAAAGAAATTATCAGTCTATAATTTTAATTGTAGGTTTATTTGAATAGTGAGAGACAGAATAACAACAAAAACATCCAGAAAAACGCATGTAAAAAATGTTATAAATTGATTTGCATTTTAATGAGGGAAATAAGTATTTGACCCCCTCTCAATCAGAAAGATTTCTGGCTCCCAGGTGTTGTCGTATCGCGTAAGTGCTGGCAATTATTGCTGATGAACAAAGGAGTCCGCTCATACTGAACCTGGATCATAAGGTTTATTCATATCACAAGCTTTCAGCATGAGTTACAGATGTCATGACACCTGGAGAACGGCGTCCCAGATTGCAATGGCCATTCTGCCCTTTCTTTGTCTAGCCCCTACTTATAAACAATGCAAAAAGATGGGTGCTCCCTCTTCTGGCCAATCACCAGTCTCCCCTGGGGCGTCACCCCACAAACGCCACATTTGACCTAACATAAACAACATTCCATTTCTTCATGAAAAACATTTAACAAAGGCATAATCCTAATACACGACATTTCCCCCCTTCGAGACTAACTAAAAGTCTCGAAACCAAACAGAATAGGATTATGACAAGTAACAATTTATCTTATTGAGTATCTTTAACATTAAACCAAAAAACATTCTCCTCTAGAGTGTAAATACCTTTCTATGAAATATGAATAACTGTTTATGAAGTGTGAATACATTACTGTGAAATATGAACAAATCTTTATGAAGTGTGAATACATTACTATGAAATATGAACAAATCTTTATGGAGTGTGAGAGCGAAAAACCTGTCCGGCAACCTTCGTTCCAAATCCATCCATCAATCAAGACAGTAAAATTCTCTCACGGTTCCTCTGCCCCAGGCAACCACCTAGGTACTCCCGATAAACTCATAAACAATGTAAATGCATTTGAAACTATGATGCAATTAAATACACATGTAAGCCCCTGCAAACAAAATCCTATCCAAAAAATGTCCACTCTCAGGCTGGTCAACCCATTGGACCCTACAGTGGACCTCTCCCTGCCTAGACTCCCTGTCCCTAAGCATCAACGAAATAAACAAAAACATCTAAGATCCCCACATGTATCCAATAACATCAAACATCATTCTACAAAAATTAATACCTAAGAATATTACACAATTATGTATTATACATGCAAATATGTCTATATTTCATTGCAGACACTGGAATGTAGTCCACTACACTTCATCTCCTCCGTAGTCTCGACTTCCAATGGATTGTTGATGATGGAATCGGAATCTCTCCACACCTTTCTTGTTTCATCTCCTCCAGTCATTGTCCTTTCATATTGTCCCTTCATATTGTCCTTGTTTGAGTATTTCAATCTCCACATATTCCCCCAAATGCTTCTGGAAGAAAAGAAAAGACCAAACAGTATCTTTTGCAAAACAACACTTTCAAATTAAACATCAATATCAACTAAGAATATAAAAATGATATATAAATGATGTATGAATCACTATAAATGATAGAATAATGAACTAGGATAATTATTCATTCATACACTTCCCCCCTTTGATTCATAAAATCATACCAAAATCACCCTAATATTGAAAAAAAAATTGAAAAATGATCAAATAATCAAAAAGGATATTTATCCATTCAGTTCCACTTGTCCATCGTCATCCAGATCAGGAACAGTCAACAACGGCATCTGAGTGTTGTCTCCAGGCATCACTCTCCAACCTATCTCAATATCATAGCTTTCTCAAAGGTCAGTAACAAATTACAAACATCACACACAGTGCTATCAAAGCTGCAACTAAAATCTGAACCATCACTGCCCCTACTGGGCCTACCTGATCTTGCAACCAAGTCTTCGCTGACCATCCCGCTCCTTCAGATCTACCAAATGCATCCCTTATATTCTTCAATGCATATATAACCCTAGTGATAATATCTGAACTATCTGGACTCAAAGTATAACTAATATTATCAATATGATCTTCCCAAATGTTACACCATACCATGGAAAAAGTACCCCCTTCTCTCTTAGATTTATCCTTCAATGATAGGCTTGAAGACTATGACATGTAGCCATGTCTCTTTCCATCCAATTTCAAACCTAGCTTCAGATTTATCTGTGTCCGGTGCTACCCCTCTTTTAATGGTAAAAACCTCATATGGAAGCTTCAACGTTGACATGTAACAACATCCTATCCATCAATAGGGTAAGAATATATATGCTTTATCACCACAAACCCTCAAAATATCTCTAAAATTCCCCATAGTCCCATTGCCAGGCAAAAGCTAATCTTTTAACCATCAAAGTCCTGCTGTTCCTACTACCTGGAACATAAAAAGTAACATTATATTTCTCATTACTACCCTTAAGGTCATGCTTACCCAAAGTTATCATATAATCATCACAATCTGATATTCCCATGAACATACCCCTTACCATCATATGTTTTATTAGAACAAAAACAACTTTTAGCCCTCACTGGTTTCACCTCCAATACTTCAGGGTTCGCTGTTACCTGATTTTACTTCCCATCTAACAAATTCCCATAGGGTAATTCATTTAACCAAGAACACCTAAACCTAGGCTTAAACAAATGTTTTGACAACGACAT
This sequence comes from Coregonus lavaretus, assembly GCF_964263955.1. Taxonomy (NCBI): domain Eukaryota; kingdom Metazoa; phylum Chordata; class Actinopteri; order Salmoniformes; family Salmonidae; genus Coregonus; species Coregonus lavaretus. The sequence continues at coordinate 39,645,149 of NC_140002.1, forward strand.
TATTTTATCTGTTACTGATTGTTGTTGATGATACAACAGTCATGACAAAGCATAAGATTGACACATACTTGATAGAGGTCGAGCGACCGCCTCTAACATGTTTGACTGGAATTCTCAACAGACATGGACCCTCAAGATTCCTCACTGATCTTACAGAATGAGCTGCTGGAACCAAAGATTCCTACCTGCTATCTTTAATTTTTCACAACAGAAGAATCAAACCCATCCATTTAGTTTCTCTCTTCCCTAACGAGCGGTACTGATCAGATACCTCTCCTTGTCTGTCATTAAAATCAAAGACCTCATCCTGTACCTCCATGATAGTATCCTTCACTATTTCAGATGAATCTATATTCTCTCTACTACTATCTGCTCTCCTATTTTAACCCTATTCGTACTAAGTTGTTTTTTGTGTCTGTGTCATACTCATCCCTTCCAAAATTACCATTAAAGTAGTTGATTTAGTTGATGTATTAACACTCTTAACTACTTCTAGTGCGAAAGTTCCCGATATCCTCTGTGTATTATCTACTGTTGGAGTGACTACTGTAATCTACTCCTCCTGAACTCCTTTGGTGACTGTGGAAACTTCAACAGACTTCAAATCTTCCATCATAAGCGTTACTTTATGAATTACATAGCCTTTTAACCAATAATTCTTAACCGGAACAAATTTTAATGCTTGCACTAGATAAGTACACATATATTCTCCCTGATCTTTCTCTGTAACATTACGCAAAATGAATGAACAATCACTCATAACCCTCTTCCACTTCATATTGTTTTACAAACTATACCTCCTTTGACTAGGTGCAACAGCTTCTACTCCTGGTCCTGATAACAATACTTCTTCTCCATAATTATCTCTCCATGTGGGAGGAACGTCCCCATCCTAACCCTAATAAGTATTTTTCCCCCTAAAATTGGTGCTGGAGCTATTGGTTCCCTTATAATCAAATGCGATATATTTATGGCTTTAATAACTATCAATGTTGAAAGAGTTAAATTGCTTCTCACTGTTGTTATAATAGACTGAAGTGTTGATGTCATTGTTGTTACTTCTAGTTTCCCCAAAGCTTTGAACTCTTTGCTTGTACTTCCATCTATCACCACTAGTGTCAAATGACGTAAATGTAACTTACATTCACTCTCTCTTCCTACTCTAAACCCTAACTTTCAAACTTTTGATTATAAAAATACACCTATAATTACCTTGATCTCCCTACTCTAAAGTGTCCTTCACCACTGTTCTCTCTCTCTTACTACTAACTTTTAAACTTAGCTTACTGTCTTAGAGTTCCTTCAACCTAGTTCTCCTAACTTTTTAATCTAATCTTTTCTCCTAACCTTTAAAAACCTTTTCCACTGATTTATTCACAAAATCCCTTCACCACCAATTTTTAGGATATGTGATTGGGAAGTCCCCACATGCTTCTGACTTCTTTACACACAGACTTGGCAAACGACTAAACACCTTTTAGCCTAGCCTGAAATCTCTTGGTGTAAGAATGTAACCCAGAATAAGTCACCCCTTTTAACTGTATTTCCCAGACAGATTGTCTAATAGGCAGTCTAATAGATTATCATCCTTCCTATGATATTATCTTTTTAAGCAAATATGATTCCCAAAAACCCTACTTTTTAAAATCCTCTACCAGACATCCGTCTAGTGTACATCTTATTGTACAATTAAATTTAAACAATGCATCTCTTCCCAACAATGCAATAGGTATATGTTCTAATATTAGTATGTCTATTTTGATTTCTCTTTGAGTTCTATAGCAGAGCTCCATTGGTTCCTTAAGAGTAATTAACTGTTTTACTACCTCAAATCCCTATCCTAATTAGTTAATTTTACATAGTGAGATGTTTAACCTCTTTAGGCTGAACACAGATAAGTTTTTCCCCTATTCACCATTATTTCTCATAGTCCTCTGTTTTTACTTCAATTGTTAGATATTTTCTTCCTAATTGGTGCTATCAGCTGACACCCCCCTTCGTATCTTCTAGGCACTCTAGAATCCTTAGGGTTCACCTGGAGAACAGGTGATCTTGACTTGCTCCTTTATCTTCCTCTGAAATTCCCTCTGATGTTTCCTCCTGACTTATTGCACTCACAGGTAAAGTAACCAACCTGTCCATAATTATAACACTCTTCTGAAAGTTGCTGGAAGTGTAGCTGAAATCTTCCTCCTCCTTCTAAGCCATCTCGTCCTCTTCCTCTCCAATTCTGTGTCTGTCCAGAAACTGGCTGTGGATATGGAACACCTGGTACCCCCCTTGGTGGCTGGTACAATTGCGTTTGATATTGTTCAGTTGAAGCTGTAACCGTGATTGTTGATTTGGTTCACTCTGATTCTTCATAACCAAAGCGTCTCTTCTCCACCAGTTGTATGATTGAGGTTTTTGAGAGTTTCTTTATCCTGTTCTTCCTTGCTGTTGACATATCAGGATTCTTCAAAAGCTTATATTCTAAGTTCTGTCCTCGAAATATCATCTTCCATCATCTTCTTACTATTGGCCTCAATGTATTCTTCTCCTCCAATTCTTGGGATTATTTTCTCAGCAGGTTCTCCTTCTGTATCTTCTCTTCTTTAGTTGTTCATCCAGTTGTGTTACTTCTTCTAAACTATTCGCTTTATCCAGGCATGATAAGCATCGGTCTATATCTCCTTCTATTTCTTCTGTGCCAATCATTGTTGAATAAAATCCTCTTGAACATAAAGCACCTTTAATCTCTAAGTCTTCATCTTCCCGAACCTCATTCTTCTCTTAGTTTCCAGACATCTCGGTTTTTCTTACTTCTGGAGTTTTGGATTCATCTTCATTGTCGTTTCTGCTTGTCCTCTATCTATTATTTGTTCATCTTCATCTCTGATGCAATAATCACCCTCCTGGATGATCACCGGAAGCTGAGGATAAACATCCCTAAGCTCTACTTCCTTCTCGTAAGGTGGGTGTCTTTTTGCTGAATCCGTGTGTGAGAAAGGTGTACTAACTTCTGCCATTAGTTTTTCCTGTCACCTTCTCTATACCATTGTTTATCTTATCGCTGGAATCTTTTATCAGTTTTTGTTTGAGAATGAAGGGCAACTTTTGTTTCATTTGCCGGATAACCTAGCAATACTCTTAACTAAAGGATTACCATTTTGTACTATATCAACCGATGTAATGACTTTCATAGCCTTGCTGTCCTTTCTCCCCATTGTAACAACCCTTTTATATTCCTTTATCGTGAATTATTTTATTTTAGACTATATAGCCTATGGCTTCCCCCCTTTAATTATTAATATAAACCAAACAACCCAAAAAAAAAAAAAAGTATATATATATATATATATATATTTTAATAAATCTATAAAAATATGAATATGAAAAAATTCAATTAAATTTTTTATTCAAAAACCATTTCTAATTAAAATAAAAAAAACAATTAAAAAATCAATTAAAAATTATGAATAATTAAAACCAATTTTAATTTCTATATCTTATCTTACCAATTTATATGTTCTAATATTAGTGGTGGTTATCTTACCACAACCCATCAAATGCAAAGTAAATGTAAGTTAGTCAACTTCAAAGCAATCCCAAAAACAAAGCCTTCTAACCTTACAACACCATAAACCCTTGCTCTATAAGCACCTAATTATCTTAATTTTACAGAATAATGTCAGTACTCGATTCCCAACACAACTCCAATCAACCCCAGTGATGCACATAGCCTCCCAAATGCAATTTTTAATGAATCAGTATTTTGCCAAGCCTATGTGAAATTGTCATAACATCAAACATCCTGTAGGGGAAGATTTTGTGAACAGACCAGTACCAAAACTTTGACTCGATCCTCTGTCGCGTCACGTGACGTGTACGTCAGCACCCCCTCTCCTTCTCTCTCCATTGTTCCTCTCATATGACAAAAGAACAGAGACACAGGGAAAGATTTTAGTAGTTACTGCAATCACTGAGTTATCTCAACCATATTCAACATTCCCCCACTCATATTCGCTCTAAGACTAAACTCAGGACTAAATAGATCGCTCAAAAACATTTTTATTTACTTTTTATTTATTTTAATCGTCTTTTAATTTAATTTATAAATATAATTTATAAATTCACTACATCTCAACATGACCCTTTACCCACAATCCCGTGTTGTAGTTTTAGCAAATCACCTTGTGTCGTAGTTTTAGCGCCGTAAAATCAAGCGCATGCGCAAATCCATTTAACAATACGATTGCCACACAATAGAACGATAGCATTACGCTACAGCTTCACTATTTTATACCTTATAATCGAACAATTACACATAACAGAGCTCACATTTGCGTAGAACTCTGAATTCTACACACACAGACATATTTTAAGAGGCTTATCTCCTCGCAAGGAGACCTCTAAGGACACCCGTTAGCATGTAGCACGCAACACAATTAGCATTTAGCCTTAGCATTAGCCGCTATGTACAATGTAGCATGAAACCCAATCCAGCATTTAGCATTAACATTAGCCTTTAGCTAACTGTGGCCTACCACGCCCTAAGTAACCTTGCATTGTGCCTAAATCATTGTCCATTTATCCCCGTCTAACTTTATGCTGCCGTGAATTCTGGATATTATATGAGCGGTTACCCCAAACAAATACCCCGTCGACTACCAGATGAGAATAACTTACAATATAACCGTCCACCTCATAGTTCCCAGAACCAACCTGACAACACCTAGCGCGTTGCAAGGATTTGTGGCCCACTCCTAAGGAGTCGCCCCATTTCGAGGTCTTTCACAGATCCACAATGCCCTAATGCATACGTATTCCTGTCTTTATTCTGCCAATATCTGCCGTTAATATCTGCCTTCAATTGCTGTACAATTCTAGAATAATTATTACAGACTCCTAGTCAACAGCAATAACGCCACACGAGGCACACTACGGTCGTAATGGTACATCCCTCCCGTGTACACAAGCAGTATCCAACCTAACAACCTCCAAAGCTTTTCTGGCCATGGCTTCAGAGCGAGTTAGCTTGGCGGCTGAATGAAACAGAGGAGAGATGCAGACCAGCCCCACGTTGGGCGCCATTTGTCGTATCGCGTAAGTGCTGGCAATTATTGCTGATGAACAAAGGAGTCCGCTCATACTGAACCTGGATCATAAGGTTTATTCATATCACAAGCTTTCAGCATGAGTTACAGATGTCATGACACCTGGAGAACGGCGTCCCAGATTGCAATGGCCGTTCTGCCCTTTCTTTGTCTAGCCCCTACTTATAAACAATGCAAAAAGATGGGTGCTCCCTCTTCTGGCCAATCACCAGTCTCCCCTGGGGCGTCACCCCACAAACGCCACATTTGACCTAACATAAACAACATTCCATTTCTTCATTAAAAACATTTAACAAAGGCATAATCCTAATACACGACAGTGTCGTTTATACAGGTAACAAGCTGAGATTAGGAGCACACTCTTAAAGGGAGTGCTCCTAATCTCAGCTTGTTACCTGTATAAAAGACACCTGTCCACAGAAGCAATCAATCAGATTCCAAACTCTCCACCATGGCCAAGACCAAAGAGCTCTCCAAGGATGTCAGGGACAAGATTGTAGACCTACACAAGGCTGGAATGGGCTACAAGACCATCGCCAAGCAGCTTGGTGAGAAGGTGACAACAGTTGGTGCGATTATTCGCAAATGGAAGAAACACAAAATAACTGTATATCTCCCTCGGCCTGGGGCTCCATGCAAGATCTCACCTCGTGGAGTTGCAATGATCATGAGAACGGTGAGGAATCAGCCCAGAACTACACGGGAGGATCTTGTCAATGATCTCAAGGCAGCTGGGACCATAGTCACCAAGAAAACAATTGGTAACACTACGCCGTGAAGGACTGAAATCTTGTAGCGCCCGCAAGGTCCCCCTGCTCAAGAAAACACATATACATGCCCGTCTGAAGTTTGCCAATGAACATCTGAATGATTCAGAGGAGAACTGGGTGAAAGTGTTGGTTGTCACTCTGGCCTTGGCCTAACACCTGAAACCAATAATATATGTTTCACTAAGATCCTAAAGCTGAATGGGGTGTGTTGGGTTGCTGCAGGGCCGTGGACCCCTAGAGGCAGCTATATTGTGTGTAAGTAAAAATAGCTCTACAGTACTATTAGGCCTATGATATGAATTACACTGAACAAAAGCATTTTTGCTTACTTTTTGTTGTTCTAAATAGAGACGGCTAGAAGGGTCATGGGTCATATTAGATTGTGTAGAAATGCAGGAAATGAGCTTCAGATGCCCCAAAAAATGGGAGGACCCCCAGACCCCCCACCACTTCTAAAACCAAAGTTGTGCCCCTGGTAGTGTGTACCGGCCCAATACATCACTTGGGCCAAGCTTCCTGCCATCCAGGACCTCTATACCAGGCGGTGTCAGAGGAAGGCCCTACAAATTGACTCCAGCCACCCTAGTCATAGACTGTTCTCTCTGCTACCGCACGGCAAGATGTACCGGAGCGCCAAATCTAGGTCCAAAAGGCTCCTTAACAGTTAATCAAACCCGGACTACACAGACTATTTGCAACTACCCAGACTATTTGCATTGACCCCCTTTTTTATGCTGCTGATATTCGCTGTTTACTATCTATGCATAGTCACTTTACCCCTACCGACATGTACATATTGCCTCAATTACCTCGTCTATCCTGTACCCCAGCACATTGACTGGGTCCCGGTACTACCTATATATAGCCTCGTTATTATTTTATTGTGTTACTTATTTTCTTACTTTAGTTTATTTGCAAATATTTTGTTACTTAATTTTTTTTATTATGCATTGTTGGTTAAGGGCTTGTAAGTAAGCATTTCACCTGTTGTATTCGGCACATGTAACAAATACAATTTGCTTTGAAGGTGCACCTGTGTATCGATCATGCTGTTTAATCAGCTTCTTGATATGCCACACGTCAGGTGGATGGATTAACTTGGGAAAATGAGAAATGCTCACTAACAGGGATGTAAACAAATTTGTGCACACAATTTGAGAGAAATATGCTTTTTGTGCGCATGAACATTTCTGGGACCTTTTATTTCAGCTCATGAAACCAACACTTTACATGTTGTGTTTATAGTTTTGTTCAGTATATATATATATATATATATATATATATATAATTCAGATTTTTCAGGGTGCACCCCTACTTCCCGCGGCTATGCTTAGTCCCCCAAGAAATGAGTCTAGCTGACACCAGCTCTCAAGTCCTACTGACTTGAGAGTCTGGAAAGGCTGTTTTGTTTTGCTGGCACAAAGCTCCGTTAATGAAGAAGCTGTGCCCTCAGACTTCAAGACAGCACCCTACGCTGGTTGTATATCCCCGTTTCGAATGGAACGAATCATGATCTATTGTTTTACATAGGATCGTCCCAGCATTTCTGCTTCTTCCAGCCAGCCAGCTCTTCCGGGTTAAAAAACGAAGGTTACGTATGTAACCACGGTTATGTGAGCTATATGGATCACTCCAATATATTGGTATCACTCCGCGGCAGAGGGATACATCCGAGGTGAGGATTTACAGATTTACTTCCGTGTACAACTGTGTCATGGCTGGGGTCCGCCCCTATATATAGACCCACGTTCTCTACATCATTTCTGAGGCGCCTCTAGCACCGTAGAGGATTGGAGTGATCCATATAGCTCACATAACCGTGGTTACATATGTAACCTTCGTTATGTTTCACTATATTGGATCACTCCAATATATTGGTATACCCGTACCAGATTTAGTCGGTGCTAGAGGGACCTGGCCAGCCAGCGGCGAAGGCCCAGCGCGGAACCGAGACGCAGGGGCCGTCAATGTGGAAGGGGGGACCCAGCACAGTCCCCGGAAGGGGAGGCGACGCCCAGTCCGCTGAACCAACCGCAGAGGGAGGTGCCACATTTACCCGATAGTACCTAGTAAAGGTACAAGAGGAAGCCCAGCTGGCCGCAGCACAGATATCAGCAAGGGGCACTCCTCTCAGTACAGCCCAGGACGCAGCCACACCTCGTGTTGAATGTGCCACCACAGATCCCAGCACTGGCCTGCCAGCCAGGCGGTATGCTGTCGTGTAATCGTGTCCATGATCCAGTGAGAGAGCCTCTGCTTTGATAGCCCAGCCCCCAGGACTCTCTCATCATAGCAGACATAGAGCTGGTCTGTTGTTCTCACTGACCGTGTCCACTCCACATAGGCAGCCAGTGCCCGCATAGGGCACAGCATGCCGGAGGGAGGCCCAGACTCCCCCGCCACTGGATAAAAGGGATGTTCACATGCCTGTCTGACAGAACCTTCGGGAAGAATGAAGGGTTAGGGCAGAAAGATATACTCCTCCCACCGAGGTCAATCCGGTAGCACTCAGAACTTACCGAAAAAGCATTGAGCTCACCCACCCTCTTCATGGAAGTAATCGCTACCAAGAAAACCACCTTCATAGAGAGGTGTTTCAGGGAGGCAGACTCCAACGGTTGAAAGGCGGCTTTGCCAAATCTGCCAAGACCACATCCAGTTCCCAGCTCGCCATTGAGCGGGTCCTAGCTGGATGCAACCTGGAGACCAAGGGATGGCGCCCCACTTGCCTGTCCATCCACCCCACATGGCAGGCAGATATAGCGGCCAAATACCTTCTCAGTGTAGAGACTGCCAAGCCCTCATCCAAGCAAGACTGCAGGTATTGGAGGACATACTGCACCCTGCATGACTCGGCACAACCTCAATACCAGTGCACCAAGAGCAGAATAACCGCCGGAGCAACTGGTATGCCGCAGTTGTAGCCGGTGCCCTTGCGCTCTGCATGGTGTTCATTACGCCCTCCTTTAGTCCTAACATGGAGATCTCCAGCCACAGGGTTTTCTTCAAGGGGTCGGCCAATGTGGTGACATGAAGGCCCCTGAAGGACAGGGGCCGGCACCGGGATTGGAGTCGGTACCCCTCGAGCATTGTGGACAACACCCAGGGGGACTCCACACCCTCCTCCCACTTTGCCCTTTGAGACCGGGAGATAGCTAGCTAGCAGTTTTCAGCCCAAAACTAGCCAACTAATAACTTTTGCTTGCTATCAACTCGAAATCGGCTAGCTAATCAACTGTATGTTTTAGATATACATTTACTAGTTAGCTAATTATAGGCTGAATATTTCCTTACCACACTGACATTAATTCACCCTTCCATTATAGTTCCTACTACTGTACTACCCATGTTTACTTCTGAGCCAGTTCACCTTCTTCTATGGTATATTGGCGATCGCACAATTTAATGTGCATTCCGCCACCTACTGTGCGGGATGGAAACAGGATTCCCAAAAATTGAACTACATACAAAAACAACTACCAAACTACTAAAAACATTTATAAAGTAAAATAAAGCAAACAACTTTTCTGTTAAAAATAAAACAGATCTGATCCCTACACAGGCTCAAGGGGAACCTGGTAGGGTGGGTCTTCCGGCGCCAGTACCCCTTGCAAGTCTTCAGATGTAAAATCCTTAAGTCCCAAAAACTTTTCTGCCGCAGCCACAATAATGTCCAGTTTCTTAGATTTCTTTGAAACTTGTACCGTACAGTTTCTAACTGTGGCAATGAATGCCACAAAATACACCTTTTTAACACACAGGGTATCTTTTGCCTGGCAGCAAACATTTACTACAGGCTGTGGTGTGTCCACTACCATATCTTCACTAGCACCACTTGTTTTCTCAATTCTTTAAAATCGCCTCCGCATATGAGATTCGATTGATCGCTCTAACTTTTGCCACCTCAATCTCCTTCACCCTTATAGGGCAGTACAGGAACTTGGGATCATGATCCCCACCACAATTGCAACACCGTCGTCCTTCTACACACCGTTCTTCAATATACTCTGTCCGTCTGCACGCACTTGAAACATGGCCAAATCCTTTACAATTCTTACACTGCAATGGTTTGGGAGCGAAAGCTCTTACACAGCGTATCTTACATAACCAAGCTTCACATGCGTAGGTATTTGCCCTTTATCAAAAAACAACAGGACTGACAGACTGTCTTATTTTTCTCCATTCACCCAGCGGGTCAGACGCCGGGCACCAACCACACCAGGAATTCTCTTCAGGGATTCAACCATTGTCACCCCAGAGATGACTCCTTTGACTGGTGCTCTACTCCGAAGGCTCACTGCAATCTTCCTCTGTTCTTCAGAAATACAATTAATCAAAATAAGACCACTCCTGGTCACTCTGACAGACTTTTCACATCGCATACTTCACAATTTGACACCTCAAAGGGGTCTCCCACATATGCATCTTTACTCAACAAACGCATCCCAACAAGAAGCGACTCATTATCATTCATACAAGTATCCTCCACTCCAATTTTAGACCATTTCCTTTTTGTTCCAGTTTTCGATAATACTGTTGTCCATTCAGAACATTCGTCTTCACCAACTTTGCTCGAAGCGCTGCATGATTCAAACTGTTCATCCACCTCCCCCATCATTCCCAACAACCGCTTGACTCCGGCTGACAAAGTCGATCGTCTCCCTCCCTTCTGGCAAGTTTCTTCTTCTTTAGAGTTTTATGGCAGACTACACCTATTGGTGTAATGCCACCACCTACTGTACGGGGTCTTCTTTATTTATATTATTGTGGTCCACAAACAAATTCTATAGGTGCATGCCGCCACCTATTGTTTTGAATTTATATCAGCAAAAAAAATTTACAAAATAAAACTAAGCTAAATAAACTAAACAAAACTCCTTTATTCAGATTAAACTGCCAACACCCATCCCTACAGGCTCTGGGGCCTGAGAAAGAAGAGCTTATTCGGACAGTCTTCTTTGCAATGTTTCTGCAGTGAAGTCCTGGAAACCCAATAACCAGCCGCAGATACTACTATGTCCAGTTTCTTGGACTTTTTGTTCGTTTGTGCAGTACAATGAATCACATGCGCAATAAACACCATGAAATCCACCTTCTTCACAATCAGCATATCAGTTTCCCTCAACTGTTGAACAACACTCTGAATCTCCACAGTCTGCAGGGCATCCACCGCCATATCTTCATCTCCCCTTGCTCCTTCAACTATTTCACGAGCCTCCGTGTAGGAGACCTGCTGTATAGGCCTGACCCTTGCCACTTCATACTGCTTTACCCTAACTGGGCACTCCGAGGAATTGGGAACGTGGTTGCCATCACAATTACAACATCATACACCCTCATAAATTTTACCCAGTACCTGGACATTTTAGCCAACAAACTGGTTGCCTCTGCCAGGAGGCTGAAACTTGGCCGCAAGTGGATCTTCCAGCAAGGCAATAACCCCAAACACACATCAAAATCCACAAATAATTGGATGTGTACTCACTCGCCGGAGGGTGGAGTCAGTGGAAACTTTTCCAATAATCATTGTCACACTTTAACACCATCTTGCTGTAGCCCAAATTAGTTCAGAAACTAGTATGTCAATGTTTTGTAGCCTATATCGATTAAAATCAATTGAATTCCATCTCATGCATTATTTTATTTTTACTTATCCATCATCATAAAAATGTAAAGTATAGGGTAATGAGTCAGAACTGTAGGTTAATCAATTTAATAATGTACTAATGTATGCACAATAAATACATATAAACACAAATAAACAAAATGCAACATTTCAATATCTCTGCTCTCTCAATTCTCACTCGTTACTTAAATCTTGAAAAATATACTTTAGCAGCAATTGCTGGATGTCCACGTTTGGCCATCAATCAAAGTCTTGGTAGCATCCCAAAAACTGCAGATGGATCAGACTGTGTGGCTGTGGGTGCTGGTTCTCGTAGGCAAGCAAGAATTTTGGCAAATACAGTGCATTCGGAAAGTATTCAGACCTCTTCCCTTTTTCCACTTGTTTTCTCCCCTCATCAATCTACACACAATACCCCATAATGACAAAGCGAAAACTGGTTTTTAGACATTGTTTTAGACAAACGTATTAAAAATAAAAAACTGAAATACCTTATTTACATGAATATTCAGACCCTTTGCTATGAGACTGGAAATTGAGCTCAGTTGCTTTTACAACTTGATTGGAGTCCACCTGTCATAAATTCCATTGATTGGGCATGATTTGGAAAGGCACACACCTGTCTATATAAGGTCCCACAGTTGACAGTGCATGTCAGAGCAAAAACCAAGCCATGAGGTCGAAGGAATTGTCCGTAGAGCTCCGAGACAGGATTGTGTCGAGGCACAGGAAGGGTACCACATTTTTTTTTTCAGCATTGAAGGTCCCCAAGAACACAGCGGCCTCCGTCATTCTTAAATGTAAGAAGTTTGGAACCAACAAGACTTTTCCTAGAGCTGGCCGCCCGGCCAAATGGAGCAATCGAAGTAGAAGGGCCTTGGTCAGGGAGGTGACCAAGAACCCGATGGTCACTCTGACAGAGCTCCAGAGTTCCTCTTTGGAGATGGGAGAACCTCCCAAAAGGACAACAATCTCTGCAGCACTCCACCAATCAGGCCTTTATGGTAGAGTGGCCAGACGGAAGCCACTCCTCAGTAAAAGGCATATGACAGCCCACTTGGAGTTTGCCAGAAGGCACCTAAAGGACTCTCAGACAATGAGATTCTCTGTTCTGATAAAACCAAGATTGAACTCTTTGGCTTGAATGCCAAACGTCATGTCTGGAGGAAACCTGGCACCATCCTTACGGTGAAGCATGGTGGTGGCAGCATGGAATGGGAATGGGAGACTAGTCAGGATCGAGGGAAATATGAACGGAGCGAAGTGCAGAGAGATCCTTGATGAAAACCTGCTCCAGAGCACTCAGGATCTCAGACTGGGGCGAAGGTTCACCTTCCAACAGGACAACGACCCTAAGCACACAGCCAAGACAACACAGGAGTGGCTTCGGGACAAGTCTCTGAATGTCCTTGAGTGGCCCAGCCAGAGCCCGGACTTGAACCCGATCGAACATCTCTGGTGTGACCTGAAAATAGCTGTGCAGGGACGCTCCCCATCCAAACTGACAGAGCTTGAGAGGATCTGCAGAGAAGAATGGGAGAAACTCCCCAAATACAGGTGTGCCAAGCTTGTAGCGTCATACCCAAGAAGACTGTAATCGCTGCCAAAGGTGATTCAACAAAGTACTGAGTAAAGTGTCTGAATACTTATGTAAATGTAATCCATTTTAGAATAAGGCTGTAATGTAACAAAATATGGAAAAAGTCAAGGGATCTGAATACCTTTTACAAATGCACTGTATCTCCTTCTTTGCCTGATTATTCACAGTGGGATGGACTCTCCTTCTGGAGGTCTGGGGTGTCTCTCCATCTGGACTTGACCCACTTTGTGCTTGTTCCACTGGGGCTTGGACTGGTGCTTGCACTGCGGGGGTCTTCTGGGCTTATTGTGCGTTTTATCATCTTCCTGAAAAGCAAAACAAATCATGTTTGTGTCAAAACAAATATCTTCCAAAGGCTTCTTATAACAGTAGTTTAATCACATGATCTAAATCAGTGTTTCTCAATAAATTCCTAGAGGACTTCAAGGGTCGGATTTAAATAAGTTGTTGTGAAACTGCCATGTCCGTTTGCAATATTTTAACAACAAAGACGTTACTTTAAACAAAGAAACACAGTTTTATCCCCCTTCGACATCATTGTACATCATTGCACACTCGATAGAACAGCAGAGTACGTACTACAATTTGTTTTTTACCACAAAGCTGGAAGCTCATCAATAAGAAATGTGCCTGGGGTGACCAGTGATGCTGTTTCACCTTTCGCAGATCTTAGCTTTTATGAAATCATAATTCCAAGCCTCCATCATAGCTTGTCAATCTTATTGTAAAGCAACATAAATTATACATAAATAAATGCACCACAAGGTGGAAGCAGAGGATAAGGAATGACTGTTCAGCCATTTGGTTATTTGGTCCCCTTGGAATGGATTGAGAGACACTGGTGTAAACCTTGGGATGTTTTACAAGGAACACGAACCGTTCTTGTAGTTGGAGATGAAGGTGTGGCCATATTGTCCTAGCTTTACCCAGGTCTAAATGTGTCCAAGGAAGTCCAGCCAGGTGAAGTGTACCCATCGAAGAGTGCAGGCAGCATCAGCCTCTGCCCCTGACTGCCAGCAGACCTCCACCTTCTTGACCTGCCTGCTGTAGATTAATCCTATGATGTGGAATTTGTTCTTTATATCTGCAGCTGTTGTGAAGGAGAAGAAAAAAATAGAATTATAATATTTTATTATCCAAACAAGACAGAAATGGGTCAGCAGCCAAATTAACATACATATGGGGTTGGCTTGGTTAGAAAAATGTGCCTATTTTTTAACAAGCTTCAGCAGGTTTTCAAGCTTATTGGTCTTTACATCTGACCAAATTATGTAGACATTGGAGGATGACAAAAAATTGTACCACTTGAGCCACAGATAAGTGTCATGATGTTGGAAAAATTGCGCACAACATTGCACAGGTCTTCTTTTAACGATTTGGACATTAATTAGCTTTCCAAAGCTACTAAACGTGGAAATGTGAGCAGCATTCCATATTCCTAGTTGAATTAGTTAGGGAGCGTAAACAAAGTACAAACTCTTTTTACATTAGAATTTCAATAGCTCCTTGGTCATGTGACCTACTGACCTCAACCAAGGTTCAGAATGTCCACTGACTACCCTTCTATATTGCACACCCTTTTGTTTGTCCCTTTACATCTCAGGTGATTTTACATGAATTTTTCAACATTTTAAATTTCAAAAGCTCCTTGGTCATGTGACCTACTGACCTCAAACACGGTTCAGAATGTACACTCAGTGGGCCTACACATTGCACACCCATTAGTTTGTCCATTTTCATCACACATTTTTACATGAATTTTTCTAGTTTTCTAATTTCAATAGCTCCTTGGTCATGTGACCTACTGGACTCAAACAAGGTTCAGAATGTCCACTAACTACCCTTCTATATTGCACATCCTTTAGTTTGTCCATTTTCATCTCACACGATTTCACATGAATTTTTAAACGTTTTTAATTTCAATAGTTCCCTGGTCATGTGACCTACCACCCTAAAACATGCTTTAGATTGTCTACTCACTATGCCTTCATATCGCACATTCTGTTGTTTGTCTACTTTCATGTCACGCTATTGGACTTAAATCTGTAAGCCTGAGACCCAGTAGGTGTGGACATTGCTGCACAGTGGACACCCACACTCAGAAGTCATTTGGGGAAAAGAGAGTATCTGACTGACAGAGTAGTTAACAGGGATTACTATTATCTGTCTGACCCCCTTGTACCCTCAAACCCTTCCAGGACATTACAATCTCACAGCGTAGGATATTCAATGGTCCCTAGACTCCTTTCTAACAGTCCTCAAGCTTCAATAGGATGGTCAAAGACTGTGTAGCTGTTAAAGTTCAGAATTAATGTTGTTTTGTTTTTTTTAAGTCTTATGGTCGGGCATTACATTTACATTTTTACATTTTAGTCATTTAGCAGACGCTCTTATCCAGAGCGACTTACAGTTAGTGAATACATATTTTTTTATACTGGCCCCCCGTGGGAATCGAACCCACAACCCTGGCGTTGCAAACGCCATGCTCTCCCCTACCCCGGCCATTCCCTCCCCTACCCTGGACGACGCTGGGCCAATTGTGCGACGCCCATGAGTCTCCCGGTCGCGGCCGGCTGCAACAGAGCCTGGATTCGAACCAGGATCTCTAGTGGCACAGTTAGCACTGCGATGCAGTGCCTTAGACCACTGCGCCACTCAGGAGTACATAAAATGTTGTCTCCAGTTTCTTGCTTTCTCAGGTCCTGCTGAGTGGACGGTATTGATGCCTTTTCAGTCTAGCTCCAGCCAGGTATCATTATGTTATACGCACCAGGCCACCCCCCTCCCGTTTCATAACACCCTCTCACCTTCTACCATTTGTCTACACTCCAAGAACCATGAGAGCCTTCTAGCTGTAGACGCCCCCAGATCCATGACAACTGAGATTCCCATATCCACAGCCTTCTTCCCAGAGACAGCCTCATGTCTATTAACCTGACAGGAAGGATGGGTAAAGACCCATGTGGCCGCACAATACAAATTGAATATCAGGGCCAGTTTGTCTGAGACCCCTGCAGAGATAATATGTACTGTATTGTAACACTACCTGCAGGATCGTTTTGTTCTGTATGCAAAAGTGCTGACATGCCCTGTGTTTCTTTGATGGCGGAGTATAAAGATTACCAAGTTTTCTTACCAGATCAGAGATACTTCGGTAGAGGGTATATGCTCTGCCAATTTGTCTGTTCATTTAGGAATGTTGTGTGTATTTGTGCAATAAAATCCAGAACTCAACCTGAAGCTTTTCTCCAAAATACCTTTCATTCTTCTCTATCAACCATAGGCCCTTATGTTTGGTTCAACAGGTTTCATATTCTTCACCAGTGGTATATTTATTTCAAATGTGTGCTCATGTAAGCAGATCACTAGTACTTCAAAGACCATTAGTTATTTTAATATAGGACAACCTGCATATTTCTTACATCCAATTTCTTGAATAAACCTGTAAACTTTCACATCTGAGTATTTGCGGTCATCTTCTTTTGTCATAAATGATTAATTATTCCATATTAAACATTTTTATAAAAGTTAGAACTACACAACTAACAATGACATAGCAGGCCCATCTTCACCTGCTGCTGACTATTGAAATCACTGGCCACTTTAAGAAATGGAACACTAGTCACTTTAATAATGTTTACATATCTTGCATTACTCACCTCATATGTATATACTGTATTCTATAATATTCTACTGTATCTTAGTCCATGCCGCTCTGTCATTGCTTGTCCATATATGTATATATTCTTAAATTCCATTCCTTACTTAGATTTGTGTGTATTGGGTATATGTTGTGAAATTGTTAGATATTACTTGTTAGGTATTACTGCACTGTCGGAGCTAGAAGCACAAGCATTTCGCTACACCCGCAAAAACATCTGCTAAACACGTGTATGTGACATATAAAATGTAATTTGATTTGATCTACAATCAACTTTTACAAGGTAATAAGAAAAACACTTACAAATGCTTACATTTGTGTGACTATCTTAGAGGGAATCCTTTTGAATTCCTGAAGTGTTTTATGAGTAATTTAGAATGTCTGTATGACTCTGCTTTTTCCCCTTGGGAAAGCTGTCGTGGTTAAGGACAACGACGTCTTTGATAAGATGACAGAGACGCACATTTGCCCAGGCCAGTAAGCAAATGGTCAGCTGGAGACAGCAAGTCTGTTTGCCGCCAGAGAGATAACAGTTGCTATTGCTGAATGATACAGGCACCGTCATGTAAACAATCTGGCAATGTTTATAGTCAACGAACTAAGCAACACAGGTTCTTCTATTATGAATATTCATTAACAATATACTTGAACCAGATGCTTTTACCCAGTCGGACTGGAGACCGTGCTTTTCCATGTTAATGTAAACAACTATCTGTCAAATGGCCCACAGAAACGATATAGTCTGAAGCTTTAATGTAGCTTGTAGGTCTAAAAGCGTTTGTGTCCTTACTATGTTGAATTATCAAAAGACTAAGCTTTTTGTGTGACTCTGGTAAGTCATTTCAAGTCGAAAAGCCTTGTTTTCCCTGGTACATAAACGTATACTACTAACTAGTTCTGTTTAATTTGACTTTGCAACATAAAAATCTTGTTGGCAGCGATAAAAACACTTTCACAGCTGTATGAATGTTAATAAAGAAATACTACAGCTCAGTGCAATGGTAAATGGTAAGTCAGCTGTGGGATATGGACAGTAGAGGGGGATGCTGTTGTAGTGATAGTTGAGTCATCACTATTTTCTGGACTTGTTTTTTGAGGAGGGTCACAGCACTGGAGAATAACCTGGTTCTGGTCCAGATGTACTGGACTAATTTGCCTGAGGGTGGCCTCTAAAAGAGTAAATAAACTGTTCAGTTGGCCTATGACATCAGCCCATCTACTGTTTAATATATGACTGTGGGCCATAACTACTTGAGGCTGATAAGGGCTACCCACACGGGGCCAAACGTGTTGGGTCACACATCTGGCAATGAGTGAAATCCATTGGTCCCAGTGCATTGCTTATATACAGACAAACATAGTTTGTAGTAGCATGCAGTTTACATAACCTGCTAATGACAATGGGCTGCCTCGCTTCCTCATTGACTTGAAATTTGAGTGCATTCACAACAAACCACCTGCAAACAACTTACTAAATGCAGCAGTGCATTTGAGGTTTACGTTTTCTGATGAAAATAGTTATTTGATGCATGGCCTACTATTTCTGAGTGGAAAAATAAATTCCAACATCTTTTGTGTAACACCAACATGTATGACATTCACACCACAACTACACGTTGATACTACAGATTTTTTCCTGTGCAGTAATCAACTTACATTTTGATAGCTTTTTGTATTTCTGAGTGACGTAAAAGGTATCGATATAGTGATTAATTAACTTTTAATGTCATTACAGAAAACATACAACAACAACAAAATGATCGAGTTAACAACACATTACAAACAGAGCATGTCAACACCAACTAGATGATTACTCTAGAGACAGAGGGACAGAAAGTGAGGCAGAAACTCTAGAGGACAGGAAAGATGACATACAAGCACAAAGTGACAAAGAGTACTCCGGAGACAGAGGGACAGAAGGTGAGGCAGAGACTCTAGAGGACAGGAAAGATGACATACAAGCACAAAGTGACAAAGACTACTTCAGAGACAGAGGAACAGAACAAGTGAGTGATGCGAAAATAATGACCAGACCAGGGGCAAAGTCATTTTCCATTTCTATTAAGAAGGACAGGTGGAAGAAAAATAAAGCCCTTACCAGGTACCTCAAATCTACAACAGCCATGGACAGATGTGCTTTATTCTGAATGTAATAAGGTCAATCCATGCTGCACCTTGGCATTCAAATACCAACATATCAAAGCTAGTCACAGCCGGAAAAAAGCCTCACCTTACTTCTGTGCCTCGGCCACCTTCACCTTTCAGTCGTGTAAAGCGAAATACATGTTTAGACGACAAAATAGGCCTAGCAAATATGTCAATATCATGGTCTTCAGATTTGGTGAGGTTACACACCAATGAAGTGAGAGAAGATGTAGGCCTGTATAATATAATCGCAGAAGTGCAGTAGCAAAGGCAGTACAAAAAGGTGTCAGCATCTTCCACTACAGACAGTTAAAAAACACACGTACAGAGGAGATTTTGGCAGGCAACATTACAAGAAGCATTTCAAAAGATAATCTCAAAGTGATTGGGGCTGAAATCAGAAAGAGCACAAGGCTGCACCATGACATGATGCTAGAGCTCATGCTTGCACAAAAGGTTTTGAAGGAGTGTGCCACAACTTCAGCTACTACATCTGGATACATGCAGCACCTCCAAGTCGAGCCGTTTGGCATTCACTTGTACACAGAAGAGGGTTTGAAGATCCTTGTTGAACATCTGAGAAAGCACAGTCCAGTGACTCTTCAGCTTGATGCCACTGGTGGGGTTGTGTCTAAGATTAGCAATCAAAGTAAAAGAGTTCTGTACTATGCTCTGGTTCTGCCCGGAATGGGCAAGGATAAACCACCCTTCCCCGTATCCGAGATGGTTAGTGTTCAGCACTCCATCCCAACAATAACCTTTTGGTTAATGGCGACAGTACGGAAGGTCTCACAAATGACAAGCTGCAAGGTGAGACAGGTGGAGGCTGATTTCTGCTGGGCGCTGATTGGAAGTGTATTGCACTCATTTAACAAAAAGAGCATCACTTCTTATCTAAACAGAGCCCACAGCATAGTTTCCTTGGAGGAAAAATACGATTGCGAAGACTTCACAGTGCTCCATCTGTGCTCTGCCCACATCCTTAAGGCTGTCGCCCAGGGATTTGGGAAGAAAACAAATGACAATGGGCTCAAAGAGTATGCAACTTTTTGCTTTGCCTTGTTGCTCAACAACACCTCTTTCTTCAAGGCACTCGATGTCTTTAGACACGTGTGTGCTTTTCAAATCACAACATAAAAGTAATCTTGTGGATGAATCACAAAAGCATTTAGATGAGAGTATTATGAAGTCAGAAAAGGTGAAAGTGGAGGATGTGATGAGAGATGACAGTTATGAAGAAAGTGCAATATCAGCAAAAAACAAAACAATATGTGGACAATCTCGCTTCACACGTGAATTCATGTCAGTTCTTAAACATTCGTAGAGTTCTGGAGGAGACACAGACAAGGCCTGAAAATACGTTTTTCTGCCCTGGGATAATCAATGTTCTAATGGACACTTACATGGCCATTTTCCCCCTATGGGGTGGGATACTGCTGGGTGACCTTACAAGATATTGCAATCAGTGAAATCACAGGACACCAACTGCTATGTGGAACAGTGGTTCTGGACCCTGAAGCATTCCATTTAGCAAAAGAAGAAATTCCTCCGTCCAGCTGAATTCATTTTGAACATACCTCCCTCCAAGGATGGTTTAGGGAGCACATAATAAAAGATGATCTGCCAGAATCACTGTTCACTAAATCCCCCGACCGCAAGAAGTCGTTGGACCAGGAAGAGGAGCAGTGGGCCAAGAGACAAAGAAAAGACTCACCTGACAATTCCAGGTCAAAGTATTTCCAGCCTCCCAGACAATTACCTGAGCCAAAGAAGAAGGGTAAAAAGAAACCAGTAGGGAAGGCACACCACAAGGATTGTGATAGATTGTTTTCAGTTCATTGTTAAGCGAACAATAACTCTTCTAAATGTGTTTCATTTGCGTATTGCAGGTCACAGCTTTGTGGTGAAGAAAGAATTGCAAGGTGGTGGTTGCTGTTGTGAGGTCTACAGACAAATAGTCCTGTTTCCTTCTCCCTCATTCAGAGTTTAAAACTCTGCAACCCCACAAATGGCTTGTGGGTGAGGTAATAAATACTATTCATAACATGACAATAAGCATTTTTTCAATCCCAATTCTAAACATATCGTGGAAAAATAAATTTCAATCAGTATGAAGGATGAACATAGAAGTACATTAGATGTGCACCTAACCAAGTCTAAGGACATGTAATATCATTATGTAGTTAACTGGAATTGGAGTTGAATGTTTCTGATGACATACACTTTAATACTTATGGCTCTAATTCGGTCACTTCAAAGTAAAAGGTGAAGATGTGTCATCACGTAAACACAGTATTGTCAGCAACAACACACTTTTTTGACTACATAACACCTTATGTATGATACTTAATCTCCCTAACAAGGCATATATATGTGACAATGACCCATTAAATTGCATGTAGCCAGAATATATTAGAAAAATAAAAACGAAGGCAAATGTAATTACGTTTGTTTTAAATATCGATAGACAATCCTTCTAACTAACCAATATTCTCTGAAATGTCTATGTATTTTAGTTTATGCTTAATTATTTGTATAATGTTCTTCACATTCAAAGCATTTGTGGTTTTACTTTCTCTCCTTATACAGACAATCGAATGGTTTCAAACAACCACAAAAAGCTGCAGTCACGGGACAAAGATTTATATCCTAAATCACTACTCAGCCCAAGTCATTCTAAATGGAGAAAGAAGTTTAGTGCGCATGCAAAGCCTGCCCAAGGTACTAATCAAATCTGTTAGTGGAGTTTTAAAGGATTAGCTATTGATAAAAATGTTCGGCTTAGTGGCAAGCATGTGAAATTATTTATTTCAGGTGAACTTTGGTAACTACACTGCTGTCATGAGTTTCTTGAATGTGGACCAGAACCGCTGCAAGTTCATTGTCAGTAAAATCCTTTTTCCAAAATTGATTTAGGTAAATTTTTGGTAAGCGGTATTAGGGTTGTGAACTTGTGATATGTGTGATTTAATAGTAAAATAATTTAAGGGATCAGTACATTTCTATATTGCTTCCCCAGTATCTGCATGAACCATCAGGCCAAGTGTTTTTGGTTGACCCTGTTGGACAGAAAGAGAAGGAGGAATCGGAATACGCTGCATTCAAATTCAGGTGTTAGTTATTCCATTGTACTGGATCTAATACATTTTAACATTGTACATACATTCATAAGTGTAATAATTTTATGACATACTGTGAAAAACTCTCTTGGTTGCTGGCTCTGTCACTTTCAGACACGCGCAGAGCAGACAGAAAGGGGGAGGGTAGCTCTTGACTTGAACCACAGGGGTTCTCTGTAAGAAGAGAGTAATCCAAAGGGCAGACACACCCCTTGACATTCAGTTGACACCCTTGACCTGTCTGTATTCTCTCCTGATTGGTCTCCGTGGTGCTTGGTCAATGGGAACTCCGTTGTCGCCCCATTATAACGTTTTGACACAGTCTGGCAGTCTGACTAAAGTGCCAGAGGTATGAGGAAAGACATCCTCCATTGTATTTATGGGAGAAAATATTTCCTAACACTTTGGATCTTATTCTTGGACAGTTAGAAGACACAATGCGTCAATGCGGGGGAAAAAACATAGTTCACTAATTACTGTCCATGAGTGACCTCAACCTTGTGGGTTTGTGTGTGTTTGGACCAATAAAGTGCCAACTCAATTCGACTACTGACTAGTCTCTCATGCCCCTATGAACGGGGACCCTGGGCAATAGTTTCTAATCTAAACCAGCCCTTTTTTACTGGAGTACACTAACCCCTAATTGGGGCTCCTTTCTTGACACACAGTAGCAGTTTACCAGATAAGAAGTCAAGAAGATCAAAAAGTAGATTGTTGTAAAGGTTTATTAGGTCCTGTGCTGGCCCCATTGTCATATCCGTTCTGGATTTTGAGTGGTAAAAACGTAGCTGAAAAGAGCCTCTTTGTATGTCCATACTGTATGTGGGAATGTCTTATGTCCATCCTACATGTAGTGTTGGTACATGGAATATTCATCAACTGCATATATCATAAATTGCTATGACAAATATAAGTATTATGTTCAGATCTTATTTTGACAAAACACACTTTAAATTGGTGCTTACAATTAATTATCTATTGTCATAGACTTGGTGGGCACTGTCATCTGTGATCTTTGTGAAATGACTTTCTTTAAACACGTTCTGATGAAATTGTCACTTAATATTTTTTTCTTAAAGTCTACAAACGCTCTACATTTATTCACTCTGTGATAGGGTTGGATCCTATATGCTACTTTTATTATTACCCTGTAAATTCAGGGATGTAGCTCAGTTGGTAGAGCATGGTGTTTGCAACGCCAGGGTTGTGGGTTCGATTCCCACGGGGGGCCAGTATGAATAAATAAATAAAATAATGTGTGCACTCACTAACTGTAAGTCGCTCTGGATAAGAGCGTCTGCTAAATGACTAAACATTTAAATGGTTCAGTGCCTATAATTTAGGCTGTGTGTAGAATGGGGCATAAAGGAAATTACCTCTACTAAATTATGCTGATAAGGAAAACAGCATACAGTTTTGGCCTGTGTATTCATTTGCCTATAACTAATCAGAATTCCATTATGTTTACATAAAAAAGAGAATACTTCAAAATGAGAAGATCCTGGCATGGAAAAGACTACTGGGTGGACATAAAGTGGAAAGGAGGGGAAATAACTCCCACCATGCAGCAGGACACCTTCAGCTGTGGGGTCTTTGTAATACAGGTTTGATGGTTATATTTTCAATAATGAATGGTTAGCTGTTATGTGACAATTAGGTCAAAAACTCTATTTTAGTTTTTGGTGTAGATGGCCAAGGAAGTTGCACAGAACTTTCCCAACATCCCCTCCCAAATGGATATAGAACCTTCACAAAAACACATGGAGCAACTGTGAAAATAAATGGCTGAGGATATACTAAAAATGTCTGGTATGTAATGACATTTCATTCAAAGTAAATGTCAATTCTTTATTTTTATGTAGTTGTGGGGGACAACCATATGTTCAGTTCATGCCTATGATTTCAGAGTTCAACAAAGCCAACAACTGCTTCATGTGTGCCACTGATAAAGAACCTGGATGTGGCCCAAAAACTGACTGGGTTAGTAACTTTATTTAACATGTTTATAATCTTTTGACAACAGTGACGGCATGTAAGACAATGTATGATATAACACAATAGATGGCTAATTCGTCATACTGCATTGATATTTGATATTATTTAAAACGTGTTACGCTTTCTTCTGTTTAGATTGAATGTTTTGCATGCCAACGGTGGTTCCATGTGCTGTGCCTAGGGATGAGTACAAAAGAGTTCAACAGAGTGAAGAACACAAACTGGAAGTACTGTCTTTGTTGTTGAAAATGTATGCTATACCCCATCCACACTGAAGAGGCTCTGAAATGTACATCAACCAGGGATAAAGAGAAAGTTACAATGTGAAATGTTTTGTACTTATTTGAAGTAATGTGTCTGTTGACATGTTGAAAAGTCCCCTGTAGCTCAGTTGGTAGAGCATGGTGCTTGCAACGCCAGGGTTGTGGGTTCGTTTCCCACGGGGGGCCAGTATAAAAATGTATGCACTCACTAACTGTAAGTCGCTCTGGATAAGAGCGTCTGCTAAATGACGTAAAAGATTAAAGGTCTACAATTTCTGTTTAATTTGTCAATATTCCATTTTAATTCATTGATTATCTGGCCACCAAGGACAAGGCAGCTGTTCTGGAAAGATCAACAAATTTGAGAGGAACGTATATCTTTCTCAACGAGGACTATCCTGAAGCTGTGCGCCAGAAGAGGAAAGAACTTATCCCAGCCATGAAAGCTGCCAGAGCGCGTGGGGACATTGCTTACATCCACTATGACAGGCTCATTGTCCACCCTCCCTCCCAGAAGCCTGGAAGGGAAGAGAGAGCCAAGCCTATGGGTTCATAGCTTCAACCCCGCAGCACACACTCACACCAATTGATTAATTAAATATTTTTTCTTGCTTTGTTTGCTCTTTTCCATATTATGTCTATCTCTGATAAGCTACCTAGGAAAAGGGCTGAAAATAGCCCATATTAATTTATGTAGCCTTAGAAATAAGGTTCATGCAATCAATAACTTGCTAACATAAGATAACATTCATATATTAGCCATTTCTGAGACTCACTTAGATAATTCATTTGATGATACAGCAGTAGCAATACAAGAATATAACATCTATAGAAGAGACAGAAATGCTTATGGGGGAGGTGTTGCTGTATATATTCAAAGCCATATCCCTGTAATACTTAGAGAAGATCTTATGTCAAGTGTTATTGAAGTGTTGTGGTTGCAGGTTCACTTGCCACATCTAAAGCCTTTTCTTTTGGGGTGTTGCTATAGGCCACCAAGTGCGAACAGTCAGTATCTAAATAATATGTGTGAAATGCTTGATAGTGTATGTGATGTAAACAGAGAGGTCTACTTTCTTGGGGACCTGAATATTGACTGGTTTTCATCAAGCTGTCCGCTCAAGAGGAAGCTTCTTACTGTAACCAGTGCCTGTAATCTGGTTCAGGTTATTAATCAACCTACCAGGGCGTTAACAAACACTACAGGAACAAGATCATCCACATGTATCAATCACATTTTCACTAATACTGTAGAACTTTGTTCTAAAGTTGTATCAGTACCCATTGGATGCAGTGATCACAGTGGCTATATCCAGGCCTAAAATAGTGTATAAGAGATCATACAAAAGATTTTGCTGTGACTGAAATGTGATTGATGTAAAATATATGTGTTGGTCTGATGTGATTAATAAGGAGCTTTGGAGTACTTTAAATGAAATTATGGGCAGAAAGACAAATTTAACTCCATCTTTCATTGAATCAGATGGCTTATTCATCACAAAACCATTTGATGTTGCCAATTATTTTAATGATTGCTTCACTGGCAAAGTGGGCAAACTTAGGCAGGAAATGCCAACAATGAACAGTGAGCCATCGTATTCATGAATAAAAAAACAAATAATGAAAGAAAAGCATTGCAAGTTTGAATTTTGTAAAGTTAGTGTGGGAGAGGTGGAAAAATTATTCTTATCGATCAATAATAACAAACCTCCTGGCATTGACAACTTAGATGGAAAGCTACTGAGGATGGTAGCTGACTCTATAGCCACTCCTATCTGTCATATCTTTATCTGAGCCTAGAGGAAAGTCTTTGTCCTCAGACCTGGAGGGAAGCCAAAGTAATTCCGCTACCCAAGAATGGTAAAGCGGCCTTTACTGGTTCAAACAGCAGACCTATAAGCTTGCTGCCAGCTCTTAGCAAACTGTTGGAAAAAATGGTGTTTGACCAAATACAATGCTATTTCTCTGTACAGGACTGATGGTTGCTGAAAATGGGCCTCTGTACGCCTATGTAGATATTCCATTAAAAATCAGCCGTTTCCAGCTACAATAGCCATTTACAACATTAACAATGTCTACACTGTATTTCTGATCAATTTTATATAATTTTTATGGACTAAAAAATTGCTTTTCTTTCGAAAACAATAACATTTCTAAGTGACCCCAAACTTTTGAAAGGTAGTGTATGTAACACCGCGTGAGATTACAGTACACAAACAAGAGTGTGCAATTTATAAGGCTAGTCTGTGGACATTCTGAAGTTTGTTTGAGGTCAGTAGGTCACGACCTAGAAGCTATTGAAATTTTAATGTTTGAAAAATTCACGTAAAATCGGATGAGATTAAAATGAATGAACAAAATGGTGTGCAATATATAAGGCTTGTCAGTGGATATTCTGACAGCAGTTTGAGCATTGTAGGTCACATGACCAGAGAGCTATTGAAATTTGAAACAATAAAAAAACAGAAAAATTCATGTAAAATCGCATGAGATGAAAATGGACAAACAAAAGGCTGTGCAATATATAAGGCTAGTGAGTGGATGTTCTGAAAGTAGTTTGGGGGTTGTAGATCACATGACCAAGGAAGTATTGAAATTGAAGAATTTGAAAAATTAATGTAAAATTACCTGAGATGAAAATGGACTAACAAAAGGGTGTGCAATATATAAGGCTAGTCAGTGGATATTCTGACAGCAGTTTGAGGGTTGTAGGTCACATGACCAGAAAGCTATTGAAATTAGAAACATTGAAAATTAATGTAAAATCGCATGAGATGAAAATGGGATGAAAATTGACATTCTACTACATATAAGGCTACTCGGTGGATATTCTGAAAGTAGTTTGAGGGTTGTAGGTCATATGACTGAGGCGTTATTGAATTTCAAAAATTTAAATAAATAATTTAAAATAGTGCGAGATGTAAATCTACAAAAAAAAAGTGTGTGCAATGTGTCTCTGCTATCAGGTTAGCTAGAACCAGTTTTGAAAGTTTTAGGAGTAATGGTTAAAGAGCTATTGAAATGTCCCTAACTGCTATTGGTGGATGTAAGGAAAACTACAGGCAGATATCCGTCGAATATCCAACCTGAATCTGTCTAAGAAGCCTGTTTTGGTTGCTCTGATTAAATAAAATTAAACATCAAATAATGTGTAACAGTTTATCTTAGTTATCCCAACAGTTTACATTTCAGTTGACAAGCAGCTGAATTAGCAACGCGATCGCAAGCTTTTTTTCGTATTTTTTTTTACCCATTATAGCTAACGTTACCCCCTATCCTGCATTCCACTAATTAGCGTCGCGAGTGATCAAAGTATGACAGATGGTTAAAACTTACCGTTGACAGTGGTGGTACAGTGGCATTGCGCCACATTCTGCTTGATCAGGTGTAATATAAAAGACGACTCCTTTCTTAGAAGAGTTAGTTAATATGACTGCTCAGTGATCACTACTGTCTCTTGCTTATTCTGCCAGCAAAGACAGTCAACGCAACAGCCATTAATGAGGTCAGGTGGTAGCCTGTTTTACTTTGCGATTGGCTGGAAGGGAGTTAGATGTATCATTGTTCTTTATTTTTTATTTTTTTATTTTAATTAAATTTTTAGTCATTTAGCAGACGCTCTTATCCAGAGGGACTTACAGGAGCAATTGGGTTAAGTGCCTTGCTCAAGGGCACATCGACAGATTTTTCGGTTACTGGCACAACTCTCTTAACCACTAAGCTACCTGCTGTCAAAGTACCCAGATGTTGTTGAGAGCAGTTTGGAATCTGAATTTAGAAACTGAATTTAAAAACTGAATTTAGAAACTGAATTTGAAAACTGAATTTGAAAACTGAATTTGAAAACTGAATCTGAATGCATTTGAGAAATGTAATATATGAAACTTCGGTAAACTTGAAATGATAGTTTGTAAACTTGATACACAGAAAATGAATGTGATATCTACCATATTGAAACTGAATATAAAAATATTGAATTTGAATATTGAATTACATTTAAATAGATTTTTAAAACTTAATGCAATATTAATTCAATTCAGTTTCAAATAATGAAATACAAGGTCAATTTAGGAATTTAATGATTCAATTTATGCATTACAAATTCAAAAAGATTACATTCAAATTCAATATCCAAACACAAATTATAAATTATAAAATTCAAATACAATTTCTGTTGGCACTTACATCGCTCCATAAAAGTGAATGGGGACTGAATAGGGTTTTGGAATAAATGCAGAAAATATGGTCTGAGGTTAACACAGGCTTAGGAGATCTTATAAGTTTTGTTCTGTGAGATAGTAGCAGTCAGTTAACATGACCTTTAAGAATTATGAAGCCTTTATGTGATTTTTGTGATTAATATTTGGAATTCTTGAACATATTTCCAAAATTAAAATCACTTGGATCTGTTTTTAGTCTTTTATGACCAACAATGAAAAATAAATAAATAAATAATAGTAATAATAATAATAATAATAATATATACACTACTGGTCAAAAGTTTTAGAACACCTACTCATTCAAGGGTTTTTCTTTATTTTTTACTATTTTCTACATTGTATAATAATAGTGAAGACATCACAACTATGAAATAACACATTTTTTGAGATTCTTCAAAGTAGCCACCATTTGCCTTGATGACAGCTTTGCACACTCTTGGCTTTCTCTCAACCAGCTTCACCTGGAATGCTTTTCCAACAGCCTTGAAGGATTTCCCACATATGCTGAGCACTTGTTGGCTGCTTTTCCTTCACTCTGCCGTCCGACTCATCCCAAACCATCTAAATTTGGTTGAGGTTGGGAGATTGTGGAGGCCGGGTCATCTGATGCAGCACTCCATCACTCTCCTTCTTGGTAAAAGAGCCCTTACATAGCCTGGAGGTGTGTTGGGTCATTGTCCTGTTTCGAAAACAAATGATAGTCCCACTAAGCTAAAACCAGATGGGATGGCATATCGCTGCAGAATGCTGTGCTGTGGTAGCCATGCTGGTTAAGTGTGCCTTGAATTCTAAATAAATCACAGACAGTGTCACCAGCAAAGCACCCCCACACCATAACACCTCCTCCTCCATGCTTTATGGTGGGAACCACACATGCGGAGATCATCCGTTCACCCACACCGCGTCTCAGAAAGACATGCCGGTTGGAACCAAAAATCAAAAATTTGGACTCCACCGGTCTAATGTCCATTGCTCATGTTTCTTGGCCCAAGCAAGTCTCTTCTTATTGGTATCCTTTAGTAGTGTTTTATTTGCAGCCATGAAGGCCTGATTCACACAGTCTCCTCTGAACAGTTGATGTTGAGATGTGTCTGTTACTGGAACTCTGTGAAGCATTTATTTGCGCTTCAATTTCTGAGGCTGGTAATGAATTTATCCTCTGCAGCAGAGGTATCTCTGGGTCTTCCATTCCGTTGGCAGTCCTCATGAGAGCCAGTTTCATCATAGCGCTTGATGGGTTTTTGCGACTGCACTTGAAGAAACGTTCATAGTTCTTGAAATGTTCCGTATTGACTGACCTTCATTACATTTAAGTCATTTAGCGGATGCTCTTATCCAGAGCGACTTACAGTTTTAGTGAGTGCAAACATTTTTCATACTGGCCCCCCCTGGGAATCGAACCCACAACCCTGGCGTTGCAAGTGCCATGCTCTACCAACTGAGCTACAGGAGGTAATGTCTTCAGTAATGATGGACTGTCATTTCTCTTTGCTTATTTGAGCTGTTCTTGACATAATATGGACTTGGTCTTTTACCAAATAGGACAATCTTCTGTATATCTTCTATCTTGTCACAACACAACTGATTGGCTTAAACGCATTAAGAAGGAAATAAATTCCACAAATTAACTTTTAAGAAGGCACACCTGTTAATTGAAATGCATTCCAGGTGACTACCCCATGAAGCTGGTTGAGAGAATGCCAAGAGTGTGCAAAGCTGTCACCAAGGCAAAGCATGGCTATTTGAAGAATCTCAAATATAAAATATATTTTGATTTGTTTAACACTTTTTTGGTTACTACATGATTCCATATGTGTTATTTCATAGTTTTGATGTCTTCGCTATTATTCTACAATGTAGAAAATAGTAAAAATAAAGAAAAACCCTTGAATGAGTAAGTGTTCTAAAACTTTTGACCGGTAGTGTACAGCACTGTTTGTCAGACCAGGAGACATCCTGAAAATCGGTCTTCTCACGAAAACATCTGTAGTGTCCGAACGGTTTACTAACTAATTTAACATCTCAATGGAAAGATGAGCTTCTCACGAACAACATTGTGTTCTCCATTTTACCCTACAACCCCCACAAGCTGCACAGGACATCCCAAACCATCATGTCTGAAGTCGGTAACTTATGTCTGTAGCATCTGAACCATTTAAGCTACAAACTAATATGACTCCACTGTGGAAAGGGGAGAAGATGGTGTCCTCCGCTTCGCTCTATGACCCCCAGAAGTGTCATGTAACCTATATAAATGAATGGAAGTATGGAGGTAGTTTTGTGCCAATAAAAAACGAGGGGTTAAATATGTGTACAAAAAAACTAAAATACACTATATATACAAAAGTATGTGGACACCCCTTCAAATTAGTGGATTCGGCTATTTCAGCCACACCCGTTGCTGAGAGGTGTATAAAATTGAGTACACAGCCATGCAATCTCCATAGACAAACATTGGAAGTAGAATGGCCTAACTGAAGAGCTCAGTGACTTTCAGTGTGGCACCGTCATAGGATGCCACCTTTCCAACAAATCAGTTAGTCACATTTCTGCCAACTGTAAGTGTTGTTATTGTGAAGTGGAAACATCTAGGAGCAACAATGGCTCACCTGCGAAGTGGTAGGCCACACAAGTTCACAGAACGGGACCGCCGAGTGCTGAAGCGCGTAGCGCGTAAAAATCGTCTGTCCTCGGTTGCAACATTCACTACCGAGTTCCAAACTGCCTCTGGAAGGATCATCACGCTTCACCATCTGGCTGTCTGACGGACAAATCTGGGTTTGGTGGATGCCAGGAGAACGCTACCTGCCCGAATGTATAGTGCCAACTGTAAAGTTTGGTTGAGGAGGAATAATGGTCTGGGGTTCATTTTCATGGTTCAGGCTAGACCCCTTAGTTCCAGTGAAGGGAAATCTTAACACTACAGAATATACAATGACATTCTAGACGATTCTGTGCTTCCAACTTTGTGGCTACAGTTTGGGGAAGGCCCTTTCCTGTTTCAGCATGACAATGCCTCCGTGCACAAAGTGAGGTCCATACAGAAATGGTTTGTCGAGATCAGTGTGGAAGAACTTGACTGGCCTGCACAGAGCCCTGACCTCAACCCCATCGAACACCTTTGGGATGATTTGGAACGCCTACTGCGAGCCAGGCTTAATCGCCCAACATCAGTGCCCGACCTCACTAATGCTCATGTGGCTGAATGGAAGCAAATCCCTGCAGCAATGTTCCAACATCTAGTGGAAAGCCTTCCCGGAAGAGTGGAGGCTGTTATAGCAGCAAAGGGGGGACCAACTCCATATTAATGGCCATGATTTTGGAATGAGATGTTCGACGAGCAGGTGTCCACATACTTCTGGTCATGTAGTGTATTTCCTGAGCTTTCTTATATCTCCTAGATATAGGACAGACACTTCAAAACCTTATTCCTTTTGATATATTTTTTGACTGTCTTTCTTGCCATTTATGAATGTGTTATTCAATGCCTTTCTATGGGCTAGAGTAGTAAAGGCCAAATTCAATATTTTATCAAATAATTTGTATATATGTATTTGTTTTATACCTAAAGGAGTCCTAAAATTCTAAATCAAATAAATGATCCATGGTACGACCATCTTAAAACAATTCCGTATGTTAGCTTAGTAGAACAAGGTGATGTTGCTCTCCAAATGGATAACTTGAAATAACACGATGTAGGTAATTAAATAATCGAAATAAAAACGTGTTTATTTATTAGCCTAAGTATTTGTGAAATAGGCCTCGTGAAATCATTGTCAAAAGCGCAACAGATACTGTTGCATGTAGGTCTAGATTATTTATGTTTTGATCATATAGAAATATCAAAACATTATTTTAACAACTCCAAAGTAATTGCATGTGGCACAGGAACCACTGACTCGCTGCATTTTTCTATTATCAAGACATCTGCTTGTAACTATTAACTGGTTAGGACAGCTCATGAGATGTCCTAAATATCTGTCAACTTGGTGTGACACTTATGACTAAACAGCCTTCATGCATAGTTTTTATTTTTACCTATAAGTGTAGGAATGAAATGTCTCTATTCTCAGCACTTACGACCAATTTTCTATTCTGAGATGCTTTGTGGATAAGGGCTCTGGATAGCCACCCCTGAGTCAGCCTCTACCATAGCCTCCCCCCAGTCCTCTCATAGTGTTTCATCTGTGGCCTCGGTGATCCTGGCATCTGCTTTTCTCCTAGCCCTGTGCCTCCAGAGCAGGAAAGCCAGTGAGAGGA
The DNA here is from genome assembly GCF_964263955.1 of Coregonus lavaretus. Classification (NCBI taxonomy): domain Eukaryota; kingdom Metazoa; phylum Chordata; class Actinopteri; order Salmoniformes; family Salmonidae; genus Coregonus; species Coregonus lavaretus. The sequence continues at coordinate 39,677,904 of NC_140002.1, forward strand.
GCAGCAGGAGCCCCAGGGCCCCTCCAATCAGCCCTGCTTTGAGGGCCACACTGCTGTCCCCAGGGGGCTCGTACATCGTACAGGACCCCCTCTGACGCTTGCTGACTCCTGCATTATTCACCGCCACCACACACACCTCTGCCCCCTGCCCCACCTCCTTAACAGTACCACTTCTCTGGTCTTCACCAAACACCAAGGGCTCTAGCGCACCCACCACCACCTCGTAATGGGTCACGAAAGACAATGGTGCACACCACTGAACCACCACTGCTGCATCCTCCATAGACAGTCTCTTCAGGTAGGGAGCCTCTGGGGCCACATGGGGCCCACTCACCCCTGGACACAGGCAGCCGCTGGAGGCTGCCAGCTGGGCACAGGGAGGCTGTAGCTCCCGACAGGGGTCATAGTCACAGGGCTGAGGATTGGTGCCCTGTGAGGGGGCAGGCGGGGGTTGACTGGGTGGATCAGTAAACTCATCGTAGTAATCGCTGAACTCCAACTGGTTGTACATGTGTCCGCGTGGCCTCAGAGGCAGGGTGGCTGTGTGGTTGGTCCCTGAGACGTCAGAAGGTACGGCAAAGGAGGAGGAGCCATTAAGAAGGGCCAGTAAGAGGATTATGAGCGGAGGTGGACAATCCTTATTGGCGGACATAGCATCTGAAGATGATAGAAAATAACATTCCATTAGAGAGGGTTTGACAAATGATCTGCTTATGAAAGGTATTTGGTTGGAGACATACATCTGTATGTACACTACCGTTCATAAGTTTGGGGTCACTTCGAAATGTCCTTGTTTCCAAAAGAAAAGCAATTTTTTTGTCCATTAAAATAACATCTAATTGATCAGAAATACAGTGTAGACATTGTTAATGTTGTAAATGGCAATTGTAGCTGGAAACGGCTGATTTTTTATGGAATATCTACATAGGCGTTCAGAGGCCCATTATCAGCAACCATCAGTCCTGTGTTCCAATGGCACGTTGTGTTTGCTAATCCAAGTTTATCATTTAAAAGGCTAATTGATCATTAGAAAACCCTTTTGCAATTAGAAAACTGTTGTGCTGATTAAAGAAGCAATAAAACTGGCCTTCTTGAGACTAGTTGAGTATCTGGAGCATCAGCAATTGTGGGTTCGATTACAGGCTCAAAATGGCCAGAAACAAATAACTTTCTTCTGAAACTCGTCAGTCTATTCTTGTTCTGAGAAATGAAGGCTATTCCATGCAAGAAATTGCCAAGAAATTGAAGATCTCGTACAACGCTGTGTACTACTCCCTTCACAGAACAGCGCAAACTGGCTCTAACCAGAATAGAAAGAGGAGTGGGAGGCCCCGGTGACAACTGAGCAAGAGGACAAATACAGATACTCAACTAGTCTCAAGAAGGCCAGTTTTATTGCTTCTTTAATCAGCACAACAGTTTTCAGCTGTGCTAACATAATTGCAAAAGGGTTTTCTAATGATCAATTAGCCTTTTAAAATGATAAACTTGGATTAGCAAACACAACGTGCCATTGGAAGACAGGACTGATGGTTGCTGATAATGGGCTTCTGTACGCCTATGTAGATATTCCATAAAAAATCAGCCGTTTCCAGCTACAATAGCCATTTACAACATTAACAATGTCTACACTGTATTTCTGATCAATTTGATGTTATTTTAATGGACAAAAAAATTGCTTTTCTTTTGAAAACAAGGATATTTCTAAGTGACCCCAAACTTTTGAAAGGTAGTGTATATATTCAAATTGTGTTATTCTTAAATTTGTGAAGAATGCTTGATTTCACGTGCTGCATGGGATATCGTGCATTATCATTTATTTCCCTCAACCCTTTTTATAAATCAGACCAGTGTGGTTGACACAGTGCGGCAGGCAGCCTAGCGGTTAAGAGAGTTGGGCCAGTTACGAAAAGGCTGCTGGTTCGAATCCCAGAGCCGGCTAGGTAATAAATCTGTCGATGTGCCCTTGAGCAAGGCACTTAACTCTAATTGTTCTTGTCTGCTAAATGACTTAAATGTTGACTGTACTGTGTAGAAGTGGTTACTGGCACCACCATCATTTGGGATTTAAAACAACAATATGCTAATCTGAAACCCAAGGCTTTGTAAAATAAAAAAAACACACTCACAAAAAACGGACCCAATCCCACAATAAATCACCGGCCTACATGAATGGGGAAAAAGGCAGAAATTGTAACATCAAATGTTATGTTATTCATGATCCTTTAGATTAATGTTTATCATATGACCATACAAAAGTTCTGCATACACAGCTGCACAGTTATATTTAACATTTGTGAACATTATCAAGCACTGAGGAATAAATCTGAATTGCAGACTATTGCACATTGGGTTCGAGCCAGGCTTTACACACCCAGCACCCAGAACAGCCCTGTCAGCTGCTTCCACTTACAGCAGAGTTGCCAGTGCGATCTCCCCATGATTCTATACAAATATATCTACCTGACAGATGCCCTAAATAAACAAGTATGGATTAATAAACATACTAATCTAACAGCAAGCAGAACACACCAAACAACCGTAGGTAACAGTGAGAGAGAGAGAGACGACCCAACCCAACACAACTGTATGCCAGTAGTTACAGAGTTAGATGTGTGTCAATAGACTTAAAAAAGCTGTAGACAAAAGGACTAGACAATAATTTTAGATTGATTAAAATTTATAAAAATATCAGTTTACCTGATTTTTCGATCGTCCTTTATAGCTTTCGAAATCTTGCCTCCAATGTTTCTTCTCCCTCTTCCTGTTCATTCACTCTCTCCCCCTCTCTCTCCTTTTATACATTCTTCCTAACTCCCCAAAAAATCACCTCCTTCTTTTCTCCCTCCCCCATCCAGCCTTCTCTGCTTTCTCTGCCCCCTGTTTGCTCTATCATTATCCCTCTCTTCCCTCTCCACCTCTCTCTCGTTTCCATGGTGGTTTGGCAATGTGTGTGTGTGTGCCTCTAGTTTGCTGCCCCTATATGTGAGGTAACTACCAGCACAGTCAGCTGCAAACCACATTAACTCCTGTTACATTCCATTGACGTGCTGTTCATTAATAAGGCTCTTTCTGCCTGTCAGGGCAGGAGCACAGTGAATGGTTGGGGCTGATTCTGTCTGCTGCCCAGGCTGATTCACACACATCTCTCACCCTCAGACACGCGCCAGTGCCTCCCAACCCTTCCGCTCAATGGCTCACCTCTCCTTCTCACCCTTTACTGGCTGTATGACTGTCCCACACACTGGTTGGTTAAGAATGCTCTACATGCACATGCTGTCATCAAACATAGAGGAGGCAAGTGTTCAGGGTTTGAATGAGGTCAGATCACCAAATAACTTGACTGGACTCGCCCACCTGCTGCTCTGAATCAAAGCTCAACAGAATAGAATTGTTATTTATTTACACTGAAGAGAGAGGCTGAGCTTAACTTTCAAAAGGAAGCACCAATTTGAAACAGTTGCACAAGCTGGACCAAGAGAAGGATAAGATAGAATAGCAAATCAGGTTGAGTGTATTGTTTTCTTCTATATTTTGGCATTGCTCTATAAAAAAACACAAAACCAAAATGTTAACTAAGAACCTTTTGGCTTGCCACACCAGCGGAGCCTTTTCAGGTCAAAAATGTTCCTTGAGGAACCCCTCTGAAAAGGGTTTCAGAGGAACCCCTTTGTAAAAGTTCAAACCAGAATATTTCTGTGATGGGAGGGGTTACATTTTAAACCTATTTAACAATATATTGTAGAGGTGAAAGCCTATCAGAAGATTGGAGGTGTGGCTTATTGGAAGCGTGACTTTTAGCTAATTGTTTTTGGCCACCCATTAGAGTAAATGTGATTCCTGTTCATCATGTTTGGTTTGTACAATGCAAATTTTTTTCATGAGTGTTTATGCATAGTACATATCAGTGGAGGCTGGTGGGAGGAGCTATAGGAGGACGGGCTCATTGTAATGGCTGGAATGAAAATTCATGGTACAGTATCAAACATATCAAACCACATGTTTGACTCCGTTCCATTCATTTCATTCCAGCCATTACAATGAGCCCGTCCTCCTATAGCTCCTCCCACTGGCCTCCACTGGTACATATTCTAATATACACTGAGTGTACAAAACATTAAGAACACCGGCTCTTTCCATGACATAGACTGACCCGGTGAATCCAGGTGAAAGCTATGATCCCTTATTGATATCACTTGTTAAATCCACCTCTATCAGTGAATATGTTTACATGTACAGTAATAATTCTATATTAAACTGATTATGGCAGTAGGCAGATTATGCAATAGTCATGTAAACACCTTACTCTGCTTATCTTAATCAGTGTAAGGTCCAAATTGAAGTAAGCATACGTCGATTAAAACACCTGGTTTTCTGAGCAATCTTTCGAATTATTAAGACATGTAAATCGGCGTCCCACCAGTATATTTGATCTGCGCATGTGCTAGCACCAGCTGAGCTGTCATGGATTCTGCCGAGGCTGCTCCTCCTCCTAGTTCGGGCAGGCTTCGGCGTTCGTCGTCCCCGGAGTACTAGCTGCCACCGTTGAATGTTTCTATGTGTGATTGCTTTTGTCTGTCTGTCACACCTGAGTCCGTTTGTGTCTGATTACGTGTTCTATAAATTGCCTGTGTTGTATTGGTTAGGTTGTGTGTTGTTTTTCGCCTGTCCGTAGTGCTGCGTGGTTTTTCTCTGTTTTGTTGTTTTACGCATAGTTGCGTAATTGCTCGCCTCTGTCGTTTTGAGGCCGTTCTTTGTATCTTTGCCTTGTGGTTCACAAGTAAACTTTGTTGGACTAAGCTTCGGTGTCCTGCGCCTGACTCCCACACCACATACACCTCAGCCTTGACATGAGCGAGCCTCCCTCTTTAGCATGAGTGAAGGGAGTTCGGAACAACTAAATGTATGCCTCTTAGAAGTAGTTTTCAAATACAGACTCATATCTCTGAACTCAGAATCAAATATGCTTCCCAAAAATAACATGGTCGCTTTGGTAGAACGTTTATTTTGATTTGCAATTTTCTGAATGTATCAGAGTGCCATCAGGTAGCCTGATTTCAGATGTGTCCATGTAAACAGGATTATTAGGGAAATTCTTGCAAAGCATATAAATGTTTTAATCAAACTATTATATTAATCTGACTACCCACAATAATTGCATTATTGTGTGCATGTAACCGTACTCAGTGTAGATGAAGGGGAGGAGACAGACTAATGAAGGACACAGTTGAGACATGGATTGTGTATGTGTGCCATTTAGAGGGTGAACAGGGTATGGTAGTAGGTGCCAGGCGCACTGGTTTGTGTCAAGAACTGCAACACTGCTGGGTTTTTCTCACTCAACAGTTTCCCTTGTGTATCAAGAATGGTCCACCACCCAAAGGACATCCAGCCAAATTGACACAACTGTGGAAAGCACTGGAGTCAACATGGGCCAGCATCCCTGTGGAATGCTTTCGAGTAGCGTCCACGGCCCAACAAATTGAGGCTGTTCTGAGGCCAAAAGGGGCAAAAAGGGGGGTGCAACTCAATATTAGGAAGGAGTTCCTAATGTTTGGTTTATTCAGTGTAATATTAACAACAGTGTCAGCGTTCAACCTTAACATGACAATACAACAGAACAGATTAAAAGGAATAACATTTACTCTAAGGGGTAAATGTCATTCTTGTTAAAAAATATATACATCTGAAAGCCACGCCCCTACTAAGCCTCGCCTCCAGTCCAACCCTTTGCTACATTGAAACATTAAATGTTCCTCCAAGAACCCCACAACTAACCAAAGATGCAACTATGAACCATTGACTATTGATGGTTCCTTTAGGAACTCCAGGGGTTCCTTGAGTCACCACTAATTCTAAGAGTGTAGGGCTGAGATTGCAGAGGCAAACTAAAGTGTTTTGTAAGAATTGGGATGTGAAAATACATAACTGGTGAAAATTGAATTATGTTGCTGTGAGACTATGAAGGATTAGGGGCTTTACAATGGTTACAGTTGATCCGAGTTCTCTCTTGCCCTCTTCCTCTGTTCTTTGGTGCCTGCAATGTCTAGAGACACTGTTCTAGTCAGCAACTGTAAACAAAACAATCAGTTACAGTGCCTTCAGAAAGTGTTCATACCCCTTGATTTACTCCACAGTTTGTTGTGTTACAGCCTGTATTCAAAATGGATTACATTTTTTTTTTCTCACACAATACCCCATAATGACAAAGTGAAAACATGTTTTTAGACATTTTTGCAAATGTATTGAAAATGAAATACAGAAATATCTCATTTACATACAGTATGTATTCACACCTCGGAGTCAATACTTTGTAGAAACACCTTTGGCAGCGATTACAGCTGTGAGTCTTTCTGGGTAAGTCTCTAAGAGCTTTCCACACCTGGATTGTGCAACATTTACACATTTTTCTTTTTAAAATTCTTCAACCTCTGTCAAATTGGTTGTTGATCATTGCTAGACAACCATTTTCAGGTCTTGCCATACATTTTCAAGTAAAAACGGTAACTTGGTCATTCAGAAACATTCACTGTCTTCTTGGTAAGCAGCTCCAGTGTAGATTTGACCTTGTGTTTTAGGTTATTGTCCTGCTGAAAGGTGAATTCATCTCCCAGTGTCTGGTGGAAAGCAGACTAACCAGGTTTTCCTTTCCCCTAGGATTTTGCCTGTGCTTAGCTCTATTCCGTTTCTTTTTTATCCTGAAAAACTCCCAAGTCCTTAATGATTACAAGCATACCAATAATATAATGCAGCCACCATTATGCTTGAAAATATGGAGAGTGGATCTCAGTAATACTGTGTGTTGGATTGGATTTGCACCAAACATAGCACTTTGTATTCAGGACATTTTTTGCAGTATTACTTTAGTGCCTTGATGCAAACAGGATGCATGTTCTGGAATATGTTTATTCTGTCCAGGCTTCCTTTTTTCACTTTGTCATTTAGGTTAGTATTGTGGAGTAACTACAATGTTGTTGATCCATCCTCAGTTTTCTCCTTTCACAGCCATTAAACTGTAACTGTTTTAATGTCACCATTGGCCTCATGGTGAAATCCCTGAGCGTTTTCCTTCCTCTCCAGCAACTGAGTTAGGTAGGACGCATGTCTCTTTTTAGTGACTGGGTGCATTGATACATAATCCAAAATGTAATTAATAACTTCACCATGCTCAAAGGGATATTCAATGTCTGCTTTTTATTTTATTTTTACCCATCTACCAATAGGTTCCCTTCTTTGCGAGGCATTGGAAAACCTACCTGGTCTTTGTGGTTGAATCTGTGTTTGAATTTCACTACTCGACTGAGGGACCCTATAGATAATTGTATGTGTGGGGTACAGAGATGAGGTATTCATTCAAAAATCATGTTAAACACCATTATTTCACACAGTGAGTGAGTCCATGCAACTTAATATGTGACTTGTTAAGCACATTTTTACTCCTGAACTTATTTAGGCTTGCCATTGTCACGATCGTCAAAAGGAGCGGACCAAGGCGCAGCGTGATACGAGTACATACTTTTATTATAATTCACCACACGAACAAAACAAAACGATACGTGAAGTCCTCGGTAACATACACAAACCTACACGGAACAAGATCCCACAAAAGACAATTGCACAATAGGCTGCCTAAGTATGGTTCCCAATCAGAGACAACAAGCAACAGCTGATTCACGTTGCCTCTGATTGAGAACCACCCCGGCCAACATAGAAACACATAAACTAGATCGTGAACATAGAACACAAAACATAGACACTACACACCCTGGCTCAACATAAAAGAGTCCCTAGAGCCAGGGCGTGACAGCCATAACAAAGGGGTTGAATACTTATTGACTCAAGACATTTCAGCTTTTAATTTGTAATTAATTTGTAAAAATGTAGAAAAACATAATTCCACTTTGACATTATTGGGTATTGTGTGTAGGCAAGTGACCAAATAAAATCAAAATGTAATACATTTTACATTCAGGCTGTAACACAACCAAATGTGGAAAACGTAAAGGGATGTGAATACTTTCTAAAGGCACTGTAAATGACAAAAATGTGGATTCCAAAGGTCAACCTCAATAAGCCTTATTAGCACGTCACTACGCTCTGAGCTCAACACACCAGTATTCTACATGAATAGACCTACATTTTCTGAAGGGTTGTGAGGTGGAGCTTTTTTCTGAAGCTTACTTTGGCATGTTAGCAGTCATGTCAGTGCCAGCTTCCACCTCTCCCTGCCTCAGTTTTATAACACTATGCTCTTTGCTCCCTCTCTCTGTCCATTCCGCTCATCCTTCCTTCCTCTCTCTGCTCATCTGCTCCCAGGGCCGGTTTCAGGCATAAGCAACATAAGCAGTCACTTAGGGGCCCCTACCGCTAGGGGGCCCCGACCGTCTTTTTCTTTTAGGAACTCAGTCAGGGTCTCAACTTACTGAATACACAAGGTGCAAGATCGAAATTTGGTTGTGCATCAGCAGTTTTTCTCTTGTTATGTCATTCACTAACAGTCACTCAATTAGCCATGTCAGCTAACACTTTTTAAATTAGTCAGTTAGTCTAGCCAGCTATCTAAATATGTAGTAATCATACACGAATACTGACCGGGCATGCAGGTCACATGCCCATGGGCCCTGACCTCCAGGGGGGCCCCATTGATTTCGTTAGTCACTTTCACTCAGATATCATTAACATGGCATAAGTCATGGCAAAATGGATAGAATTGCAGGAAATTTGCATTAAAACTGCAAAAGTTGATCTCCACCCCATGGCAAAATGGGTAGAATTAAAGTACATGAAATGTTTTATAAAATTTCAAAATTCTCTGTACGCACCATGGGAAAATGTGTAGAACTGCAGAAAACGTGCTTTAAAACGGCAACATTTTCTCTACACCCCATGGCAAAATGTGTAGAATTGCAGGAAATTAACTTAAAAACTTCAAATGTTCTCTCTGCTGTCAAGACGGGGGCCACTAAAATGTTTTGGCCATGAGGTGGGGCCCCCCACCCAATCAAATCTCGCTTTGGGCCCCCAAATCTCGCTTTGGGCACTCCTTCCTTTCTCTATCTCTATTAGTCCCTCCCTCCTCTCTCCACATCTGTTTACAGTTACATTGTGTGGTAATACGGGCCGGGACAAGCTGTTGGGAAAACCAGCCCATATTTCCTATACTGCATTTCTGAGAGGTTGCTAGGAACATTGCACCGGCCCTTTCTGCACTCCTTCCTTTCTCTATCTCTATTAGTCCCTCCCTCCTCTCTCCACATCTGTTTACAGTTACATTGTGTGGTAATACGGGCCGGGACAAGCTGTCGGGAAAACCAGCCCATATTTCCTATACTGCATTTCTGAGAGGTTGCTAGGAACATTGCAGCGCCATAATCTACACACTTTCTCCTGTCAAAATCCTTTACATTCTATTATCACTTGTCTCAGTGAGTGTTCAGTAGGGGTATTTTCTTTAGAGAGAAATGGGTAACTACCAGGTTACTAGCTAACAGTGTTGGGGAGTAGTAAACTATATGTAGTATGAAAAATATATATACAGTGGGGAAAAAAATTATTTAGTCAGCCACCAATTGTGCAAGTTCTCCCACTTAAAAAGATGAGAGAGGCCTGTAATTTTCATCATAGGTACACGTCAACTATGACAGACAAAATGAGAAAAAGAAATCCAGAAAATCACATTGTAGGATTTTTAATGAATTTATTTGCAAATTATGGTGGAAAATAAGTATTTGGTCAATAACAAAAGTTTCTCAATACTTTGTCATATACCCTTTGTTGGCAATGACACAGGTCAAACGTTTTCTGTAAGTCTTCACAAGGTTTTCACACACTGTTGCTGGTATTTTGGCCCATTCCTCCATGCAGATCTCCTCTAGAGCAGTGATGTTTTGGGGCTGTCGCTGGGAAACACGGACTTTCAACTCCCTCCAAAGATTTTCTATGGGGTTGGGATCTGGAGACTGGCTAGGCCACTCCAGGACCTTGAAATGCTTCTTACGAAGCCACTCCTTCGTTGCCCGGGCGGTGTGTTTGGGATCATTGTCATGCTGAAAGACCAAGCCACGTTTCATCTTCAATGCCCTTGCTGATGGAAGGAGGTTTTCACTCAAAATCTCACGATACATGGCCCCATTCATTCTTTCCTTTACACGGATCAGTCGTCCTGGTCCCTTTGCAGAAAAACAGCCCCAAAGCATGATGTTTCCACCCCCATGCTTCACAGTAGGTATGGTGTTCTTTGGATGCAACTCAGCATTCTTTGTCCTCCAAACACGACGAGTTGAGTTTTTACCAAAAAGTTATATTTTGGTTTCATCTGACCATATGACATTCTCCCAATCCTCTTCTGGATCATCCAAATGCACTCTAGCAAACTTCAGACGGGCCTGGACATGTACTGGCTTAAGCAGGGAGACACGTCTGGCACTGCAGGATTTGAGTCCCTGGCGGCGTAGTGTGTTACTGATGGTAGGCTTTGTTACTTTGGTCCCAGCTCTCTGCAGGTCATTCACTAGGTCCCCCCTGTGTGGTTCTGGGATTTTTGTTCACCGTTCTTGTGATCATTTTGACCCCACGGGGTGAGATCTTGCGTGGAGCCCCAGATCGAGGGAGATTATCAGTGGTCTTGTATGTCTTCCATTTCCTAATAATTGCTCCCACAGTTGATTTCTTCAAACCAAGCTGCTTACCTATTGCAGATTCAGTCTTCCCAGCCTGGTGCAGGTCTACAATTTTGTTTCTGGTGTCCTTTGACAGCTCTTTGGTCTTGGCCATAGTGGAGTTTGGAGTGTGACTGTTTGAGGTTGTGGACAGGTGTCTTTTATACTGATAACAAGTTCAAACAGGTGCCATTAATACAGGTAACGAGTGGAGGACAGAGGAGCCTCTTAAAGAAGAAGTTACAGGTCTGTGAGAGTCAGAAATCTTGCTTGTTTGTAGGTGACCAAATACTTATTTTCCACCATCATTTGCAAATAAATTCATAAAAAATCCTACAATGTGATTTTCTGGATATTTTTTCTCTCAATTTGTCTGTCATAGTTGACGTGTACCTATGATAAAAATTACAGGCCTCTCTCATCTTTTTAAGTGGGAGAACTTGCACAATTGGTGGCTGACTAAATACTTTTTTCCCCCACTGTATATGTATGCACTCACTAACTGTAAGTCGCTCTGGATAAGAGCGTCTGCTAAATGACTAAAATGTAAAATGTAAAAATGTAGTTAAACTAGTAATGTAACTACATTTTGCAGTAGCTTGGTGGTAGCTGAACTAAATTCTAATCTAGGTTGTGTTTTCAGTAGTTAATTACTTTGTTGCCATGTAGCGGTGTAGCTAACTACTGGAACACTCTTTTTGCAAAACGAAAATATGTGTGAAGTAGGCAATAATCTCCATTCTTTTTTGGCATCAGACCTGCCTAATTCTCACTTAAAACATTGTTTTTGTGATTAATAGGCTAAATTACACATTCTGTTAACATATGACCCCAAAGTGATCTGTCCTTGCAATTTGTAGTCTATGACATTTCAGATTTATACAGTATATGATAATTTTTCACGAAGTAGTTTGGATGTAGTGAACTACTTTTTCAGCTTTAGTGTAGCTTAACTTCTTCCAGTGTGAAATAATTGGTAGCTTGGTAAACTAAACTCAGCAAAAAAAGAAACGTCCGCTCACTGTCAACTGCGTTTATTTTCAGCAAACTTAACATGTGTAAATATTTGTATGAACATAACAAGATTCAACAACTGAGACATAAACTGAACAAGTTCCACAGACATGTGACTAACATAAATTAAATAATGTGTCCCTGAACAAAGGGGGAGTCAAAATCAAAAGTAACAGTCAGTATCTGGTGTGGCCACCAGCTGCATTAAGTACTGCTGTGCATGTCATCCTCATGGACTGCACCAGATTTGCCAGTTCTTGCTGTGAGATGTTACCCCACTCTTCCACCAAGGCACCTGCAAGTTCCCGGACATTTCTGGGGGGAATGGCCCTAGCCCTCACCCTCCGATCCAACAGGTCCCAGACGAGCTCAATGGGATAGAGATCCGGGCTCTTCCCTGGCCATGGCAGAACACTGACATTCCTGTCTTGCAGAAAATCACGCACAGAACGACCAGTATGGCTGGTGGCATTGTCATGCTGGAGGGTCATGTCAGGATGAGCCTGCAGGAAGGGTACCACATGAGGGAGGAGGATGTCTTCCCTGTAACGCACAGCGTTGAGATTGCCTGCAGTGACAACAAGCTCAGTCCGATGATGCTGTGACACACCGCCCCAGACCATGACGGACCCTCCACCTCCAAATCGATCCCGCTCCAGAGTACAGGCCTCGGTGTAACGCTCATTCCTTCGACGATAAATGGGAATCTGACCATCCGCCCTGGTGAGACAAAACCGCGACTCGTCAGTGAAGAGCACTTTTTGCCAGTCCTGTCTGGTCCAGCGACGGTGAGTTTGTGCCCATAGGCAACGTTGTTGCCGGTGATGTCTGGTGAGGACCTGCCTTACAACAGGCCTACAAGCCCTCAGTCCAGCCTCTCTCAGCCTATTGCAGACAGTCTGAGCACTGATGGAGGGATTGTGCGTTCCTGGTGTAACTCGGGCAGTTGTTGTTGCCATCCTGTACCTGTACCGTAGGTGTGATGTTCAGATGTACCAATCCTGTGCAGGTGTTGTTACACATGGTCTGCCACTGCGAGGACGATCAGCTGTCCATCCTGTCTCCCTGTAGTGCTGTCTTAGGCGTCTCACAGTACGGACATTGCAATTTATTGCCCTGGCCACATCTGCAGTCCTCATGCCTCCTTGCAGCATGCCTAAGGCACGTTCACACAGATGAGCAGGGAACCTGGGCATCTTTCTTTTGGTGTTTTTCAGAGTCAGTAGAAAGGCCTCTTTAGTGTCCTAAGTTTTCATAACTGTGACCTTAATTGCCTACCGTCTGTAAGCTGTTAGTGTCTTAACGACCGTTCAACAGGTGCATGTTCATTAAGTGTTTATGGTTCATTGAACAAGCATGGGAAACAGTGTTTAAACCCTTTACAATGAAGATCTGTGAAGTTATTTGGATTTTTACAAATTATCTTTGAAAGACAGGGTCCTGAAAAAGGGACGTTTCTTTTTTTGCTGAGTTTATATTTTCAGAGTAGCTTCACCAACATTGCTAGCTAATACTGAAGATTGATTTGAGTAGCCTGCCATCTGGCTGGAAGAGGAAATGCTCAACAGGGTGGAATACACAAGCTGGCATAGAAACATCCTCCTCTCCATAAACATAGGCCAGACTCTGCTTTATCACATACACAGTGCTGATATAGGGTTTGATTTTCTTTAGAATAAGACTCAATCTGAATGCTAACAGTAAGAAAAGCTAAGACAGTAGATACTCACAGATGTGAGTAATACAACCAGTCAATGTTAGGTCTGAAGGATTACTAGTCAAGGCTGGGATAGAGCTTTGATCAGGTATTTCTCTGTCAGAGTAATTTGCAGAATGTTCATTGTTCAGTTAGTGTTAGTTCACAGAGTTAGACAGGAGAGGTGGACTGTTATTGTAGCTGATGACTAGTTTATTGATTGCAGTGGATCAACAGGGATGAATGTTGACATGCTCCAGCCTCCAGTCTTACCTAGTTCAGTCAAGTTGAATCACGCCAATGAGCCCCACACACACTGACTCCCTAACTCACTGCTCTGACACCCTGGAAAACATTAGGAGAACATTCAGAAGAAGTCCGCTCCTTACAGTAACAGTGATTCAGCTACGTTTAAAGGTCTCAATATCAAATCATTTCTGGGTAGCAATTAAGTACGTTATTGTGATTGTTTTCAATTAATGGTAAAAAATAAGCAAAAATATAAATTTCTCAAGCAATAATTTTGCTAGGACTGTCTGGGAGTGGTCTGAGTTGGAAGGAAAGTCACATTTTTGACTGCACTGGATATTTAAAAAAAAAATCTGAGCTCATTCCTGGTGTCTGCCGTTGCCGGACACAAAAAACCACAGCTATCCTTTGGAATGGATTGACATCAGACTGCGACTGTATGATCTGCATGTTTGTCTATCTGCACTTGCTGTATGTATCATTTCTTTATGCAGTTCGGTACATGACATGGTGTCTCTTTAGTCACCAGTTAGGGGTGATGAGAGAAGAACAAGAAATACCTATAGCTAATTAGATATTAGCTCAACTAATTATGAACACTCTACAAATGCACACATCAAAGCCACACAGAGGGAGCAAAAAGGACTTAGGGGAAAAGAAAGCTTTTGAACACCGGGGCTCTGTGATGTCTCGTTTTCAGAGGCATTCCATAATGCAAATATCCCACTGGACAGAATTAATCACCTTAACATTTTGAATAACCACACACATGACATCACAGCCATAAAGTGAAGGACTTTGGCTCTGTTACATAAAGCCCCACAGGGATCGGCGATGTCACCTGCAGCTTTCAACATGCAACACAATGACATGACAGCTATTGTGATTGCAGAAACATGCTCCTATAAGACAATGAGAAGTCATGGAGCAAACATACAAAGTGTGCTGCAAAAACGTAATAAGTCTAATAAAAATGTAATTGGATTAATCCTCCCTGGAAAACGTCACACTCTGCACACATCAGTGAGGGAAGGTTAGTGTTATATCTGACGCCTGCCTTTCTATCCACATGTTCAGCATAGGACGTATGCCCAATTTGAAGGTGCTGGCCACACAGCTTCTTACTCACTAGTCACCATGGAAACACCAGCTAGTGGGCTGAGAAAGTTCCATGTCTTTGGCAGACGTTCAAATCAACTCATCAATATACAAGATAGGAAACTTCAATTGATAATATTATTTCTGTCAGATATTAAATTGTACACAGCTTTCAGAGAACGTTCTTTGACCTTCCCACCCCTGTCCCTGAGCCCTGACAATCAGAGCCCCCTAATGACATGGTCACATGGTTTCTGGGAGGGCTTTTCAGTGTAACTCTACCCTCAGAGCTCTGTCCAGCAGAGCAGAGCAGGTTTAGACTGGATACCCGGGTGCGCCACTCAGGGGCACACAGCTGGCCCTCCCAGAGACACGTCACTCAGCAGACTGAGGGCATCCACAGAGGAAACCCTGGCATGGATGGAGGGGAAGGGAAAGGGGGATAATTAGTCAGTTGCACAACAATATATTCAACCGAAATGTGTCTTCCGCATTTAACCCAACCCCTCTGAATCAATGTTGTGGAAAACTGATCCTCAGGCATTCTATCCTGCTCTGACTTCCTGTGCGGTTTAGGGCTGTTTGTCTCTTTTGTCTCTCCACTGATGTAAACACAAACCACTTCCATAGTGCTGTATCATGGTGAGTAGCTAAGTGACCTCACAAGTGACCTCACTAATTTCAAGAGGAAAAGGTCACTAACAGCAACATTTGAAATGTTTACTAAGAATAAATGACAAATTCAAATGAACTAATTTCTCATAAAGAACATAATGTACTGCATTGTAGACCCCAGGTCACGATCATAAATAATTTGTATTTTGTTCAAACAAATCAGAGATATAGCAATAGTAAGTGCTTTACTAGTTAGTATAGGAAAGATCTTTAGTATATTTTATGAAGGCTACTGATTCATGGATATAGCAGCGTTCTCATGATTATCCTACCACTAGATGTCATCATGTTCTGCAGAAAGAACAGATTAATACATTCAACATACGGTTAATCCACTCTCCTTAGATCCTGTTGATTGGTGTGTTTATTAAAAGAGGAGTTAAATGGGAGAAAAGCAAACAAAAAGGCCTAAAATCTTTTCCTTTTTATTTCTAATATGAGGAGCTTGGTTAACGTGGCAACCAGCGGCACTGCACAATTATGCAGAAGAGCGCTGAGGAGGCTGATTTTGAGTACAGCCAGGAAGAGAGCTGTATAAAGCACTATTGCCCACACTCTCACACTGTGTCAACTTACATATCTTCTCTCTACCCCCCCCCCCCCCAGCTCTCTCCCTCATTCTCTCTCCCCACTGTGATGCTATAAATGAGTCCACCATCCTGTCAGTTAGATGCCTTTCCTTATGGATCCATCACATGCCTGGGAGCATGCCACATGCCAACATAGTGCCACAGTTGTTAATGCCCTTGTCAATAGCAACCTAAACCACTCCTCTCCAGAGAGGGATAGTCAGCCTCCCCAGCTGATCACTACAGTGACCTGGAGAGGGGCAGGGGGTGAAGTTAGGAAGGGGTTGGACTGGAGCACAGACCTGGCAGATCCCTCTGTGTGTTCTGGGCTCCAACACACTGTCTGTTTTGAAAATAAAGCCCCTCTGAATGAAGCAAGGGCTGTTGTGATGCTCTCTCCACCATATCAGACAATCTGAAGGTTGACTTGGTTGCAGCAGTGAGGTCATTACTCAGGCTGACGGGAAGAGAATGGGCCATACAGGAAGCATTTTCAATATAAAACAAAGCATTGTGTCAAAGCATTTCCCATATACAGTCTTGGGTCATTCAGTGATTCTGAAGCTTCATTACATCCCTGTGCCCTCACCTGCTCTTGCTGATCAATAACACAGTCAACCTTTTACTGTAGTCTTCAGATTAATGTGGAACTGTGCATGTGCTTGTGGATTTTACCAGTTACAATGCTCATCAACCTCATGCCCCATTAACCATTGAATAATTAACCACCATTTTGTAACACAAGAGGGTTGGCAGCCAAGAGCAGGGTGGCCCAGAGGAAGGCGTCATGGCAACATTTTATTCTGAGAAGTGTTGGCTAACTGCACTGCCCTAGATCCACAGCGAGACAGGCCCAGGAGGCTTTGCAGCACTGCACCCAGGCTGCCACAGTTTACTCCCAGGGCTAGGGAGCAGTGAAACGGGTATAAGTGGGCCCCGGCAGGGTCCAAGTCATGTCAAAGAGTTTAACACTAAATATTAAACTGTGAATATTTAGCATATAGTTCTCCTGACTCGTTGTCAAAAACGTAATTAAGTGATAATGCCTGAGATTCCGGTGTTTGAAGGATATATTGGCACGGGTGTTGTTATTCAAACCGTGCCAATATCCTCCAAACTGTCAGGTTGTATACTGATAGAAGACAGGCGCAGAAATAGTTTTTTTTATTACTCAACCCAACATAAGGTAGGTCATGGAAAACGACGTGGACGAAGCCCAAAACAAACACGTATATATATATATATATATATATATATATATATAACACAGGGCTGTAACCCAAACAAAAGAGCGAGGTGTAAACCTCTAAATAAATACACGGGACGAGACCCGTTATAACAAGTGTACAATTACTCGGCATGTAAACTGTAATCCAATGTACTCACGAGACCAAATGACATGGAACAATAATCGACAAGGACAATGGGGAACAGAGGGCACATATATACACATACTAATCAGGGGGAATGGGAACCAGTTGTGCGTAATGAGACAAGACAGTCCGGGGTTGGTGGTAATGAACCAGGTCAGTGATGCCTAGAAGGCCGGTGACGTAAACCTCCGGAGCTGGTGAACGGAATGAGCAGCAAACACCGGCTTTGAGGACATTATCACTTTTATACAACGGGTTACCAACATATTGAAATAATGATTGACATATTGTCATTTTAAAAAAATTGGGTTGTATTTATTCATACTATTTCATCCTTCCACGAGATATAGTCCCGAATCTAGAAGCCGGTCGTTCGTTCTATCGGTTCGGTTACCAAAGATGCGACCCAGTCGTTCAGTCTTTTTTTCTGGATCTATGGACGCGTTGGTTTTAAATGTTCTAT
Organism: Coregonus lavaretus; assembly: GCF_964263955.1. Classification (NCBI taxonomy): domain Eukaryota; kingdom Metazoa; phylum Chordata; class Actinopteri; order Salmoniformes; family Salmonidae; genus Coregonus; species Coregonus lavaretus. Next base: position 39,695,699 of record NC_140002.1, read on the forward strand.
TGCCATACTGGCTGGCAACGTTCTTATCCATTGCTTGCAAGCTAGCCAACTACGGCAAACTTACAGATTTCACCTGGCATAGAAAATGTGCTCTCTAGTCAGGACACTGTTGTTAAGAGGAGCTAGCCAACAACACAGCTAACACAATCACTTCAAACTGAAACTAGAAAGACTGCAAACTAGCTGCATTTAGTTTCGTTTTACCTGTTTTCTATTGACATGTCTTTGTATATAACCATAAAAATCATGCTGATTCATGATTTTGACTGGCTGAGAAAAGCTGCCAGCCTGTCTGTCTTGTCCCGACCCCTACAAGTCCATTACTGTATGGGACAGCTGGAGATCGAATTTCAATATTGAAACAATGTTGCAGATGTCAGAGAGACAGACAGCAAGATAATGTCCAGATGCTTTTTACAGTGGAGATCAAGTTTATAAATGTTCTGGCTGGGCTGATGAGACAGTGGATTGCACAGTGAGATGGAACAGAGTAAATAAACATTTCAACATTATAGCTTTAGCCGGTGGTAACTTGTGGAATAGACACCGCCTTGAATGTGGTTTTAACCAATCAGCGTCCAGGATTAGACTGACCCTATAAATCATATGCAGGAGTCATTTTCCGATAGGAACAAAATGGGAGAGGTACAACTGTGTGAGATCTTTGAAATAAGATGGAATGAGACAAAAACTGCTTTTGACTGAACAGAGATGCCAGTTGGAGATGTAGAAAATCAGTTGGAGAGATAGAAAATCAGTTGGAGAGATAGAAAATCAGTTGGAGAGATAGAAAATCAGTTGGCGAGATAGAAAATCAGTTGGAGAGATAGAAAATCAGTTGGAGAGATAGAAAATCAGTTGGAGAGGTAGAAAATCAGTTGGCGAGATAGAAAATCAGTTGGCGAGATAGAAAATCAGTTGGAGAGATAGAAAATCAGTTGGCGAGATAGAAAATCAGTTGGAGAGATAGAAAATCGGTTGGAGAGGTAGAAAATCAGTTGAAGAGATATAAAATCAGTTGGAGAGATAAAAAATCAGTTGGAGAGGTAGAAAATCATGGCATAAGGAGAAATGTGGGTGACACTTTTTGACCCAATTTGATTGTGTCATAACATTAGTGCGCAGGGAAAATGGTTCCAATGGTTGATGAAAATGTATTGCAAGTCAAGCAGAGTAATCATCCAGAAATCATGGATTGCAATCGGATGTCATACCTTCCCATTTCTTCCAGGTACAAGAACGATTAAGCAATAGACATAGCAGTGAACTGTTACTTTAAGACTTCTGCTGGTTCCTGTGAATCAGAGAATTGGCCAAATACAGTGGGGAAAAAATGTATTTAGTCAGCCACCAATTGTGCAAGTTCTCCCACTTAAAAAGATGAGAGAGGCCTGTAATTTTCATCATAGGTACACGTCAACTATGACAGACAAAATGATATTTTTTTTCTCCAGAAAATCACATTGTAGGATTTTTTATTAATTTATTTGCAAATTATGGTGGAAAATAAGTATTTGGTCAATAACAAAAGTTTCTCAATACTTTGTTATATACCCTTTGTTGGCAATGACACAGGTCAAACGTTTTCTGTAAGTCTTCACAAGGTTTTCACACACTGTTGCTGGTATTTTGGCCCATTCCTCCATGCAGATCTCCTCTAGAGCAGTGATGTTTTGGGGCTGTCGCTGGGCAACACAGACTTTCAACTCCCTCCAAAGATTTTCTATGGGGTTGAGATCTGGAGACTGGCTAGGCCACTCCAGGACCTTGAAATGCTTCTTACGAAGCCACTCCTTCGTTGCTCGGGCGGTGTGTTTGGGATCATTGTCATGCTGAAAGACCCAGCCACGTTTCATCTTCAATGCCCTTGCTGATGGAAGGAGGTTTTCACTCAAAATCTCACGATACATGGCCCCATTCATTCTTTCCTTTACACGGATCAGTCGTCCTGGTCCCTTTGCAGAAAAACAGCCCCAAAGCATGATGTTTCCACCCCCATGCTTCACAGTAGGTATGGTGTTCTTTGGATGCAACTCAGCATTCTTTGTCCTCCAAACACGACGAGTTGAGTTTTTACCAAAAAGTTATATTTTGGTTTCATCTGACCATATGACATTCTCCCAATCCTCTTCTGGATCATCCAAATGCACTCTAGCAAACTTCAGACGGGCCTGGACATGTACTGGCTTAAGCAGGGGGACACGTCTGGCACTGCAGGATTTGAGTCCCTGGCGGCGTAGTGTGTTACTGATGGTAGGCTTTGTTACTTTGGTCCCAGCTCTCTGCAGGTCATTCACTAGGTCCCCCCGTGTGGTTCTGGGATTTTTGCTCACCGTTCTTGTGATCATTTTGACCCCACGGGGTGAGATCTTGCGTGGAGCCCCAGATCGAGGGAGATTATCAGTGGTCTTGTATGTCTTCCATTTCCTAATAATTGCTCCCACAGTTGATTTCTTCAAACCAAGCTGCTTACCTATTGCAGATTCAGTCTTCCCAGCCTGGTGCAGGTCTACAATTTTGTTTCTGGTGTCCTTTGACAGCTCTTTGGTCTTGGCCATAGTGGAGTTTGGAGTGTGACTGTTTGAGGTTGTGGACAGGTGTCTTTTATACTGATAACAAGTTCAAACAGGTGCCATTAATATAGGTAACGAGTGGAGGACAGAGGAGCCTCTTAAAGAAGAAGTTACAGGTCTGTGAGAGCCAGAAATGTTGCTTGTTTGTAGGTGACCAAATACTTGTTTTCCACCATAATTTGCAAATAAATTCATTAAAAATCCTACAATGTGATTTTCTGGATTTTTTTCCCTCAATTTGTCTGTCATAGTTGACGTGTACCTATGATGAAAATTACAGGCCTCTCTCATCTTTTTAAGTGGGAGAACATGCACAATTGGTGGCTGATTAAATACTTTTTTCCCCCACTGTAGCTGCCAGCATGAGCTTTACTGTCTGTCAGGGGTACGCTTACTGGCTGACCCAGAGTGTGGTATCATTGTCAATAACAGCCTCTCTGTAAATATATACAGTAAACCCCTGGTTGTTTATTCGGCAATTCAGACACTGTTCTGCAATCGTCAACTAGTGATCATTGCCACGTTTGCACACATTACTAAAATCATATAGTCTCACTGTATGGGTTGGTGAGTGTACAAACGCCCATAGCATGGTGTGACGTGAGTGTTGTGATGTTGGTACTGTACTGGGACTCAGTGATGGGGATGATAAATGACTTGGAATAGGTGTTGTACAGCAGGGAGAGTCAGCGCTGACGTGTGCAGTAGCTCAGGTTGCTGCTGAAACTGGGACACGCACAGACAGTGGTGGGTACAGATACAGACAGCGCTGAGAGGGGAGGTAGTGTGAGTGCATGCGGACGGATGCGGACGCAAGGGTGGGTTGTACTCTGGGTCAGACTTGGCACTGTGTCGGAGGCAACCCTGTTCCAGGCTTAATCACCACTCAGCTGCATTGCTGCCTCCCTCCCCCGGGTGCTCTGGTCTCATGGAACGCTAGTCTAGAACACAGATGAGCCAAAACGATATACACATGACCACACTGGCCTTGTCCCTGAGCATGCCTGGGTCTCTTAAAGAGAGAAGATAACTTCCCTCAATTGGCAAGTCTTAACACTTTTGTGCTTTATACATGAGTGAACTATTTAATGAAAACATAATTGAGGCATTGTGTTATTTATGTTTTGTATTATGCACAATCAAATTGTGAAAACATTTGTTGTTGAGCAAATTCAAGGTCATGGCGTAGATTGCAGGCTTGCAATGAATCAGTGAAAAATAATGAAGATGTTTGGGTTTTGATATTAACATGAATTAATTACATGAATTAATTTCTTGCCAAGAGCAACATTCCAGTAGCATAGCAGCAATGCAGTGCACAATATGCTTTGAAGTTTCAATGCAAGTTAATTTTTTATTGATTAAGCATATTATATTGGGAATAAATCAGATATAAGGTTAATCAGTTATTTGCAAGACTTGATAAAAAATAGCTACAAGTTCCTTTTGTGTGTTTATCCAAGAGCAGTACAAGTAAATGCTCTCAAAGTCCATGACTACTTCTCAAGATTAGAATCGAATGAGGAAAAAGTCCTGTGCTTTGTCTCATCGGCCTGGACCGGCAATCCTCCCGTGATGCACCAAGCCCTGTCTGGACCCTGGTGTGGGAGGCCCCGACCCTGGAGAGGGGTTGACGTCTGGTTCTGGAGTGGAGCCGTTGACCGGAGCTGAACTGGACCCCGGTGGAGCGGACTGCTCTGGCTCTCGACTGGAGCAGCTGACCGGGGCTGGACTGGGCACCAGTGGAGCGGACTGCTCTGGCACTGGAGTGGAGCAGCTGACCGGAGCTAGACTAGGCACCGGTGGAGCGGACTGCTCTGGCACTGGAGTGGAGCAGCTGACCGGAGCTGGACTGTGCACAGGTGGAGCGGACTGCTCTGGCACTGGAGTGGAGCAGCTGACCGGAGCTGGACTGGGCACCGGTGGAGCGGACTGCTCTGGCACCAGCCGTACCGGGCTGGGGACACGCACCACTGGTCTGGTGCGAGGAACAGGCACGGGCCACACCGGGCTGGGAACACGCACCACTGGTCTGGTGCGAGGAGCAGACACGGGGCATACCGGGCTGGCGACACGCACCACTAGTTTGGTGCGGCGAGCAGGTACAGGCCGTACCGAACTGGATACACGCAACACTGTTTTTGTGCAGGGAGTAGGTACGGGGCGTACCGGGCTGGCGACACGCACCACTGGTTTGGTGCGGGGAGCAGGTACGGGCCGTACTGGACTGGATACACGCACCACTGATTTGGTGTAAGGAGCAGGCACGGGCCGTGCCGGACTGGAAACACGCACCACTGGTTTGGTGCGAGGAGCAGGCACGGGCTGCGCCGGTCTGGAGACATGCACCACTGGTTTGGTGCGAGGAGCAGGCACAGGGCGTACCGGGCTGGCGACACGCACCACTGGTTTGGTGCGGGGAGCAGGTACGGGCCGTACAGGACTGGATACACGCACCACTGGTTTGGTGCGAGGAGAAGGTACGGGCCGTACCGAACTGGATACACGCACCACTGGTTTGGTGCGAGGAGCAGGTACGGGGCATACCGGTCTGGCGACACGCACCACTGGTTTGGTGCGAGGAGCAGGTACGGGCCGTACAGGACTGGAGACACGCACCACTGGTTTGGTGCGGGGAGCAGGCACGGGCTTTACCGGTCTGTGAAGGCGCACTGGCGGCACAGTGCGTAAAGCCGGCACATAGCCTGGTGCTTGCACGGTCACACGCTCCTCAAAGCGAGTGCAGGGAGTTGGCTCTGCTAACCTCTGCTCTAAAGACTGAGCTCTCTGCTGCTGGACGGTTAATTCCTCTCTCAGCTTCTCTTGTTGCCTGGCCAGCTCCTCTCTCCGTGCAACCATTGACTCCTTCTCCCTAAGGGCCTCCTGCAGCGCCTCCTTTTGAAGGGAGCTCTCCTGCTCTATCTTCGCGATCAGTCCCCGTAAGGTGGTTGTCTCTTCTGTTAGAGTGCTAATCTGCAGGTCTCTCCGAGCCTCCTGCTGCTTAGCCAACCACCCCGTGTGCTCCCCCCCAACATTTTCTTGGGGCTGCCTCTCGGGCTTCCTTAGCGGTCGGGACCTTTTGAGTCGCCATTTTATCTCCCTCGCTGCCTCCGTCTGCTCCCAAGGAAGGCGATCCATCCCTGCCTGGATCTCCTCCCACGTCCATGATCCCTTTCCGTCTAATATCTCCTCCCATGTCCATGATGTGTGCTCCTCCTGTTCACGCTGCTTGGTCCGTTGGTGGTAGGATCTTCTGTCACGATCGTTGAGAACAGGATTGGACCAAGGTGCAGCGTGGTATGCGTACATGTTTGTTTATTAAATAAACACAGAACAAAAGCAACGTAACGTGAAGTTCTAAATGCTAACATCAAACAAGCCAAACACACAGAAACAAGATCCCACAAAACAGGTAGGCAACATGGCTACCTAAGTGTGGTTCCCAATCAGAGGCAGCTGTCGATCATTGTCTCTGACTGGGGATCATACTTAGGCAGCCATGTTGCCTACCTGTTTTGTGGGATCTTGTTTCTGTGTGTTTGGCTTGTTTGATGTTAGCCTTTAGAACTTCACGTTACGTTGCTTTTGTTGGGTGTTTATTCAATAAACTAACATGTACGCATACCACGCTGCACCTTGGTCCAATCCTGTACTCAACGAACGTGACAGGGTAGAGGAAGTTCAGGAGTAAAAACAAACAAAATATAATTATTGTAAAATTGACTGTGTCCATAAAATGTATATGGTATGTATAAGCTGGAAGTAGAGGCCTAAGCATTGTTGTTCACTAGTTTACTCCAATTAGGGGAGGGGTGGTGGGGTTGGAAAGTAATAAAGGGAAATATATTTTTAAAAGGATATGTATAAATATGTATGTATATGTATTTCTATGTATGTATGTATATGTATATAAATATATACTGTATATATTTGCGGGGAAAAAAACATATGGGGGATTGGAAGTGAGGCAGGCAATTACATTGATGGAAGTTACAATCTATCTGCAACATTAAAGCTGATCTACCCCCCACCCCACCAAAAAACATTATTCTATATGAATGATTTTTGTATTGTTTGTAAATTGTCATTTCAACTGCCTTGTCCAGACATTCTGTTTCTCATTAAGACCTTAGTGAAATACATCCAGCCAAGACTACAATATTTGTAAGGATTTTTTTTTGCCTCAATCCGCTTATTTCACATCAAGTGTAAATGAGATTAATCCATGAGTCTGCTGCTGTAAAATAAAGCCTGAACAGTATGTACCCCTGAGATATAAGTTCACAGAGCGACTGAGTTTTCACACTGAGTTCTCCCAGTGTTCTGTCTCCTCTGTTGCCCAGGCAGGGTGACTTCTCCTCATGCCAGGAGTCAGTAGATGATAGATTAATCAGACGCTTCCTTTGCAGTGACAGAGAGGAGTCTCGTAGGTTAAAACAAAAAGAGCAAGGCCACTGAGGGAAACTGAACAGCCCTGTGTGTGTGTTGGTTTGCTTAGCCAATAGCCACAGTGGTCCGCTCCTCTCACAGCAGCACCTCCGCCTGGCCCAGTGTCACACTATACGCAAGTGGAGGCTGGTGGGAGGAGCTATAGGAGGACGGGCTTATTGTAATGGCTGGAATGGAATAATTGGAAGAGTATGGAAACCACATGTTTGACTCCGTTCCATTTATTCCATTCCAGCCATGCTGTCCTACTACAGCTCCAGCCACCAGCCTCCTCTGCTATACACCATCTGGGGGTTCTCTGATACATTAGTATGGCGACCTCAGAGGACAGCGACATCATACCCCAGCCCCCACCCTACCCATGGCCCTGGGGGGGAAACACTCCTCTGGACACTTGTCACGCAAACAGGAACAAAACCATTCTAATACGAGAAAACCAGAATCTGACAGCACAGAGCAGAGTAGTAGGGACTGGAGTTCTGCAGAAGATTTATGCATGGATAAACCCATTTCAGGATTATTCAGGCTAAGATAGAGAGAATTATTTCCCCACATACTGTATATGAAACGGCATGGTAAAATTAGGAAACTGTGATAACCTTAAATAAACCATTAAAATGAAACACATTTTCCAATAGTATAAAATTATTGGAGGATGTGGCGGGAATACAGACGAGAAAATCCACTGAAATACTCTGTTTATCTCTGTTTGTATCCAATTAGATATGATAAGGAACTCAGTACTTGCTTTGGGTCTGTTGAGTTGAGTTACATGGTTGGGGTTCATTATGTTGCTGCTGGCATTGCTGTGCACTTTATCACAAATGACATAGCTGCATCAGGCAAAGACAAAAAACTGAATTCAAATAAATACAATATTCTTTGTTCAGATTAAATGAAATTGATCAGATAATTGAAAATTATTCATAATGGGGTGTATTCTAAGCAAGTTACCAGCTAACTAGCTACATGCTATTAGCTACCGTTAGCGGTTTTTCACCATTGTCCGTGGCCTGCACCACCTACCAGCCAGCTCTAGCCTGGACTATTATTCAGCCAGTCTGCACTGTCTGCACAGCGCGTTATCGACCCAGAACATATCAGTTTTTCTGCCGGAATCACTGAATCACTGGACCATTAAATCCGGATTCATCGCTACCAGCTAGCTGCAACAAAATGGACGTTGTGGTTTGGCTAATCATCCTGAGCTAGGCCCATCTCCCGGCTATCTACCTCTCTGTCAACCGGACGGGACCACCTAGTGTTGACACGGAGCCCCGCCGATCCAACACGACTGGTCTGCCGACGAAATCGTCTGATGTGGTTACAACAGGCTTCCCGTTACGACGTCGACCACAAAGATTCCATCTGCTAGCCCCGGCCCGCTAGCACACGCTAGCCGTGGCCTCTTGCTCGCTAGTGCTTTAGCAGCCCCCGAACTACCTCCGAACTATCCTATTGCTGTTCACCGGACCTTATGATAACTCAGCTATACAGCTGATGCCTGCTGGACTGTTCCTTTTTACGGTACCGCATCCTGTTTATGTTTAGCCTCAGCCCAAACTGTGTCGCCATTACCAGCTGTCTCTTAGCTCTCTCAAATTACACCTGTGATTGCTTTATGCCTCTCTCCCATGTCAATATGGTTTGCTTATTGCTGTTTCGGTTATTTCTTATTGTACTATTTCACTGTAGATCCCCCAGCCCAGCTAAACCTGCCTTAGATAGCTCCTTTGTCCCACCCCCCATACACGCGGAGACCGACTCAATCGGTGCCTCCAGTGATGCTATCTCTTTCATTGTTACCCAACGCTTAGGTTTACCTCCACTTTACTCATATCCTTCCATATCCTTGTCTGTACATAATGCCCTGAATCTTTTCTACAACGCCCGGAAATCTGCCCCCTTTATTCTATGTACCCAACGCACTAGAAGATCAGTTCTTAAAGCCTTTAGCCATATCCTTCTTATAGTCCTCCTCTGTTCCTCTGGTGATGTAGAGGCTAACCCAGGCCCTGCAACCCTCAGTATCACTCCTACTCCCCAGGCGCTATCATTTGTTGACTTCTGTAACCGTAAAAACCTTGGTTTCTTGCATGTTAACATCAGAAGTCTCCTTCCTAAGTTTGAGTTATTCACTGCGTTAGCACACTCCGCCAACCCTGATGTTCTAGCAGTGTCTGAATCCTGGCTTAGGAAGGCCACCAAAAATTCTAACTATAACATTTTCCGTCTAGATAGAACTGCCAAAGGGGGTGGAGTTGCAATCTACTGTAGAGATAGCCTGCAGAGCTCTATCATACTATCCAGGTCTGTGCCCAAACAGTTTGAGCTTCTACTTCTAAAAATCCACCTTTCCAGAAATAAGTCTCTCACTGTTGCCGCTTGCTACAGACCCCCCTCAGCCCCCAGCTGTGCCCTGGACACCATATGTGAATTGATTGCCCCCCATTTATCCTCAGAGTTCGTACTGCTTGGTGACCTAAATTGGGATATGCTTAACACCCCGGCCATCCTACAATCCAAACTAGATGCCCTCAATCTCACACAAATTATCAACGAACCTACCAGGTACAACCCTAAATCCGTAAACATGGGTACCCTCATAGATATCATCCTGACTAACTTACCCTCTAAATACACCTCCGCTGTCTTCAACCAGGATCTCAGCGATCACTGCCTTATTGCCTGCGTCCGTAACGGGTCCGCGGTCAAACCACCACCCCTCATCACTGTCAAACGCTCCCTAAAACACTTTAGCGAGCAGGCCTTCCTAATTGACCTGGCCCAAGTATCCTGGATGGATATAGATCTCATTCCGTCAATAGAGGATGCCTGGTTGTTCTTTAAAAGTAATTTCCTCTCAATCTTAAATAAACATGCCCCATTCAAAAAATACAGAACTAAGAACAGATATAGCCCCTGGTTCTCCTCAGACTTGACTGCCCTTGACCAGCACAAAAACATCCTGTGGCGTACTGCATTAACATCAAATAGCCCCCGCGATATGCAACTTTTCAGGGAAGTTAGGAACCAATATACACAAGCAGTCAGGAAAGCAAAGGCTAACTTTTTCAAACAGAAATTTGCATCCTGTAGCACTAACTCCAAAAAGTTTTGGGACACTGTAAAGTCCATGGAGAATAAGAGCACTTCCTCCCAGCTGCCCACTGCACTGAGGCTAGGAAACACTATCACCACTGATAAATCTACAATAATCGAGAATTTCAACAAGCATTTTGCTACGGCTGGCCATGCTTTCCACCTGGCCACCACTACCCCGGCCACCAGCTCTGCATCCTCCGCTGCAACTTGCCCATGCCCCCCCCGCTTCTCCTTCACACAAATTCAGACAGCTGATGTTCTGAAAGAGCTGCAAAATCTGGACCCCTACAAATCAGCTGGGCTAGACAATCTGGACCCTTTCTTTCTAAAACTAGCCGCCGAAATTGTCTCAACCCCTATTACTAGCCTGTTCAACCTCTCTTTTTCGTAACGTCTGAGATCCCCAGAGACTAGAAAGCTGCCGCGGTCATCCCCCTCTTCAAAGGGGGTGACACTCTAGATCCAAACTGTTACAGACCTATATCCATCCTGCCCTGCCTTTCGAAAGTATTTGAAAGCCAAGTTAACAAACAGATCACCGACCATTTCGAATCCCACCGTACCTTCTCCGCTATGCAATCCGGTTTCCGAGCTGGTCATGGGTGCACTTCAGCCACGCTCAAGGTCCTAAACGATATTATAACCGCGATCGATAATAGACAGTACTGTGCAGCCGTCTTCATCGACCTGGCCAAGGCTTTCGACTCTGTCAACCACCGCATTTTTATTGGCAGACTAAATAGCCTTGGTTTCTCAAATGACTGCCTCGCCTGGTTCACCAACTACTTCTCAGATAGAGTTCAATGTGTCAAATCGGAGGGCCTGTTGTCTGGACCTATGGCAGTCTCTATGGGGGTGCCACAGGGTTCAATTCTTGGGCCGACTCTTTTCTCCGTGTATATCAATGATGTCGCTCTTGCTGCTGGTGACTCTCAGATCCACCTCTACGCAGACGACACCATTTTGTATACATCTAGCCCTTCATTGGACACTGTGTTAACAAACCTCCAAACGAGCTTCAATGCCATACAACACTCCTTCAGTAGCCTCTTAAACACTAGTAAAACTAAATGCATGCTCTTCAATCGAACGCTGCTGACACCCGCCCACCCGACTAGAATCACTACTCTCGACGGGTCTGACCTAGAGTATGTGGACAACTACAAATACCTAGGTGTCTGGTTAGACTGTAAACTCTCCTTCCAGACTCACATTAAGAATCTCCAATCCAAAGTTAAATCTAGAATCGGCTTCCTATTTCGCAACAAAGCCTCCTTCACTCATGCTGCCAAACATGCCCTCGTAAAACTGACTATCCTACCGATCCTTGACTTCGGCGATGTCATTTACAAAATAGCCTCCAACACTCTACTCAGCAAATTGGATGTAGTCTATCACAGTGCCATCCGTTTTGTCTCCAAAGCCCCATACACTACCCACCACTGTGACCTGTACGCTCTTGTTTGCTGGTCCTCACTACATGTTCGTCGTCAAACCCACTGGCTCCAGGCCATCTATAAATCACTGCTAGGCAAATCCCTGCCTTATCTTAGCTCATTGGTCACCATAGCAGCACCCACCCGTAGTCTGCGCTCCAGCAGGTATATCTCACTGGTCATCCCCAAAGCCAACACCTCCTTTGGCCGCCATTCCTTCCAGTTCTCTGCTGCCAATGACTGGAACGAATTGCAAAAATCTCTGAAGCTGGAGACTCTTATCTCCCTCACTAACTTTAAGCATCAGTTGTCAGAGCACCTTACCGATCACTGCACCTGTACACAGCCCATCTGAAATTAGCCCACCCAACTACCTCATCCCTATATTGTTATTTATTTTGCTCTTTTGCACCCCAGTATCTCTATTTGCACATCATCTCTTGCACATCTATCATTCCAGTGTTAATACTGATTGTAATTATTTTGCACTATAGCCTATTTATTGCCTTACCTCCATAACTTGCTACATTTGCACACACTGTATATATATTTTCTGTTGTATTTTTTGACTTTATGTTTTTTTTACCCCATATGTAACTCTGTGTTGTTTTTATCGCACTGCTTTGCTATCTTGGCCAGGTCGCAGTTGTAAATGAGAACTTGTTCTCAACTGGCTTACCTGGTTAAATAAAGGTGAAATAAATCAATAAAAATAAAAGTGTGTGTGTAAATTGGCTTGAGCGTGTCATGGAATCTGTGTAAAAGACCATGACCTTTGATTTAGTGCCAGAAAAAAGCCTTCAGCTCAACATTGAAATGGCCTTGGAGTCAATCACCATCAGGAGTGTATTGATGTGTTAAGTATTAATGTGACAGTAAAGTGGTGGGCCCTTCACATTACCTCAGCTATCAAACACAGACCCCTGAGATCAATGTTTTATTCCCATTTCCTCCACACATCCCAGTCAGCTGGCTGAGGCTATGCTGCTGCTGCTAGCTATGTGATACGCTCCCCTTTCAGTTTTAGACAAATACATCCAGCAGCCTGAAGAATCTGGCTAATTTGTTGCTTTGGACCACAAGTCTCCTGGAGAAAGAAAAATAAGAACACCTTCCTAATATTGAGTTGCTTAAAAATCCTTCATTAACCTGTCTCCTCCCCTTCATCTACACTGATTAAAGTGAATTTAACAAGTGACATCAATAAGGGATCATAGCTTTCACCTGGTCAGTCTATGTCATGGAAAGAGCAGATGTTCTTAATGTTTTGTCCACTCAGCATACAAAACCATGCATGCGTGAAAGCTGTGCTGAAAAAACATACACTGACATCCACACTTCCCTCCATCTCCTCTTAAAAGGAGTGAACATGCTGACAGTGGTGTTGAAATACTGGTGGAGAGGTAGAGGGATGGATGGGAGAAACTGGCAGTGTAATTTCCGTCTCCTAAGCACTCCACTTCTCCTTGCGTTCCTGTTGTTCCCTTAACGTCGAATTAGCGTTTGGGGCACAGCAGCACTCGTTAACAAACCAAAGCTACAGACTGAAGGATGCGTCTAGCCAGGCTTTACATGCTGCTGCATTGACTGACTAATAAGCACAAGATAACAATGTGACTCTAATTAGACTGTGATAACTAGATCTAATATCTCATATTGGAGATTATTGATATGTTGAAATCACATACACCCCCTTTACCTTTCTATGTAACTCTAATGTATATTGCAGCCTTTCTGATCCTGTCTGCTGTACCTGCAGACACAAAGTAGGGAAGGCAGCAATGAGGGTTTGGGGAGTCAGAACACACATCTTCCAACAGCCCCTCCCCCTTCCTATTCTCCATGACACCGTGGCAACAGCTCATCACGGTCAAACTCTGTTGACATTCTCACAATCAGTTGTGTGAGAACACTGAGTATACAGGGATAATGAAGTGAGACAGATGATAGATGTAATGGATTAGAGACCCTGGCTGGCTTGGCCTGGCATACAGGAGGGGTATTTTCACTGGGCTGGATGGACAGACAGGGAGACACTGACAAAGACAAAGGAGAGGAAGACTGAAAGATTTCACTAAAGCGCTGTCATTTCATAGTTTTTTTATTTATAGAAAATATATGTTTACGTTAGCATATCATTAATACAGTATTTAACTTAGCCTATTCTCCTTGGAGTAGGATAAATAGCCAAAAAGCAATTTCATTAATCTCAGCTTAATTCTTATCAGTGCAAAAAATGCATGACATCTTCTCTGCTCGCAGCCACTCATAATCAATTAAGGCATTACCATATCCAGGTCAGCAGAGAATACAAAAGTACTCTGCACAAGCCTGCCTGGCCTCCTCTCTGTCACCTTGGCCCATTTTAACACCACACAGGGGGCGAAGCAAAGAAACAGCCACACACAACCAGGATGAGAAAATAATGCATACAACATTACTGTCGGATGACACACCCACATGCTGCTGTTGTAAAAGTGAAGTAGGCCTATTGGAGCAGCCCTCAAGGAAACATTCTGAACAGAACAAATTGGAGACTAACTATCTTTAAGATCAGCTATAACAAATCCAAACAATGGGCTTCCTCTTGGTTGACATTATGAATGCATTTTCCATTCATGAAGGTCACATGATCTCATCACACTGTATAACAAAGCCAGAACATTTAACTATACAGCTGCTTTGTGATTTTTATTGCTCATCTCTAATATAATGAAAGGATCAAACTAATTTCACAGTCAAGTGAGTCTCCTCTCTCAGGGACCTCTGTGCCCCTCAAATATTAGTGACAGATGAACATTGCAGTCAAGCGCAGTGTAATAGAGCACATAGTTCCTGAGCAAAGACGACAGGCAATGGCCCTATCGACATCTCTCAGTGAACAACTGCCGGCGCTTCAGCTCGAAGAGTCCCATATGAGTATTCAGAGTGCAGCTGTCGATAAGAGGAAACAACATCTATCAGGAAGGCCAATCTCTCCAGTCCCACTGGTCCCCCATCACTTTCCCAGTACCTTCAGCACCAGCACCTTTCCCTTGTCACCCAGGGCTCCCAGTTGCCTGCCCTTGAACTGGATGTTGTGTTAAAATAGCCCTGCACACTACTGGCCCGGAGGTTCTGGAGATGGAGACATGAGTGAACAGGACAACGGTAGGTTGTGGAGATGGAGCACATCCACTGGAGGCTGCTGCCCAGATGCATAGCCCGAGGCACCACTGGATCTTATAGCATTTACATGTTTTCAAACATACATTTCTATATGAACAATGGTTTTGTATGATTGTGTCCAATCGTGTATCCTTACATGCACCATCATAAACAAAAACACCCACTCACCTGAAATTACATTTGCCTTGATTTCCTTGCTCCAGCGTGTAGCAGATTTGTTCGTGTCGGACACCATATGCTGCCACTGAGGTTTTAATGGCCCAGGGGCAGGTGGCCAGGTTGTGGATGACCTTACCGTCTGTCTGTGTGCCAGGTGAGAGGAGCCAGTGAAAGAGGACAACGGTGTGCCCTAAAGCACTGGACACAGTGGGCAGGAGTCAGCTCAGTGTAGATTAGAATATGATTAGGATTGAGACAGCAGGACACATTTTAACTGTGTGTACACCTACAGTTAATATCCTGCCTCTTGAGAACAATAAAAGCTTTTTCTATTTAAATCAGAGGAAAGATGGTTCATTCTGAGGACAACACTAGCTGAGGGGAGGGAGGTCTGAGGTTGCAGGTGCTACTGAAGGGGCATAATGCATAATGATGTGAGAGATTACTTTCAACCAGTAAAATAGAGAGAAAGAAACAGTTTTTTTCATGTGGAAAATATACTTTGCAGGAGGTTCTAAAACAGATATTTATACCTCACATGTCAGTTGACATTAAGCTCAATATAAAGAGAATGCATCAATCATGTGAACAAGTAAATAGCAAGATACTTTGGGGAGACGATATTCTTTTTTCCAAAATCTTGTTTATTAAATTTAGAAAAAACAATTTTGTTAACGGTTTCATAGCAATAGCAGGAAATAACTGAATCTGAAAGAAGGAGAGAGAGGGGGTGAAGGGCCGACCCCTGAGTTTAAACCATATCTGTGTGGAGCTCAGCTGCCCCTATCTTGCCCCTCTGGGGGGTCAACTGCCCCTAACCTGGCACAGACTTAAAAGAGTCAGTATGGTCATCAACAGCATGGTTTTTACCCGGTAAAACATCTAAAGAAACAGGACATAACTCCAAAGACATCAGGTAGAAAAGTTGAATTGCAAAGTCACTCTTCAAGTCAAGGTATTTCCTGCCAAAATATACCGAATATGCAATAACATTTAATTAGGTTGCCAAACCATATCGGTATGTGGATTTCATCACTAGGGAGGGGAGTTCTGCACAGCTTTGGGGGAGGAGAGGGTGTATCGGGATGCAGTACAGATGTAGTCCAAAGTGCAAACAATGTCTATGGGGTGTGGGGGGTTGTGGGGGTGTGAGCGGAGCGGGGTGTGCCCCCCCCCCCCCATTCTTCAAGGGGCTGAGAGGGGTGACTCTCTGGAGGGGGATCCCATCATGTCCTCTGGGGGAAACACTGTGAGTGTGCAGGCTCGGATCCCGCCCAGCGACTCAGGCAGGTCAAACACTTTGTGCCACTCGTCTTTCTCCGGGTCATACTTCTGCACTATCTCCACCATGCAGCGGTTGTTCCACGAGTAGCCTCCCACCACGTAGATCTTGTTCTCAAACACAGCCACGCCCACGTCACTCTGGCCCCGCAGCATGGCGGCGATGGGCGTCCACAGGTCCAGGGCCGGAGAGTAGTACTCACAGCTCAGCACGTCATCATAGTCGCTGGTGCCCCGGAAGTGATTCCCCCCGATGACGTAGAGGCGGTCGCCCACCGTGCACATACAGTGCAGGCCACGCACAGTGGTCATGGGCGCTTTCTGAGTCCATTTGTCTGCGTCTGGGTCAAAGCACATCAGCTCTTTCTGAAACGTGTCGTGAGTGATTCCCCCTGCAACACAGAATAAAACAGGACCACGTTAAATACGTTTGAAATAAGGTTGAAAATAGCCCTGAGGTCTACTCAAAAGCATTTAACGGACTGAGCCAATTGTACTGTACCTAATGGTAACTCTATCTTGGCCTCAACCTAGACCTACATTCAGCCCTGCCACGATGGATAGGGTCGGCCTCGACCAGGCCCTGTTCTGTCCTGACAGTCACATGACCAGACCACAGCACTGCAACTGGCCACGCAGAGCATGTTGTAATCCTGAACGCCCAGTTCACTCCACCCAACCCAACCACTCCTCAGAAACATCAGGCTACTCTGCCCAGCAACACACACACAATTAGCCCCATGCTTAGCACCACTAACATACACTGCACACATTTTCTCAGCCACATACACTCACCTGCAATAAAGGATATTGATACAAATAATAGCATCAGAAATTCAAAACACTAATACAGTGCATGTTTACACGTACACACATAGGTACTGTAGTGGTGGAAACAGAGGAATAGACAGGACACACAAAGCTGAGGGAAAGTGGGGAGAAAAAAAAAAACAGGACATGTCTACAGGGAAGGCTCAAAATAAAGAGGAACACAATCCCAGCATGCATCTGGGTGGGAGCCAGGCAGCCCACCCCTCCCCCTCCCTGTGTTGTGCAGAGTGCGCAGCGCAGTGAGGATCTGCAGTACATGCCAAATGGCGCCCGAATCCCTCCACTGCTTCTGCTACTGCCCAATGATCCCTCTCGCTCTCTCTTTCCCTATTTCCTTTCTCGTTCTACCTCCCTCCCTCATTAATCTACACAGGCCTATTTTTAATCAGTGGCCCTGACTGATCAGAAGTCTATAACATCAGCCTCCTCCCCCTCGACCAATAGATCAAACACTGAGATACACAGTTAGATCCATTCTCTTTATTCAAGTGTGTGTGTGTCATTAAAATAATCTCTGACACAAGAAAGACATATCAAACCCACTGATAGAACAGCAGCTTGATATGGGGTGTGGTTCTTTTCTTGTTGAGCTGCATCTCACTGCCCAAGGTTAGTAGCATCTTAGAGTAACTGATGTCTCTGGCCAACAACCTTCAGGGCTTATAAATGGCTGAAGGATATGTCTATTGCAGACACATATTTGTACAGCAAATGTGGAGAGGATAGATTTTGTTTCCATAGACTGGTTGGTTGTGTAGCAATAAAACTGACGGGTGCGCAACTATGGGGCAAAACAGACAGGGTTGGTTTAGATTGTTGACAACATGTTAACTATATTTTGTCTCCAATGTTTATTGAAATCATTAATACAATACATAATTACAGTTGGTTAGCTAGCTAGCAATTTTCTTGCCATATTAGCATTGACATAAAATCAGTTAAAACACCTCAAAACAAGACATGGTATCAAGAACAAGATGAAACTAGCTGAAATGAGCCACTTACGATTCCCCAAATGGCAGTTTCATGTCATTGTTGGTAACTATCTGGCCATCCAGAATCAACAACTAACGGACTTCTGCCCCATTGAAGCGTGTGCATCGTTTTCGTGATGCTGTCAGCTAACCCATCTATACATTTGCCAAAAGACAATCTCAGAGACACAATGTTCCGTTTCTCTTCTTTCTTTTTTCTTTTTTAGGGGGTAGATCAGCTTTAATATTGCAGATAGATTGTAGCTTCCATCAATGTAATTGTCTTTGTTAGAATTAATCATCATGATAATTTATCATTACTATTAATTACAGCCTTTAATTAAGGTAGTCTTATTTTTTTTATTTTACCTTTATTTAACTAGGCAAGTCAGTTAAGAACAAATTCTTATTTACAATGACGGCCTACACCGGCCAAACCCGGACGACGCTGGGCCAATTGTGCGCCACCCTATGGGACTCCTAATCATGGCCGGTTGTGATACAGCCTGGAATCGAACCAGGGGGTCTGTAGTGACGCCTCAAGCACTGAGATGCAGTGCCTTAGAACAAAGACAAAATAGTTGTCATACAAGACAACTGCAAGCATTTTGAGATGCTTTAAGATATAATTTTTTGTATCTCGAAGACAGTAAATTGTTGTCCTTTCATAGACACTTAAAGGCACCTGAGCTCATTGGTTGCGCTGCCTGGCCCACTAGATAATATTTCACCATGATTGCCATACACAGGCACATTTATCTATCTATTTGTGAAGATAAAATTGTGCCGGCGCTTTGACCCGTCGTAAAAATTTATGACCAGTTTGAAGGAAGCACAGTGCTGGCACAAATGAGACCCAAACAACTGAGGCAGGGGAACACAGAGGAGCTAGACAAAACCAAGGGGTCAGCAAGTTCCAAAAATCTGCCATGATGATAAATAGAAAGGATGGTCAGATGTGAGCTCTTGTCATCCCCCGGAAGATATAGCCCTGGTCTTTGAACTAGGCGATATGGCCAAAATATCATATCATGGTATTTTTAAAAAATTGGACAGTATGACGCTATTTTATGTTTTGAATAATAAAAGTTCTAAATTTGCTTTATGAGTAGTGAGTGACCCTAGGGCGGCAACACATACATTCTAAGTGATTTAAAATGGGTCTTTCTCCATTCTGATTGTTTTATACTGTTCAATTCAACAAATAATACGATATGGGCAAACAATCTAGGCCTAATTTTTTACCAAATGTTGCAATTGCGATTTGACTTGCGATTTAGAGTGAAACACTTGGGTGAACTGTTGGAATTATGGAAATAGAATGATTATTCTAAGTCTATAGTTAGAATATAATAGTGGGCACTTTGAATACAGTGTTTGACATGAGAATGAATGAAAATGCAGCACGTGCAACAATGTTGATGACAACGATGCTGTTTTCACTTTGCTTCTTAATATACAGTGGGGAGAACAAGTATTTGATACACTACCGATTTTGCAGGTTTTCCTACTTACAAAGCATGTAGAGGTCTGTAATTTTTATCATAGGTACACTTCAACTGTGAGAGACGGAATATACAACAAAACATCCAGAAAATCACTTTGTATGATTTTTAAGTAATTCATTTGCATTTTATTGCATGACATAAGTATTTAATACTTCAGAAAAGCAGAACTTAATATTTGGTACAGAAACCTTTGTTTGCAATTACAGAGATCATACGTTTCCTGTAGGTTTTGACCAGGTTTGCACACACTGCAGCAGGGATTTTGGCCCACTCCTCCATACAGACCTTCTCCAGATCCTTCAGGTTTCGGGGCTGTCGCTGGGCAATACGGACTTTCAGCTCCCTCCAAAGATTTTCTATTGGGTTCAGGTCTGGAGACTGGCTAGGCCACTCCAGGACCTTGAGATGCTTCTTACGGAGTCACTCCTTAGTTGCCCTGGCTGTGTGTTTTGGGTCGTTGTCATGCTGGAAGACCCAGCCACGACCCATCTTCAATGCTCTTACTGAGGGAAGGAGGTTGTTGGCCAAGATCTTGCGATACATGGCCCCATCCATCCTCCCCTCAATACGGTGCAGTCGTCCTGTCCCCTTTGCAGAAAAGCATCCCCAAAGAATGATGTTTCCACCTCCATGCTTCACGGTTGGGATGGTGTTCTTGGGGTTGTACTCATCCTTCTTCTTCCTCCAAACACGGCGAGTGGAGTTTAGACCAAAAAGCTCTATTTTTGTCTCATCAGACCACATGACCTTCTCCCATTCCTCCTCTGGATCATCCAGATGGTCATTGGCAAACTTCAGACGGGCCTGGACATGCGCTGGCTTGAGCAGGGGGACCTTGCGTGCGCAGCAGGATTTTATCCATGACGGCGTAGTGTGTTACTAATGGTTTTCTTTGAGACTGTGGTCCCAACTCTCTTCAGGTCATTGACCAGGTCCTGCCGTGTAGTTCTGGGCTGATCCCTCACCTTCCTCATGATCATTGATGCCCCACGAGGTGAGATCTTGCATGGAGCCCCAGACCGAGGGTGATTGACTGTCATCTTGAACTTCTTCCATTTTCTAATAATTGCGCCAACAGTTGTTGCCTTCTCACCAAGCTGCTTGCCTATTGTCCTGTAGCCCATCCCAGCCTTGTGCAGGTCTACAATTTTATCCCTGATGTCCTTACACATCTCTCTGGTCTTGGCCATTGTGGAGAGGTTGGAGTCTGTTTGATTAAGTGTGTGGACAGATGTCTTTTATACAGGTAACGAGTTCAAACAGGTGCAGTTAATACAGGTAATGAGTGGCGAACAGGAGGGCTTCTTAAAGAAAAACTAACAGGTCTGTGAGAGCTGGAATTCTTACTGGTTGGTAGGTGATCAAATACTTAGGTCATGCAATAAAATGCAAATGAATTACTTAAAAATCATACAATGTGATTTTCTTGATTTTTGTTTTAGATTCCATCTCTCACAGTTGAAGTGTACCTATGATAAAAATTACAGACCTCTACATGCTTTGTAAGTAGGAAAATCTGCAAACTCGGCAGTGTATCAAATACTTGTTCTCCCACCTGTAAATCCACTAGCGTTCTATAATTACACTATTAGTTTGTGTTTCTTACATCTGCAAACAGCTAGTATGTCTTAGCACGTTGGGCCTAAATCTTGTTAGCCAGCTAGCTAGCTAATAAATGTACTGAGTCAGAGCAAACGTAGCTAGTTATACAGCCTGGTGTAGGCCTAAATCAGCATGTTGTTTGTGCAACAGTATCTTCTAAATCAAAGAGGACTAGGCGAAGCATGAATATGTTGGCTACATGAAGAAACATTTAATGTAGCCAAAGATCATAGGATCCCCTAGGAAACACAGACCATCTATTTGATTCCTACCCTGTCACAATAACTCCTCCCTGGCATTTTCATTAGTTGTCATGTCAAACAACACTGTATTCAAAGTGCCTACTATTATTTATATTTTAACTATAGAATTAGAATAATCATTCTATTTCCATGATTCCAACAGTTCACCCAAGTGTTTTGATCTAAATCGCAAGTCAATTCGCAATTGCAACATTTGGTTAAAAATAAGGGATAGTTTTTTTGGCCCATATTGTGCAGCCCTACGTGGCAGTGAGGAAATGTTCTCAAATGAGTGCAGGAAATGCAGAAATTGATGGAAATGCAGGAAATTATTTTTGGTTGAATTGAACAGTTTAAAACAATCAGAATGGCGAAAGACCCATTTAAATCACTTACAATGTATGTGTTGCTACCGTAGGGTCACGCAATACTCATAAAGCAAATGTATAACTTTTAATATTCAAAAACATAAAATATTAGAAAAATACAGTGATATTATATTTTGGCCATATCGCCCAGACCTACCAACCGGCAGCTTAAGGCAAATATGCTGAAGGAGGCCGTTTGTTTAAGACAGAGAGCTCAAATTTAAATAGAATCCTATTCAAAGAAAATATACTTTTCTGATTAAAATACAGATCAAGACACTTGTTTTTATTTCTTGTGATCATATTCTTAATATATATACTGTGCATTCGGAAAGTATTCAGACCCCTTGACCTTTTCCACATTGTTACATTACAGTCATATTCTAAAATTGATTAAATCGTTTTTTCCCCCTCATCAATCTACACACAATACCCCATAATCACAAAGCAAAAACAGGTTTTTAGACATTATCGCACATTTATTAAAAATTACAAACTAAAATATACATTTACATAAGTATTCAGACCTCTTTACTCAGTACTTTGTTGAATCACCTTTGGCAGCGATTACAGCCTTGAGTCTTCTTGGGTATGACGCTACAAGCTTGGCACACCTGTATTTGGGGAGTTTCTCCCATTCCTCTCCGCAGATCCTCTCAAGCTCTGTCAGGTTGGATGGGGAGCGTTGCTGCACAGCTATGTTCGATCGGGTTCAAGTTCGGACTCTGGCTGGACAACTCAAGGACATTCAGAGTCTTGAGCCGAAACCACTCCTGTGTTGTCTTGGCTGTGTGCTTAGGGTCGTTGTCCTGTTGGAAGGTGAACCTTCGCCCCAGTCTGAGGTCCTGAGCGCTCTGGAGCAGGTTTTCATCAAGGATCTCTCTGTACTTTGCTCCGTTCATCTTTGCCTCGATCCTGACTAATCTCCCAGTCCATGCCACTGAAAAACATCCCCACAGCATGATGCTGCCACCACCATGCTTCACCGTAGGGATGATGCCAGGTTTCCTCCAGAGTTCAATCTTGGTTTCATCAGAACAGAGACTCTTCTTTCTCATGGTCTGAGAGTCTTTAGGTGCCTTTTGGCAAACTTCAAGCGGGCTGTCATGTACCTTTTACTGAGGAGTGGCTTCCGTCTGGCCACTCTACCATAAAGGCCTGATTGGTGGAGTGCTGCAGAGATGGTTGTCCTTCTGGAAGGTTCTCCCATCTCCACAGAGGAACTCTAGAGCTCTGTCAGAGTGACCATTGGGTTCTTGGTCACCTCCCTGACCGAGGCCCTTCTCCCCCGATTGCTCAGTTTGGCCAGGCAGCCAGCTCTAGGAAGAGTCTTGGTGGTTCCAAACTTCTTCCATTTAAGAATGATTAAGGCCACTGTGTTCTTGGGGACCTTCAATGCTGCAGAAATGTTTTGGTACCCTTCCCCAGATCTGTGCCTCGACACAATCCTGTCTCGGAGCTCTACGGACAATTCCTTCGACCTCATGGCTTGGTTTTTGCTCTGACATGCACTGTCAACTGTGGAACCTTATATACTCCAGTCAAGTTGTAGAAACATCTCAAGGATGATCAATGGAAACAGGATGGACCTGAGCTGAATTTCGAGTCTCATAGCAAAGGGTCTGAATACTACTACAAAAAAAGAAAATTCTAAAAGCCAGTTTTCGCTGTGTCATTATGGGGTATTTGTGTGTAGATTGCTGAGGATTTTTTTGTAAAAAAAAAAAAATCTATTTTAGAATAAGGCTGTAATATAACAAAATGTGGAAAAAGTCAAAGGGTCTGAATACTTCCCGAAGGCACTGTATATATACTTTGAAGTGAATCCGTGGTCCCCGCACTCTCCAGATAGAAGTGGAGGTGCCTCTCCTCTAGCCTCCTCCCCAGTGGTTTACGGTAGGCGTTGTGTTGTGTGTCAGTAGTGTAAAGCCGTGCTGGCTGGGTGTCTGAGCCCCACCCTGGGAGTGGGAGCAGAGCTGTGATGGCCTGTGGCTTGACTCAGTGTGTCAGCTCCATTCACCGGACAGGATGCCTTCAGACAACACGGCAGCACAGCCACCGCCCAGCACCTGATCTGGAACGACAGCGAGACACGGCCTGCACCCCCAAGTGGGCCACCTTGCACAGTGAGGTCGTGACCCCTGAGACATGGGGTGCAGCAGGAGGGCCAATCCCCAACAGAGACACACTGGCTGATAATGTCTCTGCTCCACCTGACTTCCATCACTAGTGATAGTTTATAAACATGCGAGCTGTCATAAAAGCTAATCTCTGCATGCTGCCAGTGTCCATGGAGGAAAGCAGCTTGCCCCGCTGCTCGAGGGGGGCTTGTTTAATTAATGAGCTCTACAGTACAGAACTCTATCTGGAAAGGTGGAGATACAGTGCATTTGTAAAGTATCCAGTCCCCTTCCCTTTTTCCACATTTTGGTACATTATAGCCTTATTCTAAAATTGATTAAATAAAAAAAGGTCCTCATAAATCTACACACAATAATGACAAAGCGAACAGGTTTTTGGAAATATTGGCAAATGTATTTCAAATTAAAAACAAAAATACCTTATATACATAAGTATTCAGACCCTTTGCTATGAGACTCGAAATTGAGCTCAGGTGCATCCTGTTTCCATTGATTATCCATGAGATGTTTCTACAACTTGATTTGAGTATATAAAGGTCCCACAGTTGACAGCGCATGTCAGAGCAAAAACCAAGCCATGAGGTCGAAGGAATTGTCCGTAGAGCTCCGAGACAGGATTGTGTCGAGGCACAGATCTGGGGAAGGGTACCTAAACATTTCTGAAGCATTGAAGGCCCCCCAAGAACACAGTGGCCTCCATCATTCTTAAATGGGAGAAGTTTGGAAACACCAAGACTCTTCCTAGAGCTGGCCGCCCGGCCAAACTGAGCAATCGGGGGAGAAGGGCCTTGGTCAGGGAGGTGACCAAGAACCCAATGGTCACTCTGACAGAGCACCAGAGTTCCTCTGTGGAGATGGGAGAACCTTCCAGAAGGACAACCATCTCTGCAGCACTCCATCAATCAGGCCTTTATGGTAGAGTGGACCGACAGAAGCCACTCCTCAGTAAAAGGCACATGACAGCCCGCTTGGAGTCTGCCAAAAGACACCTAAAGGACTCTCAGACCATGAGAAACAAGATGCTCTGGTCTGATGAAACCAAGATTGAACTCTTTGGCCTGAATGTCAAGCGTCATGTCTAGAGGAATCCTGGCACCATCCCTACGGTGAAGCATGGTGGTGGCAGCATCATGCTTTGTGGATGTTTTTCAGCGGCAGGGACTGGGAGACTAGTCAGGATCGAGGAAAAGATGAACAGAGCAAGGTAGAGAGAGATCCTTGATGAAAACCTGCTCCAGAGCACTCAGGACCACAGACTGGGGCTAAGGTTCACCTTCCAACAGGACAACGACCCAAAGCACACAGCCAAGACAACACAGGAGTGGCTTCGGGACAAGTCTCTGAATGTCCTTGAGTGGCCCTGCCAGAGCCCGGACTTGAACCCGATCGAACATCTCTGGAGAGACCTGAAAATAGCTGTGCAGCGATGCTCCCCATCCAACCTGACAGAGCGTGAGAGGATCTGCAGAGAAGAATGGGAGAAACTCCCTAAGTACATTTTTTTTGTTTTATATATACATTTGCAAAAATGTCTAAAAACATGTTTTTGCTCTGTCCTTATGGAGTATTTTGTGTAGTTTGATGAGGGGTAAAAACACATTTTTATCAATTTTAGGACAAGGCTGTAACGTAACAAAATGTGGACAAGGTCATGGGGTCTGAATACTTTCCGAATGCACTGTATCTAAGCCTAACCATTGCCCAGTGACTCCAGGCAGACTCTTGCCATTTTAGAAAGGTGCATGTGCAGTGAAGCCTCCTCATGTTACTCAGGATGACACTAAGAGATGCTCCATCACAAGGAGGGAAGTTGACTTTCTGGGGTGATAAAAGTTCAAACACACCATGACCGTTAACACTACCATTTGAGATGTTCTCAGTAGAGGAACCCAGAAGTGCCAGTCTGACCATAAGCCACATGCCAACCATTGACAGAAATACATAAAGGTTGAGGCAGTAAGCCCCATCAGCCGGGAAGCTAAAATGCCAAAGCTAGGGCCACCAGGCCCATGTTGTTCCTCTACTGGAGTCTGAGGCTGGATCAGAGCAGGTGAGGTGCCACTGGGTGAAGGAGGGTTACGGTGTTAGTAGTAGGCTATGAGGTGTCTGGGTTATACTTATGAACACTGTGCCCAGAGGCCGGGGGAGATAAACATAACCTCGCTTGTGTGTTGGAGCTCTATGGACATGCCCCTCCTACACAGTCATCACCCCTTCCTTCTTTTCCTCTCACTCCCTCTCTCATCCACCCCTCCCTCTCTTTCTCTCTGTCCAGCATCACTTTGTATTAGTCACACTTTGGGAAACTTGGGCTCATCTCCATAAGGCAGGATTTGTTTTCAATTCTATGAAGTGAACAAGCACAGGGCTGACTCCTACAGAGAGACAGGGGATTAGTCGCACCCAAGTCTCTGACAACCACCCAATCAATACTTCCAACCATCTTTACAATATCCCCCCCAAAATATCACAGCGAACTAGACCCCAGTGATGTGGGAGGGAGGGGTTGAGAAGGAGCAGGGTCTGCAGAATTTCACTGTATGACCTTGTAATGAAGGATGCTTTACTGTCATCACAGCCTGCTGTTTGGCCACGGTTGGATGGCCCACTCTCTGCTCCATCTTATGGCTAATGTGGGACTGAAACGATTAGGAAGCGTGACTGTCAAACATGTGAGGCTTTAGTCACCCACAGAAAACCCACACATCTATCTTGTAGGATACCAGTCACTCTCTCAAACAGAGCACTGCCATCTGGTATAGTCAGTGGCTCTAAAACATAAGTACAGTCAAATGGGAAAAGAGCCTCCCTCCAAGCCCTGGATCTAATAGGACTAAACTACCCACTGACATTGGTAACTTGATTTGGAGCCACATACGTACCGGAAATATACATGTAACCGCCGTACACAGTCCCTGCGTGGCCGTAGTGTGGCTCGTTCATTTTGGCGACGTATGTCCACTCGTTTGTCCTCGGGTTGTAGCACTCCACTGTGGCTGCATATGGGAGAAAGAGACAGGAGAAAAAAACGGAGTATTAGAGGGGAAAGTAGGTCAAGAGAGAACTAAGGAGAACAAACAGCTGCAAATGAGGCCTTGGAGGGTCTCAGTGTGGGAGCTGCTGAACTAGGGACTTAAACAGAGAGCAGAGATGCCCCCCACAAACCACCACTCCACTCCCAAGCCCCTTCAGGGTTCACTGTATTGATTATAGTCTACACACAGACTAGAGAGGTTGTGGGGCATATTCACTCTCCATTCCATTATTAGGGCCTACACTGTACCAATCTTTTTGTATTTATTATGGATCCCCATTAAATGCTGCCAAGGCAGCAGCTACTCTTCCATTGGTCCAGCAAAAACTAAAGCAGTAATATACATTATAAAACAAATTTTAAACATTAAAATACATTTACAACAGATTTCCAAATACATTACGTGTGTGCCTCCGGCCACTACAACACACAATCCAGGTGTAAGTGTGTGTATAGTGTGTATGTTATGTGTGTGTGTATGTTATGTGTGTTTGTAGCTGTGTGCGTGACTCTTCACAGTCCTCGCTGTTCCATAAGGTGTATTTTTACACTACATGGCCATAAGTATGTGGACACCCCTACAAATGAGTGGATTAGACTATTTCCGTTGCTGACAGGTATATAACATTGAGCACACAGCCATGCAATCTCCGTAGAGAAACACTGGAAGTAGAATGGCCCGTACTGAAGAGCTCAGTGACTTAGTGACATAGGATGCCACCTTTCCAACAAGTCAGTTCATCAAATTTCTGCCCTACTAGAGCTGCCCTGGTTAACTGTAAGTGCCGTTATTGTGAAGTGGAAACATCTAGGAGCAACAACGACAGCCACGAAGTGGTAGGCCACACAAGCTCATAGATCGGGACCGCCGAGTGCTGAAGCCTGTAGCGCGTAAACATCGTCTGTCCTCAGTTGCAACACTCACTACAGAGTTCCAAACTGCCTCTGGAAGCAACGTCAGCACACAAACTGTTCGTCGGGAGCTTCATGAAATGGGTTTCCATGGCTAAGCAGCTGCACACAAGCCTCAGATCACTATGCGCAATGCCAAGCGTCTGCTGGAGTGGTGTAAAGCTCGCCGCCATTGGACTCTGGCGCAGTGGAAACGCGTTCTCTGGAGTGATGAATCACGCTTCACCACTGGCAGTCCGACGGACGAATCTGGGTTTGGCGGATGCCAGGAGAACACTACCTGCCCGAATGCATAGTGCCAACTGTAAAGTTTAGTGGAGGAGTTCCAGTGAAGGGAAATATTAACGCTACAGCATACAATGACATTCTAGACGATTCTGTGCTACCAACTTTGTGGCAACAGCTTTGGGAAAGCCCTTTCCTGTTTCAGCATGACAACGCCCCCGTGCACAAAGCGAGGTCCATACATGGTTTGTTGAGATCGGTGTGGAAGAACTTGACTGGCCTGCACAGAGCCCTGACCTCAACCCCATCAAACACCTTTGGGATGAATTGGAACATCGACTGCGAGCCAGGCCTAATCGCCCAACATCAGTGCCCGACCTCACTAATGCTCGTGGCTGAATGGAAGCAACTACCCGCAGCAATGTTCCAATATCATTTGGAAAGCCTTCCCAGAAGAGTGGAGGCTGTTATAGCAGCAAAGGTCGCTACTTGGTGGGGAATAGAGTTCCATGTCGCCATGGCTCTACATAGTACTGTGTGCCTCCCATAGTCTGTTCTGGACTTGGGGACTGTGAAGAGACCTCTGGTGGCATGTCTTGTGGTGTATGCATGGGTGTCCGAGCTGTGTGCTAGTAGTTTAAACAGACAGCTCGGGCATTCAACATGTCAATACTTCTTACAAAAACAAATAGTGCTGAAGTCAATCTCTCCTCTACTTTGATCCATGAGAGATTGGCATGCATATTATTAATGTTAGGTATACATATACATATACATTTAAGGGCGTTCTGGGCCAATTATAATTTTCCCAAGTCCATCTATGTGGCACTTGACCACACGACTGGGCAGTAGTCCAGGTGCGACAAAACTAGGGCCTGTAGGACCTGCCTTGTTGATATTGTTGTTAAGGCAGAGTGGCGCTTTATTATGGACAGACCTCGCCCCATCTTAGCAACTGTTGCATCAATATGTTTTACCATAACGGTTTACAATCCAGGGTTACTCCAAGCAGTTTAGTCTCCTCAACTTAATCATTTTCCACATTATTCATTACAAGATGAAGTTGAGGTTTAGGGTTTTGTGAATGATTTGTCCCAAATACAATGATTTTAGTTTGAGATATTTAGGACAAACATTTCTTGCCACCCATTCTGAAACTGACTGCAGCTCTTTGTTAAGTGTTACAGTGATTTCACTCACTGTAGTAGCTGACGTGTATAGGGTTGCGTCATCTGCATACATAGACACAGGCTTTACTCAGAGCAAGGTCATTAGTAAAGATAGAAAAAAGTAAATGAGCCTAGACAGCTTCCCTGGGGAATGCCTGATTCTACCTGGATTATATTGGAGAGGCTACCATTAAAGAACATCCTCTGAGTTCTGGTAACTCTCAATCCACAATATAGCAGGGGGTGTAAAGCCCTAACATATACGTTTTTCCAGCAGCATACTATAATCGATAATGTCAAACGCAGCACTGAAGTCTAACAAAACAGCTCCCACAATCTTTTTATTATCAATTTCTCTCAGCCAATCATCAGTCATTTGTGTAAGTGTCGTGCATGTTGAATGCCCTTCCCTATAAGTGTGCTGAAAGTTGGTTAATTTATTTACTGTAAAATAGCATTTTATCTGGTCAAACATAATTTTTTTGTGGGTTGGTAACAGGCTGATTGGTCGGCTCATTGAGCCAGTAAAGGGTGCTTTACTATTCTACTATGACTTTTGCTTCCCTCCAGGCTTAAGGGCACACTTTTTTGTAAGCTTCGATTGAGGAGATGGCAAATAGGAGTGGCAATATCATCCGCTATCATCCTCAGTCATTTCCCATCCAAGTTGTCAGACCTAGGTAGCTTGTCATTTTTGATAGACAACAATTTTTTCAGCTCTTCCACACTCACTTTACGGAATTCAAAATTACAATGCATCTTTCATAATTTGGTCAGTTATACTTGGATGTGTAGGTTCGGCGTTTCTTGCTGGCATGTCATGACTAAGTTTGCTAATCTTGCCAATTTACAAAATCATTAGTTGGCAATATCAGTGGGTTTTGTGATGAATGAGCCATCTGATTCAATGAATGATGGAGCTGAGTTTGTTGTAATTTAAGGTGCAACAAACCTTTTACTATCATTCATCTTTGTTTCATAGTATAGTTTCTTCTTCTTTTTGGTCACATGATTTCTCAAATTTCAGTAGGTTTGCCAATAGGTTATTCAGCCAGACTTATTTGTCATACCTTTTGCCTCATCCCTCTCAACCATAACATTTTTCAATTCCTCATCAATCTATGGGGATTTAACAGTTTTTACAGTCATTTTCTTAATGGTTGCATGCTTATTAGTAACTGGAGTAAGCAATTTCATAAATGTGTCAAGTGCAGTGTCTGGTTGATCCTCATTACACACCACAGACCAGCAAATATTCTTTACAACACCAATATAGGATTAACTACAAAACCTCTTGTAGAACCTCATACACAATATTAGGTCCAGCCTTTGGAACTTTGGTTTTCCTAGATATGGCTACCATATTGTGATCACTACATCCGATAGATTTGGATACGGCTTTACAACAGATTTCTGCAGCATTAGTAATGATGTGCTCAGTACACGTGGATTATTTAATTCCTGTGCTGTTTGTAAATACCCTGGTAGGTTGACTGATAACCTGAACCTGGTTGCAGGAACTGGTTACAGTTTGAAGCTTTTTCTTGAGTGTGCAGCTTGATGAAAGCCAGTCAATATTTAGGTCACCCAGAAAATATACCTCTCTGTTGATTTCACATACATTATCAAGCATTTCACACATATTATCCAGATACTGACTGCTAGCACTCAGTGGTCTATAGCAGCTTCCTAACAAGAATGGGCTTTAGGTGTGGCAGATGAACCTGTAGCCATATTACTTGAACAGTATTTGAAGTACATGAGATCCTCTCTAAGCTTTACTGGAATGTGGCTCTGAATATAGAGCGCAACACTACCCCCATTGGCATTTCTGTCTTTTCTGTAGATGTTATAACCATGTATTGCTACCACTATATCATCAAAGGTAGTATCTAAATGAGTTTCAGAAATCAGTCAGTATATGAATCTCATCTGTTACTAGCAAGTTATTTAGCACTTTACTGAGCGGCTTATCAGAAGTAGACATGACAGTGATATTTATGTTTGCGCTGATAGTGCAGGGTGAGCTGCACACAGCAAACTTCCTACTAGGGAACACCGCCTCAGCACTTGAAGCTGGGGGCAAAAGGCACTTATAATTATTCAGTGGTGTAGGCTAGCCTGGGGGCCAGACTGGGATGTTCTCTTTACACCACACGGTGTGGGCCCTCTCAATTCTGCAGTGATTTGTTAGGTCAGAAAAAGATTTGTCCAATCAAGTTTCCAGACAGAGTGCAAAGCTGATTTCTCAAGCTTGCAGGCACACAGAGGAGTCTCCATATGTCAGTTAGAAGTAGAATATCATCATGTAGCCTAAAAGAGAAACTGGGTTGTAGGGTGATGAGGTCTTAGACACCACCTGGCTGTCCAGGTGAGGATGTCAAACACTCAAGCCTCCTATTTCTTGGTTACATGATGCAATAACCCTGACCTCGCAGTATTGATCAGTTGACCCAGTTAGTGAGTGTGTGTGTCCCTGCCTGTGGAATACGCCCCATTGTCCATGAGGGCCCCAGCTCTAAGACAAACACAAGTCTCCATAGATGATCTCCTAAAGCTCGGATTATATCATAGTCAAAAGGGTCTTCCTGGACCCTCCACTCTCTTTACTGACCTGTGCTTTGTGTGTTGAATGTGAGCGTAAACAGATCCCAAGAGTCAAATCAGCACCATTTTTGGCACAAATAGGCTTGTCCCTGGCTGAGACTCAATATGGGCTTACTTTGGGTCTAATCCAGGCCCAAATAGAAAGAGCTCTGGCTACAGCTCTGACACAGAAGTCCCAGTGGACCAAATGGATGGTCTCCAATTCAAAGCATCAACAACGTATGGCCATAGCGTTCACACTCACATTAGACCTACATCACGTTTTCATCGTTCTCGCGCCACAGATATTTGCTGTGAGAACTTGTCAAAGGGGAGGCAAACTAGGCCTTAAGTCCAAATCATTCTAAGAATAAATACATTTTTAAGGAATTTTACTGGGAGACTAAAACGGCAGCAGCAGGCATTAGTGATTCATTAGAACAATAGTCATTAGTCTTCTGTTCTATTTCTGTTCTTTCTCTATCCCCACTAAACAATAACTGACGATTTGCTAGAATGCATTCTGAAAAATATCCAAACCTAATAAATTAAGTAATAGCTCTATCTCGCTACCAAGTACATTTGCACTCGTCTCCAGAGTGCTTGGTGCTTTAAGATATAAATGCAAATGAGTGCTCAAGAGCTTTAGTTACATGCTGCTATATTTACAAGAGCTTCCTACATTATTTAAACATCAGAGATAGCAGTGCTGTCATTGTTCCTCCCATGTTTGTACTCTGGCTGTCCTAGTAGATTGGATTAATATGACAGGCTTTCACATGGACAGTTATGGAGAGTGGCCATAGAGGTATAAACAGGATGGATGGCCTTTAAACCTGTAAATATAACCACGTCCTCCATCATAACTAAGGTTAACAAATCTGTTTGTGTTTGTGTGTGTCACTGCCCTGACCGAGGGCAGCCTTTCATGTTCTTTAAATCTTTTAAAATAAGCTGACAAAACCTCAGTCGCAAATCAAGGTTTCAAAACCCTCCCTCCTCCGCATGGTTACATCAAAAGGATTTATGTACAAAAGGCTGAACTCTGTGCTGCGTCTGAAACAAGTGATAGAATGTCTGAGTGCCAGACTGGCTTCCCAAGGATAACAGGT
Organism: Coregonus lavaretus; assembly: GCF_964263955.1. Taxonomy (NCBI): domain Eukaryota; kingdom Metazoa; phylum Chordata; class Actinopteri; order Salmoniformes; family Salmonidae; genus Coregonus; species Coregonus lavaretus. The sequence goes on from NC_140002.1 coordinate 39,728,574, forward strand.
AGTGACAAGCACAGGAAACTGGTGCTGCTTTTCAACTGCAACACCAGTGTTACACTAGTACACACCCCTGATGTTATACTAGGGAAATTGTGTTTTCATAACTAGACATTGAGGACTTGTGAAGAGCAGAATCAACAACCTCTGCATAATCAAAACAGTGGATTTGTGAGGTGTTAACCATCGCAGACGTAAACCCATGTTCACAGTTAGCCATTGTTATGTAAATGCCATCCAAAAAGTAGAGCCTGACCGATATGAGATTTTCGGATCCGATACAGATTCCGATTTTAGAGTGGAAATATTCACCGATAACCGATAAAGTGCATTCGGAAGGTATTCAGACCCCTTCACTTTTGCCACATTTTGTTACGTTACAGCCTTATTCTAAAATGAATTAAATTACTTTTTTTCCTGATCAATCTACACACAATACCTCATAATGACAAAGCGAAAAACTGGTTTTTATAAATTGTTGTAAATGTATAAACAATTTAAAACAGAAATACCTTATTTAGTCTTCAGACTCTTTGCTATGAGACTCGAAATTGAGCTCAGGTGCATCCTGTTTCCATTGATCATCCTTGAGATGTTTCTACAACTTGATTGGAGTCTACCTGTGGTAAATTCATTTGGAAAGGCACACACCTGTCTATTCAAGGTTCCATAGTTGACACTGCATTTCAGAGAAAAAAACAAGCCATAGGGTCGAAGGAAATATCCGTAAGAACACACTGGCCTCCATCATTCTTAAATGGAAGAAGTTTGGAACCGCCCGGCCAAACTGAGCAATCGGGGGAGAAGGGCCTCGGTCAGGGAGGTGACCAAGAACCCAATGGTCACTCTGACAGAGCTCTAGAGTTCCTCTGTGAAGATGGGAGAACCTTCCAGAAGGACAACCATCTCTGCAGCACTCCACCAATCAGGCCTTTATGGTAGAGTGGCCAGACGGAAGCCACTCCTCAGTAAAAGGCACATTTGCCAAAAGGCACCTAAAGACTCTCAGACCATGAGAAACAATACTCTCTGGTCTGATGAAACTAAGATTGAACTCTTTGGCCTGAATGCCAAGCATCACGTCTGGAGGAGACCTGCCACCATCCCTACAGTGAAGCATGGTGGTGGCAGCATCATGCTGTGGGGATGTTAACCAGTGGCAGGGACTGGGGAGACTAGTCAGGATCAAGGGAAAGATGAACGGAGCAAAGTACAGAGAGATCCTTGATGAAAACCTGCTCCAGAGTGCTCAAGACCTCAGACCGGGGCAAAGGTTCACCTTCCAACAGGACAACGACCCTAAACACACAGCCAAGACAACGCAGGAGTGGCTTCGGGACAAGTCCTTGAGTGGCCCAGCCAGAGGTGCTTCAACAAAGTACTGAGTAAAGGGTCTGAATACTTACGCAAATGTGATATTTCATTTTTTAAATCTTTTTTTATACATTTGCTAAAATTTCTACAAACCTGTTTTTGCTTTGTCATTATGGGGTATTGTGTGTAGATTGATGAGGGGGAAAAAACTATTTAATCAATTTTAGAATAAGGCTGTAACGTAACAAAATGTGGAAAAAGTCAGGGGGTCTGAATACTTTCCGAATGCACTGTATCTGCCAATATTTTTATTATTATAGCTGGAATGGAAAAAACAAAAAAATCTGTATGGATTGTGCTTAAAACAGCCCTAGAAAGATACTCAGAGAGCTGATTTCTTAAATTTGAGGAAAGAACCTTCATGTAAGCACCACATCACATTTAGATTTTTTAATGGAAAAACTGTGTGTTACTCTAGTGAAAGGAGGATAAACTGATTCCAGCAAAAATGTGCCTAGGCTCTGAAGACTGAGCTGCCTCATTCTAGCCAGTTGGACACATATTCAATGTATTAGTATTTAGCTATGTTTTCATCGATTGTTGGGCTGTAGCCACTCAATTCTGGTAGTTGTCACTTGAAAGGAAAAACATCAAGCACAAAATTAGCCACTGGCACAACGCTGCCTCTCGCTCAAAGCGATGCCGCAGTGAACGGTCCTTGCAATCCGGGATTCCTTGGGACGTCTCTACCCCATTGAAGTTTATATTTAAAATGGTTACTGTAAGGGTTAAGGTTTGGGTTTAGCGTAGGGACGTCCCAAGGATTCCGGATAGCACTAACCCTCAGTGAACAGCATCAAGTACTCTCTCACAGCTAGTTAAGGTGTCAGCTAGTTACGGTTTGTCCATTTTGAGACGCTGTAGCCAATATACACTTCCTCAAAATAGTCAGAAATGATCTATGATAACTCAAGAAATCTGTCATTAATTTCGACGTTTTTGCAGAGGAGATCTTAGTCCGCAATTTTACATTAACTAAGATGTTCGATGCAGTATTTCTCAATAAAAAAATGTGCATGAAAACGAGTCGTCTCTTGTTGAATGACAACAAAGACTTTATTGAAGAATCCCTACAGTTGACCAATCACAGACCCAGGGGCGTAGACTTCGGCTCCCGAACTTCGGCTGGCCTCGTTAAAAAAATGTGTATGCCCGAACAGCTGAAAAAACTCGTACCAAAATCCAAAACGAACAAAAATTTCGTCATAATATATGCACAAACACTTCTGAACTGTTTGGGCTGGGAAGCATGTGGACAACTTTAGCTGGTTAGATGGGGGTGGCGGAACGTGAATTTGGACCAGTTCCTGACAAGTGACAACCCATACATCAAAACGTAGCTACGATGAGCTACTTTGTAACCTGCTATGTTTTTTTGTGTCTCTGAAAACATTTGAATGACAGAGCTTGAGGAATACCCTTTGAAAAAGCAAATAACACACACAAGATTTTGTAGGCTTAACTAAAGTCAAAGGGCTGTAACATTGTTACCACAGAGTTGAACATTCTTAGCACGGCACTTGCTTTACATTTGGGCATAGTATCCATTGTTTGTCATGACACCACACACCCTACCATGACACTTCACATAACAGTATATGGCCAGTGCAATTTCTTTGTACTTTATTGAGCTGGCAAGCTCAGGACAAATATACTGAAATGCATAAATAAAGTCAAATTCTATGAAGAACAGCTTTTTTCCCAAGCATTTTTCCCGCATTTTATATCGGTCCTTTTCGGTGGATTAAATGCAGATACAAATACATCCGTTAAAGGATAATATCGGTTAACCGATAAATCGGTCAGGCTCTACCAAAAAGCCCCTGCGGTCTTACCTTGGCCCCAAGTAAGAGCAGGTCAACTGAGGCTATGGCCCAGTGAGTCCCAGGAGCCAGGCTGTCAGGGTCGGCCCTCCCATTAGGCAAGATTAGACAGCCGCCTATGTCGGCACTTGAATTTGGGGCGGCATTTTGACAATTGGCTGCCGCCCTCCGGCGCCCCTGATCGGCTGCTACACCGCCAACGGCACCCCAGCCACCAGCTCATAGTGTTGCTGCAGTTCCCGCCCTCACCCCATTCCCTCTTCTCCCGAAGTTCACTCCCACTATCCTTGGTAGTTATGGTGATGTGTGTGTTTATATGGGATTATCCAATTGTGAATTAATAAAAATGAATCTGCCAATTAAATGATTGTTGTTTTTTTATGTTTGTGTATGATGAAGACGATTAAGGCAGTAGCCTAACCTAGCCTGTTAATGTTAGCTAGCTACTACTAGTGGATATAATTTGAGCTAAAAGTAAGCTATAGAGATTTGAAACAATTTGCTACCATGTCTAAGAGACAAAAACAACCAGGAAGCGAATATTTTAAAAAACGAATGAGAAGAGGCACAATCTCTAAACCAAAGAAATTTGCTGCTGAAATTGATCAGCGTGCAGCAATGTCCATCAGCCGGTGTGGAGAGTGACAAACCTCAGAGGACAGGCCATTCATTCGCCGAGAACAACGAGCCCCCGTTCGCTGATTCTAGCAGCGAAGAGGGCAAACCGGGAGTCCGAGCCATGCACTTCCACTGATGATGACAGCTCTCTGGCTGGACAAGAACAGGTGGTTGCACCAGGCCTAGCCACACCTCCAAACAACGCTGGCGAAGACCCTACTATCTTGGAACCAGACCCAGATTCGTAGCTCCCCGTCCCCGATGACAGTGGTGGTGGTGCTGCTAAATCCAACTCCCAGAGAAAAAATAACTAAAAGATCCCGGTGAGTGGCCAAAATATATGAATGGATCTTTACGGGATATGTTAGTACAGGCTGGGCCACATCAGGATAAAGAGGGGCATTTCCCAAGAGATGAGGGGCAAAGAAAGTTTTCGGTGGCCCACTACATTAGGAGGATGGCGAACGGGGAGAGAGTGGAGAGAACATGGCTTGTCTCTTCCAAGCAAAATGATGCAGCCTTCTGTTTTTGCTGCAAACTTTTTTCACACGAGTGCAAATCTGCGCTGGTCAGGGATGGAACCAGGGACTGGAAGAATCTGTGCCACCTCCTCAGCTCGCATGAGAAGTCGCATGACCACCTAGATAGTTTCCAAAGGTGGAAGGAGCTGGAGATCAGGCTGGTGTCCAAGCAAACTATCGATGCCCAAGCCCAACGGGCTATTGACGGAGAGACTCTCCACTGGCAGCAGGTGCTGCAGAGGCTCATAGCCCTGATACGCGTAATGGCCACCCAGAACATTGCGTTACGTGGGACCACCGATAGGCTGAACGAGCCAAATAATGGGAACTTTCTGAAGTTAGTGGAAATGCTGGGTATCTTTGATGGAATCATGAAGGAGCATGTAAGGAGAATACAGTCCAAAGAAACATGTGCACTACCTCGGTATAATAATCCAGAACGAAATCATTGACATGCTGGCACAAGAGATCCAGCAGACAGTGTGCAGTGATCTAAAAGCAGCCAAATATTTTTATATAATTTCGGACTGCACACCAGACAAGAGCAAAACAGAGCAGATGACCATGGTGGTGCATTTTGTTTCAACCGAGGATGATGGGTCAGTGTGTACGAAAGAGCACATCCTGGAGTTTAGTGAACTGCTTGACGCAACGGGGGCGGGCATGACCGAGTTGCTCATCTCAAAACTACAGAAACATGGCATCGCCATCATGGACATGAGAGGGCAGGGTTATGACAACAGGGCGAATATGCGGGGGAGGCACAGCGGAGTTCAAAAGAGAGTACAGGATATCAATCAGAGGGCCTTTTTTTGTGCATGCAGCACGCACTCGCTGAACCTGGTTCTCTCTGATGCAGAATCGTGTTGCTTGGAGGCGGCTGAGTTTTTTTAACACCATCCAAGAGATTTATACATTTCTATCCCGATCTACACACCTCTGGGACGTGTTGAAAGAGCAAGTAAAAGATGGACTCACAGTGAAACTCCTCAGCGCCACGAGATGGGAGAGCCGCGTGGAGACTGTGAAACCTGTGCGTTACCAACGCGGGGAGATTTATGATGCCCTGTTGTCGACCGCCACTGACACCAAGCTCATAGGCAGCTGTGGTGCTAAAACAAGGTTGGAGGCAAACAGCATCGCCACCAAGATGAACAACTTTGGCTTCATGTGCGCAGTGGTTGTTTGGTATGACATCTTGTTCGAAGTGAACATCACCAGTAAGAGTTTGCAGGTGGTGAGTTTTAAACTTTCACTAGCAGTGGCTCAACTGAACTCAAACAGGGTATTCCTCCAAGACTACCGATCCGATGCAGCTTTCGCTGGCGCTTAAGCAAGTGCAAAAGAGTTGGCAGAGGAGATGGGTATTGAGCCCTGTTTCCCAGTGCAGCCCACAGTCCATCCCAGGAAGAAGAGGAGTCTGTTTGGCTACAAGGGAGAGGACGAGCCTGTGACTGACCCTCAGCAGAAATTCAAAGTACATTTCTTTAATCAGATTCTTGATTCTGCTATTCAGTCCGTCAAACAAGCGGTTTACGCAGCTCGAAGAGCACAGCAGTATTTTCAGCATTCTTTAAAACATCCCCACCATCAAGGACATGCACACTACAGCACTTACCAGGGACTGCGCAACACTGGAGAGGGCCCTTACGTTAGGGGATTCCAGGGACATCGATGGTAAAGTTCTGTGTAAGGAGTCAAAGTCTTGAGCAGGAGACTGGACAGTGAGGCAAAACCACTCAACGCACTAGAGTACATATCCAGACACCAAATGGCCTCCTTGTATCCCAATGCCTTTGTTGCCCTGAGAGTTCTTCTCACACTCCTGGTGACATTCTCCAAGCTCAAACTCATCAAAAACTACCTGAGCTCTACTATGAGTCAAGAGAGACTCAATGGACTCGCCACCATATCAATTGAGCACGAGTTGTCTTACAAAATTAACCTCCAACAAGCAGTGCATGCTTTTGCTGCCAGGAAGGCCAAGCGAGTTAACTTGTCTTTGAATAAAAGGTAAGTGTTGATCATACACTCGCATTAATTTGTAAGATTACTAAATTATCTATCACCTGTTTACCTTGTATTTTTTAGATTTAAATAGACTACATCCTAATCTCGCTCGCTCTCGCTCTCTCCCCCCTCTCTCTCTCTATTGTTTGCTTTATATTTTGAAATAAATGCATAAAACGTATCCAAATTATATCAAGCGTTCTATAACGATGCTTAACTCGAAACAAGCTCTAAAATGCCCGCGAAAGACGTGACGCCGATGCATGTGGGGATATATTGATTCCTCTCTATGACATTCTGAAGCTGAGCTTCAGCCTATAATATTAGAGGAGATAAAAAATGGACATTGCTATTCTATCCCTATTAATTGAGCTTTTCTCTGTCTGAAAAGAGAAGATGTTTGTTTAAACCCAGGCAGCTTTTAGAGAAGCACTTCTGTCGTTGGGTTATACAACGGACGAGTAGCCAGCAGTTGAAGCTCACATTTTTCTGCGTCGGTAGAGCCTCTGTCTGGGTGGAAAGGTACGTTTTGAAAGTGCCATGCTTAGATTCATAAGGATGTCTATGATGTAATTATTTTCAAACAGCATTGCAAACAAGACACTCTGTGTGCCTTTCCAAATCAGGTCCAATCAATTGAATTTACCACAGGTGGACTCCAATCAAGTTGTAGAAACATCTCAAGGATGATCAACGGAAACAGGATGCACCTGAGCTCAATTTCGAGTCTCATAGCAAAGGGTCTGAATACTTATGCAAATAAGGTATTTCTGTTTTTGATTTTTAATACATTTGCAAAAATGTCTAAAAACCTGTTTTCTCTTTGCCACTATGGGCTATTGTGTGCAGATTGCTAATGGAAAAAAATCAATTTAATTCATTATAATAAGGCTGTAAAGTTACAAAATGTGGAAAAAGTCTGAATACTTTCTAAAGGCACTGTATGCTAATACAATGCTACATTGTTACAGTGTGTACCTTGTGCTTGCCTTTGACCATCTTCAAATTAGTTGATTTGGCTATTGCTGACAGGTGTATAAAATCGAGCACACAGCCATGCAATCTCCAAAGACAAACGTTGGCAGTAGAATGGCCTTACTGAAGAGCTCAGTGACATTCAATGTGGCACTGTCATAGGATGCCACCTTTCCAACAAGTCAGTTCATGAAATTTCTGGAAACATCTAGGAACAACAATGGCTCAGCCGCAAAGTGGTAGGCCACACAAGCACACAGAACGGGACTGCAGAGTGCTGAAGCGTGTAGCATGTAAAAATTGTCTGTCCTCGGTTGCAACACTCACTACAGAGTTCCAAACTGCCTTTGGAAGCAACGTCAGCACACAAACTGTTCGTCGGGAGCTTCATTAAATGGGTTTCCATGGCCGAGCAGCCGCACACAAGCCTAAGATCACCATGCGCAATGCCAAGCGTTGGCTGGAGTGGTGTAAAGCTTGCCACCATTGGACTCTAGAGCAGTGGAAACGCTTTCTCTGTAGTGATTAATCACGCTTCCCCATCTGGCAGTCCGACGGACCAATCTGGGTTTGGTGGATGCCAGGAGAACGCTACCTGCCCGAATGCATAGTGCCAACTGTAAAGTTTGGTGGAGGAGGAATAATTGTCTGGGGCTGGTTTTCATTGTTCGGGCTAGGCCCCTTAGTTCCAGTGAAGGGAAATCTTAACGCCACAGCATACAATTACATTCTAGACGTGTGCTTCCAACTTTGTGGCAACAGTTAGGGGAAGGCTCTTTCCTGTTTCAGCATGACAATGCCCCCGTGCACAAAGTGAGGTCCATACAGAAATGGTTTGTCGAGATCGGTGTGGAAGAACTTGACTGGCCTGCACAAAGCTCTGACCTCAACGCCATCAAACACTTCTGGGATGAATTGGAACGCCGACTGCGAGCCAGGCCTAATCGCCCAACATCAATGCCCGACCTCACTAATACTCTATTGTCTGAATGGAAGCAAGTCCCCGCAGCAACGTTCCTACATTTAGTGGAAAGCCTTCCCAGAAGAGTGGAGGCTGTTATAGCAGCGAAGGGGGGGCCTACTCCATATTAACGCCCATGATTTTGGAATGAGATGTTCGACAAGCAGGTGTCCACATACTATTGGTCATGTAGTGTATGTTGCAGCATTAGACTAAAGGACTAAAAGAAGAGTAATAAGCCGGGCGTAATGAATTAAACTCACCCAGCTCTCCCGCAGCGTTGCGGCCACCCACGGCGTAGAGGTGTCCTTTGAGAGCGCTGAGGTGGAAGAAAGTACGTTTTTCGTTAAGGCACGCCACCTGCATCCACTTGTTGTAGCGCGGGTCGTACCGGAACACCGTGTCCACCGCCGTCTTGCCTTTGGTGTCGTAGTTGCTCTGGCCTCCCACCACGTAGAGGAAGTTGCCGATGACGGCGATGCCGTGCTGGTAGCGGGGGGCGTCCATGGGCGCCAGCGCCTTCCACTCGTGGGCCTTCTCGTCAAACAGACGCAGCTCCTTACTGACCACCAGCTGTTGGCGCAGGACGCCACCCAGGGTGACCAGGTGGCCGCTGTCTGAGCGGATGGCCGTCCTCTCCGACTGCATGACCGGCTGCATGTAGGGCATCATCTGGTAGTTACTGGCCTCCAGGAGGAGGTTAACGCATGTGTTGTCTGTGCGCATAAAGTCTACAGTCTGCACGTAGTTGATGAGCTCCTGGGGGTTCATGAGGGGGAAGCGGATGTTCTTCATGAGCTTGGGGGCGTGGTCCATGCGTCCGTCCTCATAGCGGAGCCAGCGGCACGCGGCCTTGAACAGGTCCAGCTCGCTGCAGTGCTTCAGACTGTTACTGGACAGAACAAAGGCCAGCCGCTCAAAGGGCAGCTTGATAAACTCCCCCGTGCCCAGAAACGAGGGGAAGTTCTTGAGGATGAAGTTGTTGACGTATTTGTCTACCTCAGTGAGGTTGTATGCGTTAGCTATGCGCCCCACCTCCACACAGTTATCCAGGGACACCTGCAGCCAAGGAGAAAGGGGAAGCAGTGAGAAGCAATCACTCTTAATCACACACAAACTTTTGCTTAGACCCGTGGTTTATACCTGTGGTCTAAAATGGCTAGTAGCTAGCTTTTCTCAAAGGCAAACCTGGCACAATTAGCCTTGATGCTGAGGACGACGAGGTGAGCACATAATTATATCCAGGATCAGAATAACGAATCAACCTATCAGGTCAACTCGGCCACCAGAGGGAGATTCTAAAACCTCAAACTTTAAGGTTTATTTTGTAAAAGTATGAAAAATGTATGCACTCACTAACTAATCTGGATAAGAGCGTCTGCTAAATGACTAAAATGTAAATGTAACCCATGCCTCGGTCTAAAGTGCAGTGTGCCAATCAATATATATTGCATGATGCTTCCTTGACTAGGCTACTGAAGTTACACAAAATTAAAAAGGCACCTTTTGCATATTTGACCAAATTCCCAATTTTTGCTTATCTATTTCACACACATTCATGTACTTTTACAGAAGAAAGTAGGAGGATTATATAACATGTACATTTGTATTCATACTAGGGCTGGGAAATTGCCAGGGACCTCACGAATCCCATTCAGGGTACGTTTTTTTACAAAGGAGAAAACACTCCACTGCAGGTCCTCAAGTGAAATAGGGCACGTCCAACTACGTCAACGATTTTAATTTGTTGATATGGAATCAGTTCCCGGATATAATTATGTGCTCAGCTGGTCATCCATCCTCAGTGTCATGGATTGTGCCAGGTTGGCCTATGAGAAAAGCTAGCCACTAGCCATTTTATCCCAGGTATAATAAACCTCAGGTCTAAACAAAAGTTCACGAGTACGGCCCCAGTGCTTTTATCCCAGTGCAAGTCCAAATGTAGACATTAAAGTAAGCAGTAGAGTACAGTAGTCGGGGGCATCTTAAGCTGCTGCTGTGTATAACCCCCCTGGCTGATTCTGGGGGGCTGAGCAGGCTAGATGAGCAGGCTGTGTTAGGCTCCTTACCCCAGATATGAGAAAGACCTTGCAGAAGTCGAGCACGGGGAGGATCTGGAGGAAGCTGGCTGCCTCCAGTGTGTCCTGCAGGTTCTCCATGTTGAGAGACAGCTTGGCCGTGTAGATGAAGTCTATGATCTTCTTCAGGCCTATTCGGTTGACACCATGAAGCTTGATGCACATTAAATCCTGTTCCTTCATTCCACCTGCGTGATGAGGAGAGAGAGGAAAGAAAATACATATTATGTAAAGTAGGGATGTGCATCTTTCCCTTTCAAGACGATTTGATACGTATCTAGATACATAGGCTCCGATACGATACAGGAATGATACATTTTAGATTGAAATGATTAGGTGCGATTCGGTTGGATTAGAGAACGAATCGATGCGATATGATTCCCTAAGATTTGTTGCATAAACACATACATTTTCCATTCTAAATTTGAGCTCATGAGCTGGGCCTCTCTGAGCTGGATGTGTCTGAACTGACGTGTGTGTGTGTGTGTGTGTGTGTGTGTAAATGATGTATGTCTATGGTCTATACTATGTAGGCACCTGATCCGAGCCGTAAAGGAGACTAGACATCTACCATCTACCACTATTAGATTAAGGTGCCAACTATTCAGATGACTGTTGTGTCTCCGGTAGTTTACTTTTATTCCGGTAAAACACATTTTTCAACAGTGCCTTCAGAAGGTATTCACACCCCTTGACTTTTTCCAAATTGTGTTGTGTTACAACCTGAATTGTCACTGGCCTACACACTATACCCCATAATGTCAAAGTGGAATTACGTTTTTCGATTTTTTTAAACTAATGAATACTAAATGAAAGCTGAAATGTCTTGAGTCCGTAAGTATTCAAACCTGTTGTTATGGCATGCCTAAATAAGTTCAGGAGACAAAATGTGCTTAACAAGTCACATAAGTTGCATGGACTCACTCTGTACCCCACACATACAATTATCTCTGTAAGGTCCCTCAGTTGAGCAGTGAATTTCAAAAACAACCCTTGCAAAGAAGGGTACCTATTGGTAGATGGGTAAAAAAAAAAAAAAAAAAAAAAAACAGACATTGAATATCCCTTTGAGCATGGTGAAGTTATTAATTACACTTTGGATGGTGTATCAACACACCTAGTCACTACAAAGATAGAGGCATCCTTCCTAACTCAGTTGCCGGAGAGGAAGGAAACCGCTCAGGGATTTCACCATGAGGCCAATGGAGACTTTAAAACAGTTACAGAGTTTAATGGCTTTCATAGGCGAAAACTGAGGATGGATCAACAATACAACCCAATTAACGAAGGAAGCCTGTACAGAATAAAAATATTCCAAAACACGCATCCTGTTTGCAACAAGGCACTAAAGTAATACTGCATAAAATGTGGCAAAGCAATTCACTTTTTGTCCTGAATACAAAGTGTTATGTTTGGGGCAAATCCAATACAACACATGACTGAGTACCAGTCTCCATATTTTATTGCATAGTGGTGGCTGCATCATGTTATGTGTATGCTTGTAATTGTTAAGGACTGGGGGAGTTTTTCAGGATAAAAAAGAAACGTAAAGGACCTAAGCACAGGCAAAATCCTAGAGGAAAAAGTGGTTCAGCCTGCTTTCCACCAGACACTGGGAGATGAATTCACCTTTCAGCAGGATAATAACCTAAAACACAAGGCCAAATCTACACTGGAGTTGCTTACCAAGAAGACAGTGAATGTTCCTGAGTGGCCGAGTCACCGTTTTGATATAAATCTGCTTGAAAATCTATGGTAAGACCTGAAAATTGTTGTCTAGCAATGATCAACAACCAATTTGACAGAGGTTGAAGAATTCTGAAAATAATAAAAATGGGCAAATGTTGCACAATCCAGGTGTGCAAAGCTCTTAAGAGACTTACCCAAAAAGATTCACAGCTATAATCGCTGCCAAAGATGCTTCTAGCATGTATTGAACTCAAGGGTGTGAATACTTATGTAAATGAGATATGTCTGTATTTCATTTTCAATACATTTGCAGACATTTCTAAAAACATGTTTTCACTGTCATTATGGGGTATTGTGTCAATTTAATTCATTTTGAATTCAGGCTGTAAAACAACAAAATATGGAATAAGTCAAGGGGTATGAATACTTTTTGAAGGCACTGTAGATAACAATAACCTAACATATTACATCAACTTATAATACCTAATATCAGGCAAGCCATTTTTGCATGCTGAAGGTGCCGAGCAGATGTGCAAGATCAGGAACAACGCGCCAAGCTGGGCACAGTGCGCAGTTTGACCAGGCTACTGATATTCCCTAGGGTTATTCGGCATGCAAAATTACTTGTGGATCAGTGACTTTCAACACAGTTACATACTTAGTAACTTAAAGGCACTAGTCAGATAAAAAGGTAATAGCGTTACATATGAGCTCTGCCTTTGACAGTAAAGGCTAACAGAACGAACAGACGCCATTCCACTGAGCTTTCACACACCTACCATTATGGCTGCATGTAAAGGAAATGTAATAATAATAATAATAATAATATGCCATTTAGCAGACGCTTTTATCCAAAGCGACTTACAGTCATGCGTGCATACATTTTTTTTGTGTATGGGTGGTCCCGGGGATCGAACCCACTACCTTGGCGTTACAAGCGCCGTGCTCTACCAGCTGAGCTACAGAGGACCACGTAGAGCCTGGAGACTGTATAATTCACTCAGAGAGGGCTGTGGGTCGCAGTGAAAAGCCTTTGCTCAGCATCTGCAGCAGCATATTATTACCGGCTTAAACAGTGACTCACTTCCCTTTTAACACATCTGGGTCCACCAATTCGGTGCCTTTTGAGATGTGTAACTTGCTCAAAAAAACGTTTGATTTCACCTAATTGTAACAGTCTGTCATAAAGAGCACATTTGTGACTAAATACATTTTGGACATGTAGGACAATTCTAATAAGACCAACTACAATCGACACGCAACCAAGGCTCTCCAGCATATAATCTCTGATTACATCCACATTGATGCCTGGCGAGCACATAATCCTAAAGCTAAAGAGTACACTTTCTACTCAAACAGGCATATGTCATTCTCACAAATCGATTTCCTAATATTATCTACAACTATTTTCTTTAATCAAAATATAAATTTGACATGAGTTTGTCTGACCACCACGCTTACTACAAAATCCTACATTCTCTGATCAATTTGAAATGGAAATAAATGAATTCATAATGATCAATAAAAATATAAATCAAAAGTAACAGTCAGTATCTGGTGTGGCCACCAGCTGCATTAAGTACTGCAGTGCATCTCCTCCTCATGGACTCCACCAGATTTGCCAGTTCTTGCTGTGAGATGTTACCCCACTCTTCCACCAAGGCACCTGCAAGTTCCCGGACATTTCTGGCGGGAATGGCCCTAGCCCTCACCCTCCGATACAACACGTCCCAGACGAGCTCAATGGGATTGAGATGCGGGCTCTTCCCTGGCCATGGCAGAACACTGACATTCCTGTCTTGCAGAAAATCACGCACAGAACGAGCAGTATAGCTGGTGCCATTGTCATGCTGGAGGGTCATGTCAGGATGAGCCTGCAGGAATGGTACCACATGAGGGAGGATGATGTCTTCCCTGTAATGCACAGCGTTGAGATTGCTTGCAATGACAACAAGCTCAGTCTGATGATGCTGTGACACACCGCCCCAGACCATGACGGACCCTCCACCTCCAAATCGATCCCGCTCCAGAGTATAGGCCTTGGTGTAATGCTCATTCATTCGATGATAAACGCAAATCCGACCATCACCCCTGGTAAGACAAAACCGTGACTCGTCAGTGAAGAGCACTTTCCTGTCTGGTCCAGCGACGGTGGGTTTGTGCCCATAGGCGACGTTGTTGCCGGTGATGTCTGGTGAGGACCTGCCTTACAACAGGCCTAAAAGCCCTCAGTCCAGCCTCTCTCAGCTTATTGCGGACAGTCTGAGCACTTATGGAGGGATTGTGCGTTCCTGGTGTAACTCGGCAGTTGTTGTTGTCATCCTGTGCCTGTACCGCAGGTGTGATGTTCGGATGAACCGATCCTGTGTAGATGTTGTTACACGTGGTCTGCCACTGCGAGGACGATCAGCTGTACGTCCTGTCTCCCTGTAGCGCTGTCTTAGGCGTCTCACAGTACGGACATTGCAATTTATTGCCCTGGCCACATATGCAGTCCTCATGCCTCCTTGCAGCATGCCTAAGGCACGTTCACGCAGATGAGCAGGGATCCTGGGCATCTTTCTTTTGGTGTTTTTCAGAGTCAGTAGAAAGGCCTCTTTAGTGTCCTAAGTTTTCATAACTGTGACCGTAATAGCCTACCGTCTGTAAGCTGTTAGTGTCTTAACGACCATTCCACAGGTGCATGTTCATTAATTGTTTATGGTTCATTGAACAAGCATGGGAAACAGTGTTTAAACCCTTTACAATTAAGATCTGTGAAGTTATTTGGAATTTTACGAATTATCTTTGAAAGACAGGGTCCTGAAAAAGGGACATTTCTTTTTTTGCTGAGTTTATTACTCTTTCCAAAGTCAAGACAGAACTTAAGTTATTGATAAGACAGAGAGCAGAATTTGCCATCCATCAAGTTAGACTTAACCATTACTTCCATAGTAGTCGTCCCAGTTGTTTACTGGCCAACAAGATACGCAGTACTGATCAATTAGCTGACATAGCGACAATTGAATATGTAACAGGGGAATTACAATCAGAACCCAAATTAATCAAAGATTATCCTGCTTCTATGAAGAACTGTACACCTCTGATTGTACATCCACACCAAGCCAGACTAAGTCCTTTCCAAAATAAATAAGAAATCCTATTTTCTCAACAGAGGAAGCCACCTCGCTGGGAGCACAAATCTCTCTAAATGAACTCAAAAGGGCATTGGATAGCATGAATAAAGGCAAACCACCTGGTCTATTTAACATCTTGGAGTCAATTAGGTCCACTATTGCGCAAAAGAATTAACACAGCCATTCACAAAGGTTAATTTGGGAGAGATGTGAATACAGCACTAATTTCCCTTTTATAAAAAATAAGGTAAAGATGCCACACAGTGTTATCACTATCGCTCCCTATCTTGGATAAATACAGATATTAAACTGTTTTCAAAAATGTTGTCGTCCCGTCTCGAGACAGGTCCACACGGACCAAAGCGGGTTTGTTAAAAAACGTTTATTCTCTGATAACCTCCGTCCATTATTACATATCTTAAATATGGTGTCTCCTATTGCCCTGGAAAAGGGTGGTTTTTACTGATATATATCTTAAACAATGGAAAATACTCTTTGGTCCTATTATCGTTCACCCAATTCCTATTTGGCGCAAAATTGAAACACAATGTAACTAGGAATCAAAATGGCATGCCCAATATTTCACAATAATGCCTTGCGATCTGGAGGGCAGACTTTTGCATCGCCCCAAAGGTGGAATCTGTACCTTTGCCGATATCATGGACAGTAATGGTTTGAGAACATTCCAGGATTTGAAAGATACATAGGCATTACCAGGCAACTCTTTTTTTTCTATATTTACAACTTAGGTCAGCTATGGAGTCCATTGGGGAACCCAACTACAGAACCATCCAATGATGGAATTTATAAATCAATTATCTGGGCTCCCGAAAGGACTGATCTCTATAATATATAAACAACTTTCGGAAAGCTCATATTCTGTGCTAGCTATAAAAAAAGTATGATCCACAGACCTAATTGAATCTGAACAACCATTTAACTGGAACAGAACGAGGAATCCAAACCATCAACTTATACATTTTAAGTTTGTTCACAGACTGTATTTAACACCAAGGAAACACTTTACGATGAAATTTGCCCCAACTCCCAACTGTGTCCCCTAAATCAGGTAGGCACATTCCTTCACATGATGTGGGAGTGCCCTGCAGTTAAATGCTTCTGGGGCAAAGTTACAAATGCGTTGCATCTTATGTTACTTAACGATGATCACTCCTTGAACCTCTCAATCAATCAGAGATGACTACTGCTAGCAGGCAGCACTGCCGCAAAAAAGATGGCAATCACCTCACTCTCTCGCAATTTGCCAGTGGATACAGTTACTATTAGAAGTTCTAACATTAATATTATCGACAGCGGGAATGAATGGTGCTAGTCAAGGAACAATTGAGGCTTGGACAAATATACTTGACTCTGTAAAGAATAACCTCAGCTAAATCCCAACACATACTTACAAACGGGGGTGGGAAGGGGTGGAAAACATGGTTTCCAGGAGAGGGGGGTGGTTGGATGGAGACATGTTGGCTGGGTGGGGTTGGGGGAATGGGATGGGAGGTTGGGGGTGGAGGCCCACTTTTTCGTTTTCTTTTCCTGTTTATACAGAATTTTTTATTACTTAAACTCTATGTATCTCTTGCTTTAGTTTTTATTTTTGAGTGGCAGCCCATGGGTACATGTTATATATGGGGCGACAGGTAGCTTAGTGGTTAAGAGCGTTGTGCCAGTAACCGAAAGGTCGCTGGTTCTAATCCCCGAGCCGACTAGGTGAAAAACCTGTCGCTGTGCCCTTGAGCAAGGCACTTAACCCTAATTGCTCCTGTAAATCGCTCTGGATAAGAGCGTCTGCTAAATGACTAAAATGTAAAATGTACAGTGAAATAAGTATGCCCCCAATGCGTCTGCTAAATTGAATATATTAATTGAAATGGGTATTGTACCAAATATCTGTTTAATAACCACTTACAGGTATTGAGGCTGTACTATTTTGGATTGTTAAGAAGAGGACATATGAAACTGCCTAACTGTTGAAGGATAGTCTTCCTCTCACTGCATCTATCCAAGTAATGTATATTTGCGTCATCAGTGAGGCAGTTACTAAGCTACAACAAGATGAAATACAGAAAAACAGAAATACAGAAAATAAGAAACAAAAAGCGGAATATCGTTGCTTATCACTGAATTGATTTCCCAGGTATTGTAAAATAAAAGAAAGCACATTTCTAAACAACCTCAGGGCCACCTCAGTGATGAATGCAATAGTTGTGTTATCTTGTGAAAAGCAAACCTTATTATTTTTCAAAAAGCACAAGGCAAATCAAAACCTTAACCCCTGGGGAAAAGGACCATGTCTAATTCAAGGTAAGGTAGCTTGTCAGAATGTAAAGATGACAGGGAAAGTAAAAAGCAGCATCTCAAATCCTGGAGGATTCACGCTGTGCTTAAAGGAGCACTTTGGGTCTCTTTCATATCAGAGAGAGATTTTACGCAACAACCAGACAACACAATGCTATCAGCTGCAGAGCTGCAGAGCCCTAGAGTAGAGATTGATTGACGGACGCGTGACAAGCAGGCAAATCCTCTGATTACTCAGTCTGTTAATCAACATTAAACACAGTATGCGGACGTCCCATCCCGTGCTGCTGTGGGTCAGTGAGAGGCGGTGAGAGAGATGGAGGCATAATGGCTTACCTGTGAACATGGCTTTGAAGTAGTCGCTGGAGGAGGCCATCATGGCGCGATGCACTGGGAAGGCTTCGTCTCCGTCCCCCGCCACCAGCGTGACATCACACAGTAATCCCTCTATCCTCAGCTGGTCAAATCCCTGGGAGGGAGGGGGAGAGAGAGAAAGAGGAGAGACCAGCCTGTTAGAGAGCTGCTCTGTGTCCTGTGTGGAGAGACCATCTGTCCTGAACCAGACCATGGCCTCATTGGTATAAGGCCTGCCCAGACTGGTACACTGAGACTGGATTAGTCTAACTCAATCACTACATGAAAAGACAAACAGAAAAACACAGCCCCCCAAGTGTTCCCGTTTCTTGACAACCTGCCTGCAAATAATTTCAGCCAGTGCTGTGTCTTTTTTAAAATTAATTTTTAATTAATGTGTCCCTAAAACTTTTTCAACACACAATAATACACTTCAACAGCAGGTATAAAAACTATTCACCAGTTAAAAGGCTATTACACTGTTGAAGGGGGACCTTAGAAGCACTCTGCCTAACAACACAACACACCTCCATCATACTGACAGGTTGTGGAGTACACACAGTGTGGACAGGTCACACATTGATGAGTCCAGTAGCTTTCTGCCAGCTCCTGCCTGGCGGCCCCTCTCTCTGTGACGACCTTCACGTGTGGACTGAGACTGGCATGGGCCAAGCAGAAAAGGCAGGGCAAGGAGCCGGACTCACTGGCCCACTGGTACTGATGCGTCATCAAACAGCTGGAGCCCAACACGCTGAGCCACTGTCTGTCTGCACTGCAGGAGTCACTACCATCGCTCCTTCGTCCCCTTCAAATTACAGCTAGCTAGCCTATATAAATTATATAAAGGATTTAATCTCCATTTCAATTGTCATCACGTTTTCTTTTTATCTCCTCATATGCAGAAGACATCTCGTTCTATGAGTGCGATGAAAAAAGTAGGCCATTTCAACTAGAGGGAACAGTCATTTCCATTATTTTAATGCAACTTCATAAAAGATATCAGTTTGACAACTCTTTGTAGAGAACATAACAGTTTTCAATGATCTTAGAACATAATTCCCTTCCTCCGCAGTGAATCACTGATCATTCGCCTTATCAAATGCAGCGAATAGGTTTGAAAGACAAGTCTTATCTCTTAGACAGCTCGCACGCACGACCCTGATCTGATTTATTCCATTGTTTATGTGCTTTGCCCTCCACGCGCATTGCATCCTGACTTTAGATGTGCCAGTGATTAGTGGGAGACCACATTTTTATAACGTTGGTTGGTTTTTAAACGGGATAGTGAAGGCTAAACCCTGATGTGCTTATAAAAAGTTTGACATTAATTGTACGAATTCCATAATAGTTTATAGATCAAAGGAAGAAATGTGTGCAGTGTTTGAAGGTTACAAGCATGAAGGAGAAACAAAGTGTGATTAAGAGCTGCACAAAATAGCCTAGACGAGATTGTTTGAGATAGATGAGTATGATTGGTGCTGCACATCGTTGAAGATCTGCACAGGAACAACTTTTTGTTACCGGCAATGTGTTTTAGAATAGAATTTTGAACAGAAAACCTGATTGAAACAAACTAAGGGCCATTTGTGTGGTTTTTTGTTGTGTTCAGATATTTTTTGAGTTGGGTAAAGGCCCTTAGTCATTCCTTTGTCTGGCAAAGTTTCAGATGCCATACAGACATAGTCAGGTCCATAATTATTATCAGATGAGCAAAAAACGACTGCATAAAATAAATACAAATACTGAGCTATATTGTATGCAAAAGAAATTGGGAAATTATATTATTTTATATTAATACAATTGCTCAGGTAATGAGATTTTGTTTAACAAGTAATCTATTTTTTTTTTTTTTAAGATAAGGGTCAAAAGTATTGGCACCGCATATCTTCATTACTCTAGCACCCTCCCATTGCGAGGATAACGACACAGCCTTTTTATAAAATGTTTTATGAGATTGGAGAACATGTTGGGAGGGATCTTAGACCATTCCTCCATACAGAATCTTTCCAGATCCGTGATATCCTTTGTCTGCTCTTATGGACTGCCCTCTTCAATTCAAACCACAGGTTTTCAATGGGGTTCAAGTCCGGAGACTGAGATGGCCATTGCAATCGTTTTATTTTTGTCAATTAACCATTTCTTTGTGGATTTGTATGTGCACTGGAAGATCCACTTGCGGCCAAGTGTCAGCCTCCTGGTAAACTTTGCAGCTGCATTGTGATTTCATGTGGAATTGTATGTATTTGTCTTAGCATTTTAATGGAAAACAGATTTTTTTAAATGGCAGTGTAAACAATAAGACATTTTCCCATAAAATCTCATTTTAACCAAAAACCTGGTTGCCTCTGCCAGGAGGCCGCAAGTGGATCTTCCAGCAAGACAATAACCCCAAGCACACATCAAAAACCACAAAGAAAGGGTTAATTGATCCAGAAAAATTTACGTTTTGCAATGGCCATCTCAGTCTCCGGACTTGAACCCCATTGAAAACTTGTGGTTTGAATTGAAGAGGGCAGTCCATAAGAGCAGATTCATGATATCAAGGATCTAGAAAGATTCTGTATGGAGGAATGGTCTAAGATCCCTCCCAAAGTGTTCTCCAATCTCATAAAACATTTTAGAAAAGGTGCTAATAATTTTGACCCCTCTCTTTTTGAAATCTTGTTTAATTACTTGTTAAACAAAATCTCTTTCACTGAGCAATTGTAATAGTATAAAATAATAATATATATAATTTACAACAACAACATTAGCATTCAATATAGCTCAGTATTTTAATTACTTTATACAGTCTTTTTTGCTCATCCTTATTAAGGGTGCCAATATTTATGGACCTGCCTGTATATCTATCATTTCAATCAATCACAGGACTTCTGAAGGAACATGAAAATCATCCTGGCATATTTCATTATGGCTTTTATGAGGTTGATCAATCTGTACATCCTCCTCAGCAGCACCATCTCTCTGTCTCTCTCCTTTATCCCTCCACTACTACTCACCTGAAGGACTACTGAGCTGTGCGTGTTGCTCGTAAAGAAACGAGTGTTTCCGGTTTTTGAAGCCTGTAGGTGGGCAGAGATGCCCATGTCACCACACCCCAGCGACACTTTCATGTGAGGGTCGTCGTCCTCCACGAGGGATCTTTAGAGAAGGCAGAGGGAGGGAAAAAGAGAAAGAGAAGAGGGAGAGGGACGTTTAGCTCACAATCATGCAGTACAAGCACGGATTTACATTAAAATCAACTCATTGATTCACTAGCCTACATGATGAGAGAATCTTGAGAATTTCTGATGCTACATGCACAGCACAGAGGCTGAGGAAAGGGGTTTTAGGAAAATGTAAATAAATACAAAGCACAACAAGGGGAGAGTTTAGCTAAGACATTTGCACAGCACAACAAGGGGAGAGTTTAGCTAAGACATTTGCACAGCACAACAAGGGGAGAGCTTAGCTAAGATATTTGCACAGCACAACAAGGGGAGAGCTAAGACATTTGCACAGCACAACAAGGGGAGAGCTTAGCTAAGATATTTGCACAGCACAACAAGGGGAGAGCTAAGACATTTGCACAGCACAACAAGGGGAGAGCTTAGCTAAGATATTTGCACAGCACAACAAGGGGAGAGCTAAGATATTTGCACAGCACAACAAGGGGAGAGCTAAGACATTTGCACAGCACAACAATGGGAGAGCTTAGCTAAGACATTTGCGTTATCCTAATCAGGCACATAGAACATGATTTCCCAGCATCTTATAATGTCTACATGAACACCAAACAATACACAAGTACGCTCACACACACGTACACCTGAATTGTGCTTATATACAGGGAAGTAAGGACAGGCAGTCAAACTACAAGGCAAAGGTAGCTACTAGCTAAGAGTAAACATCCCCCGCCTCTCCCCTCCCTGCGTGTCACCTGCTACTTTTCCAAAATGTCACTCTGTGTCTCAAGACACTATTCCCATCACCTGACAATTACAATGCTCACACTTCAAATAACAGTAAATATGCAACCTCAACCTTCTGTGCCTCAGAAACTGCAATCACTGATTCTGATTGCAGATATGGAACGCCGTTTGAGTCTTTGCGTGTCAAAAAAGATACTATTTGACGAGTTAAATAAGCTTTTAATTTGACACGTCAAATAATACAATTCTATTATAGAATGTTGTGTGTGCTGAATTTCGACGTGCAAGCCAAGCGCCACCACTACAATCAGTAGCACTATCAAAGCTGTACAAACAAAAGTCTGCAAACAAAGCATATCGGCCACCAACGATGTGTTTACAATACCGCGTTGGTAATAAGGCAATATTTGTTTGACCGAATGGGAAAACGTCTGTGTGAGCATTTGAAATAAGATCAGGATCAAACGAACAGGATAAAAAAAAAAAAAGAGGCAAATATCTTTGATACTGATGTTATTAGCAACTTCTGGGGTAGCTAGCTAGCTCTAGTTTGGTAACGTTACCTAGCTAGCACCAATGCAACCAGCCTGAAAACAATGACCAGTAGAAACTGCAGTCATTTTCAATAGTTTTAGCAATGATTTAGGAATCCTTGTGAGTAACTATTAGCTAGGTAGCCAGGTACTTAATCATGTTGCCCAAAGCTAACGTTATAAGCAGCCAGCTAGCTTAATCTGGCTAGTAAAGCTTGACCGGACCGGGTTATGTGTTGTGAAGCTAGCCACAATAAGGATTAGCCACAATAGTGGACTTTGCGGTTCGCCTTCAAAGTAAAAGTCCCTCTTTCAAAGTGATGCAGAAGGTTACAATTGGTGGAATCATGCCATATTTAGACCAAATAATGTCAAACAAGGTTGGAATGTGGAGCAATGAAATTGGTTATCAGTCTACTCGGTGACACCCACAGAACACAACTGTGAAGAGTTTACGCAAATATTAGCGTCGTAGCTCTTATCGTGGGACTGTGACTGTGAAATCACCTCCCCAGTCAGCCTATTGTGCATATTGACATTCATATTGCACTGTACAACTTTACCTAAGGATTGCGTATCAATTAAATGGGGTATCAGTCTACTCAGTACCCAATAGCTTTTTTCCCAACATCCCCCTCAGAGTTATCAGACTCCAAAACATCCACGTTGTATTGTTTTTCCTCAGGAATAGTGACTGGTGCAATAAATGTGGCTCAATTCAGTGGTTTCAGAGTCACGCAATAAGAGCTACGACGCAAATGTTATTTTGGTGTCACTGAGTAGACTGATACCCCATGTCATTGATCCACAATCCATAGGTACGGCTGTACATGGGGCGGCAGGTAGCTTAGTGGTTAAGAGCATTGTGCCAGTAACCGAAAGGTCGCTGGTTCTAATCCCCGAACCGACTAGGTGAAAAATCTGTCGATGTGCCCTTGAGCAAGCCACTTAACCCTAATTGCTCATGTAAGTCGCTCTGGATAAGAGTGTCTGCTAAATGACTAAAATGTACAGTGAAATAAGTATGCCCCCAATGCAATTCTAAAGTCTTAATACATCCAGTGTGACTTCAACAGATTTTTGTCAAATTAACAAATTATTGTATTTTGCTGAATTTATATAAGAACATTCCAACCTCGTTTAGCACGATCTATTCTATTATGGCATGATTCCACTATTTGTATTCATTTGCATCACTTTCATTTAGATACTTTTATTTTGAAGGCAAATTCCACTATTGTGGCTAATCCTTACTGTGGCTAGCTTCACATAGGTGGGTCCGACCACCATTAATCAAATAAGAACCGTCTTATAAATTAGGGGTATTTTAGATGATGACACCTAACTAGAAAGTTAGCTAGCTAACTATAGCTACTGAAACAGATGTCGTTTTGCTATGTTTTTGGGGAAGAACATTGTTTGCATCCATCATCTAGCCAGCTTTTATATGACCAGCACTGTCCAGAGCTTGGGGAAGTGTGTCTGCACTCGTGCGGCAGCGGCAGGTGCGCGAGACAAAACTTTACCAGCATCATAGAATACGTATCCGTCAATCGTTGTGACATATGAAATACGAGTGATAGTGTAATCAATGTGTAATAACTACGTAAAAAATTAATGAATGTGTTAAATTATTATGTGACGTGCAGTTATCTTCAAGTCTTGATTGGTCAACAAGCTTATTTGACGTGTCAAATAGTGTTATTTGACGCGTCAAATAGTGTTATTTGACTTGTATCTTGTTTGACACGCAAAGACCCAAACGCCGTTCCATATTCCATAGGCAGAAGACCTTGCCATGCTCTCATTGGGATTGTGACAGAATGACACGACTTGCTTTGGTTGGTGCCCCTCTCAGGCCAATCATAGCGGTGTTCTCACCTCCTCCTCTGCCACATTCGGCTCTCCACGCCGAACCTGATGAAGTAATACTGGTGCTCAATAATTTTTTTAATTGTACCTTTATTTAACTAGGCAAGTCAGTTAAGAATAAATTCTTATTTACCATGACGGCCTACACCGGCCAAACCCGGACGACGCTGGGCCAATTGTGCGCCGCCCTATGGGACTCCCAATCACGGCCGGTTGTGATACAGCCTGGAATCAAACCAGGTGGTCTGTAGTGACGCCTCAAGCACTGAGATGCAGTGCCTTAGACCTATGGCAGGGGTTCCCAAACTTTTTTACTTTGTGACATACCAACTGAGGTGTCTTGAGTCGTGACACATAATAAGGTTTGAGTGGTGAAAAAACATACACAGACCAAAGAATAAGTAAAAAAAATATCATCTTGGCAGCAGAGAGAACATTTTGCAGTTTTAAAGCAAATTTCCTGCAATTCTATAAATTGCAGGAATGTGGGGGGCCTCATTGTTTGGCTTTTGTTTTGTTTTTTTTGTTCTCAAAGAGCTATAGCTAGGCTATTATAAAAATATAAATAGGTCCAGTTTCTTTTCTACATACTTTCTATTTGGTTTAGTCTTAAGTTTACACTGAAAGCATTTTTTCCCTCCCAAAAATGTGTGTGTACCAGTCAAAAGTACCAGTCAAAAGTTTGGACACACCCACTAATTCCAGGGTTTTTCTTTATTTTGACTACAATCTACAATGTAGAATAGTAGTGAAAACATCAAAACTATGAAATAACACATATGGAATCATGTAGTAACCAAAAAAGTGTTAAACAAATCAAAGTATATTTTAGATTTGAGATTCTTCAAAGAAGCCACCCTTTGCCTTGATGACAGCTTTGCACACTTGGCATTCTCTCAACCAACTTCATGAGGAATGAGTAGGTTTGTCCAATCTTTTGACTGGTACTGTATGTATATATATATATATATATATATATATATATATATATATATATATATATATATATATATATATATATATATATATATATATATATATATATATACACATACATACATACACACACACACACACACACACACACACACACACACACACACACACACACACACACACACACAGTGCATTCGGAAAGTATTCAGACCCCTTGACTTTTTCAACATTTTGTTATGTTACAGCCTTATTCTAAAATAGATTAAATAAACAATTGTCCTCATCAATCTACACACAATACCCCATAATGGCAAAGAGAAAACGGGTTTAGACATTTTTGCAAATGTATTAAAAATCAAAAACAGAAATACCTCATTTACATAAGTATTCAGACCCTTTGTTATGAGACTCGAAATTGAGCTCAGGTGCACCCTGTTTCCATTGATCATCCTTGAGATGTTTCTACAACTTGATTGGAGTCCACCTGTGGTAAATTCATTAGATTGGACATGATTTGGAAAGGCACACACCGGTCTATATAAGGTCCCACAGTTGACAGTGCATGTCAGAGCAAAAACCAAGCCATGCGGTCGAAGGAATTGTCCGTAGAGCTCTGAGACAGGATTGTGTCGAGGCACAGATCTGGGGAAGGGTACCAAAAAATGTCTGCAGCATTGAAGGTCCCCAAGAACACAGTGGCCTCCATCATTCTTAAATGGAAGAAGTTTGGAACCACCAAGACTCTTCCTAGAGCTGGCCACCTGGCCAAACTGAGCAATCGGGAAAGAACGGCCTTGTTCAGGGAGGTGACCAATAACCCGATGGTCACTCTGACAGAGCTCCAGAGTTCCTCTGTGGAGATGGGAGAACCTTCCAGAAGGACAATCATCTCTGCAGCACTCCACCAATCAGGCCTTTATGGTAGAGTGGCCTGACAGAAGCCACTCCTCAGTAAAAGGCACATGAGGGCCCGCTTCAAGTTTGCCAAAAGGCACCTAAAAGACTCTCAGACCATAAGAACAATATTCTCTGATCTGATGAAACCAAGATTGAACTCTTTGGCCTGAATGCCAAGCGTCACGTCTGGAGGAAACCTGGCACCATCCCTACGGTGAAGCATGGTGGTGGGAGCATCATACTGTGGGGATGTTTTTCAGCAGCAGGGACTGGGAGACTAGTCAGGATCGAGGGAAAGATGAACGGAGCAAAGTACAGAGAGATCCTTGATGAAAACCTGCTCCAGAGCGCTCAGGACCTCAGACTGGGGCGAAGGTTCACCTTCCAACAGGACAACGACCCTAAGCACACAGCCAAGGCAACGCAGGAGTCTCTGAATGTCCTTGAGTGGCCCAGCCAGAGCCCGGACTTGAACCCGATCGAACATCTCTGGAGACACCTGAAAATAACTGTGCAACGACGCTCCCCATCCAACCTGACAGAGCTTGAGAGGATCTGCAGAGAAGATATGGGAGAAACTACCCAAATACAGGTGTGCCAATCTTGTAGCATCATACCCAAGAAGACTCGAGGCTGTAATAGCTGCCAAAGGTGCTTCAACAAAGTACTGAGTAAAGGGTCTAAATACTTACAGTCAGGTCCATAAGTATTTGGACAGTGACACAATTTGCTTCATTTTGGCTCTGTACACCACCACAATGGATTTGAAAGGAAACTATCAAGATGTGCTTTAAGTGTAGACTTTTATCTTTAATTTAAGGGTTTTGTCAAAATTATTGTATGAACTGTGTAGGAATTACAACCATTTTTATACATAGTCCCCCAATTTTAGGGGCTCAAAAGTAATTGGACAAACATAATCATAAATTAAATTGTGAGTTTTAATACTTGGTTGCAAATCCTTTGCATTCATTGACTGCCTTAAGTCTGGAACCCATAGAAATCACCAGATGCTGGGTTTCTTTCCTGGTGATGCTCTGCCAGGCCTTTACTGCAGCTGTCTTCAGTTCCTGCTTGTTCTTGGGGCATTTTGCCTTCAGCAAGTGAAATGCATGCTCAATTGGATTCAGGTCAGGTGATTGACTTGGTCATTGCAGAACATTCCACTTCTTTGCCTTAAAAAAGTATTAGGTTGCTTTCGCAGTATGCTTTGGGTCATTGTCCATCTGCACTGTGAAGCGCCATCCAATGAGTTAATATAGCCGTAAACACTTCAGAATTCATCCTGCTGCTTTTGTCAGCAGTCACATCATCAATAAATACATTGGCAGCCATACATGCCCACGCCATAACACTACCTCCACCATGCTTCACAGATGAGGTGGTATGCTTCGGATCATGAGCAGTTCCTTCCCTTCTCCATACTCTTCTCTTCCCATCATTCTGGCACAAGTTGATCTTTGTCTCATCTGTCCATAGGATGTTGTTCCAGAACTGTACAGGCTTTTTAAAATGTTTTTTGGCAAACTCTAATCTGGTCTTCCTGTTTTGTAGGCTTACCAATGGTTTACATCTTGTGGTAAACCCTCTGTATTTACTCTGGTGAAGTCTTCTCTTGATTGTTGACTTTGACACAGATACGCCTACCTCCTGGAGGGTGTTTTTGATCTGGCCAACTGTTGTGAAGGGTTTTTTTTTCACCAGGGAAATAATTCTTCAATCATCCACCACAGTTGTTTCCCGTGGTCTTCCGGGCCTTTTGGTGTTCCTGAGCTCACCAGTGCGTTCTTTATTTTTAAGAATGTACCAAATAGTTGATTTGGCCACACCTAATGCTTTTGCTATCTCTCTGATGGGTTTGTTTTGATTTTTCAGCCTAATCATGGCTTGCTTCACTGGCAGTGACAGCTCTTTGGACTTATTATGGGTTAACAGCAACAGATTCCAAATGCAAATGCCACACTTGGAATTAACTCTAGACCTTTTAACTGCTTACTTGTAAATGAACTAATGAGGGAATAACACACACCTGGCCATGGAACAGCTGAGCAGCCAATTGTCCAATTACCTTTGGTCCATTAAAAAGGGGGGGACCACATATAAAAAGTGCTGTAATTCTTACACTGTCCAATAACTTGGTCAATGTCCAAATAGTTATGGACCTGACTGTATGTAAATGTAATACTTCTGTTTTTTCATTTTTAATACATTTGCTAACAATTCTAAAAACCTGTTTTTGCTTTGTCATTATGGGGTATTGTGTGTAGATTGATGAGGGAAAAAAAACAATTTATTCCATTTCAGAATAAGGCTGTAAAGTAAGACAATTTGGAAAAAGTCAAGGGGTCTGAATACTTTTCGAATGCACTGTATATATATATAAAAATTATACAGAAATAATAATAATATATACAGTAAGGGAAAAAAGTATTTGATCCCTGCTGATTTTGTACATTTGCCCACTGACAAAGAAATGATCAGTCTATAATTTTAAATGGTAGGTTTACTTGAACAGTGAGAGACAGAATAACAACAAAAAAATCCAGAAAAACGCATGTCAAAAATGTTATAAATTGATTTGCATTTTAATTAGGGAAATAAGTATTTGACCCCCTCTCAATCAGAAAGATTTCTGGCTCCCAGGTGTCTTTTATACAGGTAACGAGCTGAGATTAGGAGCACACTCTTAAAGGGAGTGCTCCTAATCTCAGCTTGTTACCTGTATAAAAGACACCTGTCCACAGAAGCAATCAATCAATCAATCAGATTCCAAACTCTCCACCATGGCCAAGACCAAAGAGCTCTCCAAGGACGTCAGGGTCAAGATTGTAGACCTACACAAGGCTGGAATGGGCTACAAGACCATCGCCAACCAGCTTGGTGAGAAGGTGACAACAGTTGGTGCGATTATTCACAAATGGAAGAACCACAAAATAACTGTCAATCTCCCTCGGCCTGGGGCTCCATGCAAGATCTCACCTCATGGAGTTGCAATGATCATGAGAACGGTGAGGAATCAGCCCAGAACTACATGGGAGGATCTTGTCAATGATCTCAAGGCAGCTGGGACCATAGTTACCAAGAAAACAATTGGTAACACACTACGCCGTGAAGGACTGAAATCCTGCAGCGCCCGCAAGGTCCCCCTGCTCAAGAAAGCACATATACAGGCCCGTCTGAAGTTTGCCAATGAACATCTGAATGATTCAGAGGAGAACTGGGTGAAAGTGTTGTGGTCAGATGAGACCAAAATTGAGCTCTTTGGCATCAACTCAACTCGCTGTGTTTGGAGGAGGAGGAATGCTGCCTATGACCCCAAGAACACCATCCCCACCGTCAAACATGGAGGTGGAAACATTATGCTTTGGGGGTGTTTTTCTGCTAAGGGGACAGGACAACTTCACATCACCGGGACATCACCGGGACGATGGACAGGGCCATGTACCGTCAAATCTTGGGTGAGAACCTCCTTCCCTCAGCCAGGGCATTGAAAATGGGTCGTGGATGGGTATTCCAACATGACAATGACCCAAAACACACGGCCAAGGCAACAAAGGAGTGGCTCAAGAAGAAGCACATTAAGGTCCTGGAGTGGCCTAGCCAGTCTCCAGACCTTAATCCCATAGAAAATCTGTGGAGGGAGCTGAAGGTTCGAGTTGCCAAACGTCAGCCTCGAAACCTTAATGACTTGGAGAAGATCTGCAAAGAGGAGTGGAACAAAATCCCTCCTGAGATGTGTGCAAACCTGGTGGCCAACAATAAGAAATGTCTGACCTCTGTGATTGCCAACAAGGGTTTTGCCACCAAGTACTAAGTCATGTTTTGCAGAGGGGTCAAATACTTATTTCCCTCATTAAAATGCAAATCAATTTATATATTTTTTTACATGCGTTTCTCTGGATTATTTTGTTGTTATTCTGTCTCTCACTGTTCAAATAAACCTACCATAAAAATTATAGACTGATCATGTCTTTGTCAGTGGGCAAACATACATTATTTTTATGCACAAAAAATGCATCCCGCGACCCACCTGGACACCTGCCTTGACCTACAAGTGGGTCCCGTCCCACAGATTGGGAACTACTGCTCTATGCAACACCAACGCAACATCTCGTTAACTACAGCAACTTTAATTAGGCCTATAATTACTGGAGACCAGTGTTTTCCACTGGTTATTAGGGCACGGCCCCTATCTGACCATGAGGGTCATATTAACTTCAGGACTTCTGAGGAAGAGGAGCTCTCTCTGTAAAGCTGTTATCTCAGATAAGGAACAGGACCACAGACACAGGTTACTGCCAAAATAAAGGAAACACCAACATAAAGTGTCTTAATAGGGCGTTGGGCCAGCACAGCTTCAATGCACCTTGGCATAGATTCTACAAGTGTCTGAAACTCTATTGGAGGAATGCGACACCATTCATCCACATGAAATTCCATCATTTGGTGTTTTGTTGATGGAAAACGCTGTCTCAGGCGCCTCTCCAGAATCTCCCATAAGTGATCAATTGGGTTGAGATCTGGTGACAGACAGCTATGCATATGGTTTACATCAATTTCATGCTCATCAAACCATTCATTGACCACTCGTGCCCTGTGGATGGGGGCATTGTCATCCTACGGGGGGGCATTGCCATGGTAGCCAAAATAAGGGCCTGCCCACCATTTCTTACACATGACCCTAAGCATGATGGGATGTTAATTGCTTAATTAACTCAGGAACAACACCTGTGTGGAAGCACCTGCTTTATACTTTGTATCCCCATTTACTCGTGTCCATTATTTTGGCTGTTACCTGTACATCATGGCCAAAATGTCTCCACACTCGTAATCACAATGGAGCATACAGCTGCCCTGAGAATTCCTGAAGCAGAACAGGTTTAATGCTGCTTTAATGTTGTAACTATTCAGTCAGATGCATTCAGGCTCACTGGGAAAGAAAGCGCAGACATGCACTTCTTTCAGAAATGGGGCAGTTGTTTGTGTGGGCTGAAGACGTCTTTTCGGCCTCCTTCTCATCAAATCCTTTTTGCATTCAATAATGATTCAATGGTTTCTACTTCAAAAGAGAGGCACGGCTGAAATAATCAGACCGAGAGAGACTGGGAAGAATAATTATGAATCTCATTCTCATCACACGGCATGTAAAAACCAGGTAATGCAAAAATATATCAAACTTACAATGAAAAATGTAATGGACATTTAGGCCAACATAAAGAAAATACTATTTATAGATCTAGGCTACCACCACAAAACTAAGAAAAACCAGTCCATATTTAGCTACAACACATGCTATAAGTTATGTTAAACCATGGGTTCCAAATCTTCTTTGGCCCGCGACCCCATTTTGATATATATATATATTTTTAATACGACCCCAATGTAATCAACAGCCAATGTTAACTTTTTTAATTTGGGATATGAAAGTCTAACAGTAGTTTTGACAGCAGTGGCACGAGGTGGTTGGCGTTGTCAATAAAGCAGCATGACAGAAATATGATGCCAAGTTTTCGAACTACCGGTAGTTTCTTTGAGAATATATATAAAGCGATCTGTGAATTTGAACAACAGCATAAATACACCTATTTCTCTTTTGCATGTCAAAAGTCGAATGACCACTACTGCACATGCTGCCACTGTTTTGAACAGATTAGATTATACTATTCAGAACGAGTGCACCAGGGAGAACGCAACAAGCAGCATGCAGATGCGATAAGTGAACCCCCCCCCCAGCTCCTCTTGACAGCGGAACAGAAATTATTTATGTTTTAAAGTTAATTTAGTCCAATTCTACACATTTTATTTATTTTATTTCAGGGTTTCTCTCGTGACCATTTTCAAATCAGGCGATCCCACATGGGGACGCGACTCCTAGTTTGGGAAATGCTGTGTTAAACACACAATATGATGATCATCCAGGACTGCTGAGTCTCCAAGGAATGGAACTAGATGAGACAGTCAGGGGGTCAGTTGATACTATCAGGTATGTTTCTACAGGGAGGTGGAGCTGGATGGCCTAGTGGGCTCTAGATAGCAGTTGTTCAGGGTCAACACCACCACAACTAGATGCGGAGGAGTATTCATGTCTACAGGAGCGGGAACAATCACACTGACACACATCATACTGGTACATTTACCCTGTCAGGTGGTAAGTCGGAGAGGCAGCGAGGAGAGAGTGGGTTGTCCAAACCACAAAGGAGTGTTGGTGGCTGCCGGAACGAAACAAAGAGAACAACATCTAGAGCACCCCAGTCATAAAAAAACCTCAGATAAACTAACCAACAGCACAAAACAAACAAACAGAGAAGTCATCTGAAGTTTCATCCATGAACAGCAGATTTACAGTGAAAACACCAAACACACACACAGACGCGCTATGCTACAAACACATCCGTATGTGACACAGAAATGCACAGACTAGGCTACACACAACAGTATATTTCACACAAATAAACACACCAAAGTCAGTTAGGCCTATATAAAATCTTCTGCTGCGTATGTGGGTAGTGGATGGCAGTTTTCTTTTTTATTAATAAGATGCTTGAACATGGCAAGAATCATACGCTTGAATGGAGACCGTGAACCATTTCTTAGAAATACATCAGGGAATAATTAATTAAATTGGATGGGGGGTAGGCGTGCGATGCGTCTTAATTGCTTTTGTAAATTGGATGATGACTATAATGAAAACTTGCATCTTAAAGGCCCAATGCAGATGTTTTTATTTCAATATCTAATCATTTCTGGGTAACAATTAAGTACCTTACTATGATTGTTTTCAATTAAAATGATCAAAAAGAAACAAAAATAGCTTCTTACAAGAGCAATTTCTCAAGCAAGAATTCTGCTTGGACTGTCTGGGAGTGGGGAGAGGGAAACTGAAAACTAGCTGTTATTGGCAGAGAGGTTTGGAACTCTCTTTCTTATTGATCTTTTAACTAATTTACCGCCTGGTGATGTCACCAGGCAGGTCAAAACTCCGTCCCACCAAAAAAGGTCTTTTCAAAAAGCTCTTACATTAAAAGGGCATTATCATCATTTTCACAATTCCACAGTATTATTCCAACCTCATAGTGTGCTTAGAAAGATGGAAACCCGCACACTAGTGAAAAATAGGAAATATCCAAAACCTCAGTGTGGAAATACTGTATATATAAAACACAGGACAATCTCATTTTTGGCTGCACTGGGCCTTTAAGAGCAGCACACCTTTAATCAAATGGGAGATGTGAACAGTGTCTATTTCCTCTCATTAACACATCCGTTTGAGGGATTCATTTATACAAGTGGGGAGGTATTGGATTAAAACTAAATCTACATGAACAATGGCAGGGAAACAGAATGTTGTCAAACTATCTAATTACTTAATGGAAATCTCAATCTACAATGAGGAAATAAAAATATTTGACAGACGCTCATTCATCAAACTGACATACTGTTTGGCAGGCCATTTCTACACTTCCTGTTGGTGAGACAATCATTAGAATTAAGCGCCTCTTCACATTTACTACACTTTTCGTAAAAATACTGTCAGCTACACATATTACTCAAATGTAAACATGAGTACTTGCTACATCTCGACACTCGCCCAACAGTTGCCACCCTTGAAGCAGGGCTGTGTAAACAGAATTGTCTCGTTGAGCCAACACTCCTACAGTATAAATGGTAATAGCAGAGCAATGTTTTTGAACCAGCTTAAATGTTTAGACATTTTCCTAATATTTGAGGCTTGTTTTATTGAGTTTTTACCTGAAATTGTACAGCCTGTTATACTCTGAAATTGTCGCTGCCAGCTGCACTGAGCCACGTACAACTATGGAAGCCCATCCCCACCAAAAACATGTCAAATGTAGATCATACAAATAGGATATGTTTTTTCATTTGTAACATTGTGTGGTGATTTCAGAGGTGGCACCACAGGTCCCAGAGTGGTGTGTGGGTAATTGTTTTCCTGGGGCACCAGAGTTTTCCTGGTCTGGTAGTAGGCTAACCTAACCATCTCCGGACCCTAGTTGTAGCGTATGACATAGTAATAAATCACTGTAAAAAAAGTTTTATATGGGCTATGATAGGACCAGATTTTTTATCTAATCAGTTCATATGGTTAAAAAAAATAAATCCTGGAAAAACTCCTGGCCCTACAGAGGATGAAAACCCTTTACACAAAGAGACAATTTTGATTGGACAATGAAACAAACAGGGCTGAGCTTGCTGCATTGCAGGGTTGCATCGTGTACAGTGGGGGGAAAAAAAGTATTTAGTCAGCCACCAATTGTGCAAGTTCTCCCACTTAAAAAGATGAGAGGCGCCTGTAATTTTCATCATATGTACACGTCAACTATGACAGACAAAATGAGAATTTTTTTATCCAGAAAATCACATTGTAGGATTTTTAATGAATTTATTTGCAAATTATGGTGGAAAATAAGTATTTGGTCAATAACAAAAGTTTCTCAATACTTTGTTATATACCCTTTGTTGGCAATGACACAGGTCAAACGTTTCTGTAAGTCTTCACAAGGTTTTCACACACTGTTGCTGGTATTTTGGCCCATTCCTCCATGCAGATCTCCTCTAGAGCAGTGATGTTTTGGGGCTGTCGCTGGGCAACACGGACTTTCAACTCCCTCCAAAGATTTTCTATGGGGTTGAGATCTGGAGACTGGCTAGGCCACTCCAGGACCTTGAAATGCTTCTTACGAAGCCACTCCTTCGTTGCCCGGGCGGTGTGTTTGGGATCATTGTCATGCTGAAAGACCCAGCCACGTTTCATCTTCAATGCCCTTGCTGATGGAAGGAGGTTTTCACTCAAAATCTCACGATACATGGCCCCATTCATTCTTTCCTTTACACGGATCAGTCGTCCTGGTCCCTTTGCAGAAAAACAGCCCCAAAGCATGATGTTTCCACCCCCATGCTTCATAGTAGGTATGGTGTTCTTTGGATGCAACTCAGCATTCCTTGTCCTCCAAACACGACGAGTTGAGTTTTTACCAAAAAGTTCTATTTTGGTTTCATCTGACCATATGACATTCTCCCAATCCTCTTCTGGATCATCCAAATGCACTCTAGCAAACTTTTTAAGTGGGAGAACTTGCACAATTGGTGGCTGACTAAATACTTTTTTCCCCCACTGTATACTCATACAGTCATCATTATTGTGTCGATTGATTACTTCCAGTCGATCATTTTGGATTAACCCCCTATGGTCGATATCCGCGTCCCTGCTGAATCTAATTAGCATAATAAAAAAATCCCCATAAAAATATGTCAGTTTAAAAAGGCCACCACGAAGTTTGAATCTAAATCAAAATAATTGCCTATTTTAGGCTATAAATACATAGCTTAGGCTATTAAAAAATGATGTTACGTTTCCCCTTGCCGGGCCCAGAACGCATAGGCTTCTCTAGGCTACCTGCAGATGAGGTTGTTATCAGTAGGCAGACTGAAGCACAGACTAATTGTGCACGTTGACAAATCATAAGGCATTTTATCTTTTTTATGGCGGGTATGAGCTTCCATATCAATCAGCTCGTTGCAGTGAATGCACTTATACCCACGTTTTCGGTCACAATTTTTTAAGTGAATTCACTGCAACGAGCTGTTTTATTTGGAAGCCCATATTAGTCTGTTCTTCAGTCTGGTCAACTGTTGCCTAGTGCTGAGCGATTAACCAAACTGTAGGATTTTCTTTCTTTTTTTTCCTTTACTAATTGACCAACTTCAGTTCAAATATTTGAATTCCATTTTGGGTTTTTTAGTGGTGGGGGGGAGTGAGCTCAATGCGTACATCACACAGTTTCTGGAGAGATAAATCAGATCCAGCTTTAACTGTGCGATGTACTAGGGAGTTGTACTTTCCAACTGGCCAATATTCTACGTAGTTTAGTGCATAAAACGTGGTAATTAACTACAATGACCATAATCCATTGTGCATCTACTTGACCGGTCTGTGTTTCGGAAGAGAGAAGAATGCACGATCGTGAGGTGATATAGAGATCAGCTGTTGCTTCGCCAGGTATCTCTACCTGAAAATACATGAC
This sequence comes from Coregonus lavaretus, assembly GCF_964263955.1. NCBI lineage: Eukaryota > Metazoa > Chordata > Actinopteri > Salmoniformes > Salmonidae > Coregonus > Coregonus lavaretus. Next base: position 39,764,589 of record NC_140002.1, read on the forward strand.
CTAAGTGATTGATAGTTGGTATACAGCAGTCTTAAAAGTATGCCTTATTTACTTTGAAGAACTACTAAAATAGTGATTCTGTCAGACAGCATAGGCAGCAGCTCTATAGAGATCAAATGATGACTTGGAATGAAATAATAGTCATCAAATAAAACAAATATAATATACACAACAACTGAAATATTTTATTTAAGTGAATAAATGATGGTTAATAATTGATAAACAGTAATGGACAACCACTACCATCATGGGACTTTTATTAATTGTTTTATTCTGTGTTGTTACAGCATTCAACCCACATAATGCACTGTGCATTTCGTTTTTTATTTTTTAACCGAACCAAAACAACCTCAAAAAGCACTTATCGCTCAGCACTAGTCTCTATGCACACTCACAGGACCCTACACACTCACGCACTCCAACACACACACTTCATTTGCTCACACACACACACACACACACACTCACACACTCACACATACAGTGGGGAAAAAAGTATTTAGTCAGCCACCAATTGTGCAAGTTCTCCCACTTAAAAAGATGAGAGCGGCCTGTAATTTTCATCATAGGTACACCTCAACTATGACAGACAAATTAAGATTTTTTTTCTCCAGAAAATCACATTGTAGGATTTTTTATGAATTTATTTGCAAATTATGGTGGAAAATAAGTATTTGGTCACCTACAAACAAGCAAGATTTCTGGCTCTCACAGACCTGTAACTTCTTCTTTAAGAGGCTCCTCTGTCCTCCACTCGTTACCTGTATTAATGGCACCTGTTTGAACTTGATATCAGTATAAAAGACACCTGTCCACAACCTCAAAGAGTCACACTCCAAACTCCACTATGGCCAAGACCAAAGAGCTGTCAAAGGACACCAGAAACAAAATTGTAGACCTGCACCAGGCTGGGAAGACTGAATCTGCAATAGGTAAGCAGCTTGGTTTGAAGAAATCAACTGTGGGAGCAATTATTAGGAAATGGAAGACATACAAGACCACTGATAATCTCCCTCGATCTGGGGCTCCACGCAAGATCTCACCCCGTGGGGTCAAAATGATCACAAGAACGGTGAGCAAAAATCCCAGAACCACACGGGGGGACCTAGTGAATGACCTGCAGAGAGCTGGGACCAAAGTAACAAAGCCTACCATCAGTAACACACTACGCCGCCAGGGACTCAAATCCTGCAGTGCCAGATGTCCCCCTGCTTAAGCCAGTACATGTCCAGGCCCGTCTGAAGTTTGCTAGAGTGCATTTGGATGATCCAGAAGAGGATTGGGAGAATGTCATATGGTCAGATGAAACCTAAATGGAACTTTTTGGTAAAAACTCAACTCGTCGTGTTTGGAGGACAAAGAATGCTGAGTTGCATCCAAAGAACACCATACCTACTGTGAAGCATGGGGGTGGAAACATCGTGCTTTGGGGCTGTTTTTCTGCAAAGGGACCAGGACGACTGATCCGTGTAAAGGAAAGAATGAATGGGGCCATGTATCGTGAGATTTTGAGTGAAAACTTCCTTCCATCAGCAAGGGCATTGAAGATGAAACGTGGCTGGGTCTTTCAGCATGACAATGATCCCAAGCACACCGCCCGGGCAACGAAGGAGTGGCTTCGTAAGAAGCATTTCAAGGTCCTGGAGTGGCCTAGCCAGTCTCCAGATCTCAACCCCATAGAAAATCTTTGGAGGGAGTTGAAAGTCCGTGTTGCCCAGCGACAGCCCCAAAACATCACTGCTCTAGAGGAGATCTGCATGGAGGAATGGGCCAAAATACCTGCAACAGTGTGTGAAAACCTTGTGAAGACTTACAGAAACGTTTGACCTGTGTCATTGCCAACAAAGGGTATATAACAAATTATTGAGAAACTTTTGTTATTGACCAAATACTTATTTTCCACCATAATTTGCAAATAAATTCATAAAAAATCCTACAATGTGATTTTCTGGATTTTTTTTCCCTCATTTTGACTGTCATAGTTGACGTGTACCTATGATGAAAATTACAGGCCTCTCTCATCTTTTTAAGTGGGAGAACTTGCACAATTGGTGGCTGACTAAATACTTTTTTCCCCCACTGTAACATGCACACACATTTATACTGACTCCACACACACACACACTCACATACATTCATCAAATACGCTGCTGCTACTCTGTATCATATCTCTGATGCCTAGTCACCTTACCCTTATACATATCTACCTCTATCACTCCAGTATCCCTGCATATTGTAAATATGGTACTGGAAATGACCCTGTGTATATAGCGTACTTACTTTCTTGTGTTCTTATTTCTATTTCTCATGTTTTTGTTCTACCTTATGTTATTTTTACTACATTGATATTGATTACTGCATCGTTGGGTTTAGAGCTTGCAAGAAAGTCATTTCACTGTACTTGTGCACGTGACATTAAAACGGGAAACTTACCACATGTAATGATTTGCTTGATATTGATAAATTGAAGCCTGGTTTGTAATGTTGTAAGGTAGACCTAATGTACTTTTACATTTATATGAGAGGGTCAATCGTTCATTTTTGATAGGATAACGTTACTTGATGAAGACATGCTTTTAGCAACTCTGTGCTTTTATCTTGAAGCTAAAGCGTACTGAGAGTAGCCTATAGATGAGAAACTAAACCTTTTAATTGTCTGCACATGCTAGTGAATTATTGCATTATTCAAGAGTGGAATATGGTTTGGTTGCATTTTTCAATAGCTTAGTGTATTATGTTTTAGAAGAAACGTTTCTGTCATTGTTGAATAGTTTGTCCTTACTGGCTAGTGGCTACTGTGATATTTACGGTCAATTAGAGCTGCTGACCAAGAATGTCGCGTTGCCAGCCACAATGAAAGGTAAGGTAAGGATGTAATGTGAGTTTAAAAGTAGAAATCTCTTTCGGCAATCTGCTCCTCAGACTCTCCTTCATATCTCTTAGTGGGAATAGGGCCTTAGAATATAAAAAGAGACACAATACTGCAACAAAGAAACACACCACCACTACCACCACAAACACCAACAAAAGAGAGCTAATTGTCTCCCCTAGGGAGGTGGTTATCAGTATAATTAAATGGCTCGAAACTATGCAGCATACTGCTCCAACCAAACCTGCAAGTTGACTTTTACAATGGTATAGTTTGAGCATGCATTCCCCCAAACACCAAAACAGGCTGAAATCAAATCAAGCTTTTATACAGCACATTTCAGACATGGAATGCAACGTAATGTGCTTTACAGGAAAAAACAAATGATACCATTTGCTTCCTGGGCTGCACCTCATGATGGAAAATGCCAACAATTAAACCCTGCCTGTGCCATCATATGCCATATAAATGACTTCCAGTCCAACAATACCCCAAAGGAGGGAAAAAGACCCTTGTAACACATTTGGGAAACGCAAATAAGCTCAGTTCTCCTCTACTTTATCTACGTTACAGAGGCAGACATTGCACCGCTTTATAAAACATTGTTTCAGACAAGTATGAGAAACGAGCAACACAATCCTCAAAATAGAGAATTAACATAACATATTTTTTTCAATCATTCATAATGATGAACTACAGCGTGTTCCAGGTACTGGTGTGCGGAGCAGCTGTGATGTGATTTCATGTTGCGCCAGACCTTCTGCTCCCTGCGAATGACATTCACTGAGGGGCTGAACTTAGCACATCCTCATCTTTGATTACCCAACATCCCTTTTAACTTTGTTGGGAGCTGACGCTCGCCTCTTAATTAAGCTTTGAGGGAGCGGCCAGATCAAACCGAAAGGTGTCTTTTAACTTTTTTCATCCAACCACCTTTGAAACCAGGACGTTGCTGACTAGAAGAGAATAAATGGTTGACGGCTGTTAGTGTTTGTATCCATATGCAAAGAAAGCACCAAGCACTCGAATGAAGAGAAAAACAACATTGATTCAATTACAGGAAATGTTACGTGCATTACAATACTAGCTTTGAAGTCGCTCCGAATGTTCACTTAGACAAAGCAGCTATGATGTAATATAAACAGCAGACATTCTTACTAATAGGAGGGTTTATTTAGACTGCAAACTCCATTGTTAAGACGATATAGCAGCTACAAACACCGTTTGATTGATCATGCAACCCTCTGGTATCATCACCTGCTATATTATTTCACTACATGCAATATGTGTGAAGATGAGCCGTGGTTTGTGAGCATCTATTGAGAAAGATTATGCCAAGAAAATGGACATTTCTGATATGAAGGAGAACAGACTTCCGAAGGTTTCCAGTCACGCAATATGAGTCACCAAATCATGCACCAAATGCGCTTACTGTGAAACACTTTAAGACCTCCAGCATTTATCCAGCAGTATTATCAGCAGATTTTTGCTTTTATAATTTTAAAAGTCAGGAAGAAAGATATGCTAATGCAGACACAGAGCTGCCATCCTATCTGAGCGGTGTGGAACATAAATAAACCTTGGGGTGAGTCCAGTTTATGAGCAGCAGCCACACAAAACACACAGCAGCACCTATTCTCCACTGACTGTCTCAGTGGCAGACAGCGCTGCACGCGTTTGACAACATTCACTTCTTTCTCGTAAAGGTCAATTCTATTAAGAGACTTACCAACACTAATAAAATCCCATCCTCTCCAATCTCCTCCACCTGCAAAGGCCTACATCCATTCACATAGATAAGAAATTCTCACTTTAGCCAACTTTCTATTCATTTCTGTAGCAAAGGTTAATTGTGGCCATTTTGTGAAAACAGAGGTATGATTCATCAGAAAACACTGTCTGGGGGAGAGAGCAAGGACTCTGACATTTTAAGAAAACCTTTCACGCATTATTACTATTGTGTTGAAGATCCTGAGTATTGTGTAATCACATTTAGATTGGGTTTTTGAGGATGTGCTGTCCTCATTGTATAACCGTGCTGAATCGACAAGCAGGGGCACAGAACATGTAGGCTTACTGAGTATTGGAGTGTTGTGGAAAACATTGGACAATCAAACAGGTCAAACCAGGTGAAATGTAGCTGCCTATCACGGTGGACTGGGGGGTCCTATGGTATTGATGGCATTGCTGTACCTGCCAGGCTAGATACACACTGTTATTTTTGTAATGATGGAGACAGAGACAGAAGCTCATGCCTTGCTTTACTGTGGGTTATACAACGGAATTAGGGATGCACTTTATTTTCGTCAACTGTCCAGCCATAATGAAAATGTTTACGTTCTAGATGAAAATAAGAAACTGTGTGACATTTTATCAGGTAACAATAATGTAAATGCCTACACCAAAGCCTGAACTTTCTTTGTGCCTAAATGTCCTTCCATCTTCTGTACTTCCGTTTTTGTTTATGCATACATGTGTATAGATGACCTAATGTATAATAACTGATACCAATAATGTATAGATGATGTCATGTATTGTAGATAAGCCAAAGGAAATACTTTACCATGTTTTGACTATGACTGCCTTTAGTGTCTCAAAACTGTAGCTATTTGAGTTGTTTTTAAAATCTGTATTTTGTATTGTCAACTATTGTGTCTTTGTGGAGTGACAATAACGTAAGATTATAGAGTAAGATGCCTTTAGATCAGGAGTGTGCATACCTTTTGGCTTGATGGCCACATCGGGATTTCGAAATTCAAAGGAGGGCCGCACAGATTTTTTGTGGACCGTTTTGTTTGTCAAAATCGATGCGTGGGCCAGAAAAAGGGCAGTTATTTGGAAATATATAGGTCCATTATAATTTCTACATACTTTCTATCTAGTTTTAGATGTTCAAAAGTGGCCTGGAGTTTATTTATTATTTTTCTTAAATAATTATTTTCCCTAAGATGCTATTATACAGGGCTTTTTCCTAACCAGGAAATCAGGGTGTTGTGCTTCTCCATACACCATGAAAAAATATCCACTTCCTTTTAATTTGTTGTCAATCACCTTATAATTAGGCCTAGTAATGAAAAGTTAGGCCTATGATATCATTTCCTGAGCAGATCGTACAGCCTATACTAATTTGCCCTATGGCCTTGTCTTTCAGTGGTTAACACAGGCCGAACAATCCTACGGACATTAGCTGAGGAACACAGATGGGGAAATGTTTAAGAATGATTACATAGTGCAAGCATAAACAGCTGAATATCATTGCTGGTTTTACCAGTGTCCTTGAGGCATAGATTAAATTAACTGTTAAGGGCTTTGCATTGCAACAAGGATAAACGTCTTGAATCCCCATTGAACTTCCAGTTATTTCATGGGTCTTCCGGGCAGTGCACCTTTGCCATTCCTCCCAAGCATGACATCTGCACCACAGGCAGAGGCTATATTTAGGCCTGAGTGGGATCACTGCAGACGAACACACAGACGAGTTTCCATAATAATCTCCAGCTAACACACAATCACACGTTAATACACACTAGCTCTTCCTAAAATACCACCCTATCCCTGGATCCCTGGTTAGATGTTAGCATACAGACATCCCCACATGCTGCTCTCCCCATGTTGAAAACGGCCATATCTAGTGAAAGGGGAGAAGCTACGCACACAGATGGAGGCCATTCCGCTCCTTACAGTAGGCTATATGGAGGAACCACAGAGGAACCTATAATCAGAGGGCTAACATCACATCTGGCCATCTAAAAACACATCACACAACGTATAAAAGTCAAAATAGCAGCTGGGTCGGGCTGGGCAGAGCTTGGCTCAGTCTTAAATGTTACAGTTCCACTCTCTTTTTGTTTGTCATTTTTACAGGGGAAAAGCTATTTTAATGTCCTAACGGAAGAGACAAAAAGCTATATGCAATGATAAAATATGTTGGTTTATAGCTCTAGCCTAGGCCTGTACATTAAAGATGATTGAGAACCTAACTCTCATGTGAGAATTGGTGGCTCCAGCTTAATTTAAGCTTATAAGCAGCACCCCATCAGGACTGTGGTCAAGTCCATCTCAATTCAAATCAATTTAGGAAAATTTACTGACACAGTTATGGGCAAAGTTTCTTGAATAACATTTTGAAATTGACTGTGATTGAAAAGGAATTCTTTCGAATGCTGTCATTTTGGTTTAGTCTCGAGTCAGTGCACGTGAGAGTGCATTTATGTTCAGGAAAGATTAGCCTGAACATATCTCAGAAAGAGAATTCATGTGACTGTAAAACTGTGCACATTTAGACTCAATACATTTTTATTTTACAGATTTACCTGCCATGCCATTTACCTCAAACACTGAACACTATATCACTGAAGGTATATTCAGAATTTTGGGTACTGTGGGAATTTCTCAGTGTTCTATACATTAATGTAATTGTGTGGATGGGAAAATTCATACATTCCATGTGTCTGCGATGCTTAAGGGAGTTTACTCAAATAGGGCATGGACAACTGAAATTTAAACAAAAGGTACAGTATGCATCCACTCCGAAGGCATTTCTCTGGTTATAGAAAGGGAAGGTTAAATCATATGATGTGCTTTGTTAGTCATGTATTCAGAATTGAGACATTTTATGGTAATAAGCAGCAATGATAGATACAGAATGCACCTTTCAATATCTAATATAAATTATCCATCTACTGTATGGTATAGCATATTGAGACAATCTCAATTGTTCTTGCTATAAAGAACTATAAACAGAGCCTGAATTTCCATTAGAAATATTTTGATATAATGAAGCCAAAAATCACACACATTCATCAACAACCATAAGCCTTTCAATCTAGCCTGAAGTACGAAGCAATGTACCGATGTTAGTTTTCACTTGACACTAGCCAGGATTGGCAGCACTGATATAGTCTTTGCTCCTGAGGATGCCAGTTCTCCAAGCCAGATTAAACCAGGTTACTGTTCACTAGTGAGGAGATAACCTGATCCCCACCATTTATGTTCAGCGAGCCTAGCAGGGTGACTGGCAGAGGACATGATAGGGGGGCTTCTCTCACACGGAAGGGGGAGACGGAAGGGGGAGACAGGAGGGGGAGAGAGGAGGGGGAGACAGGAGGGGGAGAGCTTGGATGCAGCCTCCCTATTCTGCCCTTCCTCACTCCAGAGCAGCAGCAGACATCAATAACTCCTTAACCAGGGTGCGCCAGACGCCCTGACAAAGGCATGTAGCCTCCTCCCAAGCTTGCTGTGGCGGCCAGCAGTTTTTGCAGGCGGATAAACACAGCCCCAAGGAGGGCGGCGGGGCAGTGGATGTGGTCCTGGACCCCCCAAACATCTAATGGGCCACGGCCATGGATAATGAGCCACACTGCTCTAGAGAACAGCATTCCGCTAGCTGGCCAGGCACAAAGGAGGGTATTAAATCGACCGCTCTCGACACACAACAATGCGCCCATCATATTCTGCCCAATTAGGCTGCAAAGAGAGAAGGGGACTCTACGTACCCAAAAATAATACACCACAACTAAACTGAAAAAGAAAGCAGAAAATACACCACCACCACCATAGCATGCGGTGTATAATAAAGGGCTATTTATTATGCTGTGATTGCCATGTTTGTCTTTACTCACATGTAGGCAGGAGAGAGCGGCGAGGACCTGGATGTCTTAAGAACTGGCACTGGGAATTTCCAGCTGACAGGAGAACCGCTTTTCCATTTTAACGGCATTTTGTTGTCACCAGCATGGAGCTACAGCGCTAACAACAGCAAAGAGCATTTCCACGAACAGGCTTCCAGCGAGGGCTTCCATCCCACTCTGCCCTCCCGGATCAGTGGGAGGGAGAGCAGCAACCACAGCAGTAGAGTGGTACAGGCTGCAGCAGTGCAGGCTACACACAGGCTTATGACACTAGTGGCAGCAGTGAGAAGAAGCCAACGGATGGGATCTCCTGTGCCTACTAGGCCAGCTCACAGTCATCTCCCGTCAGAAGGGGAAAAGCTCTCCCGTCCTGTCACCCTTTGAGGCTGTGTCGACTCTAGCCCAGCAGCTCAACAACAGTGACACCTTGTTAAAGGAGCGGCGACTGCAGTGCTGGGCTTGTTATAGGGAGGAGTAGAGGGAGGGAGGAGTAGAGAAAGGAAGGAAAAAAACAGCTAGCATCTCCCCACCCTCATGGAGCAGTGCCTAAAAGACCACTAGTTTATACTGGGATATAAAAAGGAAATACATAACATTTGGAATTTCTAACCACCAATTTCTTCGAGAAATCCATTAAATCTATTAAGCTTTACATCATCAATTTATAACTAGTAACAAAACATCTACCGAAACCAGGTTTCCAGCCAAGCTTTTTATGCGAGTAAAGTACATGTCATGACAGGCCTGATGGAAACAACAAAAAATGTGGTAAACTTTCCAAATGTTGACAAAACAAAATACAAGATGGGATCTTTTTGTGTCGGTAAAATTAATTATGCGAGAAATGTCAGTGAAAATGCTTTAATGCGCAAATATTTATATAATAACCATCATAACGAAGTAAACTTGGAGTCACGCGATGAAATATGTTGTCCTCCCACTACGACTCGTCTGGAAAGCATGCAGTTTATTAGGCTACAAATTAAATAAATGATGATTAACTTCACAGGGTGGTGAAAGTGCAAGGTGATGAGCTTTCCAATAAATATTGAGGGTCTTATTCTGGTGACATGATCATCGATGCTTCACTGCCGTTTGACAAATAAAAATTCTCTCTCTCTTTTGTCCATAATAATGTCATCATGAAAGCTAAAGGTGGGCTCTAGCCAACAGTGCACAGATAGTGCTGTTGGCTAGAACACACGTGCCAATACAAGAGTGGGCACACTCGCTATATAACGCAAACATTTTTGTGAGAAAACCATCAGCAGAGTTAAAATGCGATGTATTTTTTATGCGGTACGTGGGAATCATCACGCACAGGAACACAGAGTGTGCAGTCAACCTTGGCCTTGCCCGAGGCAGCCAGCTGATCAAGATGGAACACTAAAACGCCTCTCCTCAACCTCCTCAGATCAACATCCACCCAAGTGCTTAGAGCAAAATAAAACCAAGAATAGAGCGCTGTGCAGCTCATTTCCACGATTACAGTTCCTCTTGTCCAAAGAGCTCTGAAAGCCCTGTCAAGAAGTCTAAAGCAATGTCATTTCCTGTGTGCTACTTCCTTTTGGCAAGCCCTCTCTTTAGCCCTTTGTTTCAACACACTTCTCAAATCTCTTCTACTCACATCGTCGTGAAAAATGACCCCTTGTGGAGCTGTGGCCAGCCTCAACCAAGCTGGGACCCCTATTGGCACTCCTCTCCTGTTTTCTCACTCTATAACTTTAGGGAATGTCCTCCAACCTGCCCTTAACTCCTCCCTCTAGGTTGACTTACTATCTTGTCCCATAACTAGGGAGAATATCACAAGAAGAACCACTGCAGGTATTTTCACAGGAGCCATGTCGTCTTGGGCCACTTATTCACTGTGGAGTTCATTCAACAGAGGACACAGCCAGGTCTGTCAGGCAGGGTGGTCATGTGCTCGGTCTCGGTCTGTGGTTTCAAAGGATGGCAGGGAGAATCTTTTTATGGGTGCACAGACAAAGGAAACCAAGGGATTAAAAAGCCTTTTGTTAGATGAGTGGGGATGGTGCTGAGCCAAAGCATGGTTGACTATGTTCATTCTTACCTGCACTGTCTCCATACACAAACCAATTAATAACAGAGAGCGAACAAACACACCAAGCCTGCCTCCGGATCAGAAAACTGAGCTCTGTGTGCAGGTTATAGTGAACTGCACTACAGCCTGTATCTAGGGTGCTTAAGATGTAACTCTTTATTTAGATGCATACCTACATCCAATTGGAGAGGAGAGGGCAAACATCTAAAAATGGTACTGGGTCTGTCATGACACCAGATAGTCTTTTTAAATGTGCAACTCTACATTTAGGACTAAGTTAATTAGGCCAATGCAATTTCACAATCATTGTAATGTTTCATCACGAAACGTATACCTTTTTTCAAAAACAGAATGTCATCCGAACATCTATTGAAGAAACTGCATCATTCCCCAGTATGAAAAATGTACGCACTCACTAACTGTAAATCGCTCTGGATAAGACTAAGACTAAAATGTAAACATGTAAAATGTATTATTACCACCACAAAGCAATTGTTTGACTTCTGCCCTGCAAGCCACAACTGAGCAGCATTATAAAGCACAAGACAGGCTGGGAACAACGAGGGGAGGAGGCAGCACTGATAGCCTAATCCTCCATAACCAAACCCTGCTATTAGAGTAAAGCCTGACAATGGCTGCATTTATCAGAGCCATGATGAGCATCGATCTGTGGGCTTCTTTCAGAGGCGATTAGGGCCGCCGAGCGAGAGAGAGCGAGCGGCAGACTCCTGAGCTCTGCAGACACCCCAACCCCAGCCCTGGAAGACAGGCCAAAAGGCAGGAACACACCCTCACGGTGCTGGAGCTGGAGCACTGTTGTACTCTCTCAGAGTCTCACTATACCACGCACTCCATCACTGTTCTAGCAGGAACACACTGAACTAAAAAGAACACATACACCATATTAAAGGAAGTGTTGACCATCCACACACTTGCTTGTCCATAAGATTGTTTTGCATTGCTTTTTGTGCACCTTGCCTTTGTCAGACATTTGTACTGTTCAGTAGGTGTGTGTACACGCCTGTATGAGCATCAGAGGAACAGACAAGACGACCCTCAAGATTCTGACTCCAGAACAGACAAACGTATACCATCTACTGGATGCAGAGGGAACTGTGCCCGTCTAAATACCATACACACCCTCAAGCAGCTGGTTGCACATGCTGTCACCACCACACAGTGTGGTTCCTCATCCCATCTTTTACATTTTAGTCATTTAGCAGACACTCTTATCCAGAGCGACTTACAGTAGTGAGTGCATACATTTTTTGTACTGGTCCCCAGTGGGAATCGAACCCACAACCATGGTCGTTACAAGCGCCATGCTCTACCAACAGCCAAATGGGTTAATCTCATCTGACAGTCTATCCAGCTGTCACAGGAATTAAAAAACATTGATGACACCAAAGTGCAGAGACCAGAGAGCACAGCAGATCAAATTGATCAAAAGCTGAAAAACCTGTGATTTAGAATCTCTCTCCCTCAACAACAACACTCTGCTGTCTACATTTGGATAGATCCAACTGAGAAGAACCATGTAAAAAACTAAAGCAAAGGCCCTAAATGTCATTGATCAGAAAATAACCTGCATTTGTCATTATCAAAGCATTTCTGGGGTGAGAAATAATTCTGCTGAAAGTGCTAGTTGAGAGAAACTCGCCCAGCGTAGAAAATCTCAAAGACTGTGAGGTAGTGAAAGCAGAAAAGGGGCGTTAGCCTGGCATCAGAGGGATCGGGTGATGAAAGCAGAGGCCCAGCAGGTGCTGAAGACTGAGGAGGTCTGCTGAGGGGTGCAGCAGCAGACAGCATAGAACCAAGCTAAATGAGCCTACCTCTACCCCAGGAACACACTATGAATGCCTTCTCACATTCTCTGTTTTGGAACATCTCCGTCTTTTTTGTCATGATCCACTTTTAGCCAAACAATACAAACTCTGGCTAGGCCCAAATAAAACAAGCTATGGAGTAGTAAAATAGTACTGGTACTAGTATTAGGCTTAACTGGTTAGTGTTTCACTGATTGTTTTACCTTTCACATTAACGGTCAATGAGATTTATCTGTCTTAAATATATTTTAAGTGGGATGTAGGGATGTTAACGGTTAACCGTTAGTCGTCTAAAATAAATTTGACCAGTCATGCTTATCAGGTTAATTTGCATAATTAAATTGGTGTCAGAATTCCCAAATTCTCGTTAGTCATAAAACAGGAGTCGACTGGAATTATGATTTAGCCGAAAACAGTAATGTACAGTGAGGGAGTTTATTGAGTTAGAAAGTAGCTTTCTTACGTCAACTAATGGCTGTCTCTAGTCAGTGAGCCACGAGCAAGAATGAGCGGAGACTCGTTGCTAGGTTACTCACAGACGCAGGCTGCAGGGAGCAATGGGGGAGAAAGGAGCAGCACGAAGCAACTAACACGAACTAGCAACCAAAAAGGTTTCACAGCATTTCTCTCCTGTTCTACTGGTTTTCATATCAACTTTCTTTCGTTGTCCAGAAGCCAAAGGCACAATCCTAGTCATATTAACAACTCATCCTAGTTGTGGCATATTTACTTTTTCCCTCTTACTACGTTTCTTAACGGATATCTTCATCTCTGTCACATGAAACGGCTCGCATCAGGTGCGTCTTTTAGAACAGCGTTTTCCCGTGAATCCCATTTTCGCAAATGTTTGAAAATTATATATTACATTGATTGACTGCGGTACAGTAGTTGCATGTTCAATAATATGAGACGATAGGCTTGCTATTGTCACATGTTTAATTAAAAATGTCCATTCCTTGTACCCATGCATTGCTAATTTTCCCCCAACATCGGACACCCCATAACTTCGGACACCAGCGGTTGGAGGACCAAATCACCCCGAGCTCAAAATTGAAATGGACTGGAAAATAGTTTTGCGACTAAATACACCCTTCTAGCTAGCTGACCACCGATTGTCTTTACAATTTATATTTTAAAAAAGTAATATATAAACATTTTGTGGGACACACTGTTTATTGTAAAATTCGACTGCGCGACAGACCACACATCATTTAACATCCAACTTTTAACCCCTGAAATATAGCTAACGGATTTGCTAATGTTGCTAGCTTACAGTACTACGATGGACACCTTCTTCACTTCTTATGAGAAGCACTTGGAGGAGAGTGGGTTGAGGGAGAAACCAAGACAAATCTATAACTTTAATGCAGGGAAACTTAAATGCGTTTTACCTAATTTCTACCAGCATGTTAAATGTGCAACCAGAGGATAAAAAACTCTAGACCACCTTTACTCCACACACAGAGACGCGTACAAAGCTCTCCCTCGCCCTCCATTTGGCAAATCTGACCATGACTCTATCCTCCTGATTCCTGCTTATAAGCAAAATCTAAAGCAGGAAGCACCAGTGACTCGGTTAATAAAAAAAGTGGTCAGATGACACAGATGCTAAGCTACAGACTGTTTTGCTAGCACAGACTGGAACATGTTCTGGGATTCTTCAGATAGCATTGAGAAGTTCACCACATCAGTCACTGGCTTCATCAATAAGTGCATCGATGACGTCGTCCCCACAGTGACTGTACGTACATACCCCAACCAGAAGCCATGGATTACAGGCAACATCCGCACTGAGCTAAAGTGTAGAGCTGCCGCTTTCAAGGAGCGGGACTCTAACCCGGACACTTATAAGAAATCCCGCTATGCCCTTCGACGAACCATCAAACAGGCAAACAGTCACTAAGATTGAATTGTACTACACTGGCTCTGACGCTCGTCGGATGTGGCAGGGCTTGAAAACTATTACAGACTACAAAGGGAAGCACAGCCGCGAGCTGCCCAGTGACACAAGCCTACCAGACGAGCTAAACCACTTCTATGCTCGCGTCGAGGTAAGCAACACTGAAGCATGCATGAGAGCACCAGCTGTTCCGGATGACTATGTGATCACGCTCTCCGTAGCCGATGTGAGTAATACTTTTAAGCAGGTCAACATTCACAAGGCCGCAGGGCCAGACAGATTACCAGGACGTGTACTCCGAGCATGTGCTGACCAACTGGCAAGTGTCTTCACTGACATTTTCAACTTGTCCCTGACTGAATCTGTAATACCAACATGTTTCAAGCAGACCACCATAGTCCCCGTGCCCAAGGACACTAAGATAACCTGCCTAAATGACTACTGACCCGTAGCACTGACGTCTGTAGCCATGAAGTGCTTTGAGAGGCTGGTCATGGCTCACATCAACACCATTATCCCAGAAACCCTAGACCCACTCCAATTTGCATACCACCCCAACATATCCACAGATTATGCAATCTCTATTGCACTCCACACTGCCCTTTCCCACCTGGACAAGAGGAACACTTAGTGATGAGAATGCTATTAATTGACTACAGCGCAGCATTCAACACCATAGTGCCCTCAAAGCTCATCACTAAGCTAAAGGATCCTGGGACTAAACACCTCCCTCTGCAACTGGATCCTGGACTTCCTGACGGGCCGCCCCCAGGTGGTAAGGGTAGGTAACAACACATCTGCCACGCTGATCCTCAACACGGGGGCCCCTCAGGGGTGCGTGCTCAGTCCCCTCCTGTACTCCCTGTTCACCCATGACTGCATGGCCAGGCACGACTCCAACACCATCATTAAGTTTGCCGACGACACAACAGTGGTAGGCCTGATCACCGACAACGATGACACTGCCTATAGGGAGGAGGTCAGAGACCTGGCCGTGTGGTGCCAGGATAACAACCTCTCCCTCAACGTGACCAAGACAAAGGAGATGATTGTGGACTACAAGGAAAAAAAGAGGACTGAGCACGCCCCCATTCTCATCGACGGGGCTGTAGTGAAACAGGTTGAGAGCTTCAAGTTCTTTGGTGTCCACATCACTAACAAACTATCATGGTCCAAACACACCAAGACAGTCGTGAAGAGGGTACGACAAAGCCTATTCCCCCACAGGAGACTGAAAAGATTTGGCATGGGTCCTCAGATCCTCAAAAAGTTCTACAGCTGCACCATCGAGAGCATCCTGACTCGTTGCATCACCGCCTGGTATGGCAACTGCTCGGCCTCCGACCGCAAGGCACTACAGAGGGTAGTGCGTATGGCCCAGTACATAACTGGGGCCAAGCTTCCTGCCATCCAAGACCTCTATACCAGGCGGTGTCAGAGGAAGGCCCTCAAAATTGTCCAAGACTCCAGCCACCCTAGTCATAGACTGTTCTCTCTGCTACCGCACGGCAAGTGGTACCGGAGCGCCAAGTCTAGGTCCAAAAGGCTTCTCAACAGCTTCTACCCCCAAGCCATAAGACTCCTGAACAGCTAATCATGGCTACCCAGAATATTTGCACTGCCCCCCCACCCCCACCCCATCTTTTTACGCTGCAGCTACTCTGTTAATTATTTATGCAGTGTCACTTTAACTCTACCCACATGTACATATTACCTCAACTAGCCGGTGCCCCCGCACATTGACTCTGCACCGGTACCCCCCTGTATATAGCCTCCCTACTGTTATTTTATTTTACTTCTGCTATTTTTTTCTCAACACTTTTTTGTTGTTTTTTATTTTACTTTTATATAAAAAAATTAATGCATTGTTGGTTAAGGGCTGTAAGTAAGCATTTCACGGTAATGTCTACACCTGTTGTATTCGGCGCATGTGGAAAATAAAATTGGATTCGATTTGAACTGCGATGAGTGTGGGTTAACTTGCGACCAGAGCAGGCTACCCTGTACCAGCAGGCTCCGGGGACCAAGGAGCACACCACAGTGCTGGCCTGCTTCAACGCAGCTGGGGAGGACGTCCCCCCGTTTATCATCTACCGCAATTGTTTCCCCAGCGGCCACTACACACTGGGAGGCCCCCCCAAGCCTTATATGGACGTCTAACAGTGGCTACATTGACAGGGACCTGTTCAGGAAGTGGTTTCAGCACTTCGTTAAGCATGCAGTGAAGGACCGCCCTCTCCTTCTCCTCTTCGATGGGCACAAGAGCCACATGGACCCGGAGGTGCTCGCGGAGGCACTAAGGGAGGGTGTTATACTTCTTTGTTTCCTGCAGCCACAGGACGTGGCATACTTTGGCCCTTTAAAGGCTGATTTCTCCAAGATAGCTGGAGACCTCAGACATTTTGACTACTCCTACATGGTGCTCAACCCCACCATTACAAACACCAGCTCCTCCAAGCCATCGTCAGCGGTTTTGTCCACCACCACGACGATGCACACCAGCCCCCCTGTCTGTCACCACCGAAGCGGCCTCCTCTGGACCAACTGCCTCCTCCACCTCCCCTGGTCACGCCATCATAGCAGCCTCGTCTGGTGTCCCTGCCCCCTGCAATTCGAATACAGCCACCTCCACAGGTAAACGTTAAATTATAAGGGGGAAAAAAAAGTATACTGTTTGTTGTGTTTTATAAAACTGCTGTGTTTAAAAAATAAAATCTCTCTTTACATATCTACAGTCCATTGCACCAGCCCATAAGGCATGTCCACCTCCTCCAAAACTTCTGCAGCTTCCTCCAGAGGTATTGATGTAAAAAAGTTGAAAATGGTTTTCATGAAACATGCTCTGTCCAACACTACCTTTTCTCTCAACTGCAGCACAGAAAAGGAAGAGAAAAGCTCCACCGGCCACCTCTGCCAGGCCACCCACGGCAACACACTCAGGTACTTCATAATCTGTTTGTTTTTCTCTCTCTCAGTTGTATCAATTACTATTGTTGCTATAGTACTTCTATATTTGCAAACTATGTTAATCAATTTGATTGTTTTTCAAATAAAAGAAGACACCACCTGCTGTGATCCGCCTGCAAGCTCCCCTCAGGAGTGTAGGTCCGAGGTGCCATGGGTGTGCTATGACTACTGCCAGCACTGGTTCCCACTGCAGGTGTGTGCAGTGGGATCCAGAGGTGGCGGTGGAGCTGGATTTTTATTGTGATTTCTGTGACAATATAGCTAATGGAGGTTGAGATTTAATTGTTTGTTTTGTTTTCATATGCAATTATTACATCTAAAATGTTACGTCTTAATGTATATATTTTTTCAACCCATCTTGTATATTTATTCCCTTACTTTCCAAGTGCATCTCTGCAACAAAAACTCCTACACAGTGTTTTCACTGTTTATGTCAATGCACATCACTGAAATTAAAGTTTTATTTGATGTAAATTATAGGAGGAGGGCGCACCAGGCTACGCAATGAAAAGTTGACGGGCAAGTCTATTTTTTTCAACCGGAAGGCTAGCCAACTAGTCAACTATCTAGTAAACACTTCGGATACAAGGTTGGTGTCTCTTTTTTGAACAAAATTAAATAGATATATCTTGTAATTGAACAAAATAGTAAGGTGGCCAATAATTGGGGACTGTATGCCGATAATACGGGATGTTTTTTTTAGCTAAACCGCTTATCATAAAGCTGATAATAGTAGTATTTCCACTGAAATGTCAAACATGCTAATTGCTAACCTGTTAGCCAACATATTTACGACACCAATAATCCCAAAAACGTTTTGATCACAGGATAACACTGTTGAAGGTAATGTATTTCTTAAACGCTGTTGAATATGCCGATCATACTGGGTTCCACGCTAGTATTTTCTGTTGGTCATGTCATTCTACGGTTTGGAACAAATTTAACCATAGCAAAATTGACCAAAATTTGCATCGCAAGTGAGATGAGATTAGCCTCATCTGCATAATCACTACTAGAGGCCTCTACTTTGGACAGCCTCAGTCAGAGTATAAAGCATACGGACATAGGCTAGGTCACAGGGATCAATTCTGGGCAACGCATGACATAAAATAACTGACAAATTAACAACACCCATCATCACACCTTATGTGGTTGAGGACAGAAGGAAGTGTCTGCTTTAGAAAATACACATTTACCCCAGTGTTACAGGGTTGAATAGACACTGGATTTAGGTCCTTGAAAGTTCATATGTGGGCAGCAGAAACACCGCATAAGGATGTAGATTTGCCCATTGGCGTGCATTAATGCAACAGATGGAAGCTGGTGAAAAACAGCTTAGCGAACATGGGGGAACAAACCTGGCCAACGGCACACTTTCCCGTGAGCTGGCTATTAAGAGAGCGTCTAGAAGAGTCAACAGTCCGTCTCAATAGAAGGTTTGCAGCAGTCTAGTGTTTGCTGGCAAAAAACTGTGGCGTCAGGAGTATCAACTTGCCAAGTGATACACTGAAATGTTTCCCCCTTTTTGGTACATTGTTACTACCTCAATCAAGACATAGAATGTACATTAGAGTGATGCTACTTACATCCAAAAGACACTTTGCTCAGCACAGCATGAAAAAGAGAAATTTAACGCCTCAACTCCCACAACATATCCCTCTAAAACCCAGTCATGGAGCTAACAAGCTGGTGTATGATTTATTCATTACCATAGCATTCAAAATAGTGATGCTATAGAGCGGAAACTACTGATGGTTGGGAGGGGGAATGATGACAAACCCATTATGTCGTTGTCAATAATAATTGGCAATCTGTGTATTTGATTAAGCCATCAACCCCCCCACCAGCTTGTAGCCTTTCCTCTCGCTTCACTACACCACATAGTACAGTCCAGAGGCATGCTCTCTGGTCAAAGACAGCCATTGCCTAGCAACCACTTTCCTGATGCTCGTTAGGAGGCGGCTAGCTGCGTGACAGCAGAGGGACATGCTGTTCCAGCAGACTAACTACTGCTTAGCTTAAGAAGACAATATAAATAAGGAAAGACAAACTTTACAAAAGGGAAACAATAAATCTACATGCCTGAAGCACTGCCCTTAATATCTGTGGTTGTGTTTATGATAATGAAAATGACTGGAGGCAGGATTAGGTTAGATGTAACAACAGCTACTGTTATTTATTTTTTAAACAGTATACTTCAGTAGTCAGAGTTCACCGTCCTCTAATATACCATGCACTGACGCAGTTAGAGTAGAATCTGTAACATAAGTTGAGTCAATCCACTAAAATCTTCATGAAGTGCTCCGAGAAGACAAAATCCCAGAACAGCTGCAGCAACACACAAAAAGGCACAAAGGACAGGGGCTTAGAGTAGCCTCGCTGCCACTACCGCAGCGCCAGAGAGGACACAGAGAAAATACAGTCAAGAGAGCAGCATAATTTATGATAAAAAATGGTCAACTGTCATGATGTTGTGAGTATCTCCCCTGGCGCTCCACAATCACACAATTTCCTACTTCATTAGCGTTGCCGATGGTAACTGGCTTGCGGATAAAAACCCACTCACTGCTTGTTGCATTAGTCACCTGTTACAAAAACAACACGTCCCAAAGAGGGGCCTGGAGACAGGCCCAAAGAGGTACCCATTTACTCAGCGACAGGGGGACAATGACGGCCCTCTGACGGACTGAGTCATGGATACATGCTGTAACCCGACCTTGATCACTGCTACAGCATAGTCAACAGCAAAGTTAGCCCACACACACACACACTGAGCTGCATGAACACTGCGTACTTAGTCCATGTATTTGACTCACTTTAAGACGTAATTAGAAATGTTAGTTAAAAGGAATGTTCCAGTTTAAATACAGAAACGGAATATTGCATATTATGTAACAGGTAGTAATTCCAATAATCAAAAGAAGAAAAAAAATAGTTTAAAACTAAAATGTCCATCTCTGTACATTTGAGAAAGAGAGCAAACCTGACAGAACTGGAAGAGAATAACATGTTTTTCATGTTGTTAGTCTAACTTCACATTAGGGTTGGGCCGGTATCCACATTTTCATACCGTCATACCGTTTCTGTACCATACCAGGGTATACGGTATTACCAAATGTGCACACAAGGGGCGCCATTAAAAAATATATAAATAATAATATAATTTTGGGGGGACGCACTAAACAATTGAGGCAACAGGGATCTTGATCCAGGAGGGGCCTGAACGAGTCTGCTGTAACCAAGAAGCTTGATCTTGACAGTTAGCAATCCAAATGCATAGCTGGAGCCCTGAGCTGGATATAATTTATTTAACAACTTAGATTTCTTATAGTTATACTTAACTTATAAGCAGTGGCGGAGCACGCACCACCGCGAGGCGGGAGTGCCTCCAACACCAAAATAACATTTTAAAACGGTATTGAAATATACTGTTTATACCGTATACAGGGGTATCGCCCAAGCCTACTTCACATACTACTTAAGAGATGAGAGAGGATTACTAATGGGTTGCTGAAGTCCTTTAGTGAGTTGAGCTGAAAAGCAAGTGTTTTGAAGTTACACGTTCACACATAACATGGGAAAAGCAGAAATGGCTAAGATGAGGAATGTTGATTGATTGTGTATAGATGCAGAAAAAAAGTTGGACATACATTGCACAGTACCTGTCGTGCAGTCCGAGGGACATCGTCTCCCCTCTGTGTACAGGGTGCTCCATGCCCTCGCCAAAACCACACCCCTGAAAAACAGGCGAACAATACATTAATGATAATGTCCAGGCTCTTCAAAGGAGGGTAAGTGTACCTATTAAGCCCACCAAAATCATCTAAGTTTAGACATTTCTAACATATACTGCCCTCATTTTTGTAAGAAAAGTGGAGATAAAATGAAAGATTAATCTCTCATGTGAGGTTTAATGACTTGACTTACACCATTTTTTTTTTAAATGTAAGATAAATATATTTGATAAAATATGTGAAATGTCCAGACTGGGTTGAATGGGTAACGAATGTACCCTTTAAGCCCATGGGTGTTCCAAATAAGCCCAACTCTTAAATAATAAATCATTTCCAAATGTTGAAACCTTAAACTGACATTTCTTATGTAAACTTAAATTCAAATCAAATTGTATTTGTCACATGGCCGAATACAACAGGTGTAGCCCTTACCGTGAAGTGCTTACTTACAAGCCCTTAACCAACAATGCAGTTAAGAAAAATATTTACTAAATAAAAGAGCAACAATAAAATAACAATAACGAGGCTATATACAGGGGGTACCGGTACCGAGTCAATGTGCGGGGGTAAAAGTTAGTCGAGGTAATTTAGATAATGTGTACATGTAGGTAGGGGTAAAGTGACTATGCATAGATAATAGATAATAAACAGCAAGTAGCAGCAATGCAAATAGTCTGGGTAGCCATTTGATTAGCTGTTCAGCAGTGTTATGGCTTGGGGGTAGAAGCTGTTAAGAAGCCTTTTGGACCTAGACTTGGCGCTCCGGTACCGCTTGCCGTGCAGTAGCAGAGAGAACAGTCTATGACTAGGGTGGCTGGAGTCTTTGGCAATTTTTAGGGCCTTCCTCTGACACCGCCTGGTATAGAGGTCCTGGATGGCAGGACGCTTGGCCCCAGTGATGTACTGGGCCGTACACCCTACCCGCTGTAGCGCCTTGCGGTCAGAGGCAGAGCAGTTGCCATCCCAGGCAATTGGTAATGGGGGCGTGCTCTGCCCTCCTTTTCCTGTAGTCCACGATCATCTCCTTTGTCTTGATCACGTTGAGGGAGAGGTTGTTGTCCTGGCACTACACTTCCAGGTCTCTGACCTCCTCCCTATAGGCTGTCTCATCGTTGTCGGTGATTAGGCCTACCACCGTTGTGTCGTCGGCAAACTTAATGATGGTGTTGGAGTCGTGCTTGGCCACGCAGTTATGGGTGAACAGGGAGTACAGGAGGGGACTAAGCACGCACCCCTGAGGGGCCCCGTGTTGAGGATCAGCGTGGCAGATGTGCTGTTGCCTATCCTTACCACCTGGGGGCAGCCCGTCAGGAAGTCCAGGATCCAGAGGGAGGTGTTAATAATCTCCCCTAAAGTTATTAAAATCAACTGATCATTAATATTCATCATGGAAGGAGCACTCATAACAGGGGGTGTCCAATCGTATCCATAGAGATCAATATGGGCCCAGGCTTTTGTTCTTGCCAACCAGTACACACCTGATTCAACTAATCATAGACTTCAATCAAGACTTGAATAGTTGAACAAGGTGTGTTACTGCTTGGTTTGAACAAAAAACCTGCACCGCCCTCTGTAGATAAGACGCCATGCACAAAGACCATAACACAAACAACTTATGAATTATCTCAAAGCTGGCTCATATTCTTGTTAATTATTTTAACTTGTCTTCCTAAAGCCTGTCTGAAGACAGTTTCATATCTCTATCTCTACTGTTGTATTACAAAGGTACATAATAGAAACACCTGGATGAATGAGGGACAACAATATGACAATGCCCTGGACCTAACTGCATGAGTAGATGTCCAATAGCCATCTTCTTCTCCCTCATTTGTTTCCATTTTTGCCAACTACTTGCACGTCTTCTATCCCTGATATCCAATTACTACCTGTCCACTCCAAACGTCTTGGACAGAGTACAGAAGATTTTAATTGTTCTTAATTGTTTTAATCTTGGTAAAGGCACCATGGATAGATGCAAAACGGTAGTTTGAGTATTTTAAAATCAACTTTAGGGCTGTCCCCGGCTAAAAAAAATCTTGGTCAACCGAGAGTCGTCCTGTTCTTTCGACCAATCGATTGATTGAAATGTTTAAACTTATTTTTCCATATGTAGACAGACACACCCTATGTGTTTGAATAACATCAACTACATATGCACTGAGCTTGTCTGATGCTTTAAGCACACTGTTTGATTAAATAATTAAGACACACAAATGACTCAAGAAAGAATGACAGCGAGTGCCTGTGTGACTGGTGCACGTTGTCTCGCTCTCCTCCCTACTGCAGAGAAAAGGCACCACAGCACAGCAAGTGTTTATTGCGCAGTCCGTACTGAAGCTGCAACATCATTTCAGCCATTTAGTTTCTTACTTGTTTCTGACTAAAAAGTTATGTTACTGAAATCCCTAATTTGTTTAGGAAAAACGTTCCCTTTTCCCTCAACCCTTGCTCTCTTTACGTGAAACATGTAAGCATCACATGTGACGAATAGGGCCTGACCTATAATCTATCATAATCACATCAATAAATTGGTTTAAAAAAACTCTGAACACAGTAACACGTGACAGCAAAATGGATGCGGAGGACGTGAAAAAGAAACTTGAAACGGGCGAATGTTTACTGGTTGCTCAGGAGGGAAAGGGGAAGTCAGATCTGTGGAAGACATTTTACTTAGTTGTGGAAACTACTGGAGATCAAGAAAAAGGAGGGTATAGGAGCAAGCGTTGTGTATTATGTGTGCCAAACAGTTAGATTACAATATTATCATTTTTTCTTTGACCATTTGGAACAGTGTAAACACAAAATAAGTGTACCAGAGAGTCTGTTCTAACAAAAAAGAAGAAGACATAAAGCCTTTATTACAGCAGACTAAAAACAGTTGCATGCATTATTTATTGCTTAGGCTATTTATTCAAAGCTCCCTTTGTTATTTACATTTATTAGTGTTGCACCATTATTTTTACATAATATAACCATTTGCAATTTCAGTATCACGTCTTAGAGTGATGGACTGTGCCATCCCCGTGGCCTCGCAATGGATTAGTCCACTGAGACAGGCACGAATCTGACAGGTGTCTTGTGCACCACGAAGAAAAAAAAATATGACCGCTCAACTAAATAAATCTTGGTAGGCCAACAGCCTATCGACCAAACAATCGACCAGTCGACTAAATGTGGTCAGCCCTAATCAACTTAAATCAGAAGAAAAAATATTTATGCTCATGTTCATTGAATGTTAGGGATATCAACACACAATCCCCATGTGTTTCAATGCAAACCTGGCTTGATAGGAGCATACTGGGCTTAATTCGAACAATAATGATTTATGGTAAAAAAAAAAAAAAGACAGAACAGCTAAATTTACTCATAAAATATTTGGAAACTAATGTTCTGGGGTATAAATATACACTATAGACTACAATATTATGCAGAGTTAGTATTGATTCTATTGAAAACTATTTATTTCCATTTCCATTCTGTATAGAGGGAGTGCTTGTTGTGCTACTGTCCACTTTAAGCCCACCTGAGATAAATGTCAAATGAACAACAAAGGCATATGTATAATAATGCAAGGTTCATTTAACAGTAAAATAACAAAGAAAAATGTGAGCTGTGAGTGCTTGAGATCTATTATATTGTTGTAGTTCACCAAGTGATGTTGCTACTGTGGCATTTGGTACAACTGCTAGCATGAAAAAAATTGTTTGCCAATTGGCAAGAAATAGTAATGAATACCCATGTAGTATGCTATCATGTGCATATATCAACACATGAATCTCTTAATGTTGCATTAAGTATGATTACTTATCTGTGAAGATACAAAAAACATCTGAAAAATGTGTTTATCTGAGAGTTTCCTCCACAGCAAAGTTTTTTTGTAGCTTTGTGAGGGGCCACTAGTAGGGACTTACACATACAGTGCCTTCAGAAAGTATTAATACCCCTTGACTTATTCCACATTTTGTAGTGTTAGAGCATGAATTCCAAATGGATTAAATTGCCTTTTTTTTCCCATACCCATCTACACACAATACCCCATAATGACAAAGTGAAAACATGTTTTTAGAAATGTTTGCAGATGTATTGAAAATGAAACACAGACATATCAGTATGAAAATATATGCATAAGAGCGTCTGCTAAATGACTAAAATGTAAAATGATATCTCATTTACACTAAGTATTCACACCCGAGTCAATACATGTTAGAATCACCTTTGGCAGCGATTACAGCTGTAAGTCTTTCTGGGTAAGTCTCTAAGAGCTTTGCACACCTGGATTGTAAAATACTTGCATTAAAATTCTTCAAGGTATGTCAAGTTGGTTGTTGATAATTGCTAGACAGCCATTTTAACGTCTTGCCATAGATTTTCAAGCCAATTTAAGTCAACACTGTAACTAGGCCACCCAGGAAGATTCAACATCGTCTTGGTAAGCAACTCCAGTGTATTTGGCCTTGTGTTTCAGGTTATTGTCCTGCTGAAAGGTGTCTGTTGGAAAGCAGACAACCAGGTTTTCCTCTAGGATGTTGCCTGTGCTTAGCTCTATTTCGTCTATTTTTATCCTAAAAAACTCCCTAGTCCTTGCCAATGACAAGCATACCCATAACATGATGCAGCCACCACCATGATTGAAAATATGAAGAGTGGTACTCAGTGATGCGTTGTGTTGGATTTGCCCCAACCATAACGTTCTGTTTTCAGGACACAGTTAATTTATTTGCCACATTTTTTGCAGTTTTACTTCAGTGCCTTATTGCAGAATGTATGTTTTGGAATATTTTTATTTTGTCCAGGCTTCCTTTTTTCACTCTGTCATTTAGGTTAGTATTGTGGAGTAACTACAATATTGTTGATCCATCCTCAGTTGTCTACTATCAAAGCCATTAAACTGTAACTGTTTTAAAGTCACCATTGGCCTCATGTTGAAATCCCTGAGTGGTTTCCTTATTCTCTGGCAACTGAGTTAGGAAGGACGCCTGTATCTTTGTAGTGACTGGGTGTATTGATACAGTATCCAAAGTGTAATTAATAACTTAAACACGCTCAAAGGGATATTCAATGTCTGCTTATTTTATTTTTACCCATCTACCAATAGGTGCCCTTCTTTGCGAGGCATTGGAAAACCTCCCTGGTCTTTGTGGTTGAATCTGTGTTTGAATTTCACTGCTCGACTGAGTGACCCTATAGATAATTGTATGTGTGGGGTACAGAGATGAGGTAGTCATTCAAAAACCATGCAACTTATGTGACCTGTTAAGCAAATGTTTACTTCTGAACTGATTTAGGCTTGCCATAACAAAGGGGTTGAATACGTGTCAGCTTTTAATTTTGTATTAATTTGTAAACATTTCTAAAAACAATCATCATCATACATTGTATAGACTACATAACCCCCTTCGCCTCTACGAATAGCCTAAAGAAAGTTTGTTGAGTGTTTGGAAAATGAAAGACAGGTTCAGTCCTATCCCACTTCTCCACTGTCACCGGCCCAAGGAAAAGCAGAAGCTCAGGACAGTGAGACTGCAAACTGGAAATGAGGGATGGCCAATATACACTCTACTTTAACAGTTGTCACAGTGTTACTCCCCTTGCCAACACTGACTGACTCCTATCCAAACCCTGTTCCCCTCCTGCAGTGCATTTGTTTTCAAACTTACAAATAGTCTATCGAAAGTCTACATTTAAGACTTTGTTTCATTTTATTTCACCTTTATCTATCCTAGTTAATCTCATAAAATATCTTCAATAAGAGAGATATGGTAAATCATCAATGCAACACTTGAGGATGAAACGCTTGACAATGAATACAAACGTTTCTCTACCAACTTCACACAAGGCCAGGTTAACAGAGCTCAGCTCTGCCTCCTCTCTTTTTCCATGTATTTGCGGCATGTGAGCATAAGGCCTTTCTATTAATATTTCAGACTCATATTTTGGGGCGTTGTCTGCCATCTGTCCTCCCTGCACCCCACTGATCAGCGTGGTCATGATTACAGTGGAGATCAGATGGGGTGATAATTGCAGCACAGCCTGTGTGGATAGAGTTCACAGTCCACAGGACCACACCAGGGGACTACACACTCAGACAGAGGGACATAGAAAGAGAGGAGAAAGAAAGTGAAGAGCTAGTAACTAGCATAATAATACAGCTGCTAGTCTGCTACCTATACTAAAAGGTGACAACACTTGTGGCCTCCACGCCCTCCTAGCTAATTTTAGGTGAGCAAAGTAGCATTCACATTTTACAATTATATAGCTACACTGACTAGCCTAATGACTTTAAAGGCCCAGTGCAATCAAAATCTGTTTTTTCCTGTGTTTTATATCATATTGTATAGGGCCAGGACGATACCAGTTTCGCAATATTTTTTCCATGGCACAAATGAAAACACCAAGCAGACCAAACTCTACAATCCTTTAAAAACCTGCTGCATGTAAAATTAGTGTGTGCTATAGCTTGGAAAATAAATGTTTGTTTCCAAAAATAGGGCTGTTTTCCTAAAGAAGTTAAATCTGCTTCGTGTATTGTTTCCTTGCCATGATACTAATGAGTCCCGCGATACTGGTATCGTCCCGGACCTAATTGTACAACAGCTGATGAAACTAACACTGTAACAGTGTGAAAAATGTGATCAGTGTCATCTCCTGATAGTCTTTGGTTGAAAATATATTTTAAATCAGCTGGTTTGCAATGGTGGGAGTGTCTGCTTTCGATGGTGACATCACCATGCAGTAAATTGGTTAATAGACCAATAACAAACACTTCCAAACCTCTGCCAATAACAGCTAGTTTTCCCCTCCCACTCAGACCTCTCTCAGACAGTCCAAGCAAAATTATTGCTTGAGAAAAAGTTTTGCTAAAAAGCTATTTCTGCAAAAAAATATTTAAAAAATAATGGAAGTCTGTTACAGTAAGGTACTTACAGTGAATTCGGAAAGTATTCAGACATTTTCCACATTTTGTTACATTACAGCCTTATTCTAAAATAGATTTTTTTAAATTACCCTCATCAATCTACACAAAATACCCCATGCCAAAGCAAAAACAGGTTTTTAGATTTTTTTTGCTAATTTAATACAAATACAAATGGAAATATCACATTTACATAAGTATTCACACCCTTTATTCAGTACTTTGTCTTCTTGGGTATGACTCTACAAGCTTGGCACACCTATATTTGAGGAGTTTCTCCCATTCTTCTCTGCAGATCCTCTCAAGCTCTGTCAGGTTGGATGGGGAGCGTTGCTGGACAGATATTTTCAGGTCTCTCCAGAGATGTTGGATCGGGTTCAAGTCCAGGCTCTGGCTGGGCCACTCAAGGACATTCAGAGACTTATCCTGAAGCCACTCCTGCAGTCTTAGCTATGTGCTTAGGGTTGTTGTCCTGTTGGACGTGACGCTTGGCATTCAGGCCAAAGAGTTCAATCTTGGTTTCATCAGAACAGAGAATATTTTTTCTCATGGTCTGAGTCCTTTAGGTGCCTTTTGGCAAACTCCAAGTGGGCTGTCATGTGCCTTTTACTGAGGAGTGGCTTCCGTCTGGCCACTCTACCATAAAGGCCTGATTGGTGGAGTGCTGCAGAGATGGTTGTCCTTCTGGAAGGTTCTCCCATCTCCAAAGAGGAACTCTGGAGCTCTGTCAGTGACCATCGGGTTCTTGGTCACCTCCCTGACCAAGACCCTTCTCCCCTGATTGCTCGGTTTGGCCAGGCGGCCAGGTCTAGGAAGAGTCTTGGTGGTTCCAAACTTCTTCCATTTAAGAATGATGGAGGCCACTGCGTTCTTGGGAACCTTCAATGCTGCAGAAATGTTTTGTTACCCTTCCCCAGATCTGTGCCTAGACACAATCCTGTCTCTGAGCTCTACGGACAATTCCTTCGACCTCTTGGCTTGGTTTTTGCTCTGACATGCACTGTCAACTGTGGGACCTTATATAGACAGGTGTGTGCCTTTCCAAATCATGGCCAATCAATTGCATTTGCCACAGGTGGACTCCAATCAAGTTGTAGAAACATCTCAAGGATGATCAATGGAAACAGGATGCACATTACCTCAATTTCGAGTCTCATAGCAAAGGGTCTGAATACTTATATAAATAAGGTAATTCTGTTTTTTATGTTTAATACATTTGCAATTTCGCTTTGTCATTATGGGGTATTGTGTGTAGATTGATGAGGAAATGTTTTTATTCAATCAATTTTAGAATAAGGCTGTAACGTAACAAAATGTGGAAAAACACAAGGGGTTTGAATTCTTTCCGAATGCACTGTAATTGTTACCCAGAAATGATATGATATTTATATAAAAACATTGTGAAACAGGGGCATGACTGTACTCTACTCTAGCCTAAATTCAATTGATTGGAAAAGGCTAGGACTATATTTGTCAGTGGGTGCTGTAGGTGGGTGTGGTGCAGGAATCAGGCGCAGGACGCAGAAAATAAGTCCAAAAGACTTTAGTGAAAGCACACTCAAAATACACGAGCCAAAAGCCCGGAGGCGAGAAAATCCGCACACAGGCGTAAACAAAAGGGCGCACTAAACATGTGCGATAATACCCTCCTTAACAGAGGAGGAAAGCTACAAAGAGCAAACGGTAAACAGTAGCGCACAAACACGACAGCGAAACAATCACACACAACACCTGACAAACACAACGAGAACTTATAGGACACTAATAGCGCTAAACGAAAACAGGTGTACATAATCAAGACAAAACCAAACGAACATAGAAACATTCAACGGTGGCAGCTAGTACTCCGGAGACGACGACCGCCGAAGCCTGCCCGAGCAAGGAAGAGAGGCAGCCTCGGCCGAAACCGTGACAGTACCCCCCCCTTGACTCCGGCCTCGGGGACGACCAGGAGGACGCGGAGCAGGGCGCGTCGGGTGACTACGGTGGAATTCTGTCAGGAGAGACGGGTCCAAAATGTCTCTCCTCGGCACCCAGCACCGTTCCTCCGGGCAGTACCCCTCCCACTCCACCAGATATTGGAGACCCCCCATCCGACATCTCGAATCCAAGATGGACCGCACGGAGTACGCCAGTGCCCCCTCGATGTCCAATGGGGGCGGAGGAGTCTCCCTGATCTCATTTTCCTGGAGTGGGCCAGCTACCACCGGCCTGAGAAGAGACACATGGAACGAGGAGTTAATATTTTTATACTCAATAGGCAGTTGTAATCTGTAACACACCTCGTTCAATCTTCTCAGGACTTTAAACGGCCCCACAAACCGCCGACCCAGTTTCCGACAGGGCAGGCGGAGGGGCAGGTTTCTGGTAGAGAGCCAGACTCGATCACCAGGTGCGTACACCGGCCCCTCACTGCGGTGGAGATCGGCGCTCGCCTTTTGACGACGGAGGGCCCGCTGCAGGTGGACGTGTGCAGCGTTCCACGTCTCCTCCGAGCGCCGCACCCACTCATCCACCGCAGGAGCCTCGATCTGGCTCTGCTGCCAAGGTGCCAGAACCGGCTGGTAACCCAACACACATTGGAAAGGGGTTAGGTTAGTTGAGGAATGGCGTAGGGAATTCTGGGCCATTTCTGCCCAGGGAACGTACCGTGCCCACTCCTCCGGCCGGTCCTGGCAGTATGATCTAAGAAACCTACCCACATCCTGGTTCACACGTTCCACCTTCCCATTACTCTCAGGATGGTAACCCGAGGTGAGGCTCACCGAGACCCCCAAACGCTCCATAAAGGCTCTCCAGACTCTGGAGGTGAATTGGGGACCTCGATCAGACACAATATCCTCGGGTACCCCGTAGTGCCGGAAAACATGGGTGAATAGAGTTTCGGCGGTCTGTAGGGCAGTAGGAAGGCCCGGCATAGGGAGCAAACGACAGGCCTTAGAGAACCGGTCCACAACGACCAGTATAGTAGTATTCCCCTGTGAGGAGGGAAGGTCAGTGATGAAGTCCACCGAGAGGTGAGACCATGGTCGTTGTGGAACGGGCAGG
This sequence comes from Coregonus lavaretus, assembly GCF_964263955.1. Classification (NCBI taxonomy): domain Eukaryota; kingdom Metazoa; phylum Chordata; class Actinopteri; order Salmoniformes; family Salmonidae; genus Coregonus; species Coregonus lavaretus. The sequence continues at coordinate 39,795,538 of NC_140002.1, forward strand.
GGTTGTAACTTACCCCTAGGCAGATGTCTAGGCGCCTTACACTGGGCGCACACCGAGCAGGAGGAGACATAAACCCTCACATCCCTCACCAACGTGGGACACCAGTACTTAGCACTAAGGCAGTGCACTGTCCGGCCTATACCAGGATGTCCAGAGGAAGGTGACGTGTGAGCCCAATAGATCAATCGATCCCGAACCTCGAGCGGAACGTACGTCCGACCCTCCGGGCATTGAGGAGGACTAGGGTCGGTGCGCAACGCCCGCTCGATTTCAGCATCGACCTCCCACACTACCGGTGCCACCAGACAAGACTCCGGCAGTATGGGAGTGGGCTCCACGGACCTCTCCTCCGTGTCATACCGCCGAGACAGTGCGTCTGCCTTACCGTTCTGTGACCCAGGGATGTACGTGATCTTAAATACGAACCGGGTCAAAAACATGTTCCACCGCGCCTGGCGAGGGTTCAGTCTCCTAGCTGCCCGGATGTACTCCAGGTTACGGTGGTCAGTCAAAATGAGGAAAGGGTGTTGAGCCCCCTCAAGCCAGTGCCTCCACACCTTTAGGGCCTGTACCACGGCTAACAGCTCCCTGTCCCCTACGTCATAATTTCGCTCCGCCGGACTGAGCTTTTTGGAATAAAAGGCACAGGGGCGGAGTTTAGGTGGTGTGCCGGACCGTTGCGAAAGCACGGCTCCTATACCGGCCTCTGACGCGTCCACCTCTACCTGAAATGGTAAAGAGGGATCCGGATGCGCCAGCACCGGAGCCGAAGTAAACAGGTCCTTCAGCCTCCCAAAAGCCCTGTCCGCCTCGGCTGACCACTGCAAACGCACCGGACCCCCCTTCAAAAGAGACGTTATGGGAGCTGCCACCTGTCCAAAACCCCGGATAAACCTCCGGTAGTAATTCGCAAACCCCAAAAACTGCTGCACCTCTTTAACAGTGGTTGGCGTTTGCCAATTACGCACGGCTGACACCCGGTCAACCTCCATCTTCACCCCTGACGCAGACAACTGATAACCCAAAAAGGAGATCGACTCCTGGAAAAACAGACACTTCTCTGCCTTGACATACAGGTCGTGCTCCAACAGCCTCCTCAACACTCGGCGCACCAGAGCCACATGCTCGACTCGGGTAGACGAGTACACGAGAATGTCATCTATGTACACGACCACCCCCTGCCCCTGCATGTCCCTGAATATCTCATCCACGAATGATTGGAAAACTGAAGGCGCGTTCATCAACCCGTATGGCATGACAAGATACTCGTAATGCCCCGAGGTGGTACTAAATGCTATCTTCCATTCATCGCCCTCCCTAATGTACACCAAGTTGTACGCGATCCTGAGATCTAATTTAGTGAAAAAACGCGCCCCATGCAATGACTCCGTCATGGTCGCAATCAGAGGAAGTGGATAACTGTACTTCACCGTGATCTGATTGAGACTACGGTAATCAATGCACGGGCGTAACCCTCCATCCTTTTTCTTCACAAAAAAGAAACTCGAGGACGCAGGGGAAGTGGATGGCCGTATGTATCCTTGTCTCAGAGATTCGTCTATGTAAGTCTCCATAGCTCTCTTCTCCTCCTGAGACAGAGGATACACAGGGCTCCGTGGGAGCGCAGCTCCTGCCTGGAGGTCTATCGCACTATCTCCCTGCCTATGGGGAGGCAACTGCGTCGCCCTCGACTTACTGAACACAATAGCCAAATCCTCATACTCAGGGGGAATGTGCAATGCGGGCACCTGGTTTGGACTCTCCACCGAGGTAGCCCCCACGGAAACGCCTAAACATCGACCCACACACTGGGCAGACCACTCCATCAGAGCCCTCTCCTGCCACGAAATAGACGGGTTATGGATACTCAACCAGGGCATGCCCAGCACCACCGGATACGCAGGCGAGTCGATCAGAAATAGCTGGATAATCTCCTCATGACCCCCCTGCGCACACATCCTAAGTGGCGCCGTGACCTCCCTGATCAAGCCCGATCCCAACGGACGGCTATCTAGGGCATGAACGGGGAATGGGACGTCAACAGGAAGAAGGGGAATCCCTAATTCTAAACAAAATTTTCTATCAACAAAATTCCCAGCCGCGCCTGAATCTACCAGCGCCTTATGCTGGGAATGAGGTGCTACCTGTGGAAAACGCACAGGTATACAGAAGTGCGCAACAGAGAGCTCTGGGTAAGTGGGGCGCCTACTCACCTGGAAGGACTCCCCAGTGCGGAGCCTGTCGTCTTCCCCCCTAGGAGACCATCCCCAGCACCTAGCCGCGGTGTGTCCTCCACGGCCACAGTTGGTGCAGGAGACGGGTCCCCTCGTACTCCGACCCCTCCTCTCTCTAGCGCCAGCGCCCCCAAGCTCCACAGGGCTCGGCTCGGAGGCGCTGGAGGGTGAAATGGACGGACCCCCCTCGGAACGTCCGCGGGTAGCCAGCAGGGTGTCCAGCCTGATGGACATGTCCACTAACTGATCGAAAGAGAGACTGGTATCCCTGCAGGCCAGCTCCCGACGGACGTCCTCTCGTAGACTACAGCGGTAGTGATCGATGAGGGCCCGCTCATTCCACCCTGCATCCGCCGCTAGAGTACGGAATTCTAAAGCGAACTCCTGGGCGCTCCTCCTCCCCTGCCGGAGGTAGAACAGACGCTCCCCCGCCGCTTTCCCCTCAGGTGGATGGTCAAACACCGCCCTGAAGCGGCGGGAGAACTCAGAGTATGTGATGGTGGTGGCGTCTATTCTCCTCCACTCGGCGTTGGCCCATTCCAACGCCTTGCCGGTAAGACAGGAGATGAGGGCGGACACGCTCTCGTGTCCAGAGGGCGCCGGGTGCACGGTGGCCAGGTATAGCTCCACCTGTAGAAGGAAGCCCTGACACCCGGCAGCGGTCCCATCATAGGCCCTCGGGAGCGAGAGTCGAATTCCCCTGGGTTCCGGAGCTTGAATGGGCTGACTGGCCGATGGTGATGGCAGGGGAGGTGGAGTTGGGGGTGTCCCTCTGGTCTCCCAGCGTTGAAGGGTGTTAATAACGTCCTGCAGGGCGGTCCCGATACGAAGGATCTGGTCATTCTGCTCACGGACCCGATCCTCCAGAGTCTCATGTGCTGCTGCGGCTCCTGCTGATTCCATCCTTGAGGTGTGTGATTCTGTCAGTGGGTGCTGTAGGTGGGTGTGGTGCAGGAATCAGGCGCAGGACGCAGAAAATAAGTCCAAAAGACTTTAGTGAAAGCACACTCAAAATACACGAGCCAAAAGCCCGGAGGAGAGAAAATCCGCACACAGGCGTAAACAAAAGGGCGCACTAAACATGTGCGATAATACCCTCCTTAACAGAGGAGGAAAGCTACAAAGAGCAAACGGTAAACAGTAGCGCACAAACACGACAGCGAAACAATCACACACAACACCTGACAAACACAACGAGAACTTATAGGACACTAATAGCGCTAAACGAAAACAGGTGTACATAATCAAGACAAAACCAAACGAACATAGAAACATTCAACGGTGGCAGCTAGTACTCCGGAGACGACGACCGCCGAAGCCTGCCCGAGCAAGGAAGAGAGGCAGCCTCGGCCGAAACCATGACAATATTAGCCTAAATAAAATATTCAAGTATGACCCATGGGGCGGCGCACAATTGGCCCAGCGTCGTCCAGGGTAGGGGAGGGAATGGCAGAGCATTGTGGGGTTGTGGGTTTGATTCCCATAAAAAAAAATTACATTTAAAAAAAATTAAAAAAAAATATATATAACATTTAACGATTAAAAAAATTAAATTAAATTAATGCACTAACTGTAAGTCGCTCTGGATAAGAGCGTCTGCTAAATGACTAAAATGTAAAAATGTAAATGACTGAAATAGGTCATTCTCTTGCATCTTGCAAAGAAAATGAAATGCTTCCTGATCTTGAAAGTTTCCATCTGAGGACATGCTTATAAGTAAGGCTAGCTAAGCCGGGAGAGGACAACCTTGTAGCACTAAACTACTAGGCCATCAATGGGACAAAGTAAACAAGGTTCAACCAAGACGACAAACTACAAAGCCAAGCAGTGACCCTATTTAAAACATGGCCTTCAGTCTCCTGACAACTTTACTTGTTATTTGTAGCAGGTAAGTGCCAAGGGCCCTTTGTTTAACTGTGAACAATGTGTACCCTATTTCCTCCAGTCACACAAGACAGTAGTCCCGAAAACACATCCAATATAGAGGAAAATGTTTTTTTTAAATGTTATGTCTGGATAGCCTTTAACCTGCCTCAGTATCAAATCAAATTGTATTTGTCACATGCGCCGAATACAACAGGTGTAGACCTTACAGTGAAACGCTTACTTACAAGCCCTTAACCAATAATGCAGTTAAGAAAAAATAACTTTTAAAAAAAGCGCAGCAGTAAAATAACAATTGCGAGGCTATATACAGGGGGGTACCGGTACCAAGTCAAAGTGCAGGGACACCGGTTAGTCGAGGTAAGAGGTAATATGTACATGTAGGTAGAGTTAGTTATTAAAGTGACTATGCATAGATAATAAACAGAGTAGCAGCAGCGTAAAAGAGGGGGGGGGGGGGGGGGGCTGCAAATTGTCTGGGTAGCCATTTGATTAGATGTTCAAGAGTCTTATGGCTTGGGGGTAGAAGCTGTTTAGAAGCCTCTTGGACCTAGACTTGGCGCTCTGGTACCGCTTGCCGTGCGGTTGCAGAGAGAACAGTCTATGACTAGGGTGGCTGGAGTCTTTTAGAATTTTTAGGGCCTTCCTCTGACACCGCCTGGTATAGAGGTCCTGGATGGCAGGAAGCTTGGCCCCAGTGATGTACTGGGCCGTACGCACTACTCTCGGTAGTGCCTTTCGGTCGGAGGCCGAGCAGTTGCCATACCAGGCGGTGATGCAACCAGTCAGGATGCTCTCGATGGTGCAGCTGTATAACTTTTGAGGATCTGAGGACACATGCCAAATCTTTTCAGTCTCCTGAGGGGGAATAGGTTTTGTTATGCCCTCTTCACGACTGTCTTGGTGTGCTTGGACCATGTTAGTTTGTTGGTAATGTGGACACCAAAGAACTTGAAGCTCTCAACCTGCTCCACTACAGCCCCGTCGATGAGAATGGGGGCGTGCTCGGTCCTCTTCTTTTTCCTGTAGTCCACAATCATCTCTTTTGCCTTGATCACATTGAGGGAGAGGTTGTTGTCCTGGCACCACACGGCCAGGTCTCTGACCTCCTCCCTATAGGCTGTCTCATGGTTGTCGTGGTCAGGCCTACCACTGTTGTGTCATCGGCAAACGTAATGATGGTGTTTGAGTCGTGCCTGGCCATGCAGTCATGAGTGAACAGGGAGTACAGGAGGGGACTGAACACACACCCCTGAGGGGTCCCCGTGTTGAGGATTAGCGTGACGGATGTGTTGTTACTACCCTTACCACCTGGGGGTGGCCCATGAGGAAGTCCAGGATCCAGTTGAAGAGGGAGGTGTTTAGTCCCAGGGTCCTTAGCTTAGTGAGGAGCTTTGAGGGCACTATGGTGTTGAACGCTGAGCTGTAGTCAATGAATAGCATTCTCACATAGGTGTTCCTTTTGTCCAGGTGTGAAAGGGCAGTGTGGAGTGCAATAGAGATTGCATCATCTGTGGATATGTTGGGGCGGTATGCAAATTGGAGTGGGTCTAGGGTTTCTGGGATAATGGTGTTGATGTGAGCCATGACCAGTCTTTCAAAGCACTTCATGGCTACAGACGTGAGTGCTACGGGTCACTAACCATTTAGGCAGGTTACCTTAGTGTTCTTGGGCACAGGGACTATGGTGATCTGCTTGAAACATGTTGGTATTACAGACTCAGTCAGGGAGAGGTTGAAAATGTCAGTGAAGACACTTGCCAGTTGGTCAGCGCATGCTCGGATTACACGTCCTGGTAATCCATCTGGCCCTGCGGCCTTGTGAATGTTGACCTGTTTAAAGGTCTTACTCACATCGGCTACGGAGAGCGTGATCACACAGTCATCCGGAACAGCTGATGCTCTCATGCATGTTTCAGTGTTACTTGCCTCGAAGCAAGCATAGAAGTAATTTAGCTCGTCTGGTAGGCTCGTGTCACTGGGCAGCTCACGGCTGTGCTTCCCTTTGTAGTCTGTAATAGTTTGCAAGCCCTGCCACATCCAACGAGCGTCGGAGCCGGTGTAGTACGATTCGATCTTAGTCCTGTATTGACGCTTTGCCTGTTTGATGGTTCGTCGGAGGGCATAGTGGGATTTCATATAAGCTTCCGGGTTAGAGTCCCGCTCCTTGAAAGCGGCAGCTCAACCATATTCCAGTCTGTGCGTTAGAGATGTCGACTATGAGTATGTCGTGTCTTTTCTCTAACGCCCTGGGCCCGGTTTCTCGATAGCGATTGAACTTAGGCTCACAAGTGTTTTAAGGATGCATCTTTCCTACAACGGCCAAAGATATAACATGTGTTTCCCAAAACACCACGAAGAGAGAACGGTCGTTAAGTGCGTTGTTGGAGCATGTGTCCATACTGATAGGATCGAAAGAAAGGGAGTGCTGCTCTCGGATCAGCTTTCTCCATTCAAAATCTTTCCTTAACATTATATTATTTCACAATACTGACGACTGTTCAGCTCCTAGAATGATATTACCATCTACGTCTGCACATACTGAGATGGCTTATTACCAACCAAAACAAATCACTAAGTCACCGATTTAGCACATTATTGACACGTTTGGCTACACATCATGAAATGTAGAGACAAATTGCAGTATGAAATGTATTTCAATATGATTGAAATAGGCCTATAGCCTACTGTTTATATTTTTATGCAGTCATCTCGATTTTCTTTTCAAGCATATTTTTTATACGTCACTTGTTTGTATCAATTGCAAAGACATTTGCAACTTTGTATTTGTAGTGAACATTGTTCTGAAGTTATCAGCGGTCACAGAGAGATGGATAAACCATGTGATTCTATGTTTAGCGGAGGTCTTCTGTGTATAAAGTCACTTGAGAGAGCAAAAAAGCATCTAACGATGCACTTAGCTGTTCTATAAGTGGTCTGAGGCAGGCGTTAGATTACGTGCGTTTTCAAATGCAACGTTAATAACGATGGTTTTGGTAAACAGCTCGGAGATAATGATGCTCCTACGAAGGATCTAAGATGCTTTTAGGAAACCTTTTGGAAAACCAGTTCTGTCTGGTATGTACTTCCACAAAATGTCTAAATAAAAATGTACAAGCAACCGAGAAAAAAAAAAAGTATATTCTACACCTCCAATCACTCATTATTATTTACATTTTTATTTAGACCTTTTTTGGAAGTACATACCGGCCGTAATGGAAGTAAATAGATAGTTTTGCTCAGCAAAACTCTATACTTGGTGAGTAACGATTAACGAATGTATTTTGACATTATAACGCTTGCAGAGCTGTCTAATGGAGTTTGAATCTGAGCTTCCTGGGCATTAAGGCCAAATCACATGGAGAGAGCTGTCAATGGCATTAATTTGCGCGCCAGATTAGAGTGTGTCAATTCACATACACTGCACAGTATATGTCAATTTAATTGTCCCAAGAATCCATAATAAACAGTTGTATTTGTTAGGTTCGCTATGTAGCCCTTGCGAATTATTGTTGTTTGTTCCTTTGACTCACCTTATATGTCCTATTGGAGCCACCGTACCTGTCTTCTGTTATGTTGGCTCAAGAATGTGAGGAGAGTTGTAGCTAATACACTCTACCAGTTTATAAAGAATTTAGCTAGGCTCGTTCTTTCTACATAACAGTATTCTCTCTTGAACGGCATTCCTCAGGTTTCCCAGCCGTAGCCTGCCTAGGCTATATGCGCCTGAACTCAAAATCAACAAAGGTAGGCAGTTATTGTTTTCAAATATGTAGGCTATTATTGGCAGCTAAACTTATCAACTATACATGTCACAATTCCAGATGTAACAATATACAGTCTATTACACAGTCTATTTTCTGGCAATTTATCCGCTCACTTTACCAGCATTGCGTCGCATAGACGCAAGAAAAATAGACTTGAAGCCATGAAGCTTTTGAGGCCGTTGACGCTCGTGGCCCGTCTGTTTTATGTCATTCACTACCATGCATTCTAATTCCAGCGTGTACACGCTCGTAAAAAAATGTGTTTAGTTTGATTTGGGCTTAATGCACAGATAGATACTGGGGCAGCCTAAGCCTAGCCTACACAGAGGTGTGCAATTGTTAAGCATGTTGTGTACTTCCCACAATTTGACAGATCTGACAAACATGTATCAATTAAGAACAATTAGCGTTACACTAAAAAAAGGTTAATGTTACAGGTGATGGTCTGGTGCTTCCATGATGATATGCTGATTATGAAAGTAAATGCATGACCCATTAGGATCAAGTAACTAATTTTGCAGTTTGAATGTTGTCTAGTATGGCAATCCATAAAACATCAGTACAGAGACAAAGTGGATTCGTAATTCAAAGGCCCAGACACGAGACCTATGTGGAGCCGGTGTAGACAATCACATATTACAAAGGGAAAACAAGCCACGTTGGGGACACCGATGTCTTGCTCCTGGACAAGCTAAAATCCTTCTTCGCCCGCTTTGAGGATAACACAGTGCCACCGATGCGGCCCGCTCCCGAGGACTGTGGGCTCTCATTCTCTGTGGCCGACGTGAGTAAGCCATTTAAGCGTGTCAACCCTCGCAAGGCTGCCGGCCCAGACGGCATCTCTAGCCGCGTCCTCAGAGCATGCGCAGACCAGCTGGCTGGAGTGTTTACGGACATATTCAATCTCTCCCTATCCCAGACTGCGGTTCCCACTTACTTCAAGATGTCCACCATTGTTCCTGTACCCAAGAAAGAAAAAGGTAACTGAACTAAATGACTATCACCCCATAGCACTCATTTCTGTCATCATGAAGTGCTTACAGAGGCTAGATAAGGATAATATCACCTCCACTGGACAAGAGGAATACCTATGTAAGAATGCTGTTCATTGACTACAGCTCAGCCTTCAACACCATAGTACCCTCCTAGCTCATCATTAAGCTCGGGGCCCTGGGTCTGAACCCCGCCCTGTGCAACTGGGTCCTGGACCTTCTGACGGGCCACCCCCAGGTGGTAAGGGTAGGAAACAACACCTCCACTACGCTGATCCTCAACACAGGGGCCCCACAAGGGTCCGTGCTCAGCCACCTCCTGTACTCCCTGTTCACCCATGACTGCGTGGCCACGTACGCCTCCAACTCAATCATCAAGTTTGCAGACGACAACAGTAGTAGGCCTGATTACCAACAATGACAAGACAGCCTACAGGGAGGAGATGAGGGCCCTGGCGGAGTGGTGCCAGAAAAATAACCTCTCCATCAACGTCAACAAAATGAAGGAGCTGATCGTGGACTTCAGAAGACAGCAGAGGGAGCACGCCTTCATCCACATCAACGGGACCACAGTGAAAAGCTTCAAGTTCCTCGGCGTACACGTCACTGACAATCTGAAATGGTCCACCCACACGAACAGTGTGGTGAAGAAGGCGCAACAGCGCCTCTTCAACCTCAGGAGGCTCACAAGACCCTCACAAACTTTGACAGATGCACCATTGAGAGCATCCTGTTGGGTTGTATCACTGCCTGGTACGGTAACTGCACCGCCCGCAACTGCAGGGCTCTCCAGAGGGTGGTGCGGTCTGACCAACGCATCACCGGGGGCACACTGCCTGCCCTCCAGCACCCGATGGCACAGGAAGGCCAAAAAGATCATCAAGGACATCAACCACCTGAGCCACGGCCTGTTCACCCCGCTATCATCCAGAATGTTTACATACTGTTTTACTAATTTCATATGTATATACTGCATTCGACATTGCTCCTCCTAATATTTATATGTTTCTTAATTCCATTATTTTACTTTGAGATGTGTGTATTGCTATATACTATTGCACTGTTGGAGCTTGGAACACCCGCAATAACATCCGCTCAATATGTGTATGTGACCAACAAATATTAGATTTTGATTTGAATCCCCATGACACCACCTCTTCCAATAAACACATCCACTCCCTAGATACCCCATCAAGACCAACCTTATGTTACATACAAATAATTCACATGAAAAGGCCTTCTGACAGATGCTGTACAAACTGTGCCTAGCAATTGAGTGTGTCACATTTCAGATGTTCAAGATCATTAGCTAAATGTGTCAGTCAATCCCAGAGATGAGGAGCAGCGAGGTGTCTAGCTAGACCGTCATCTGAAACTGGAAAAGAGGACAGCGCCCACTCGATATCCTAATTTCAATTGAATATTCTTATCCACATCTTGTTTGTCACGCTTCTTGGTGGCTGAGTAAATCTCATCATTCTCCATGCTATGGGTCACTTTCCTGGCGTTCATACTAGCGAACCAAATAGATAACACTAACTACCTGCTGTACAGTCCACTGTTAACTCTTAGCTAACTAGCTCCTTCTTTAGCCGCGAATGAACCCCAGGATTTTTTATTTTAACAGGGAGTTAAATTGAGACCAACGTATCTTTCACAGCTGAACCCTGTATACACATGATAGTCCAGATAGCCATGCATGGAGGACATGACTACACGTTTATTGTAAACTTTTAAAATGTAGCAGACTAACGTTAGCTTGCTAACTCTTTAACTACCTAGCAAGCCCACGACTGTTCTGAAAGGCTGAACGTTAGCTAGCTATAGTTACAGGCTGGCTAGCTAGTGTTAGCTAGTTACAACAAATCTTTATTCCAAACATTCATAGTCAAGCAAGTGAAAAGCTTGCTAACGTCTAAGTCCAATTTATTCGTCACATGCTTCGTAAACAACAGGTGAAATGCTTACATTAGGGCAATAAGAAATACATGTGGAACGTCTTTTTACCTAGTTAGCTATTGTGGTTTGTTTAAACCCATTAAGCAGTGTCAATTTATACCAACTCGCCGGGAGAGATTATTTGAAGGAAGGACAAACCAAACCAGTCAAGATAGCTAGCTAGCGAGCTACATCTGAAGCTACTTACTTCTCGCTAGTTACCCATAATTGGCAACGTTGGGATGCGTTTATGTTGTAATCAACATATTACATATAAATACTATATAAAAGACACTCTCTAAACTTTTAAATAGAGAAATTCCTACCTGCAACTACGGGATACGTCCTTGTTTTCTTCTTAAACCCTCAAATCCACTCTACCCATGGATCTCACCAAGGTCCGCCTCCAGCCTATCAAATGAGGGGATTCGATTAATCTTGCTCCAGTAGGCGAGTTTTGCACCGGTAAAAATTGATTGCATTTAAATGCAAACTATACTGAACAAAAATATAAACGCAACAATTTCAAAGATTTTGCTGAGTTACAGTTCATATATGGTAATCAGTCCATTGAAATAAATAAATTATGCCCTAATCTATGGATTTCACATTACTGGGCAGGGGCACATTCATGGGTGGGCCTGTGGGGGCATAGGCCCGCCCAATTGGGAGCCATGTCCATCCACTGTAGAGCCAGGCCCAGCCAATCAGAATTAGTTTTTCCCCACAACAGGACTTCATTACAGACAGAAATACTAAGGTCCTGGGCTGGCGTGGTTACACGTGGTCTGCGGTTGTGAGGCCGGTTATAAGGCCGGTTGGAAGTACTGCCAAATTCTCTAAAACAACGTTAGAGGCGATTTATGGTAGAGAAATGAAAATTGAATTCTCTGGCAACAGCTCTGGTGGACATTCATGCAGTCAGCATGCCAATTGCATGCTCCCTCAAAACTTGAGACATTAGGGCATTGTGTTGTGTGACAAAACTGCACATTTTAGAGTGGCCTTTTATTGTCCCCAGCACAAGGTGCACCTGTGTAATGATCATGCTGTTTAGTCAGCTTCTTGATATGCCACACCTGTCAAGTCAATGGATTATCTTGGCAAAGGAGAAACGCTCACTAACAGGGATGTAAACAAATTTGTGCACCAAATTTGAGAGAAATAAGCTTTTTGTGCATATGAACAATTTCTGGGATCTTTGATTTCAGCTCATGAAACATGGGACCAACACTTTACATGTTGCGTTTATATCTTTGTTCAATATATTTAATGGAAAAGAGATTGTATGTTTCTGGAGGATGCACCATGCTGCCTTGTAACCCCGCTCCTCCGCACACTCCACTGGCTTCCAGTTGAAGCTCGCATCTGCTACAAGACCATGGTGCTTGCCTACGGAGCTGTGAGGGGAACGGCACCTCCTTACCTTCAGGCTCTGATCAGTCCCTACCCCCAAACGAGGGCATTGTGTTCTTCCACCTCTGGCCTGCTGGTCCCCCTACCTCTGGGGAAGCACAGTTCCCGCTCAGCCCAGTCAAAACTGTTCGCTGCTCTGGCACCCCAATGGTGGAACAAGCTCCATCACGACGCCAGGACAGCGGAGTCACTCACCACCTTCCGGAGACACTTGAAACCCTACCTCTTTAAGGAATACCTGGGATAGTATAAAAGTAATCCTTCTACACTAAATTGTAAAGTGGTTGTCCCACTGGCTATCATAAGGTGAATGCACCAATTTGTAAGTCGCTCTGGATAAGAGCGTCTGCTAAATGACGTAAATGTAAATGTAAGCCTGGTCTCATAGACTAGACGTAACATAGTAAAGGTAAATCCGGGGGTACTCAAATGAGTATGATATGTTATGTTTGGAATGGTTACATAAGACCGATGATTATTGAAAGTAAAACTCCACCCAAAAACTATATTGAGGTAGTTTTTTCATTAGTCCATTGTTGATAGTCCCAGAATGTTTTGCAGGTCAGCAATCAAGTGTTCAAGATATGTATTGGTATTTTATTAGGATCCCCATTAGCTGTTGCAAAAGCAGCAGCTACTCTTCCTGGGGTCCACACAAAACATGTAACATTACATAATACAGAAAATGAATAGACAAGAACAGCTCAAGGACAGAACTACATCAATAAATGGGGGGTGGGGGAAGAAGGATTACTTTATACTATTCCAGGTATTCCTTAAAGAGGTAGGGTTTCAAGTGTCTCCGGAAGGTGGTCAGTGACTCCGCTGTCCTGGCGTCGTGGGGGAGCTTGTTCCACCATTGGGGTGCCAGAGCAGCGAATAGCTTTGACTGGGCTGAGCGGGAACTGTGCTTCCGTAGAGGTAGGGGAGCTAGCAGGCCAGAGGTGGATGAACGTAGTGCCCTCGTTTGGGTGTAGGGTCTGATCAGAGCCTGAAGGTAAGGAGGTGCCGTTCCCCTCACAGCTCCGTAGGCAAGCACCATGGTCTTGTAGTAGATGCAAGCCTCAACTGGAAGCCAGTGGAGTGTGCGGAGGAGTGGGGTGACATGAGAGAACTTGGGAAGGTTGAACACTAGACGGGCTGCAGCGTTCTGGATAAGTTGAAGGGGTTTAATGGCACAGGCAGGGAGCCCAGCCAACAGCGAGTTGCAGTAATCCAGACGGGAGATGACAAGTGCCTGGATTAGGACCTGTGCCGCTTTCTGTGTAAGGTAGGGTCGTACTCTGCGAATGTTGTAGAGCATGAACCTGCAGGATCGGGTCACCGCTTTGATGTTAGCGGAGAATGACAGGGTATTGTCCAGGGTCACGCCAAGGTTCTTTGCACAATGGAGTTGTCAACCGTGATGGCGAGATCATGGAGTGGGCAGTCCTTCCCCGGGAGGAAGAGCAGCTCCGTCTTGCCGAGGTTCAGCTTGAGGTGGTGATCCGACATCCACACTGATATGTATGCCAGACATGCAGAGATGCGATTCGCCACCTGGTTATCAGAAGGGGGAAAGGAGAAAATTAATTGTGTGTCGTCTGCGTAGCAATGATAGGAGAGACCATGTGAGGATATGACAGAGCCAAGTGACTTGGTGTATAGAGAGAATAGGAGAGGGCCTAGAACTGAGCCCTGGGGGACACCAGTGGTGAGAGCACGTGGTGCGGAGACAGATTCTCACCACGCCACCTGGTAGGAGCGACCTGTCAGGTAGGACGCAATCCAAGAGTGAGCAGTGCCGGAGATGCCCAACTCGGAGAGGGTGGAGAGGAGGATCTGATGGTTCACAGTATCAAAGGCAGCGGATAGGTCTAAAAGGATAAGAGGAGAGAGAGTTAGCTTTAGCAGTGCGGAGAGCCTCCGTGACACAGAGAAGAGCAGTCTCAGTTGAATGACCAGTCTTGAAACCTGACTGGTTTGGATCAAGAAGGTAATTCTGAGAGTGATAGCAGGAGAGTTGGCTAGAGACGGCACGCTCAAGAGCTTTTGAGAGAAAAGAAAGGGATACTGGTCTGTAGTTGTTGACATCGGAGGGATCGACTGTTGGGGTGCAACTCTCACTCTCTTGAAGACGGAAGGGACATGGCCAGCAGTCAAGGATGAGTTGATGAGTGAAGTGAGGTAAGGGAGAAGGTCTCCGGAAATGGTCTGGAGAAGAGAGGAGGGGACAGGGTCAAGCGGGCAGGTTGTTGGGCGGCCGGCCGTCACAAGTCGCAAGATTTCATCTGGAGAGAGAGGGGAGAAAGAAGTCAAAGCATAGGGTAGGGCAGTGTGAGCAGGACCAGCGGTGTTATTTGACTTAATAAATGAGGATTGGATGTCGTCAACCTTCTTTTCAAAATGGTTGATGAAGTCATCCACAGAGAGGGATGAGGGAGGGGGAGGAGGAGGGGGATTCCGCAGGGAGGAGAAGGTGGCAAAGAGCTTCCTAGCGTTAGAGGCAGAGGCTTGAAATTTAGAGTGGTAGAAAGTGGCTTTAGCAGCGGAAACAGAGGAAGAGAATGTAGAGAGGAGGGAGTGAAAAGATGACAGGTCCGCAGGGAGTCTAGTTTTCCTCCATTTCCGCTCAGCTGCCCGGAGCCCTCTTCTGTGAGCTCACAATGAGTCGTCAAGCCACGGAGCAGGAGGGGAGGACCGAGCCGGCCGGGAGGATAGGGGACATAGAGAGTCAAAAGATGCAGAAAGGGAGGAGAGGAGGGTTGAGGCGGCAGAATCAGGAGATCGGAGGGAGAAGGATTTAGCAGAGGGAAGAGATGATAGGATGGAAGAGGAGAGAGTAGCGGGAGAGAGAGAGTGAAGGCTGCGACGGCACATTACTATCGGAGTAGGGGCAGAGTGAGTAGTGTTGGAGGAGAGCGAGAGAGAAAAGGATACAAAGTAGTGGTCGGAGACTTTGAGGGGAGTTGCAGTGAGATTAGTAGAAGAACAGCATCTAGTAAAGATGAGGTCAAGCGTATTGCTTGCCTTGTGAGTAGGGGGGGACGGTGAGAGGGTGAGGTCAAAAGAGGAAAGGAGTGGAAAGAAGGAGGCAGAGAGAAATGAGTCAAAGGCAGACGTAGGGAGGTTAAAGTCACCCAGAACTGTGAGGGGTGAGCCATGCTCAGGAAAGGAACACACAAACAATCTAGGTCAAATAGGGGAGAGGCGTTGTGCCATGAGGTGTTGCTTTATCTGTTTTTTTAAACCAAGCTTGCTGTTCATTTTAGCAATATGAGATGGAATGGAGCTCCATGCAATAATGGCTCTATATAGTACTGTACACTTTCTTGAATTTGTTCTGGATTTGGGGACTGTGAAAAGACCCCTGGTGGCATGTCTGGTGGGGTAAGTGTGTGTGTCAGAGCTGTGTATAACTTGACTATACAAACAATTTGGGATTTTCAACACATTAATGTTTCTTATAGAAAGAAGAAATGATGCAGTCAGTCTCTCCTGAACTCTTAGCCAAGCGAGACTGGCATGCATAGTATTTATATCAGCCCTCTGATTACAATGAAGAGTAAGACGTGCCGCTCTGTTCTGGGCCAGCTGCAGCTTAACTAGGTCTTTCCTTGCAGCACTCGACCAAACGACTGGACAATAATCAATCAATTGGAGTGTGGTGTCAAAAAAGCAGAGCATCTCTTTATTACAGACAGACCTCTCCCCATCTTTACAACCATTGAATCTATATGTTTTGACCATGATAGTTTACAATCTAAGGTAACGCCAAGTAATTTAGTCTCCTCAACTTGTTCACCATTCATTACCAGATTCAGCTGAGGTCTAGAACTTAGGGAATGATTTGTACCAAATACAATGCTCTTAGTTTTAGAGATGTTCAGGACCAGTTTATTACTGGCCACCCATTCCAAAACACACTGCAACTCGTTGTTAAGGGTTTCAGTGACTTCATTAGCTATGGTTGCTGATGCGTATATGGTTGAACCTTCAGCATACATGGACACACATGCTTTGTTTAATGCCAGTGCCAGGTCATTGGTAAAAATAGAAAAGAGCAGAGAGCCCAGACAGCTGCCCTACGGTACACCACACTTTACATGTTTGACATTAGAGAAGCTTCCATTAAAGTAAACCCTTTGAGTTCTATTAGATAGATAGCTCTGAATCCACGATATGGCAGAGCTTGAAAAGCAATAACACATACGTTTTTTCAACAACAGGTTATGGTCAATAATATCAAAGGCTGCACTGAAATATAACAGTACAGCTCCCACAATCTTCTTATTATCAATTTCTTTCAACCAATCATCAGTCATTTGTGTCAGTGCAGTACATGTTGAGTGCCTTTTTCTATAAACATGCTGAAAGTCTGTTGTTAATTTGTTTACAGAGAAATAGCATTGCATTTGGCCAAACACAATTTTTCCCAACAATTTGCTAAGAGCTGGCAGCAAGCTGATAGGTCTGCTGTTAGAACCAGTAAAGGCCGCTTTACCACTCTTGGGTAGCAGAATTACTTTGGCTTCCCTCCAGGCCTGAAGACAAAGACTTTCCTCTAGGCTCAGATGAAAGATATGACAGATAGGAGTGGCTATAGAGTCAGCTACCATCCTCAGTAGTTTTCCATCTAAGTTGTCAATGCAAGGAGGTTTGTCAGTATTGATCGATAACAATAATTTTTCCACCTCTCCCACACTAACTTTACAAAATTCAGACTTGCAATGCTTTTCTTTCATTATTTGTTTTCTTGATACATTTAATACGATGGCTCACTGTTCGTTGTTGGCATTTTCTGCCTAAGTTTGCCCACTTTGCCAATGAAGTAATCATTAAAATAATTGGCAACATCAAATGTTTTTGTGATGAATAAGCCATCTGATTCGATGAAAGATGGAGTTGAATTTGTCTTTCTGCCCATAATTTCATTTAATGTACTCCAACGTTTTTTCCATCATTCTTTATATAATTGATCTTGGCTTCAAAATACAGTTTCTTCTTCTTTTTGTTGAGTTTAGTCACATAATTTCTCAATTTGCAGTAAGTCAGCCAGTCAGATGTGGAGCCACTCCTTTTGCCCCATCTCTTTCAACCATACAGTTTTTCAATTCCTCATCAATCCATGGAGCCTTAACAGTTCTAACAGTCAGTTTTTTAACAGGTGCATGTTTATCAATAATTGGAAGAAGCAATTTCATAAATTCATCAAGTGCAGCATCTGGATGCTCCTTATTAGACCAACAAATATTTGTAACATCATCCACATAACAATCACAGCAAAATATTTTGTATGATCTCTTATACACTATTTTAGGCCCAGCTTTTGGAACTTTGGCTTTTGTGGATATAGCCACTATATTGTGATCACTGTATCCAATGGGTACTGATACAGCTTTAGAACAAAGTTCTACAGTATTATAAAAAATGTGATCGATACATGTGGATGATCTTGTTCCTGTAGTGTTTGTAAACACCCTGGTAGGTTGATTAATAACCTGAACCAGATTACAGGCACTGGTTACAGTGAGAAGCTTCCTCTTGAGCCGACAGCTTGATGAAAACCTGTCAATATTCAGGTCCCCAAGAAAGTAGACCTCTCTGTTTACATCACATACACTATCAAGCATTTCACACATATTATTTAGATACTGACTGTTCCCACTTGGTGGCATATAGCAACACACCAAAAGAAAAGGCACTTTCAAAACAACAAACATTCCAAAACAACAAACCGAGCTCTCCCTCGTTGTGACGATTAGGGTCAATGTACCGAAATCTGGCCCGTATGATGCATTTTGGATATACATATAACACGATTGGCTAACAAACCCAAAGGTTGCGACGTCGAATCTCATCATGGATAACTTTTGCATTTTAGCAACTTCAGCTACTTACTACTTTTTAGCTACTTAGCTAACCCTTCCCCTAACCCTTTTAGATAACCCTTCCCCTAACCTTAACCCTTTTAACTAACCCTTCCCCTAACCCTTTAACCTAACTCCTAAACTGAACCTTAACCCTTACCCCTAGCCTAGCTAACGTTAGCCACCTAGCTAGAATTCTTAACAGATCATACGTTTAGCAAATGCGTAACATATTGTATGTTTTTCAAATTTGTAACATATAATACCAATTGTAATTCGTAACATATCATACGAAATGGGTGATGGACATCCACAAAGTAATACATACCATACAAAACGTAACATATCATACTAAATGGAGCTTCTCAGATTTATGTACCGAGCTGAGCAGATTACTGTTAATCTGAGAAGGGCGCTCCTCCCTCACCCACTTTTACCTGTTCACGTCACAGGCCATAGACCGGTGCCCCGTGGCTCAGCATAATCAAATCTGCCCAATGGTCTTTTGCAAGGGATGTGAAATATCCATGCTGGTAACTGGTATGGCAACTTATTTCTTTTTTTTGTTTCTTTTTTTTGTAAAGCACTTCAAAAATATACAATATAGAAAAACAGAGTATACAAACATTACAAACAACAGTCAGGGGAATAAAGACAATGCATTATATAAAGACCTTGTAAAATTTACAAACATTCAAAGTTTTGATTGCTTTTTTGTTATGAGCAGAATAAATTGTGTTTATATATTGTTCAATTTCATTCTCAAAAATTATAAACAGAGGTTTTTGACTCAAATGTACATTTATGAATATGGAATTTAGCTAAAATAACAATGAGGTTGATTAAGAAATATATACTTTACTATATTTTGTAAACCAAATGTCACATTTTCAAGTAGAAGGGAAACATTTGCATGTATATGATCTAAAACAAATCTACAGATATCTTGCCACAGCTTCCAGGTATAAGAGCAATACCAAAATAAATATAAAGCAGTCTCCGGTTGTTCATTACAGAAGGTACAGGAAACATCAATGTATTTTTTAAACTTTTCAAGATAATGTTTAGTAGGGTAGCACTTGTGGATTCATTTATAAAGAAACGTATTTAATCTTATTAGTTAAAAGAAACTTCTGAGAAAGAGACCAAACATTTTCCCAATTAATATTTCTTAAAAAAGGCCATTCCAGAAAGACATGACATATGGGATTGAATCAACATCACATTGAAATAAGGCACGTATTTTCCTATTGTTGTTCAAAACAGAAGGAGAGAAACCTATATTGCTTACTGTTGAGTCAGCTGGATCAAGAGAATGTAAAGAAGAGGTTATATATTTGGCTACACTACAATAACTCCAGAGGGGATTGTATAAAAAACTACAGCCAATTCCTTTGGAGTTATCGGTATCTTATGAAAAGCAAAGATTCAGCATAATTAAATAAAATACCTTTATCATTGTACAGTTGTTTTGGAACCATTTCTCAAAAAACAAGGACTTGCCTTTGTATAAGAAGATATCTCTGTTGTTCCAGATAAAATATCTGTGTGGAGATAAATTGCACTTGTAGATCAAATACCATGCTAAAAGGGATTGTTTATGGAAATTAGATCAATTAGTCGCGATTTTTTCAATATTGTAATTACACAGTAGGATAAGTAGGAAAAATCAAGTCATGTTCTACTGTATCAAAGGCTTTACAAAAATCAAAAAATAGTATAAAACTGTCATCAGAGACCAACTCTGAGTAATCTATGATATCTAATACCAGTCTGACATTATTTGAAATGTGTCTCAAAACCCTGACTGGGACTCATCTATAACGGCATCCAAAACAGTTTAACAAGGACAAGTGCTATTAGCTTCTAATCGTTATTTAAAAGACAGATTGGACGCCAGTTATCAATGAGAAACAAGTATTTTTTAGGTTTAGGAATTAAGAGTAATTAAACATTGCGTTAGAGCGGGAGGGAGTGCTTCATTGGCTATACTCTCAGAGTACACTTCCAATAGAAAGGGAGCCTATTCTTTGGGAAAAACTTTGTAAAATTCTGCAGTAATACCATCAACCCCAGGGGATTTGTTCAATTGAAGGCTATCAATAGCCTCTATAATTTCCTCTAAGGAGATGGGATTATCACGTAATTATCATCCAGTTTATTTTGTTGCTTAATTAACTCAGCTTTATCCGTCTCTGAAAGACTATTAGGAGGTCTCTGGAAGAGCAAGGTAATTCTTGATATAAATTTTTTCACTTCTATCCTTCTGGTCTTCGCAAGATCACTGCTATATTTTCTTAAATATTTCAAACTTGAGAAGTTCCCAGTTTGTCCTATACAGACTTCCACTCTGGCCTTTATTCCAAAAATGTATAATAATACCTATGATATCAAATTTGAATATTTCATGTTTTAATATGGAGCTACTAAGTTTCCAGTATGAAGCTTTGCATTGACTATCATTACAGGGAAATATTGAAACTTGTACGCGAATAGCTCTACCGTCTGTTAGAGGAGTGTCAAGAATATGAACAGAAACATAGTTTCTTAAGCCCTCTGAAACCAGCCCATAGTCAATATGTGAACGTCTAGTACATGTTTTGTTACACCGGGTATAGGATCTCTCAAGAGGAAACTTCTCTCTCCATATATCCACTAGATCAAACTTCTGCATAAATAACTTTAGATTGGCATTCAGAGAAGTAGACTGCCGCAGAGGCCACCTATCAAGATAATTATTTAAAGCAATATTAAAATCTCCACCTATTAAGAGTAAGGAGTTGGGAAATCTGGATAACCAATATAAAATTCGAGTTTCTACAGCCCCAAGAAGGACATAATTTTCTTATTTTGAGTTGTAACCATAAATATTGACAGTAACCAAAATCGTTTGACTAAATTAAATTATACGACAAAGATAATGACCACTTGAGTCACGATCTGAATGCAAAATGACACCGGCAAAACAATGTTTTAATGTAGCAACACCTGCTGATCGTTCTGAACAATGTGAGAGCCAAATATAATTACCCCATTGCGACCTCCAAAAGTTAGCATCATTTACAGTAGAATGAGATTCTTGAAAAAAACTAAAATCAGTTTTCAGTTGCTTAGCAAAAAGAAACAAGGCTTTACGTTTCACAGTGTGTATTAACCCCCTAGCATTAAGAGAAACTATGACAAAGACAAGGTGAACGAGAAAATAGAGAAGCGAAGAAAAGAGGGAATGGTTGTCAAGTGCTCACAGGAGGCAACTGAGTACAGAGCAGAAACACCAAGAGCCGCAGCATATGCATAGACCTTACTGAGTGAAGAAATACAAATATACCAATAATTAGTTGTCAATCAGCTCAATAAAAAATTAAATAGCTGTCAGTCATCAACAAAAATACTCCTGAAGTGGCCTTTTCCTATAAAAGGAAATAAAAACAATTTCTATCAGAAACAGAATACAAAAAATAACATACCTTCATTGACCACAAAAAAGTTCAATGCTCATACATGTGCATAGAAATAGGACGAACACACTGCTCTCAACAAGGAAGAGATATGTCAGTTCCATTGATGAAGGCACGCGCCCAGACATAATACGCGCTGCCTCAATCACTGGCCTCAGCTTCTCCCTCCTCTGTCTGTCAGCCCTGGAGAAATCCTCAGCAAACTTCAAAACGTTTGGTTTGCAGGTAGGTGGATTTCTTCGCTGCTTTCCACACCGCATCTCTGTAGACCCACTGCGTAAACTGCATGATGTTGCTACTTGGCTTGGAGTAGATAACTATAGCTAAATTGTAGGAGTTTCACAAATTCACTATTCATTCCAAGTTTTGATACGGAGAAAAGCGTGTGCGCACAGCGCCAGCTTGGCGAGACCCTCATTTGGCAATATTTTTCATAGCCACAAAACTTCCAAAACCAAACAAAGTAGACGTGGTCCATCTGGTGGCAGTACTACCATATACCATTCATTGGGGTTGTAAAACCTCACAGATAAAAGCATTGTGCTGACAATATCGATGTTGGTTTTATTTATAAATCAATGTTATAGCTGGCTCACTAATAGGCCAAAAATAGCCTATATTTTTAAACAAGATGAATTGTGTTGTTTTATTTTTACTGCAGACCTGAAGACTAGGTTTGCTCCCCAAGCCAGTCTATGCTTTAGCTCAGTGGGCTAAAATAGAATGCCTAGAAGACCCGGTTTAAAAAAAACAGTGGTTCACACACTTGTAATCAAAGGACATCAGGTGTGAACCAAACAATTGCGGATCTCAAACCAATGTCACTCAGCCCATAGGCTACTAACCACAGCTCCATAGAATTATGAATCAGAATACTAATATAATAGGATCTCTATGGGTCGTTACACTATCCCCTCTGTTCGGAGAGTGAATTCCCACACTTCACTAAGTCTCTTATGTGTACAGTACACGGCACACCTCTCTAATGGCTTCACGGGCACCATCTCACTTCTGACACCATCGTAGAGAATAGTGCAACACCCCTTGTGGATCTCGAACCTGGGGCTCTATTGCTAAACACTGCTCCAATTGGGTTAACTTACTTTGGGGTGATTGTATCGAGCCTAAGCAAGGGTCATCATTACACTATTACTGTACAAATTAACTTACTTGGTGAATGGCTATTTGGACCCCAGGGAGAGTGGCTGCTGCCTTGGCAATTTGGGATCCTAATAAAATACTGTAATGTATTTTACAATACACGTGACTCCTTAATTAACAGCTCTGAAAGAAGTAGACAAGTGACCAAATCAGGTTCCATCTTTGCTTTATGTTTTCAGATCAGCGCATATGAAAGCGAGACGAGTAGAAGAGAAGGTGGGGGGTGTGGGGAACTACCAGGCAGTTGGAAGGAGGCAGTAGTGGTACCAATCCGGAAGCCCGGTAAGGATACAACGAAGCCAACAAGCTATCGGCCAATAGCTTTAACATCACATGTATGTAAGATTATGGAACGTATGATCACGGAGAGGCTAACTTACTTCCTGAAGAGCAGAGGGCTAGTAACGCCACATCAGAGTGGGTTCAGGAAAGGTAGGGGAACTATGGATCCAGTGCTCTGCTTAGAAGCAGAGGTTAGGAAGGCTCAGGTGAACAAGGAGACTGTTGTAGCTGTCTTTTTTGATGTGGAGAAGGCGTATGATATGATGTGGAAGGAGGGGTTGTTAATCAAGCTAGATATTATGGGGGTAGGAGGAAGAATGTACAACTGGATTATGGATTTCCTGTTTGGAAGGGCTATCCAGGTGAGGGTGGGGAAGTCTTTATCAGGAAGCTACTTGGTGGATAATGGTACACCGCAGGGGAACGTGATTAGTCCTCTGTTGTTCTCAATCATGATCAATGATGTTTACTCTCAGGTACAGCCGGATATAGGGAGGTCGTTATTTGCAGATGATGGTGCCTTATGGAAGAGGGGAAGAAATGTGCCATACATAGTCAGGAAGGTGCAGGAAGCAATTGATGAGCTAGAGCGGTGGGCACTAATGTGGGGATTCAGGTTCTCTGTAGAGAAAACTCAAACAGTGTTCTTTACCAGGAGGAAGGTGGGAGATGAGGTATGCTTGAGGTTATATGGGAGAAACCTGGAGAGGGTGGGGGCCTTCAGGTTCCTTGGGGTATACTTTGATACTAGACTGACCTGGGCAGAACACATTGAGAGAGTGGTGGGAAGGGAAAGGGATCTTACAGGCATGCTGGAAACATGAGCGAAGACAGAACACGAGCTTTGGGTGGATGGGTAATACCCAGGCGAAGGAGATGGGGCTGTATGGAAGGGAGTTTAGTCCAACGGTAGTTATTCCTGTAAATCCACCATGGCTACTCCCACCTCCAGTAGTTGATCTAGAAGTGTTGGAGAGACTACAGAAAGATAGGGAGGGTGTTGATCCAGCCGATATCTTTAAGAGTCATCTGGAAACTGTGTATCAGGATTTTGTGGCCATTTACACAGATGGTTAAAAAAATCCAAGGAAAGGACGTACTGGGTCAGCATTTGTAGTGCAGGAATGTGGGGTGGAAGTCAGGAAACGTATTACAGATCATCTGGCTGTATATATGGCGGAGCTGATGGCCATACTGTTGGCCTTGCACTGGGTGGAGGAAGCTAAGCCAGACAGAGTAGTTATTTGCTCTGACTCATGCACAGTATTAATGAACCTCCAGTCCTTTAGCTCACGTAGCAGACAAGACCTGCTTCATGAGGTGCTACAAACCCATGGCAGGATTAAACAGATGGGTATTCGGATAATATTTACTTGGGTTCCAGCCCATGTGGGGGTGGAGGGGAACAAGGCAGTAGATGCACAGGCTAAACAAGCGCTTAGTAGTGGGGATGTTGATGTTGAAGTGTCAATGAGCAAGGCAGAGGCAAAAAGACTGATATATACAGTGATGGTGCAGAGATGGCAGGAGCAGTGGAATATAAATATTAAGGGAAGGCATTTATTTCAAGTACAGAGGAAAGTCGGGGAGGGGAGGACGGCAGGAAGGAACAGAAGAGAGGCTATATTTACAAGATTAAGGGTGGGACACAGCCAGTTGAATAAGACACTAAGCGTGATAGGAAAGCATCCATCAGGAAATGTGATTATTGTCAGGAAATCAAGACTGTGGAGCATGTATTGCTACAGTGTGGGCAGTATCAGAGGGAAAGGGAGAGGATGAGATTAAGTATGAGGGAGAAGGGGATACAGGAAATTAGTTTAAAGAGTATATTGAGTAGAACGTCGTTAGATATAGTATCACATATTTTGTTGTCTTTTTTAAGAGAAACTGGGTTGGCAGGTAGGATTTAGTTTATCCCCGTCACTGGCCCACACTCCAGTACGGTAGGTGGCGGTAATGCACCATAACGTTGGATGCCAACCGCCGATAAACCCCACTGAAGAAGAAGAAGAAGAAGAAGAAGAAGAGAAAGAGAAAGAGGGGGCTTGGTAGCTGTCAGATAAGTTCTCGCGAGATTTCCGTATGTGCGTTTTTAATCTTTTGGGGTGTTCTTCTTCCTTCTTGTTTATGAAGCTACCCTAAATTTGGTGCGGTTGCAGTCCTTTTTCGAGGAAGACCGCGGGAATGGGCAGTCGTTTTAGCGTTGAACTTTAGTTCAGAGTATTTATTTATGAATTGATTCAAGAAACTTGGTAGCTAGCTAAAGACTAGGGCCACCTTCTTCGTTAGCTAGCTGGCTACGTTAGCAATAGCGGCCAGTACCGGCAGTAGCTAGTACACACAGGTGAGTGGCCTCTCCCACTAGGCACATTAGCTAGTAGCTAGCTAGCAACATCTGGGTGTATCCTAGTTTTCAGTAGAGTACCCTTTTTTATTTCCTGTACGAATTGTATGTCTTCATCACTTCAAACCGACCACATCTCAATATTTCCCTTGTTGGAGAGGCACTGGCGTTGTATGCATCTAAACTAGCTAGGTAGCAAGCAAGTTCACGTTAGCTAGCTAAATGGCGTCAGATAGTGACACAGAGGAATTCTACGATGCTCCTGAAGACGTCAGTTTTACTCCATCTCCTAAAGTGTAAGTAACCTTTCTACTTACAGCTATTGCTAAAATAAAGCGATATCATGTGTATATACTGTGCTATTGGTGTTGAAAAACGTTCTCAGCTATGATGATGATGATGATGATGATGATGCTGGTCATTGAAATGAGTTCAACCAGATAATAATAAGGGGGAAAGGAGAAGATTAGTTGTGTATCGTCAGCGTAGCAGCGTAGCAAGTAATAATTATTTTGCTCATACATTGTGTCTCTTCTCTAATAAAGGAACGAAAACATTAGCTATAATTATTTGCAATAATAATCATAACAACAACAACGATGCCACCTGTCTGTGGATGATTTTGACTTGCCTTATTCTACTCCATCTTTTTAATGAGGCAAAAGGTTGTGGGGACATCAATTGCAAAGGATAATTTTGTTTTCGCCATGACCATATAAGGGGTCAAGTGTAAGGGAGCGAGAGAAGTGTGATTGACATGTCTCTTTGAGACACTCTCACACACACACACTTTCCTTTATATAATTATAGTAGAGTGATTGGAGATAACATAGCTACAGTGATTTTGGCTTCAACTGTTGCTTGTTGAAAGGTTTATTTGAACTAATTTGCTCAAACTTAAACTAACAGGAGAACTACATACCCTACATGTTAAGAATAAATTGTCTTTACGGTTGTCCTGTTTTTTTGTTTATTGTAATAATGTTAAAACAAGCATGATTTCTTTCAAACCTCTCATCTGTTTTAGGTGTTAAGACCATATGTGTCTGAAATGTAGCCTAAGCCCTAGTAAAGGTCATTTGATGAACCATATCAGGACTAGTCTTGTGACTAACACTTACACTTGTCTTTTTATTACTTAGGACACCTGCAAAGTTTGTCCTTCCCACACCTCAGGTATCTATTCTTCTTACTAGCATTTGACAGTAAAAAAACAATAATAATCTAAGAACCATCTCTTTTAAAAAAGCGTCTGCTAAATGGCATATTTTAAAGACTAGAGAGGGAAGTTTAACTTATGAGATATCAAAGACTGTAAGCCAGAGTGTTGGTTTTAGTTTAATCATTACTTAAAGGGCATAGCTGCTGGAGACTCTGGGTAACTACTTTCACATGAGCTAGAGGAGCGCCTTTAAGAGCTCTATTGGGGTTAAAGTTAAACCCAAAACACATCTTTACCCGGGGTTGTTTGCAATAAGCAGTTTGCTACTGCATGTCCTGAGGTGCCGGTGTAATGTTTGCAGTGTTTTACAGACTCTATTCAGGACATTGTCATCCCATTTACTAGTAAAATATAAAAAATCATAAGCACATCCCAGAATTTTTAAGTGTGTAGATGCACTGTAGGAGGTGCTAGTTTATAAAAGTACAGTGAGTCTCCCTGTCACTGTCCTTGTACATTTTGTTTTGTGTTCCTGCAGGGGGTGGTAGAGAGCCCAACAGTGGATGTGGCTGTTGGGCTGGCCCACCCTGAGGCACGCCAAGATGACTCCATCCAGGTACTCCCCCTCCTTATCTTCAAAGCTAGGCTAATGCTCATTAATCCCTACTCAGCTAGGGCATTGTGAATATGACATTATGAAAAAAGATAAGTTGGATTTTATTCCCTAGGATTTTTAATAGTTACTGATCCCCTGAGTATGTGTTGTTCATGTCTGTAAATGTGTTTTGATGGTTGCTGTGTCTTGGGCTCTATGTAAATGCTGCTAGTCTGTCACCCATGGTGTCAACAGGTGCTACGTTGTTTCTGCAGTAAATGTTTGGATGTGTGGCACGCCACTAAGTGGTGTAGGTCATCAACACATACACACAGTCCCTCAATGTGTATCTGTAATCCTTCTCCACGTCCCTCTCTCACCTTAAGTGTGGGGAAAGACCCCAACACTTTTATCAGAGAGAATACACTCATAGGACCACACAATCCTCATTAGAGAAACATCCTGTTATGAGTATATTATCCTTTTTGATGATTATATGTTTTCATCTGTGATGTCTTATCCCTCCTAGATCATCGACAGCATCATTGAGGAGAGCCAGAAGGGAAGTGCGGTGGAGGAGGCTCAACTGATGGGGGAGAGGAATGTTGATACAAGGGCAGAGTCAGAGGTGAAGAACGAGACTGTGGCCCCTGTAGAACCAGAGCGTCCCGCTATGGAACCTCAGCCTGTGGTTGAGAGATCAGAGCAGCCACAGGAACAGCAGGGAGTGTGTTCCATGGCTCTCCCAGACATCCCCAGCCCGTTGGCTGGGTCACACGAGCACGTCCAGCCCCCAGACATCACCAGCGCCCTAGGGCAGGGGCAGAGTCTACCAGACCTCCCGCAGGACCTCCCTGACCTTCCCCGGGTGTCTGCAGAGGACATGGACAGGGAGCAGAGACCAGCAGACATCCTAGACCAGGTTCCCCTTACAGACAAGCCGGCTGACTCCTCCGACCCAGGGCCTACTAAACCCCCACGGCAGTTCACTGTAGAGCCTGACATTGTGGCCAGCACCAAGAAGCCTCCACCCTCACGCCCACCCCCTCCCAGCGGAGCTCCTCCTCCACGGCCGCCACCCCCATCCCGGCCTGCTTTACCCCTCAGCAAGAAGTCCCAGGAGTGTATGAGGCCCACAGGACTGGAAGGTAAATAACACTTTGCTTGTTTACCCACACACTCAAGGTCAAGATAAAATGCTGATAGTCATGTCAATTAAATATGTTCCTGCAGGGATTTAATACATTGAGCTGAACACATTGACCTCTCATAACTGTTCTCATAGCTGTTCACTTCTACCCCCACACCTACTCATGATAATTTAGTTGTGTAACCATGGAGACAAGGTGACTGTGTTGACCTTTAACCCTCTGTCTCTGCTGTGTGATTGGCAAGTGTGTGCAACGGAGCTGGAGGAGCCATGTGGCCTGGTGTCTCCCAGCAGCACAGTAAGGAGCATCACCAAGGATCTGCAGCACTCTCTGGACCTGGCCAGCGCCACCAGTGGGGACAAGGTGGTCACAGCACAGGTCAGTGGGTATTTGTTTGCCATGCTTTCCATTGGCGCAGTGCACAGGTCCACTTATTGCTGCCCAGGAAGCCAATGTATATATTCTTCTGCACTTGGTGAAAACTTTGTCCTGACGAAGACCCAGTTTGGGGTTCAAATGTTGTCCTCTTCTGATTAAACACTTTGGCCGCAGCATACCAGTGTGTGGATTTACTTTTTGTTCTTTGTTCTCCTCTTTCAACAGGACTTTGACCCTTGCAATTCGGAATACCCCTTTGTCTTAGAATTAACACCAGTGTAGTAAGTGTGTGTGTGTGTATATTGGTGTGTTCCCACAGGAGAATGAGGATGAGCAGGCATCCAGTCCCATTGGTGACACTTTAGGTCCTCAGCGTCCACGATCCAACTCTGGCAGAGAGCTGACTGATGAGGTACGTTTCCTTGTCTTGCTCTTTCATTCATCCAGCCTTGAGCCCCTTTGTACAGGTTTTGTACTCTCTACACATACCTTTTGAGTGTTTGTTTCTAATTCATTGAGTGGCTGGGCTATCTCTGTAATAGGAGATCCTGGCGAGTGTGATGATCAAGAATCTGGACACTGGTGAGGAGATCCCTCTGATCCAGGCAGAGGAGAAGCTTCCCACAGGGATCAACCCACTCACATTACACATCATGAGGAGGACCAAGGAGTACATCACGTAAGAACTGCTCTCCCATCACTCAGACTAGTACTCTAATATATCAGGGGCTCACACCAATCCTTGGGCTATGGTTGAAAAACGTACAGCTATATATTCACTCCCCTGTGCTAACAGATTGCTTTGGTAAGTATATTGGGTAGCACTCGCATACATTGGAAAAAAATCCTAATACAAATCTTGAGGAAGATGTCTGTCTTTTTTTTTTTTTCCTGTCAGGAATGATGCAGCACAGTCAGATGATGATGACAAGGCCCAGGCTCCCTTGACCGACACAGATGGAGGGAAGCTGAAACAGAAAACGTAAGAAATGGCATGGTGCCCTGCCTCATGCTGTGGTTACAGTGTTTCCTCTCTGCTCTGACAGTCTGGGACGGTCTCATGGTGTTTTATGTGTCCTCTGTCTTCTATCCCAGCACTCGGCTGAAGAAGTTCCTGGGCAAGTCTGTGAAGAGGGCCAAGCATCTGGCTGAAGAGTATGGTGAGAAGGCCGTCAACAAGGTGAAG
This sequence comes from Coregonus lavaretus, assembly GCF_964263955.1. Classification (NCBI taxonomy): domain Eukaryota; kingdom Metazoa; phylum Chordata; class Actinopteri; order Salmoniformes; family Salmonidae; genus Coregonus; species Coregonus lavaretus. The sequence continues at coordinate 39,825,338 of NC_140002.1, forward strand.
AGTGTCCGTGATGAAGGTATGCCAACCCACACAGCCCTCCCCAATCCCATATCCACACATCTTACTGCTGCTGTTTAGTCACTCTGCTGGGTGCTGTCTCACTGTGTGGTTGTGTCTCAGTGTTTCACAACGACCAGGATGACCCGTCGTCCAGTGATGATGAGGGGATGCCCTACACCCGGCCTGTCAAGTTCAAGGCAGCCCACAGCTTCAAGGGCCCTTTCGACTTTGATCAGATCAAGGTGGTCCAGGACCTGAGTGGAGAGCACATGGTAAGATTGTGTGCGTCTTTTGAGTGTATGTTAATCTATCAGTGCTTTCTTTCCATTGAACAACAGACCACTTCCATGACTGAAGCATACAGTATGTAACCGTGAATGCAGATGTAAACGTGAATATATATTCATGCATATTTGCTCAACCCTTGTTCTGTTGTCTGGTCCTCAGGGTGCAGTGTGGACCATGAAGTTCTCTCACTGTGGGAGGTTGTTGGCGACAGCAGGCCAGGACAACGTGGTGCGAATCTGGGTTCTGAAAAATGCCTTTGACTACTTCAACAACATGAGGATAAAGTACAACACTGAAGGTGGGTAGATCATGACCCCTAAAGAAGGGCTGAGCTCTAATGTTGTCTCTGAACAAAATAGTTTGTCTGCCACACCTTTGGTAAATGTAATGGTTGTTTGATGTGTTTCTCATGGTTCTTCCTTATGTTCTCTCTCAACCAGGTCGTGTGTCGCCCTCTCCCTCTCAGGAAAGCCTGTGTTCCTCCAAATCAGACACGGACGGTGGGGTGAGTAAGGTTAGGACCCATCAGTGACATAACCAGTCATGGTTAGAGTTGAGGGTCAGCTGTAAAACATGAAGAAAGTAACGTTATGGTCAGGGTTGCTTAGGGTAACTATACCAGTGTTACTGTTGAGACCTCAGCCCCAGCCTGACAGACAAGAGTTCCTCTTTTGTTCCCAGATGAGCAGTGTTCCTGAAGACCCCGATTCAGAGGACAAGAATCTCCCCTTCCGCCAAGTCCCCTTCTGCAAGTACAAGGGTCATACGGCTGACCTGCTGGACTTGTCCTGGTCAAAGGTGAGACTCCACAGGCCTTTCCTCTTCCCCCTTTTCAAACAACACTCCCAAATGCCGGTACACTGTGTCCTAGTATTCCCTGTGTTCTTTGATTCCAGAACTACTTCCTGCTTTCCTCGTCAATGGATAAGACGGTCAGACTGTGGCACATATCTAGGAGAGAGTGTCTATGCTGCTTTCAGCATATTGACTTTGTCACAGCCATCGCATTCCATCCTAGAGTAAGTGGGCCTCTATGAGCTTGTGTGCCTTTTGTCAGTGCATGTTTAGGTTGAAGTATGGACCTTTTTTAAGTGCAGAGTGAGTTGGCTACGTTTGAGTTCTGGCTCTGTTCACCAGACTGACCATCTGTTATTTCTCCTAGGATGACAGGTACTTCCTGAGTGGCTCTCTGGATGGGAAGCTGCGTCTGTGGAACATCCCAGACAAGAAGGTGGCCCTGTGGAACGAGGTGGATGGACAAACGCGCCTCATCACTGCTGCCAACTTCTGCCAGAACGGGAAGTACGCTGTCATCGGCACCTATGATGGCCGCTGCATCTTCTACGACACCGAGGTACAGTGGAGGGAGACGTACTGATCCTCAAGTTTGAAGGGCTAGTGAATAATCATTATTTCAGCCTATGTTTGATTCTTCTTTGAGTATTACAATGGCAGAACATAATTATGAAAATGAGGAACATTATAGAGGGTTCACCATTTTTTGAATGTCGGTTCTTATTTCAGCGCCTTAAATACCACACCCAAATCCACGTACGGTCGACCAGAGGCAGGAATCGAGTAGGACGGAAAATCACAGGTATCGAGCCTCTGCCTGGAGAGAACAAGGTATAGCCACGCTCCTGATGCCCTTTCTACAGACATGCCTCTCTGGCGATGACATACTAGTGACAGCGAAGTCTTTTTATTATGTTGGTAGATTCTAGTGACCTCCAATGACTCCAGGATCCGCCTGTATGACCTGAGGGACCTGTCTCTGTCCATGAAGTACAAGGGTTACGTCAACAGCAGTAGTCAGATCAAAGCCAGCTTCAGGTGAGAACGGCTCCTTCTCAGTCTGGCATGTTCTTGTATGTTGTCGGTAAGCAAACTGTCACTTTCCTTATTTTCCAGCCATGATTACTCATTCATTGTGAGTGGCTCAGAGGATAAGTACGTGTACATCTGGAGCACCTATCACGACCTGAGCAAGTTCACCTCTGTACGACGAGACCGCAATGACTTCTGGGAGGGAATTAAAGGTACCTAGATACTGTAGTGGTGCTCAGCTCTTTACGGTTGGTGATATGAAACACTGTCAGTTTGATTGTAGTGTCACTCCACTAAGTCCAGTCTCTGTTGTCTTTCAGCCCACAATGCAGTAGTGACATCTGCCATTTTTGCGCCACATCCTAACCTGATCGTCCCCCAGGAGGCGGGGGCAGAGAAAGCAGGGGCTGGGGCCGATGCAGAGTGTAAGAGCTTGGACTCTACTGACTCGGAGACCATTCCCTCAGGTACAGTATGCTGATTTATATACCTGTTTATGTATGCTGAGAGACTATTCAGAGCAGCGACTCATTAAAGCTGGAATCCTTAATGGTCAAACTGCCACGTCTGTTTGGGATATTACAACAAAGAAGTTACTACAAACAACAAACACTCGGACATCATTGCGCGAGCGATAGAACAGAATATGTACTGCAAATGTTTTTCTCACGCCGCCCGACTCTCCTCACCTCCGTTTTGTCCACAAAACAATAACAAAGTGCTGGGGCAGCCGTGGCGGTGTTTCCCACTAATGCGGATTCCATCTTTAAGAGTGATAAATGGATGGTATGATGAGTTGAGTGGATAGAAAAACACTTTGTATAGTTTCAATGCTAAACAGGGTATTTCTCGTCCACAGGGGCTCTGAAGACTGATCATACAGAGGTTCTGCTCTCTGCTGACTTCACCGGCGCCATTAAGGTTTTCATCAATGTAAAAAAGTACTGAGCACTTCAGCCTGAAAGGCTTCAACCTGAACCCTTACTGATCTGTCCGCCAATGTACAGTCCTACAATGGAAGCAGAGCAAACCGCTGCCCTACCAACGCTTCTAAAACCGGCCAATCGCCTACTGGTGAGTGCTCCGGGAGGGAGGAGTCATCCTCCGGAGAACAGGGACCCTAAAGTAGAGGATGATGGGAAGGTGGAGGAAGTGAACTGTAAATGGAGGAAGCAGCTCACTGATGTCCTGTCACATTTTGTTTTTCTTTTTTAACAAAGAACAAGTGTGCACTGTGTTTTGAAGTAAAGCAGGTTTGTGAGACAGGGTCAGACTGTATAGCAGGACCAGAAACTGGATCTGGTAACTGAGGGATGGATGGTTAAAATACACTGTAATGTAAGCTATTTGTCAGAGTGTAAGGGGTACACTGTCTTACTCTTAACTTTACTGCTTTTCTAGTTCCCCACGATCCTCCCTGCCAGGAATGACTGTCTTAAATTTTACAAAATAAGCACTAACGCCAATCATTTCAGTTGCAAATCTTCATTTGTCTGTCAGTGTGTATTGAAAAATAAAATGGAACCACAGAATATTTTTTTTTTTTTACATTGTTTATGATTCACTTAATAAAGTAATGGTTTTCTCATTTATAATGTGAGCTCATTTTTCCAATCAAGATGAGATTACCTTTATATTGAGGCAACCTTTCAATACGGTTTAGAAACGCTGAATGACTGGACAGGAGACAAATGTGGTCATTCAATAATGGTGCCCTCCACTAATTCATTCCCCAGCCTGGACAATGGACACATTGCCAATAGTGATTTATTGTGACGTCTCAGGGACTAGTCGCAATCTGAATGGGGTTTAAAAACAAATAGCAAAACAAAGAACTGTACAAATTAATGTTCAAACGTCATCTTACAAAAATTTGCCAAATCTTGACATTGGTACGGAGGGGAACAAACAGCTGTCAGTTGGTCTGCAGAGACAGTTCAGAGGCATTGTGGGGAAAGAAGCGCGTAGTGGTGCTCTGTCATGGTAAGCACTGGCGGAGCAGGGCAGTCCATGGGAGCCGCCTTGCCACTTCAGGGGGAGAGGCATGGGGTCCAGGCCTCAGGATCAGTGTTTGCTCTTCTTTGTCTTTTTGTGGGAGCGGTGTGGTGACCGGGAGCTAGACCTCCTCCACGTCTTCCTGGCTGGCGAGGGCGATCGGGACCGCTTGGACTTCTTGGGAGACTTTGACTTTGTTCTGTTGGACAGGTAGGGGATAAGAGTCAGTCAGCACATATACCGTGCCTTCGGAAAGTTCAGACCCCTTGACGTTTTCCACATTTTGTTAGGTTACAGCCTTATTCTAACATGTATTATTGTCCCCCCCCTCAATCTACACACAATACCCCATAATGACAAAGCAAAAACAGGTTTTTATAAATATTTGCTAATTTATAAAAAATTATATCACATTTACATAAGTATTCAGACCCTTTACTCAGTACTTTGTTGAAGCACCTTTGGCAGCAATTACAGCCTCGGGTCTTAATAATAATAATATGCCATTTAGCAGACGCTTTTATCCAAAGCGACTTACAGTCATGCGTGCATACATTTTTGTGTATGGGTGGTCCCGGGGATTGAACCCACTACCTTGGCGTTACAAGCGCCGTGCTCTACCAGCTGAGCTACAGAGGACCACGGGGTATGATGCTCCAAGCTTGGCAAACCTGTATTTGGGGAGTTTCTCCCATTCTTCTCTGCAGATCCTCTCAAATTGTCAGGTTGCACAGCTATTTTCAGGTCTCTCCAGAGATGTTAGATCGGGTTCAAGTGCGGGCTCTGGCTGGGCCACTCAAGGACATTCAGAGACTTGTCCCGAAGCCACTCCTGTGTTGTCTTGGCTGTGTGCTTAGGGTCGTTGTCCTGTTGGAAGGTGAACCTTTGCCCCAGTCTGAGGTCCTCAGCGCTCTGGAGCAGGTTTTCATCAAGGATCTCTCTGTACTTTGCTCCGTTCATCTTTGCCTCGATCCTGACTAGTCTCCCAGTCCCTGCCGCTGAAAAACACCCCCACAGCATGATTGTGCCACCACAATGCTTCACCGTAGGGATGGTAGCAGGTTTCCTCCAGACGTGATGCTTGGCATTCAGGCCAAAGAGTTCACTCTTGGTTTCATCAGACCAGATAATCTAGTTTCTCATGGTCTGCGAGTCTTTAGGTGCCTTTTGGCAAACTCCAAGCGGGCTGTCATGTGCCTTTTACTGAGGAGTGCCTTCCATCTGGCCACTACCATAAAGGCCTGATTGGTGGAGTGCTGCAGAGATGGTTGTCCTTCTGGAAGGTTCTCCCATCTCCACAGAGGAACTCTAGAGCACTATCAGAGTGACCATTGGGTTCTTGGTCACCTCCCTGACCAAGGCCCTTCTCACCCGACTGCTCAGTTTGGCCAGGCGGCCAGCTCTAGGAAGAGTCTTGGTGGTTCCAAACTTCTTCCATGATGGAGGCCACTGTGTTCTTGGGGACCTTCAATGCTGCAGAAATTTTTTGGTACCCTTCCCCAGATCTGTGCCTTGACACAATCCTGTCTCAGCGCTCTACGGACAATTCCTTCGACCTCACGGCTTGGTTTTTGCTCTGACATGCACTGTCAACTGTGGGACCTTATATAGACAGGTGTGTGCCTTTCCAAATCATGTCCAATCAATTGAATTTACCAAAGGTGGACTCCAATCAAGTTGTAGATACATCTCAAGGATGATCAATGGAAACAGGATGCACCTTAGCTCAAATTCGTGTCTCATAGCAAAGGGTCTGAATACTTATTTCATTTTCTATACATTTGCAAACATTTCTAAAAACCTGTTTTCGCTTTGTAATTGTGGGGTATTGTGTGCAGATTGCGGAGGATAAAAAAATATATATCTATTTTTGAATAAGGCTGTAACGTAACAAAATATGCAAAAAGTCAAGGGGTCTGAATACTTTCCGAAGGCACTGAATACTGAACACACATTAAATAGAAGAAAACAGGCCTTACTTTGAGGGAGAATTTCCTCTGTATTTCTGTGTCCGCTCCTCTGTGTCTCTACTACGGCCCCTGTCTCTGCTCCTGTCCCGATCTTCACTCCTTTTACTCTTCTCCTTGCCCCGTCCTTTACTGCTCTCCTCTGTCTTGTCTCTCCTCTCCTCTGTCTTGTCTCTCCTCTCCTCTGTCTTGTCTCTCCTCTCCTCTTTCTTTGATCTGTCTTTTGACTTTGGCGTGGATCTCTCTTTCTTCTCCTGGTCATCCTTATCAAACTCCTGAGGATCAATTGCAGCCAGGTGAGTTATTTTGTAAAATGTACAACTGCAGCTTTATGGTCCTTTGACCATTTTCTTTACTACTGGGCTTGTATGAAATTGAAGTACACTAAATACCCACCTTTTGTAGCAGCTTGTTCCTGTAGTGCTCTACCTGTTTCTGCATGTTCATCCTTGACTTCCTGGGCCTCTTCCCAGTCTCCAGCTCATCCTGGAACTTCATCACCTTCACCTGCAGCAAAGACAATATTGAGTGAGTACGAGATACTACACGTACATTCGTACACTAAGAACAGTGGGTCCAATTGTTGCATCAATTAATGGAAATCAACTGCCTTCAAGAACAGAATATTAGTCAAGCGTATTTGGGTTTTAGAAAAGCGCTATAGAGAAGACCTACGTATTATTATCAATATTAGTCGGTTGGTATGGTCAGAGTGAATTACTACTGCAGTGGGTTGTGTATGGTACTGTGTTGGTGCCACTAGACAGTGTGTGCTTGCCTCCAACTCTCTCAGCCTGCTCCGCTTGCTCTCGGACATCTCAAAACTACTGAGGGAGCTCTTGAAGTCAGCACTGTCGTACTTAGATGGGCTGTCATCATCGCTGCTGTCACCCTCTGACTCCCCATCTCCTTCCTTAGTGTTAGCGCTGCAGGGGAAGAGACGATGAGAGTCTACAGCAGGACTGCAAGACAGGCTACATGATGGTAACTCTGAAAAAGCCTTCCCAAAAATGTTAACATCTTTTAAAGATGGCTTTCACCAGGTTCTTACCTTACATTCAAGTTGTTCCCAGAGTATTGCTCTCCCACAGTGTCCCATTTGGATTCAGTGTTAGCTGAAAGAGGAAGAGGCAGTGTGAGGGTTAGGAGTAGAGATGTGATTGTGGGGTTTACAGTGCTGACAGTACAGTACCTTGTGGGAGAGCTTCAGCATCGTCCACCCTCTCCCATTTAGACAGAGCCACTCTGGAGTGTGCCAGGTCATCCACTGGAAAACACAAACTTACATCAAGTCCACAGCTTATAAAGCTTGTAAGGTTTTTTTATAGAAATTCGGCCAGATTGACCTACAAGGCATTCCGTCGATGTCATCCATGGGAGCGCCCAGGGGAACTCCGTCAATGTCATCAACAGGCACCCCATCCAGGGAGGCAGGGTCCCAGGCCAGGGGCGAGCCGTCGAGATCGTCCAGCGGAGCTCCGTCTAACGGTGCCCCGTCCAACGGTGCCCCGTCCAATGGGGCTCCATCCAGGTCTGGAGACACCATCTGAGGTGAGATACCCAGCCCACATAAACCAATTACGCTAAATTCAGCTCTGCTTCTAGCTGCATTGTATATTTACACACACTATCAGAGAATTTAAGGCATCAGTCAAATAGGCATTGATCAAAACTATTTTCCATGTCTTGTCCAGGAAGGGTCCTGTCCTGATAGCCAGCTCACCTCTACCCTCTCGATCACCTCCTCTCCTGCCTTGACCAGACCCAGAAAGATATTCTGCAGCTGGATCAGGTAGGGCTCTGGGTATACGGCCCAGTCTTCCCAGGCCCTGAAACAGCCCATTATCTTTTGCTGAGGAGAGAAGACAAATATAGGTGAGTGTTAATGTATTTGCTCTGGCCAAAGCAACAACAGCTCACAAGCAAGGAAAAAGGTAATAAAGCATTGTCATTTTTTAAACCACACTTATTACCTTGAATTGTTCAGCTTGTAGTCTTGCTTGTATGTTTCGATATGCATCACTAATGTCACCAAATATCTGAGGCAATTTTGCTTCAAAACTGAAGGAACAAAGAAACAGTGAAAAACCTTAGATGGACACAGTATGACCACTGAGCCTGTGTATTATATAATTACAGACTTATCTAAAACAGACTTTTCTTACTATTTGCGATAATAAGATGCATTGGCAACTTTGGCACAGGAGTTGTACAAGATGTCAGATACCAGGTACAGTCTGGCAATCTGTGGGAATAAAGATGGACATGACCAATGTGAGTAATATGTCATGTGAATGTGGTTGATCATGCACATGCGAGACTCATAGGATAGACCCCTGTACAGGAGGTGGGTAAGGAACCTTTTTCTGTAGGGGTGTCTGAAGGAGAGAGAGGGACTCTGCGATGCACCCCACCACCTCCTCCGCTGCTTCTGCTCTCTCCAGACAGAACAGCATAGCATCACCAACGTCCTCCCTACGAGGGGTGAGCCCTCTGAGCAGTGTCTCCAGTCTCTCTCTGTGCCTGGAATAAACACACAGGTTTTGTTGCCCGGAGAAGGTTGAATTTCACCAAAGTCCGTTTTCCCATAACATGTAACATTCATCAGAGAATGCTTTTCAATCTGCCTCAGAACCTCGCTCCCTCCCAGCCCCTGTAGGTACAGCTACACTCACTCGGTCTTGAGCTGGCCCTTTTTAAGCTCCTCCTCCTGAGAGGGAGACTCGTCCTCCTCTCCCGCCTCCTCATCTCCATGGAGGTAGGGGTTCAGGAGGGGCGGCCTCCAGATGGAGCCCCCACGGAACATCCGGAAGTCTGCCGTTCTCCACTCACTGGGGGGCTCGCCCTGGGGATGGAGGGAGAGGGACACGGATGAGGCACAGCAGTGAGTAGAGTAGGGAGATGGACTCATGGCCATAGGGGTGTAGCCAGGACAGATTAAGAGCATGACCTACCTGGAGAATGGAGTAGAGTTTCCAGCGGTAGTACACCTGCTCTTGGCTTTTGTTGTCAAACAGGAACCTGAAATCATCAACAACAACAAAAAACAGTTTAAAGATGAGTTTAAAAATACATATGACAATTGATATGACAAGAGGGAAAGAGAACGCTCAGCAATGGCACCTTACCTGAAGTCAGGGTTGTTCTTCTCTTTGCTCATAATGATGGCTTCAAACATGGGTCCCTCACGCACCACAAACTCTATCATCCTGTGGATGAGGCCTAACAGATTTCTGTGGAGTAAAAGGAGAGGGGATGAGAGACCAGATGCGGTGACTTGTCCCCCATCATCCAGACCAGTGGCCATGTCAAAGCTCTCACTGCACACTGGCACAAGCCCCTTAACCTCTCTCTCTGTCTCTCTTCTATAACATTGTCCCTCTGCCATCATTTGTCACAGCAATGTTGAGGATATGTTGTGTGTTGTCTGCCCACACACGAGTGAGTGGGGGAGACTGTCTGTCCCTAGTGTGCAGAAGGTGACCATGCCGTGTTTCCTTGTGTCATGTGTGTAGAATATTTTTCTTCTCCCCCAAAATAGTAAGTGTATAAATGAAAAAGTGGGACTATATATATATATATATATATGAGTGACAACATTACTTACTACTATTAGCTACTACTGATTTTAATCTAAAATGCATCTGCCTTCTAGCTGTATCGGTCTGCAGTGTCTCAGCCAACCCAGGTAGGAAGAACCACGGTTGCCACTGAAGTTAGTACCAGTATGTTGGATATAGGCCTAACTCACTGACTCCAACACTCACTTAAGTCTAACAATCTATTTTCCCGACAGAGGATTACAATGGTGTCATTTACTAATCTAATGAGGATGACATGAATTAATAAACTGAGGGCTTTGCTTACAAGGCCAAATATTCACTTTAACCATGTTCAACTGAGACCCATGGCCCCCCTACTAGTCATATACAGGGCCCCCAGTCCTAAGCAGCAGGGGTTACCAATTCCTTGAACATAGGCCATGTTGTCAACAAGATGGCTTAATGCAGACCAATGTTAGAACAGGACACAAACTATGAGACACATGTAGGGAGAAAAGCACAAAAACAGTGTTATGTTCTCAGCTGTCCTCTCCCATTAGTCATGTACATACAGACGTAGCACTTAGGACTGGGGCTTCCTGTCGGTCACATACGTACACAGGAACAGTAGACCAGGGCAGGGCCTCTGTCCTCTAACACTGTGTTCTGTCTGTGAGAACGGCTGGTCAGTCGTAGTAGCAGTAGTAGTAAGAATGGATAGAGAGTGTGTACCTTTCTGTTGGGATAACCACTTTGACTACGGCTTCGGACAGAGTCTGTTCGTGAAGTCAAATCAAATAGTGAAGATATAAAAAAAGTGAGTATATATACAGATGAAACACTGCAGGATACATACAGCATAGAAAACGACGATAGCAGTAACAGCTATACATTATTTGAATGAGGGGAAAAAGGTCCCACATTCGAGAGACGGCTACACTATTGTTAAAGTAAATGATCTATACTATACCCCCACCCTCTTAATTTTACAGTAACATTTTGATTGCATATGGTTCTGTAACAATACCTCATAACTCCATCTGGGTCAAACCCCCTGCCTTAGGACATATCCTAAAACTAAGACACTACTAGTCTAAGGAATAGATTCATAACATGTCTATACATGCACCACAGGACAAACCAACTAGAATTTAAACTGAGAAATGGAACTCGGAACTGCTACTTCAGAATATGACCGTCACATGGTCTTGTTTGTGCATTTAAATGCAGTTCTGAATTCTAGATCAAATTTTAAGCAATGTCCAATTGATTGATCCTATGATAAATATCACCCTGCATAGGATATCTACTACAAACATACCTAAAATTGGCAAATTAACTGTAGTGTAAAACAAAGTCAAAAAATATAACCTTGAAAAAGAACCATGCATACACCCTACAGTGTTCAAAAAGGAGCCAACCTACCTTGTCAAACTCCTCCTTGGACCTGCCCCATGGCTTGGTAAAGTCATTGCGGAAGCGGTCTCGGGGCTGAGCATTGAAGGGCAGGCCAGAGGGGGGTGGGGGGGTGGAGATTTTCAGTACCCCTATGGGTGTATAGAGAGGCTGGGGAGGGATGCGAACAGCTTTCCCCCATCCCAGCTTCATTTCAAAACCCATAACCATTTTACCTGCAGAAAAAGAAGTAATGATCCTACATGAGCCAAGGACATAGTCAACGGAACACTTGACAGGGCATTTATCATCTGGCAGTGTTTCCTGTATAGTATGTTTAATATTCTCTTATCACAGACTCACCGTCTAGAGCAGCCAAGGCCCTCTCTGCATCTTTCCTGGTCATAAAGGCCACAAAGCCTCTGTTTGTGACCCTGGTACGTTCCTCATCACTACGGGGCCACATGATCTTCACGCTTGCCAGGGGACCATACTTGCCAAACTCTTTGCAAAGCATTTCTTCATTCATCTGTCACATTATATAAAGTATCATTTCAACACAGTTTCACAAGAATGCAGTCAGCATTTAAGTAAGTTGAATTTATCCCAAACAAAAGAAGAGCAAGAGACTGAATCTTTATCTCCTTTGTCAAAACATCATAAGCAGATAAAGTTCCTTTACCTTTGGGTTAATGCAGCCAATATACAGGTTGGTTGTGTTCGGTGTTGCTGGGTCATCATCAAATACTGAAAGAAGACATGTATATTCCGCTAAACATGTAAAAGCTACTGAGGGTTCATCTTTGATTTGGACTAAGGCCATTATTTTTCCACTGCATGGGACAGATCTGGCACTTACTTGATCGTCGTGTTAATGGTATGTCCAAGTCTCCATATCCTCCTCCAGGCTCATTTTTCTTATTTTTGTACCTTTCTTCACGTTCCTCCTGTATTCTATGAGAACAGAGTCATTTCATACAAAAAATGTAAACAACAAATTGGTAAAATAAATAGTGAAACAACATCATTTACTACAGCATGTCAAAAACATACTGCTTTAGCTCCTCTTTAAAAAGTTCAAGGTTGCTCTTCTTCTTCTCCTCCGTCTTCTTTTTAACAATCTGTGGACCAGACAAACATAAGGGGACAAAATAATGTATAGTATTATCTTGTATACAGTAGTAGATTCACATGGACACTCACAGGCCTTCTGATTTCAGAAGAGTGTGCTGGTGAGACATTCTGGGACACTGAAGTAAACTTGGTGTTCGGTCGGTAAAGCTTGCTCTTTTTGACTTCTGCTGCTTCCTCTTCTGCAAAATAATTCAATAGAAAGTGTAACCATGTAGCACTAAAATAAGTGTTCACAACATAGACCCCACCAGAGCTGGATTAGCCAGCATGTTTCTGCTCACCTTTAGTTGCATTCACGATCCCCCCACGAACAAACGTTTTCACCCCACTTTTGTCGTTACTGTCAAAAGATGCTAAGAACTCTTCAAAAACTTCAGCTGCTTTTTCTTCTTCCTGGAAATGTGATATTGTTTTAAAATTGTAAGAATAGACCTACACTTTGTTGCAGATATCTATAAATGGGTCAAATCTCTTACCTTTTTCTTCAGATCTTCTTGTTCTCTCTTGGTCAATGTTCTCTTAACACCTACTGGTTTCCCTTTCTTGACATTTTTGTCTGCCATGCTGATACTGCAAATAAACGGAAATACTGTCAGTGTCATGTTGAGAAAATGTAGATACATCCGACTCACTCACACACACCTGTATTTTTTGTTGTTGCGAGGTACAGTTCTTCTGAAACTGTGGGTACCCATTTGCAAAAGCTCGCAGTATGCAACTTCATGCACACTTATTACAACTGCAGATGCATGGATCTTAGTAAATAGTTAGCAAAGATCTGTAACGTTAGCTAGCCAGGTAAATAACTTAGTTGTCTAGTTAGCAGTAGCGAGCTTGATGTGGCCATCCGCCTAACATTGTAAAGCTGGCTAGCTACACGTCATCATATTTGTTGACTGTAACTTACCTGCACATTTCTGTCGCCAGATACGAACCCTTGTTAATTAATATCTAGCCAGCTATCATTTGCCCCTTACTCTAGTTAGCTAGCTAACTCCGTTGATACGAGCCCTGACAACCTCCTCCCTCCCTCCACTACAATCACTGTGGCTCGCTAGCTAGCTAGGCCAGATTTCGCATGCATGTCGTGTGATCTGGCGCAAAGCTTTGCTACGGCGATAATTTTTTATTTACTGCAATAATTTTTTTAAATAAAATAAATGCTTGTTTTGAATTATCTACATCGCAATAAGTATGGATCATTGACACTAAATGTTACACATTTCTTACCGTAGAAATGTACAATGCGTTTGTTATTGCTCCACCATTTTGAATAGACAAAAATGGACATAGCGGAAAAGTGATGTCACTTCTCATTCTGACCAATAAAATGGTCGTCACTAGTTAACACATCCACAAAGTCCTAAACTCCGCCTATTTCTACAATTGATCTAATCTAAACCTTAACCCTAACCACACTGCTAACTTTATGGCTAACCTTAAAATAAGACCAAAAAGCACATTTTGTGTTTTCATGCATTTTTTACTATATAGCCTGTGCTACTTTGTGGCTGTGATATCTAGTGGACCGCCCCACACACCTCCACTTCAGTTTGTCGGCGCTTTCAGTAGGCTATAATAAAATCATCAAATCATAACAAACATAGAATGTGATTTAGCTATGTATTCTATTTCAGTTAATCAAATCTATTGTAACAAAAAATGTGGCTATGTGATCTTTACTCAATACATCTGTAAGTCCAAGTAGGCTACATGTATAGAAAATGTATTGATGACCAAATAAATGAAACATTTAATTATATTACGTTTTTAAATAAGTAGCTATATTTCGTAGTTAATTTACAACTCATGTGAGCAACTGAATGACAGTAAGTAAACAAGCAAATCGAAGGACACAAGTTGCTCACGACTTCATTCAACTGTAATAGTCTCATTTAAATTAATGTTTGACATTTTATCAGTACATTTCCAGAGGCGCTGCTGTAAACATAATGTAATATGGCCTCCATATACATGCCAACCCCATAGGAAAGTGCTATAAATACTTTGGGTAACAGGCTGAGGTCACTGTCCTAACCTCACATGGTATTTCCCAAAATAAATGTGTGTCTACTGTCTATTTGAAGAGTATATAAATCTGTGTAGCCTGTCACTTCAGCTTCTTTATCACTTGTGATTTTGAGTTCTGTATTAATTGAATGTCTAGCCTTTTCCCGAGGTCAAAACAGTTTGTAAACAAGAAAACAAGAAAAGTAATTAAAATGTGTGCCATACATACTAAAATAAACATCAATATAAAGTGTCTTCAAAACGTGAGCATATTGGAAGGGTTAAGAGGGTGATTAATAAGATGCTTTTGATATAGGTTACAGACAGCACAGATCCTCAACAATGATCACTGTAGTATGACAGTCCGGCCTCTGCCTCTTCCCCTGCCACTGCCTCTCTGTGGACCCTGTCCTGGGCCTGCCCAGATTCTCATACCAGTGAAGCGGTCATTGAGGGTCACTCCCGTCTGAAAACCAGGAAACAGTCACGGTGACATCATTATTTATAAAGAGAAGGTAGCTGGTGGAACGACCATAGAATTAGGAATTAGAATCAGAATTTCACAGGATCTCTATGCTAAAGACATCGAAACGTTCTAAACACTGGTAATGGCATATCACCTGATTTATAGTGGCCTTGAAGTTAAATCTGAGAGGGATGCCTTTGGGCTGGGGGGACGTCCCACCCCCTGTCCCTGATGGACTGGATCGGTCCATCACTGTGGCCTGCTTTGCCTTGGCCCTGAGAGAGATCAGGTAAAGACACAGGACAGATAAGGATGAGCTTTTGTAGCCTATCTGAATGCACATAATTAGAAATAAAACCTTTATTTTGTACAGAACCCACAAAAGCCTTTCAGTAAAACAGGGCTGCAGTGTGTACTACTGTATGTGCAACTCACGCCTGCTCCGAGTTGGCTTTGGAGTTGGGAAGTGACACCGTCAAGGTAGAAACACCGGAGGGCGCCTTTTTCCAGCTATATCAGTTAATGTTAGAACATATAATGATGAGCAATACTACCAATATAATTTTGTTTATTTGTCACAAGCAACCACAGTGATGTTATCTCACCTTCTAACCTTTTGGTACTTATCAATTTTTCCATTTGCTGCAGGAAACTAGAAGGAGGGGAAAGATGAAAAATGTACATGTAAGGGTTTATTTTCCTATCATGCTGTGTATTCGTTCAGATTAATTAGTAGGTATTAGACACTGTACTAAGATCATCTATTGCAAACCATAAAAAACAGTATTCATTGAACAGTACTCAGTAATATGCCTTGTTTTACTCATGCTGAACATGACCTCTGTTTGCATGGCTCTTACTATAAGTGCAGTGATACATTCATTCCTCTGAACAGCATTGCATGGCCTACTATGGGTTGTGTATAAGTGTTATAAATGTGAAAATAACAAAATACCCCTCTGTTTAGGACAAATGGCTTTGCACTGCCCTGTCTCTGTTTGGGCTGGAATGGTGGCTTCTTCTGCCCTCTGAATTGGGGAGGAGGCGTAACACGGTGACACAAGAATCATACCCATAAAGAGACTGTACAAATCAAATGAAAAAGACAAACAATATCCCTAGCGAAATCCCTAAGAATAAAAGTACATGGAATTACGAACAAATGGAATCAATGTGTTTCACACATTACATTTTAGTCGTTTAGCAGACGCTCTTATCCAGAGCGACTTACAGTTAGTGAGTGCATACATTATTATTATTTTTTATTTTTTCATACTGGCCCCCCATGGGAATCGAACCCACAGCCATGCTCTACCAACTGAGCTACATCCCTGCCGGCCATTCCCTCCCCTGCCCTGGACGACGCTGGGCCAATTGTGCGCCGCCCCATGGGTCTCCCGGTCGCGGCCGGCTACGACAGAGCCTGGATTCGAACCAGGATCTCTAGTGGCAGAGCTAGCACTGCGATGCAGTGCCTTAGACCACTGCGCCACACACATAAACCTATCTATCAAAATCATATGTCATAACTCAGTAAATTGCTAATATAATTTTACTAGGCATACATACATTTACATAAGACTAGAGTAGGTTCCCAAAGCTCAAGTCCTCTGACCCTGAAGCTACTAATTTGAATGTTTCTTAACTTCATAACGGATGAACAAATTTTGTGTTTACAGAAACATAATATAATGACATACATTCACATCATGTATATATTATACACACATAAAACCCATGCATACATAAAACCCATGCACTCAGAGAGAAGGAAAGCCATGTCAGAGTCTATGAGAATCTTATGCATTATAAAAGTGCTGTGATATAATGCTGTGCATGCTGTACCTTCTCAAAGCTCCTGGAGGACCGCTGTATGGTTGATAAAACGCACACTTGAACAACGGTTTATGTTTTCCAAACTGTGCTCCTTCCTTATGGTAATAAAAAAATTAATTACCTTTTGTCATATCTGACCAATAACTTGGACTAAACATTATGTGTACTTACTACATTGTATCATATTCACATATTGGAAAAGTACAATTGTCAGTCATTTGCTGTGCACATACCTTTGTGTTAAAAGGAGGTCTTTTTAAAGGGCTCACACCTTTGAGGTGATGTGTTCCAAAGGGAGTCTTTCTGAGATATGGTTTTAGTCGGTAATAGCCAGGAATGTGGGGTCCCATGTACCGCGATTTGTATGGTCCTAAAAAAAGAATTATAGCATAATCAGCTCCTTTCTCAAAGAGTGTGATGATATGGTAATGATGAATGTCTTCATATGGAGGGATATGCAAGCGATGAGTGACCAATACAGTAGATCTACCTTGCTGGAATTGATAAGGGCCTCGTCTGAAAGGAAATGTCTGCTGTTGTCCTGCCCTGTCCAGTTTCTTGAGGACAGTGTTTTTGTTTGTGGTACGTCGGTCCCGGGCCTTGTTGGCAGCCTTATTTGCCTTGTTCTTCTTTTTGTTCAGTTTGATGATGTCATCTGGGAACAGGAAAGTAAAGCTGTGTTTTGGATGAGGGTAGTCATTGACAATTGAAGCATGCACTCCAAGCTGAAATCACTCACTTTCTCTTGTCATTTGAGAAGCTGAATCCATTACGTGTAAGGGGAGCTAATGTGGTTCAAAATTACAGTGGCATTATGTCTGCGATGTTCAATACAATATAACAATAATGGATGAGCTCCCCTGAGATCTCACCAGGATGGGGTTTTAATAGCAGGCCTACATCTCCATTAAAGCACCACAGTTTAAAGTGGCATATTACATAAAGACTAAAGGAGAATAAGAAATCAGTTTGTTGATGTGTAGGCTATGTAGGTTGTGGTGTAGGGCCATATCAGACCAAGATGCCTACTTATGAGTCAAATTAAAATATTGTTATTGTTCAATAAGATTTAATAATAAAGCAATTCTTGTTGCACTATGTAATATATTAAGACATGACCTTGACTATGCTTTGTTTAATGGAACAAAATTTGATTGGTTAACATGCATATTGCAAAGAATCATGAGGAAATGTCCAACCTAGTGACAAGTCAATCTTCTCTGATGTGCGGGGCTGTTGCGCCTCTTGCGGTTCTGACTCCTCCATAGCAGTGGGTTCAGGTTTGGCGGTGGCTGCATCTGCAGTGGTTGTGATGTCCATTATTCCTGTGTCGCACGCAGGGGCAAACCTTTGACGCACTGTATGGACTTCTCACTTATTATGGTCTCAAATGTACCCTACGTTTTCCTCCACAAGTAAAGTAATGATAATTCACTGGTAATTATGCCTAAGACTTAAAATTAAAATTAAAAAAGATTGTAGACTATATTTTACTCAAACTTCTCTCATACATTGAGGCCCTCTTGCTCCTAGGCAGCTGGTAAAGTTTGTCTGTTGCGCTGATAATGTCCAGAGAAGAGGCAACCCAACCCTGTAATGAATTCAACCAACTGCATGACAGAGCCTAAAATAGCTCATGTTCTAACAGTAGCATTAGGCCTCTCGGCAAGAAAAACATTTGGTAGACCTATTACAAAGTAGGCCTAGACCCTGTGCGCAACAGAAATCACACAGTGTGATTATTAATGATAGTAAAAATACTCACAATCAGCAACATTATCTTACAAAACATTTACGTAGGCCTGTCATCTTCACATTTTTGGAGACGAAGGGTTAATCAAACCACACAATTTAGTTTTGGTGGGAAATACATAGTTGTGATTAGTTCCAGGTGCAAAATGTTAATATGCCTAATCATACAGGTCTGTATTGGGACCTGTTTATAACTCCAATAGTTTATAGACAGGTAATAGCACAGATGTGATTATGTTCCCTGCTCCCTGATAAGAAAAGGTGTGTACCTCTATTCCAAAACGTCCCATAGGCCACCAAGGTAAAATTAGTTTTGTATCGGATATTCGGTGGCTATACCATTCTCTCATTAATAGCTATTGAACCAAGCATTCCATGACTATGAAGATGGCATATTCTGTATCAGGGGTGGATGGAGAAGAATCCACACTTTTTTATTTAATTTTTATAATACGATTTTGGATTTCAATCTTCAATAGCTCTTACACAAAGTGTGCCATGACTATGATAATGATATATTCTGAATCAGGGGAGGATTGACAAAAATCCACAGCTTTTTTATTTTGGAAATGTCTTTGTTTTTAGTTTTTTTTGGGGGGGGGGGTCAATCTTCAATAGCTCTTAGACAGAGATGCGTACATAGATTTCCCTCGCCCTCCATTTGGCAAATCTGACCATAACTCTATCCTCTTGATTCCTGCTTATAAGCAAAAACAAAAGCAGGAAGCACCAGTGCCTCGGTTAATAAGGAAGTGGTCAGATGACGCAGATGCTAAACAACAGGACTGTTTTGCTAGCACAGACTGGAATATGTTCCGGGATTCTTCCGATAGTATTGAGGAGTACACCACATCAGTCACTGGCTTCATCAATAAGTGCATCGATGACGTCGTCCCCACAGTGACTGTACGTACATACCCCAACCAGAAGCCATGGATTACAGGCAACAGCCGCACTGAGCTAAAGGGTAGAGCTGCTGCTTTCAAGGAGCGGGACTCTAAGCCGGACGCTTATAAGAAATCCCGCTATGCCCTCCGACAACCATTAAACAGGCAAAGAGTCAATACAGGACTAAGATTGAATCGTACTACACCGGCTCTGACGCTAGTCTGATGTGGCAGGGCTTGAAAACTATTACAGACTACAAAGGGAAGCACAGCCGCGAGCTGCCCAGTGACACAAGCCTACCAGACGAGCTAAATCACTTCTATGCTCGCTTCGAGGCAAGCAACACTGAAGCAGGCATGAGAGCATCAGCTGTTCCGGATGACTATATGATCACGCTCTCCGTAGCCGATGTGAGTAATACTTTTAAGCAGGTCAACATTCACAAGGCATTTTGGAGCAGATAGAGGATCAGCTTTGCTTTTACTATATTGTATTGACTATGGAGACCCACTCAGTGATCCTCAATCTGCCCTCCTCAGGCTTTGAGAATGCACGCCTACATCGTCCATAACCTTTATGTGTAAGTGCATCCGGTCAGCTGTTTGTTGGTTCTGCCTGTAGGTTCGAAGCCTGGCTGACGCGACCCACGTGACCACACAGCGAGGAAGAGCTGCGACTCACTGGCCTGGACAGGAGGTTGTTTGTTAATACAATATTTGCTCAGAAATTGTGCGGACTCATTGATTGGTTCTCTCAAAAGGTATTTTTTTCTTGGGGGCTGTGTGTGGCTCTGCCTGTGGATGTTTGAGTGATAAAGACAGAGGAGAACCAACCAAGCCCCCTTTATTATCAACGCATCACAACTAGCTAGCTGCTGTTAGCTAATCACCACTAATCACCACTTGTCCCAAAGCTAGCACCAGTTAGCCTTGAGCTAGCCTTGAGCCAGGCCCATCTCCCGGCTATCCACCTCTCTGTCAACCGGACGGGACCTCCTAGTGTCGACACGGGAGCCCCGCCGATCCATCACGACTGGTCTGCAGACGTAATCGTCTGATGTGGTTTCAACAGGCTTCCCGTTGCAACGACCACGAATATCCATCTGCTAGCACCAGCCCGCTAGCACGCGCAATCAACAGCTGTGCCTCCTGCCTCCTGCTCGCCTGTGCTGTAGCAGCCTACGAACTGCTCCCGGACTTACCTATTGCTGTTCACTGGACCTTATGATCACTCAGCTACACATCTGATGCCCGCTGGACTGTTCCTTTACACGGTACCCCATCCTGTTTATCTGTTTAGCCTCAGCCCAAACTTTCGTCGCCATTACCAGTTGTTGTCTTAGACCTCTCGAATAACACCTGTGATTGCGTTATGCCTCTCTCCCATGTCAATATGCCTAGCCTATTGCTGTTTGGGTTAGTTGTTATTGTACTATTTCACTGTACAGCCCCCAGTCCCGCTCAACCTGCCTCAGATAGCTTCTTTGTCCCACCCCCCATACATGCGGAGACCGGCTCAATCGGTACCTCCAGTGATGCTATCTCTTTCATCGTTACCCAATGCTTAGGTGTACCTCTACTGTACTCATATCCTTCCATATCCTTGTCTGTACATAATGCCCTGAATCTATTCTACAACGCCTGGAAATCTGCCCTGTTTATTCTCTGTACCCAACACACTAGAATACCAGTTCTTAAAGCCTTTAGCCATATACTTATTATATTCCTCCTCTGTTCCTCTGGTGATGTAGAGGTTAACCCAGGCCCTGTAGCCCCCAGTATCACTCCTACTCCCCAGGCGCTATCATTTGTTGACTTCTGTAACCGTAAAAGCCTTGGTTTCTTGCATGTTAACATCAGAAGCCACCTCCCCAAGTTTGAGTTATTCACTGCGTTAGCACACTCTGCCAACCCTGATGTTCTAGCAGTGTCTGAATACTGGCTTAGGAAGGCCACCAAAAATTCAGAAATGTCCATCCCGAACTACAACATTTTCCGTCTAGATAGAACTGCCAAAGGGGGCGGAGTTGCAATATACTGTAGCGATAGCCTGCAGAGATCTATCATACTATCCAGGTCTATGGCCAAACAGTTTGAGCTTCTACTTCTAAAAATCCACCTTTCCAGAAATAAGTCTCTCACTGTTGCCGCTTGCTACAGACCCCCCTCAGCCCCCAGTTGTTTCCTGGACACCATATGTGAATTGCTTGCCCCCCATCTATGAGTTCGTACTGCTTGGTGACCTAAACTGGGATATGCTTAACACCCCGGCCGTCCTACAATCTAAACTAGATGCCCTCAATCTCACACAAATTATCAAGGAACCTACCAGGTACAACCCTAAATCCGTAAACATGGGCACCCTCATAGATATCATCCTGACTAATTTACCCTCTAAATACACCTCCACTGTCTTCAACCAGGATCTCAGCGATCACTGCCTCATTGCCTGCGTCCGTAATGGGTCCGCGGTCAAACGACCACCCCTCATCACTGTCAAACGCTCCCTAAAACACTTCAGCGAGCAGGCCTTTCTAATTGACCTGGCCCGGGTATCCTGGATGGATATTGACCTCATTCCGTCAGTAGAGGATGCCTGGATACCCCGGCCACCAGCTCTGCACCGTCCGCTGCAACTTGCCCATGCCCCCCCCCCCCCCCCGCTTCTCCTTCACCCAAATTCAGATAGCTGAAAAATCTGGACCCCTACAAATCAGCTGGGCTAGACAATCTGGACCCTTTCTTTCTAAAATTAGCCACCGAAATTGTCGCAACTCCTATTACTAGCCTGTTCAACCTCTCTTTCGTATCGTCTGAGATCCCCAGAGATTGGAAAGCTGCCACGGTCATCCCCCTCTTCAAAGGGGGTGACACTCTAGATCCAAACTGTTACAGACCTATATCCATCCTACCCTGCCTTTCGAAAGTATTTGAAGGCCAAGTTAACAAACAGATCACCGACCACTTCGAATCCCACCGTACCTTCTCCGCTATGCAATCTGGTTTCCGAGCTGGTCATGGGTGCACCTCAGCCACGCTCAAGGTCCTAAATGATATAATAACCGCAATTGATAAAAGACAGTACTGTGCAGCCGTCTTCATCGACCTGGCCAAGGCTTTTGACTCTGTCAATCACCGCATTCTTATTGGCAGACTAAATAGCCTTGGTTTCTCAACTACTTTTCAGATAGAGTTCAACGTGTCAAATTGGAGGGCCTGTTGTCTGGACCTCTGGCAGTCTCTATGGGGGTGCCACAGGGTTCAATTCTCGGGCCGACTCTATTCTCTGTGTATATCAATGATGTCGCTCTTGCTGCTGGTGACTCTCAGATCCACCTCTACGCAGATGACACCATTTTGTATACATCTGGCCCTTCATTGGACACTGTGTTAACAAACCTCCAAACAAGCTTCAATGCCATTCAACACTCCTTCTGTGGCCTCCAGCTGCTCTTAAACACTAGTAAAACTAAATGCATGCTCTTCAATCGAACGCTGCTTGCACCCGCCCGCCCGACTAGAATCACTACTCTCGGCGGGTCTGACTTAGAATATGTGGACAACTACAAATACCTAGGTGTCTGGTTAGACCGTAAACTCTCCTTCCAGACTCACATTAAGCATCTCCAATCCAAAGTTAAATCTAGAATTGGCTTCCTGTTTCGCAACAAAGCCTCCTTCACTCATGCTCATAAACATGCCCTCGTAAAACTGACTATTCTACCGATCTTTGTCTTCGGCGATGTCATTTACAAAATAGCTTCCAACACTCAACTCAGCAAATTGGATGTAGTCTATCACAGTGCCATCCGTTTTGTCACCAAAGCCCCATATACTACCCACCATTGTGACCTGTACGCTCTCGTTGGCTGGCCCTCACTACATATTCGTTGCCAAACCCACTGGCTCCAGGTCATCTATAAATCACTTTTAGGCAAATCCCCGCCTTATCTTAGCTTATTGGTCACCATAGCAACACCCACCCGTAGTATGCGCTCCAGCAGGTATATCTCACTGGTCATCCCCAAAGCCGACACCTCCTTTGGCCGCCATTCCTTCCAGTTCTCTGCTGCAAATGTCTGGAACGAACTACAAAAATCTCTGAAGCTGGAGACACTTATCTCCCTCATTAACTTTAAGCATCAGTTGTCAGAGCAGCTTACTGATCACTGTACCTGTACACAGCCCATCTGTAATTAGCCCACCCAACTACCTCATCCCTATATTGTTATTTCTTTTGCACCCCAGTATCTCTATTTGCACATCATCTTCTGCACATCTATCACTCCAGTGTTAATACTAAATTGTAATTATTTTGCACTATGGCCTATTTATTGCCTTACCTCCATAATTTACTACATTTGCACACACTGTATATAGATTTTCTATTTTCTATTGTGTTATTGACTGTATGTTTTTGTTTATTCCATATGTAACTCTGTGTTATTGTTGTTTTTATCGCACTGCTTTGCTTTATCTTGGCCAGGTCGCAGTTGTAAATGTGTCACGGTCATTGAGAGACAGGTCAGACCAAGGTGCAGCGTGGTATGCGTACATGTTTCTTAAGACGAATAAACACTAGACAAAATAACGAAACCGTGAAGTCCTATGGGCTATACACACAACAAGCCTAACATGAACACAAACAAGATCCCACAACTAAGGTAGGCAACATGGCTACCTAAGTATGATCCCAAATCAGAGACAACGATCGACAGCTGCCTCTGATTGGGAACCACACCCGGCCAACATAGAAATACAATGACATAGAATGTCCACATAGAAATTCCCATACATAGATATTCACACCTTGACTAAACCAACTAGCCAACTCTATGTCAGGGCGTGACAAAATGAGAACTTGTTCTCAACTGGCCTACCTGGTTAAATAAAGGTGAAAAAAAAAACACCTTATCAAAACAGCTTTTCCAGACTTTGAAGTCAGGAGGACTTCGAGTTTAGGTGTTAGCCAGGCTAGTAGGTTCAGGCCTTTGGCTATGAATCTCTTTCACTCTACTCTATAATCATGCAGAGCCACAGCAAACCTCTCACATTAGACTTCTTTGGAAAAGGCCCAGTGAGACAGTGTAATGACAATTTATTTAGGTTATACTATATTGTGTATGGTTGCTAGTGGCCTACAGGATTCATCTGCATTTGTGGTTAAGGCAAACTACCCCTAAAGAGCAAAGGTTGGGCCTCTAATCACTATTTGAACTGGACTAGGCCAATTGTGTTACTGAAGGTGGTAGCACATTATTGCCAACTACTGGATGAAAAATCAGTAACTTCAACCCATGTCAGATTTAAGAAAAATGGAATTGGATATGTTATTGTACATATACTACCGACACAAACATAAACATGTATCACATTTTGACACTTCATCCAAAGTGCTTTACCTTAAAACAGGCCTAAAACAGGTAATGCTAGCTAAAGTGGATGGTGAATGCATTTGGCAAGTATTGAATAGAGGAGGTAGGGGCAGAGGGAGTTTCTTCAACCAAACCCATCTACACCCATCTATCCACTTTCATCCCCTATGCCAACATCCATCCATACACCTGCCTTGTCAATCTAGGCTGTGAACCCCCCCCCCCAAGCTCTGTGAATATTTTATGAGGGGGCGTGTACTTCTGGGTATGAACAAAACCAAAATTGAAAAATGTGATACATGTTGCTGTTATTTGTTTTCCGTTATTCCATGTCCAATTTTGAAACAATAAATTAGAAATCAAGTCGATTTCCGATTTTGGTTTTTCAAATGCAGAAACAAAAAACAAAAAATAGCTGTTTTCCGTTTTTCCCAGGTCATCTTTTCAATCAAATAACCAATTATCCATAAGCACATGCATCATTTTTCTCCATCCTCCCCTTACTCAGAATATATCATTTTCATAGGCATGGCATGCTTTGTGTAAGAGCTATTGAAGATTGAAATCCGAAATCCTATTATTTAAAACAAAACTAAAAGTGTGAATTTCTATCCATCCAACCCTATTTCAGAATATACCTTATTCATAATTATGGCATGCTTGGTTCAATAGCTATTGACGAGAGAAAACCGAATATCCAATATAAAACGAATTCTACACGGTGCTAAACCGCGCCCACGCCCTCTCAGAAGCCCTTCCCCTAACGTCTAGCCAAACGTCCCTGAAGTCTCTGCCTTTTGCAAATGGGCGGAGAAACTGCCGCTTGTTATTAATGTAAGAATAATTCCTCTTAAGAAAATGGCGTCGAGTCAGGGAGGTGTGGGAGCTGTAACTGCTCTTCCTAACCATCACTTATCCAACGGACCTCACTGGAACCCGGGGATCAACCAGCATCAGCTCCACACGGCCCGGAGTTTAGACCGCGCTCTGGAGGATGCGGTGTGCTCAGGGACGTTGAATCTTAGCGGGAGGAAGCTGAGAGACTACCCTGGACTGAGCTATGATCTTACTGATACAACGCAGGCAGGTGGGTTTCCGAAATGCTGGCTACTCCTGAGACCCGCTGGCTTCAGCTGGTTGAACAAATAGGCGTGCCATACAACAAGGTAGCAAAAAAATGATACAATCGAACGCGGTGTTCACTATTATATTAGCCTACCATGGGCCATTTTCGTGTTTTCACAAACTGCTCTGTTTGATTAATAGTGCAAAGTGTTTCATGGTGTCTTCGCAAGGAATAGAGTGGCTGAGCTGAATGTGTAAAAATATGCAATAGTATTCACGTCATCTACAATTGTGATTGCAATGCCGCGGCAAAGGCTTGTCTAGTTGTTTTGGTCGTCTGCTCCCCTGTGGATACCATGTGCATGAATGAAATGACAAGCGTAACCCAGTCAGGGCGATAGAGCGGCTTTACATTAACCTACATTTAGATGGTGAGTAGCCAGGCTAGGTTAAGCAAATTATCAGCGAATGGGGAGATTAATCGTAAAACCTTACCCAATGAATGTATGTTCACTGAGAGGCTATTTTGTCTCCGGCAGACCAAGACAAAAGATGCGCCGTCTCCATAGCATCAATGATGGAGGTATGGGCGCATTTTCCCCTTAGGGCTGTACGAGATCGATTTGGATTGAACAGACACGTTTGTTTAATATCTGTTTAATCATAATTCTTGTAGCCTAATTTTAAGTGAACGGATATAAAATTAGTAAATGTATATTCTATTCTCGAGGTCAAATATCACATGGCGATTTGAGATTACAATGTAGGCTATTCATGTGGTTGAACAAATAGCAGGCCTATACTATACACTATCCATAGCCTACAGTTTATTGAATCCATGTAGATAGCCTACATATTTTTGGGCAGAATGAAGCATGCATTTGTCTTATGAAATCATGATGTTGCTGGTTTCCCACTGCAGGGTCTATAATAGCCAACTGTACATCATGCATTTGGTGCCTGATTGTGTGGCCTCTGCAGCCAGGTGGTGGAAACATTGAAGGTGGTGATGAGAGGCAGATAGCAGTTCAATATACTGAGCTCCATGCTTGGTTTTGCTTGGCTGGACTCCCCCCATTGATTTAGCTAGCCCAGATAGGTTCCCAATCTCCCAACCTCATAACTAGCTACCAAGAAGCCATTTCAGGCTATCAATCAAGTTCGAGTAGCTAGCTTGTCTAACTATCTTAGCTGGTAAGCCTGCTGACAATGTAGACTTTAGAAAAGCAAGCAATTACTGAATGTACTGAATAAGACTCACATTCCTTTCAATCTTTCACCCAGATTTGAGCAGAGAAGCTCAAAGCTTCTTTTTTAAAAGAACCATATGTCAGGAGGATACAGACAGCTCAAGATGTATGCTTAGGTATGCAGAAAGAAGTCGTTTCAGGTGCATGAAAATGTTTACATTCTCTAACTTCCGGACGGGGGGGCCTAGCCCACCTCCGGACCACCCCCCAGCCATCCTCACGTACTTTGTGCCCCCTCAGATTTTGGGGGTGCACGACGCTCCTGGTTACGGTACAGTAGTGGGCTTAATCTGTCAATGCTACTGTGAATATCTATGAATAGGACAGTGATCTAGTATGACAATGATTCTAAAGGGCCATTCATAATGTGCGTGTATGTGAAGTTGTCTGTTTAGGTTGCAGTCGTCTCCCATCAAGGCCTCATTGGTGGAGTTCGTGCCCATGTGTCAAAATAAAACTAGCTGTTGTTTCTGGGTCAACCCCCTGTCAGCTCCTGAATTAACACACACACACTGTTTCCAAACATGTCACTAGATACAGAGGAACTGAGTCTTCCTTTTGCAGACCCAGAGTAACTAACTCAAGAGGAAGTGACTGTATATGAGTTGGTTTGTGTTTGTATTTGTGGTGTGAGTGTATGTACTTATGCTATTTCATGGTCTTGGTGGCTAATGTAGGCTACTCAGGTGGAAAAGTTGACAAATGCAAACACTGAGAAGTTCACACAGGCCAGTGTGCCTGATGTCTCCTAACAAATATTATCCTATTTGTAAGTCGCTCTGGATAAGAGCGTCTGCTAAATGACGTAAATGTAAATGTACATGTAAATAAAGGGGAAATGGTAAACAGCAACCATTGGCTCAGATTGCAAATAGCTCCTAGCCTGTGATGTTAGGGCAATGATTAAATCAGGTTTCACAGAGGTCTTAGTTAAAATGAAGACAGTGTAATACAGTTAATTCCCACTGGGCACATACTGGTTGAATCAACATTGTTTCCATTGAACCAATGTGGAATAGACATTGAATTGAAGTCTGTGCCCAGTGGGTTGTGATTTATTGTGTACCTTTTTAAAGTAAATAATTGGGTCCTAAATGCAAGAGTTCCCTCTACTTATACTGAACAAAAATATAAACGCAACAATTTAAAAGATTTTACTGAGTTACAGTTCATATCAGGAAATCAGTCAATTGAAATAAATATATAAGGCCCTAATCTATGGATTTCACATGATGGGAATACAGATACCTTTTAAAAAAAAGTAGGGGCCTGGATCAGAAAACCAGTCAGTATCTGGTGTGACCACTATTTGCCTCATGCAGCGCGACACATGGAAGAACAGGGACATTTTCAGCTTCCAGGAATTGTTTACAGATCCTTGCGACATGGGGCCGTGCGGATAAATTGCACGACAATGGGCCTCAGGATCTCATCACGGTATCTCTGTGCATTCAAATTGCCATAGATAAAATGCAATTGTGTTCATTGCCCTTAGCTTATGCCTGCCCATACCATAACCCCACCGCTACCATGGGGCACTCTGTTCACGATGTTGACATCAGAAAACCACTCGCCCACACAACGCCATTCACGTGGTCTACGGTTGTGAGGCCGGTTGGACGTACTGCCAAATTCTCTAAAAATATTTTAGAGGCAGCTTATAGTAGAGAAATTAACATTAAATTCTCTGACAACAGCTCTGATGGACATTCCTGCAGTCAGCATGGCAGTTGCACGCTCCCTCAACTTGAGACATCTGTGGCATTGTGTTGTGAGACAAAACTGCACATTTTAGAGTGGCCTTTTAATGTCCCCAGCACAAGGTGCACCTGTTTAATGATGATGCTGTTTAATCAGCTTCTCGATTATGCCACACCTGTCAGATGGATGGATTATCTTGGCAAAGGAGAAATGCTTACTAACAGGGATGTAAACACGTTTGTGCACAATTTGAGAGAAATAAGCTTTTTGTGCGAATGGAAGATTTATGTGGTTTTAAATTTTTTAAAATGTGTTTATTTCAGCTCATGAAACATGGGACCAACACTTTACATGTTGCCTTTATATTTTTGTTCAGTGTAGATAGAGACATACAGTATGCCTACTGGACTGCATCAGAGATGTTCATTTATTCTAGCCTACTTTGAAGTGCTGTGTTTGAATTATACATGGAATGTTCCCTCCGCCAGCTAACTAGATACTTGTTGGTCTATTATTGGAATGAGATGCATTTGTTAGCTGCTACATACAAACATACTAACTTCGCAGTTTATCAGTTCTACAAATGATCTGACTGACTTCAATCTTGTAACATGATGACCGTCTGAGTTGGTTTCAGCGCATAATAATAAGTTATGTAAAGTGTATACTGTTGCCATGGTCTATCACTGGAGAAGAATACCAGAGCGATGTATGAAAAATGCATCATACCGTGTCATGAGAAGCCATGAATACAGGAAGTTTGTGTGCGCTATTTCTGGCATGGCTGTGTGTGTGTGTGTGTGTGTGTGTGTGGTGGTGACAGAGCAGGCTCGTTGTCTAATGAATCAGGTAGGATGTAATGTTCCCATCATTAGTGCTATCAAAGGCAAGACCTGCCAGTAAGAAGTTACTTGACAAGTTATTTAAATGTAAGGATAGTGAGGACCTGTGAAAGAAGAGAGAAATGCCGTCCATGATGAGATTGAATGCATGCAGTGTTGATAGTAATTTAGAGTGACGTTGCAGAAATTATATAAGGCAAGAAGACAATTGGCTAAATATACTGCTATGGGTGTGGTGTGTTTGGTCAGTGCTGCTACATTAACCTTTTTCTCTCCTCTGTCTCTACAAAAGGAAATACATGCTGCAGATTAGTGCTGCTGAAGGAAGGGAGGACAAGCAGTGCCTTTCAGATGGATAAAGAAGGCTGTTTGTTTTAATTTTTTATAGCAGGTGCATTTCCATTCACATATGATTGTAACAACTTGTAGTGTACAGTCGTGGTCAAAAGTTTTGAGAATGGTACAAATATTGGCCTTCACAAAGTTCGCTGCTTCAGTGTTATGAGATATTTTTGTCAGATGTTACTATGGTATACTGAAGTATAATTACAAGCATTCCATAAGTGTAAAAGGCTTTTATTGACAATTACATTAAGTTTATGCAAAGAGTCAATATTTTCAGTGTTGACCCTTCTTTTTCAAGACTTCTGCAATCTGCCCTGGCATGCTGTCAATTAACTTCTGGGCCACATCCTGACTGATGGCAGCCCATTCTTGCATAATCAATGCTTTGAGTTTGTCAGAATTTGTGGGTTTTTGTTTGTCCACCCGCCTCTTGAGGATCGACCAGAAGTTCTCAATGGGATTAAGGTCTGGGGAGTTTCCTGGCCATGGACCCAAAATGTTGATGTTTTGTTCCCCATGCCACTTAATTATCACTTTTGCCTTATGGCAAGGTGCTCCATCATGCTGGAAAAGGCATTGGTCGTCACCAAACTGTTCTTGGATGGTTTGGTGAAGTTGCTCTCGGAGGATGTGTTGGTACCATTCTTTATTCATGGCTGTGTTCTTAGGCAAAATTGTGAGTGAGCCCACTCCCTTGGCTGAGAAGCAATTTGACAAACTGACTTGTTGGAAAGGTGGCATCCTATGACAGTGCCACGTTGGAAGTCATTGAGCTCTTCAGTAAGGCCATTCTACTGCCAATGTTTGTCTATGAAGATTGGCTGTGTGCTCCAATTTTATATACCTGTCAGCAATGGGTGTGGCGGAAATAGCCAAATCCAGTAATGTGAAGGGGTGTCCACATACATTTGGATATATAGTGTATGTAAAAACGGAGTACGCATTCGAGAAGTGCCCTCCGTGCTCCATTTCGCATCGTTTGATTTGGACTCATACGCCGAACCTCCCGTGTTCCAAATTGCGTGCTCGGAGCACGGTAGTATACATTTTGAGAAACACCCTCTGTGTCAAAGCTCAACAAGACAGACCGGGTATTCTCAGTCTCGCCATTGCCGCTGGGTCTACGTCTCACCAAACGGTGGGCGTCACAAACACAAGGAATATTATTTTTCATTTGATCCACCGCTACACTCAATGATACCCCTTTGAGCAGCACCCTGTTCCGGAGAGCTAATCATGCCACAGGTTGAGCCCCGAGCTGCGACGTGACCGCTTCTTCTGGGCGGAGGATGCACAAAGAATTTAAACAATTCCACTTCTCAAAACTTTCACAGATGTATCCATTCCCAGTTTGTCCTTTACCCAGCTTGATACAACGTATGGGTTGGCCAAAATGCAGGAATCCACTCTTTCCAAAAATCACACTCCCACCGGTCCAAACTCTTCTCCGGTAGGATTCACAGGTCTCTACCACACCTGTCGCAGCAGGTAGGCCCACTTCATCCTGGACTGGCTCAACCTCAGAGCGCTCACCACTGCCGACCTACTCCATTTCGAGATCCTCAAGGTTCTAAAGAGAGCAATAACACAGGTTTAGGAGAGCTTATACGTTTTGTTCTATGAGATAATATCAGTCAGTTAACATGACCTTTATGAATTATGAAGCTTTTATGTGCTTTTTTAAATTACATAAATGCTTCAAAATTCACAGTGACGTTCGCTGAAGATTATCTCCTAAGCCTGAGTGTACCACAGACCTTTTAGTCTGCGTTTATCCAAAAACCCTACAAAAACGGCATTAATTTCCCAACGAACCATCGGAGTTAGTGCCTACAAAAAGACGCCTTTACTATTGCTCTCTTCCTGGGATAAATAAATAATTGCACCAATGCATCCCATCTAAAAGTGAGAGTGTTCCTCAACAGTGAAACACTTGCAAGGTTACATGATGGAATAAGAGTTTTCTTATGATTAATTTTAAGTGCGTTTTATAAACTATCATTCAACCAAGCTTAGTAGGCTTACAATTTAGCAAGCATGAATGACTATCTCACAATTTTACCCATAACAGTTTATTAATGTGTCTAAAAATGTTTAATTGATAGTTAATGTAATTGACCCATTGTCAAATGCACCGTTAAATTATTTAACAATTTTAAAGTAAAAATAAATAAATTATGAACCGTTTGTGAACCCTTTTTTGCCTTTTGATTGCAGAGTTATATCAATGAGGTAGTCGGTTTTCAATTGGCTAATATTTATCACATGGTTTGTGCAGGCTGAAATATGGTGATATCTGGGATTCTTGGGATGTCCCTACCCCATTGAAGTTGACATTTAAAATGTTTAAGGTAAGGATTAAGGTTAGGGTTGGGTTA
Organism: Coregonus lavaretus; assembly: GCF_964263955.1. NCBI lineage: Eukaryota > Metazoa > Chordata > Actinopteri > Salmoniformes > Salmonidae > Coregonus > Coregonus lavaretus. The sequence goes on from NC_140002.1 coordinate 39,857,393, forward strand.
GGTAAGGGTTATGGTTAATGTAAGGGTAGGGTTTAAAGTTAGGGTTAGGGTTTAGGGTAAGGACGTCCCAAGGATTCCGGATAGCACTGACCAGTATGGTGTGTAGGGATGCTATCGGAAACTTTAACATTTGTAACAAGCATGGCAACAAGCATTCATTGTTACACCTCTATAATCACAGACTGCAATTACCACCAGTTAGTTACATGTTGTTATTACAGTGTAACTATGAATTATTACAATTAACTACAATACTTGTTACATATGTAATTACACTGTAATAAGGACCCCTAAAAACTAAGTGTCACCAAAACTTTTTTTCTAGACAGTACCCTTCCAAACCATTCCAGACAGAATATTTATCTGACAGAATTAGGGCTGTCACATATATTTGGTAGACCGAGAGTTGGTCGAAATTTTTAAACATGTATGTTTCCATATATACAGTGCGTTCGGAAAGTATTCAGACCCCTTGACTTTTTTCCACATTTTGTTATGTTACAGCCTTATTCTTAAACTGATTAAATTAAAAAAAAAGAATCCTCATCAATCTACACACAATACCGCATAATGACAAAGCAAAACTGGTTTTTAGAAATGTTTGCAAATGTATTACAAATAAAAAAACATACCTTATTAACGTATTCAGACCCCTTTGCTATGAGACTCGAAATTGAGCTCCGGTGCATCCCGTTTCCATTGATCATCCTTGAGATGTTTCTACAACTTGACTGGAGTCCACCTGTGGTAAATTCAATTGATTGGACATGATTTGGAAAGGAACACACCTGTCTATATAAGGTCCGACTGTTGACAGTGCATGTCAGAGCAAAAACCAAGCCATGAGGTTGAAGGAATTGTCCGTAAAGACAGGATTGTGTCGAGACACAGATCTGGGGAAGGGTACCAACACATTTCTGCAGCATTGAAGGTCCCCAAGAACACAGTGGCCTCCATCATTATTAAATGGAAGAAGTTTGGAACCACCAAGACGCTTCCTAGAGCTGGCCGCCCAGCCAAACTGAGCAATCGGTGGAGAAGGGCCTTGGTCAGGGAGGTGGGGCGAAGGTTCACCTTCCAACAGGACAACGACCCTAAGCACACAGCCAAGACAATGCAGAAGTGGCTTCGGGACAAGTCTCTGAATGTCCTTGAGTGGCCCAGCCAGAGTCCGGAATTGAACCCGATCGAACATCTCTGGAGAGACCTGAAAATAGCTGTGGAGCAATGCTCCCCATCCAACTTGACAGAGCTTGACAGGATCTGCAGAGAAGAATGGGAGAAACACCCCAAATACAGGTGTGCCAAGCTTGTAGCGTCATACCCAAGAAGACTTGAGGCTGTAATCGCTGCCGAAGGTGCTTCAACAAAGTACTGAGTAAAGGGTCTGAATACTTATGTAAATGTGATATTTCAGTTTTTTATAATAAAATCAATATACAGTATGTAGCATACTGAGCTTATCTGATGCTTTAAGCACTGCAATTACAAATGAAGACACAATACAGCCTAATCAGAAGAAGAAAATAAGGTTCCTGGCTGCTGCTGGCCTTCGCTGATTCTACCATTACACTCCTGAAGTTGCCGGTAATAGGCTACACCAGGGTCAGAAACCTTTTCCACAAGTTATTGTACCATTTCTAGTTATGCTTTTCTTATGCACACTTTCGTGGAACAGTTTCATTTAATTTTATAATAAAGTCTTCAAATCAAAAAATCACTGTCATGTGGTTAATCAAAATTCTATATAAATGAAAATGATAATCTAAAACTAACTGCCATTGCCATTATGTAAAAATAGCTACATAAAGCCAAGAAAATACCCTGATTTAAAATAAATATCCTAGAAATCACATTGGCTATGCATGGCCTGTCTGCAAGGAACTTGAAACATTGTATCAACTATTAACTTGGGTCCCGCCTGAAGCTCACACAAGCAACATTTTATAAAATATTCTGGGCCTTCAGTTTCCTGCGCCAGTGAGCTCCTGACAGACAGACACAGCTGTAGAATACAATAGTTAAGTAATCAGGTAGGCCTTTTTCTTTTATCCAGATCAGAGCATGACATTCTTTTTCCCTCTTTCATGCTGAGTGGTTATCGAAAGGGAGAGAGCTGGAAAGATTTTTCAAATAGGCTACGCAAACTATTGTCAATAGCAATGGATGTAAAAAAAGACTTTGTTTACTTGCTTTTTGAGGTGAATCAAAAATTACTTTGAGAAGCTCCACAGTGATGCTGAGTTAAGACAATCAGAAATAGTATCAGATCCCCAAATGGGCACATTTATAAGCCTACATTTGCACGCAGGCCAGGTAGTCTAGGCCTAGTTCTATGTGTAATCAGATGTGTGTCCTTACTCAAGATTGACAGGAGCGCTCCAAACAAAAGACAATTAATACATTGATAACTTGTAAATGGAATGAAATAAACCATTTTTCCCTCACAAGTGTAGCCTAGGTTGTGCGCTCTGCAAACAATGTGTCCGCTCCTACAATGACAACTGTAAGACTGTAGTAGTAATAATAATAATACAAATATATTGAATGCATTAACAAAAATGACCGTAATCAAACCAACATTGTAGATTAGAAATGATGGGAATTAAAGGTAAATGTATTGCAGGTGATACTGGTGTTCCACCCCCGCGGCCTCCGCAATGGACTAGTCCACCGAGACAGGCGTGAATCAGACAGGTGTCTCGTGTGCCATAACATTGTTTTATATATATTTGCCACTGCTCGACTAAAAAAATCTAGGTCGACCAACAGCCTATCGACCAGTCAACTAAATGGAGTCAGCCCTAGACAGAATCTCTGACAGAATCCCTGATGACAGAACCCTGTATATAATATACTCGGTAGATAGAGCCTTCTCAGACAACCCTCCAACTCTAGTTTCAGACAGAATCCTCCCAGATGGAATCCTCAGCAGACAGAACTCTCAAACAGAATCATCAAAGATAGAATGCTGGAGCATCGACCACACCACAGAATACAATCAGAGTACAATGAATTCTCTTTGAAGAATACTTTGAGAATGCTCCACAACTTAGAGCAGCACAGCAACATAGAAAAAATGCTAACTCTTTTAGAAACTATTTCCATTGTTCTCTAGTGGTTGGGTCCTTGCAGGAGCTGTCAACATAGACCTAGGCCATGTGTTCATGCAAAACTCATGAGATAGAGCATGTGTGTCTTTTATGTGTATAGTGTTTACGTGAGATGGATACAAAGACTGAGAAAGCAAGCTGACACTAAGGTGTGTGTGTGTTTGCAGTATGTTGTTGACAGTGTGCCGGCAGTCAGTTTGTTTTCCCATGGCAATGTGTGAGAGCTGTAAACCGATGCCCTGACCTTGGAGAGAGGCTGGAGAGCAGAGGCCCAACCTGGCCAGATGTTGGAGCCAACAGGCCAGCATGTTGCTGCATGCCTCTACCCTACTCTACTCTAACCTGCCCTACCCTACTCTACCCCACCCCAAAGGGCACAAACACACTGCACTGCAAATACAAGAGAGAGCGAAGGAGAAAGAGAGAGAACTTTCCCTCCAACAAAAAACAATGATAGGATGGGGGTAAATGCTGTAGATATAGAATATTTGAACATGAACATTTGGTTCTGTGATTGTGTGTTTGGTTGTGTTGTGACTCCTGAGCACTAGTATTTCACTGGCAGTTGAAATCTGGCTGCAGAGGTGTAGCTTGACTTTCTGCCAAGTGATCGCTTACAACCAATGAAAACAGAACAGGGTATGGTTATAATGGACACCAGCAGCCTCCCTAGTTCCCTCAACTACAGTACCACCTCCCACACACAAACACCCCCTCTACATACACACGTAAACGCTCATAGATTTTCCCCAGTCAACCAAATCGCACAACCCACCACTCCCACACATATAAATACACATTCCACTGGCTTCAGAATGCTATCACTTTCCCATTTTGCGTACAGGTATAGACACATGAAGCTGCCACACTCTTGGCACTGATTGTGATTTTTCCCAGAGGTGTGACTGCACCACTCTATAGTGCTGTTGGGAGGGATCCTGGTCACCCTGTACAGGCAGCACTCCCCTGAGTCATGTGACCATGAGGTTTCTAAACAGGCTTATCCACACATACTGTAACACCCATGCTCCTTTGCCTCTGGTTGTGCGTGTGCACGCAGATGACTGAAAATCCCAACTCCCATTTCGTCCCTCAGGGCTCTGTGTAGATGTGCTGCATCAGACTGAAAAAAACCAGTCTGAACACATGCATACCTGTCAGCCAGACCAGGATGCTTGTCTGCACTTGCAGTTCTATTGTTAGATATTTTGTTGATCAAGTCTACGTGCTCATTGTTAATATAAAATAATATTGAAGTGAATCAGATAGATATCAGTCTTTTTGCCAGTGACAATATTCTATTTTCAAAACAGTTGATTTATACGTTATACATTTACATTTTAGTCATTTAGCAGACGCTCTTATCCAGAGCGACTTACAGTTAGTGAGTGCATACATTTTTCATACTGGCCCCCCGTGGGAATCGAACCCACAACCCTGGCGTTGCAAGCGCCATGCTCTACCAACGGAGCTACGTTTATTAAATCACACTAATCCATGCTAGTCTACTAATTCATTAAAAGTAACAGAAAGGATCATGTGAAAAGGTTAATCCAGTACACAAAATAAAATGATGCAGGCCTATATTATTCGAGAAGAGCTCTCACTGTCACCCCCTGTTTCTGTTGATGTCTGGTGTGCTTTAGACTGCTGATAATTCTATTAAGGACAGAATTCTATTAGGGAGTTTTATCTCAGTCCAAATGAATGTGATTAGCTGAGGAGAACATTGTGTTTAATTTGGAGCCATGTGTGTGCTGTGGTAACTGCAGAGGGCCCTATGTGTGAAGCAACTGCCCACAGGTCATCTCCCTCCATCAGCAGCCAGCATTCTGGAGATACACATCAAATTAGCCTAGCAGCCCCAGTCAACCAACCACTGATACGATACTGTCTCCTTTGTTAAGCTGCTTTGCAGGAAAGGCAAACTGACTGAGTTTATACATTTCATTGGCGCCAATCTCTCTTGCTCCATACAATGCATTATGCGACCATGGTACATTGTAAGACAGAATTGACACTGAAAACTGAAATGTTCCAGTAAAAGGTAAAGTAAAACGTTTGTGCCTCTCCTGTCTTCATCCACAAACTGTGTGCTACCCTAACCTTAGTGATAAATGGCAGCCATTTTGCAGCCGAGCGCACCCCACGCCTCAATGCCTTTGGCTAAGTGAAGATTTATTCTGCCACTCTACCGGAGGGGTAATTATCTGATGGTAGTACCAGATAGTATGAGCTAAATGTCATGGTTTGGTTAAGTCTAGCTCATACCTACACAAATGTCAAGCCTTGCCTAGTCACATATCAAGCCTATCTTAAGGCGCATTTACATCGGTCTGTTGCGAGACAATAGACAACATCCACTGGAGAAGGTGTGACGGGGGCATTACCTATTCACATTCACAACATACTTGCCCTATAAGTTCATTCAACCCTCCTACCTCCTTCTGCTCTCAGCGTCAGTACCAGTCAGGTTTTATCTATTAGTTTGAATGTCCTTTGAATAATAGAGCCTTTCTGGACTTGATGAAGAGGCTGCAGCATGGTGGTTTGGCTGGGGGGTAGTCAGCCTGGCCAGCCCTGTTTTGTTGGAACTCTGTGGGCACTAACAAATGGACAAAGGGCCTGCTGTCTGCCTGCCTCCCTGCCTGTCTGCTCCTGCCACAGATGGCGTTTGGTCAGGGGAAAGGATGGAGACAGAGAAACGGACAGCATCACAAAAGCAAAGCAGCACTCTTCTCCACACCCCCTTCTTCATCGACCCTGTGCGCTTCAAACGCTCCCCAAACACGAGTGGCCAGGCCTTTGTTGAGCCCAGCAGGGGGTCCCTTTCATGTACAGATGGGAGCCTGCATCATCAAAACCTCCAGTTGTAGAAGAGGGCCTGGGCCAACTCTGGTCTTCCCATCAGGGGGAAAGGGGAATAGGGCTGATGTTTTGACATTGGGACGTGTCTGTCAGTTGGGTTGAGTTAATGGGAGAGATCCCTTAGCCTTTAGATTCACAGCACACCACCCAACCATTCTCTACCTGCACATATCATCAGAAGAGCGACGTGATGCTCGTGTCTGTCTCTCTCATATCTGTCTCTTATGTCTGTCTAGCCGGTCTGTCTGCTCCCATGATCCTCTCTGTCCGGTAATATGTGTACACACACATGTATTTTGGATGCGTTTTCATGCCAGAAAGGGGAAATCAATGCTCACCTATGCCGTATAACATGAATGCTGCATTTAGGAAGACTAGCTCTCAGCACAGAATTGGCAGCAAAGCCTTTACTAGCTGCTAAAGCTGTGTCGGACACCTTAAGCCTCCCATTAGGGGTTCCGGGAGAGAGCGAGAATTTGTCTGTCTATATGTGTCTGTGTTTAGTCTGAGAGACAGAGATCAAGAGAGTATAGGCTGTGTGTTTGTGTGGGAGAGAAAATAGATCAATTTGTTCCTGTCTCCTGAATCTGTGACTCTACATACATACAGTATTTTCCAATAGCTATGGGCTTGTATTCAATTAAGCCAATTAATGTATTGCTTAATAGTTTATTTGGTGCTGCTGTACTTATGTACTTGTATGTAATAATGGAGATGGGATGTGTGTGTCTGTATTGGATGTACTTGCATGTGTGTGTGTGTGTGTGTGTGTGCAGTCATAAAGAGTGTAATTGAAAGGCCTGTGCTGTGTGTGTTTTACCAGGGGCTGTGCAGCTCCTCAAGCGGGTCTCTAATTACTGTATCAGCCTGTGATTATCCAGAGCTCAGGCTCCAGCACACACAGGCCCACATGGACCAGTTAAACCTACATCAGCAGAGACGCATCACCAGCACACACCTCATGAAAATCTGTGTTTTGTGGCATATAGTTACATTGTTGCTTCTGTTTGCTGAGAGGAAGTCGCATTCTCAATAAACCGACATCTTAGAAAGTTATTCACAGTGCTTTATTAAGAAGTGTAATAGACTAATGAGATGGTATTCAATACATTTTGTTGTTTTATCTAACATGTTGTGATTCAAAATATTTTGATGTGCAACCTAATCCAGTGATTGTCATGAATTGTAAATTGACAATGGGCTATTGTTGTTATATTTTACTGTTAAAATAGGGTTCCAGAATGTTCCAATTTTTTTGTTTGTTTAGTAGAGATGTATTTGCCTGCATCTATGTGCACTAATATCAAAGGCTCATTTATTTGGTGCTAATTCACCTGAGTAAGTGGAAACTCAAAACACATTGGCTAGATCGCTAACTCGAAATATAATACCCACTGCTAATATCCATGCATGAATCTAACGGTACAAATTATGTCCCCAAAAACGTTGCAGTTGTAGCCTAGGTTACTACCTAATGTAGCCTATGCAATCGCAATGGCTGACGCACATTTTGCGCGCTCTATCTCAAAGCCATATAAAATATATTGTTTGTAAAATAGTCACTATTGAGCTCAAAATTGAGAGTTGAGAAATAAAACACTATACCTACACAAAGCTGAGAACCTCCTCTCTTCGACTGTGACAACAGTTGCTGTGTTTTCCCCGCAATTGGATTTTAAAATGTTATACAATCAGACCACTTTTTTTTTTTTTTTCTCACTGAGCATTTCTTTCCCTGGGAAAGGAGAGAGCGAGAGTGGCTCGCTCGACACAGCAGAAGGCCCCAGTGAAACAAGTTGGGTCTGACTGCGACCTGTGTCCTGGGCGGTTCTTACCTGACCAGGCAAGAATCGCTCTGGGAAAACCCGCCCCCTCTTTCAATTAGCTTCTGGATTCTTCTTTCTATTGGCTTCTGGCTACTTCCTCATTCTACAGGTCGCAGTGAGTCATGGGGCAGCTGTATCACGGTGTCGCCGGCGATAACATTAGCTAACATGGCAACCAATGCACCGGTGTTGTATCGAGGTGTTACCGGTAGCTAGTAATTTGGCAATTTTCTTCTACCCTTCCAGGATTATATTTCAAGTAGGATAACAGTTTACACGAGATAACTAATATTGGTAGTCATAAACACTGAGGGTACAAAACGTTAGGAACACCTTCCCAATATTGAGTTGCACCCCCTTTTGCGTTCAGAACCATTCTTGAGATCCCAAGGGAAGCTGTTGAGCGTGAAAAACCCAGCAGCGTTGCAGTTGTTGACACACTCAAACCGGTGCGCCTGGCAACTACTACCATACCCCGTTCAAAGGGACTTTAAATATTGTTGTCTTGCCCATTCACCCTCTGAATGGCACACATACACAATCCTTGGGCTCCCGAGTGGCTCAGCGGTCTAAGGCACTGCATCTCAGTGCTTGAGGTGTCACTACAGACCCCCTGGTTCGATTCCAGGCTGTATCACAACCGGCCGTGATTGGGAGTCCCATAGGGCGGCGCACAATTGGCCCAGCGTCGTCCGGGTTTGGCCGGTGTAGGCCGTCATTGTAAATAAGAATGTGTTCTTAACTGACTTGCCTAGTTAAATAAAGGCTTAACAATCATTCTTTAACCTGTCTCCTCCCCTTCATCTACACTGATTTGAAGTGGATTTAACAAGCGACATCAATAAGGGATCATAGCTTTCACCTGGTCAGTCTGTCATGGAAAGAGCAGGTGTTCCTAATGTTTTGTGCACTCAGTGTAGATGTCGCTGTGATACAGTCTACTCAATGGGGAGAGCATGAACGGCAACAACCCTGGGACACAGTGTCCCTCGCTCCCGTTTTCCAAGCACTGCTGTCCCACAATGGCGTGGGGAATAGCTACTAGTGTAGCCAATGTCAGGGGGTAACTCTTGCAGTAGTTCAATGGTAAAGTCATCAATAAAACTGGCTGCTACTGCGGCCCGTAGAACGAGGAAGTAGCCAGGAGCCAATAGAAAGACTGGGCGGGTTTTCCCTGGGCGGTTCTTGCATGGTCAGGTAAGAACCGTCCAGGACGCGGGTCGCAGTCGGACCATATTGAGCGAAACCGGTACAGGGGCAGGCAGACACTTTAATTACAAGAATCATAAGCATAATGCACTTTACTGTTTGTCCTAATCATGGTTTTAGCCTCCTACAAAATAGGACGTTTTAAGTGAGGTGACCATGTACAATGTTCAGCTCGGACTGATGCGACTAATTCAAATCAACGGGTCGTTAAATGCGACTAAATGGTCGCAGTCTGGAGCCCTGCTTTGGTCAGGATTATTTTTCATACGTACTAAATCACCTAAAAACAGAGGATGTAGGCCAAGGTGGTGGTGATTAAAGAGGGCTGGATATTGCATCTCTGTTGGGGTCCACTGTCCCCAAACAATGCTGTGGGCCTGTTTTTCTCCCCTCATCCCCTCTGGCTATTGAGGAGTAGAGCACTACATGCAACCATTTGCAGCTCTGTCTCTGGAGAGGTGTAAGTGATACATCATCAGTTTGGGGGACAGGTTGTGAGTGGGAGTGATATAGTGTGACACGCCATCTCCCTCTCCTCTCCCCTCCATCTTCCAATGAGAGGGTGACCCTGCTGTGGAGAGATGGTCCCTGGAGGGGTGACGTGGGGCAGGGGGATTATACCCCCTCTGGTACACAGCTGAGCCGATGGGTACCTCATCGCCCCTTTCCATCATGAGCAGCCCCGAAACACAACCCTCCAATTGAAAAGCTGTGAAATAGGCCACGGCAGCCACTAATGTGATTTCTCTACTTTACAGAAACACACACACACACACACACACTCTAACCAGTAAGGCAGTATCAGGGGTTTGTGTGTGTGAGCCCACCACCATGAGGCTAGGTATAAGATATTGGTGTATTTGCCTGGCTATCTCTGATGTAGCCAGGCAGGCCAGGGTTATACAGCAGTCCTCTCAGGCATCATGTGCCCCACCTCTATGGCTGTGCTGTGCTGTGTGGGATAGGAGGTTGAGGATCAGAGAAGTCACTGTCACATGGGATTCCCATCACTCCCTCTCCCTGCTTGTCTGTCTGTCTGTCTTACACATGCCAAACCTAAGGACTGTGTTGCCAGGTCTAGAACACTGCTGGTTTGATCTTTGTTATAATGATTATCACTAACGAAGATGCATTATGTAATTATTAGAGCAATCGTTTCTATGCTTGGAAAGGATGGGGTTTAGCTTAGGTTGAGGAACTGTTGTCTGCTTCTCTTCCTGTGTTGCTCTGAATGATTCCTCTTGGTGCTGTGAAAATCAATGGGACTCTAAGAAATGGAGCACGCAGGAAGGGGATTTCAGATACACATAGAGAATGGGGAGCGAGAGTTGTGGGTAATGTAGTTTGGTTTGGGGACACCCCTTGCCCACGTTGTGTGGGTGCTGGCTCTACACTCTATATCCCAGATGGGCTGAAATCTAGGCCAGCTCTGATTGCATGCCTGAGCTCATCTCTCTCGCTCACTCTTCTTCTCTCTCACTCTGTCTCTATCTCTCTTCCCCCGTCTCTCTCATATGCGTGCCAGTCGTATGCTGACCTCACTGAATGGGCTGCTGTCTGAATATTTGATGAGGCGCCCAGGTTTCTTGCAGGCAGGAGTAGAGGAACAGGGCTGGTGCTGCTGCTGTGAATGACTGGTGAGAGGCACGAAGGGACTCCTTATCTATTATGGTAACCACTAATCCTCATGTTGTGGAATGGAAAATCACACACTCCAGACCCTAGCTGATTTAACTGCCATTCCTTCTCACTGATGAAGTGGGCGAAGTTCACCTGTCAAGGATAGTGAATTAGCATGAATTATTCTACAAGGGCACTGACTTAGATATTATTTTGGAATAAGTGTAGGTATATTTCTTGAGGACCTATCACACTGACGTGCAGATTGTGTTCCCTGTGCTACAGAGTCTTTGATGTGGTGTGCATGCTGACATCTCTGAGGAGGTTATTGGGGTTTTGTCACATTTCATTAGTTGTGTGATGTGTTAGACTGAACAGCCTGGCAGGTCTCAGTGTGATGGAGAGACAGATCTGTTGGTCTCCTCAGCTCAATGTTGGATCTGTACCTTTGTACCTGACTGGGTGCTTGTGTTGTTAGTGGTGGCAGTTGTTCTGTGGAGCAGGGATGTATCTCCTCTCAGAATTCTCCCATCCCACTGCCTCTGGAATGGAATTAAACACAAACACTTCCTTATGCAAAATGTCTCCCACACAGTTAATGCTGCAACATGTAACAGGCTTGCTCAGAGACAGTCCTCTTATGTGGAGCCAAAACAAGCTAGTCATATCTGTTTCTCTCTGAACAGAGATAATTCGTGGGCATGTGTGCCTCAAGCTACGAAGCTATGATAGAGAGTGGGTGACTGACAAGTATTGATGTTTGTTGTGTTCCCACTGCCTTTAATGGCTTGTCTGCCATGTGAGATCTGACTGGACGGTTGCCCCAGGTTCCTCTTATTCTCATTTGCCTGACTGGTTATTCCCAGAAAACCTGAAAGAAAGTGGAGGAGATCAAATTGGAATTCATCCTGATCGGGCTTTAACTGAGCTTAAAGATGTACACAAGAGACTCAGTCAAATATCTGGATTTTAGATTTTTGAAAGGCAAGGATCCATTGGGCATCTTTATGCAGTTTTGGGTTTAGTGATGAGAGAAGAGCGAGGCCATTATATCAGGTAGGCTGCCAAGGCCTGTGAGTGGCCTAGAGATAAAGCTTTAGTCCTGCCGTATCTGCCCTCTAATTAAATAGCCAACGTTGTTTTGGCAGCCAAGATTACACCCTCCTACTCACCATGCTGAACCCTCGCCCCTACACACAGACACAGGGCTGAGGCCAGTTTATTAGACTGCTCAGGAACCAACTCCCTCTGTATTTGAGGAACTCAACCTTTGTTAAAGTTTCATTTAGAAATAAGTTGTATCAGCACAACCTCCTTCCCTCCTTTGCATGCACTACTGAAGCAAACATAGAAATACATATAAATGCATATACACACACGTCCCCTCACATGTGAGCATCTTGCAGATTCAGTTGCTTACCGCTCTGCGTGTGGTTGCCATGGTATCGGTAGCCAGGACCTTCAAATAATCCTTCACGGAGTACTGCAGAGCTCTCCTTCACAGAGTGGCCTGTGCTCTACAGCAGAGCCCCAGCCTCAGGGACACAGCCTCTGCTGGGTCCCCAACAACCTGATGTTCCGGTTTTCAGGGGAAATGGAAAGAGAGCCTGTGACGCCACTTTCACCTTTTGGACGTTAACAAGGCGACACTCCATCTTAACTCCTCCACATTTACTGGATTGGTTGAACAGTGCAGAAGAGAACCTCCCCCGACAGTTTATTTTCTTCTCGTCAAGACCAGTACGTAGAGGATATAGTTTATTTTACGCCTGCTACGTTAGGTTAGGGACACACAGGCAGAGACTAGACTACTGATTTGTGGGATCAGATACAGATAGGTCTCTTACCTAACAGTCACATTCACAAGAAGATACACTATATTTACAAAAGTATGTGGACACCCCTTCAAATTAGTGGATTCGGCTATTTCAGCCACACCCATTGCTGACTGGTGTATAAAATGGAGCACACAGCCATGCAATCTCCATAGACAAACATTGGCAGTAGAATAACCTTGCTGAAGAACTCAGTGACTTTCAACATGGCACCATCATAGGATGCCACCTTTCCAACAAGTCAGTACATCAACTGTAAGTGCTGTTATTGTGAAGTGGAAGCGTCTAGGAGCAACAACGGCTCAGCCGCGAAGTGGTAGGCCACACAAGCTCACAGAACCGGACCGCCGAGTGCTAAAGTGCGTAGCGTGTAAAAATCGTCTGTTCTCTGTTGCAACACTTACTACCGAGTTCCAAACTGCCTCTGGAAGCAACGTCAGCACAAGAACTGTTCGTTGGGAGCTTCATGAAATGGGTTTCCATTGCCGAGCAGCTGCACACAAGCCAAAGATCACCATGCACAATGCCAAGTGTCTGCTGGATTAGTGTAAAGATCGCCGCCATGGGGCTCTGGGGCAGTGGAAACGCGTTCTCTGGAGTGATGAATCACGCTTCAGCATCTGTAAGTCCAACGGACAAATCTGGTTTTGGCGGATGCCATGAGAACACTACCTGCTCGAATACATAGTGCCAACTGTAAAGTTTGGTGGAGGAGGAATAATGGTCTGGGGCTGTTTTTCATGGTTCGGGATAGGCCCCTTAGTTCCAGTGAAGGGAAATCTTAATGCTACAGCATACAATGACATTCTGGACCAGGGTTCCCCAACTAGCAGCCAGAATTTGGCCCGTGGGTGGTTTTATTTGGCCCCCCAAGTTTGTTGTACATAAGACTGTAAAAACACCAGGAAATCAGCTCCAAGTATTCCCACGCATAATAGAGAGAAGTGGTGGTATACAAATAATAATAATAAATAATAATTGGTGGATTTATATAGCACTTTTCTACTAACTGAGGTACTCAAAGCGCTTTACATAGTAGGGGGAAAATCACCTCATCCGCCATCAATGTGTAGCACACACCTCACTGATGCACGGCGACCATTTTTGTGCCAGAACGTGATATATGCCAATTAGGAATGAAGGGGATGATTAGGTGGCCATGATGGAATGTGGCCAGGTTGGGAATTTAGCCATGACACCGGGGTGAACACCACTACTCTTACAACAAGTGCCATGGGAATTTGAATGACCACCGAGAGTCAGGACACCCGTTTTAACATTCCATCCGAAAGACTGCACCCTACGCAGGGCAATGGCCCCAAATGTAATCAAGGTTTGAAATTATGTTTTAGTCACTTATTATATATGTTTGGGCTACTTGCGGTTCATTTGCAGTCTAAAAACATTGTTTTTTTACTATGTTCCGGCCCCACGACCATCCACTTAAGAAATAATTGGCCCACGGCTGAATCTAGTTGATGATCACTGTTCTAGACGATTCTGTGCTTCCAACTTTGTGGCAACAGTTTGGGGAAGGCCCTTTCCTGTTTCAGCATGACAATGCCCCCGTGCACAAGGTGAGGTCCATACAGAAATGGTTTGTCGAGATCGGTGTGGGAGGACATGACTGGCCTGCACAGAGCCCTGACCTCAACCACATCGAAAACCTTTGGGATGAATTGGAATGCTGACTGCGAGCCAGGCCTAATCGCCCAACATCAGTGCCCGACCTCACTAATGCTCGTGGCTGAATGGAAGAAAGTCCCCGCAGCAATGTTCCAACATCTAGTGGAAAGCCTTCCTATAAGAGTGGAGGGGGCTATAGCAGCAAAGGGGGGACCAACGCCATATTAATGCCCATGATTTTGGAATGAGATGTTCGACGAGCAGGTGTCCACATACTTTTGATCTTGTAGTGTACGTACAGTACTGTGTATATAGTCGCTGTGTACCCATGACCCTCACCTGCTGTCTCTCTCTTTCCCTCCCCCCAGATCTGTCGAAGAACAGGCTCACAGAGATTCCCCCAGAGGTGTGTCTGTTTGCCCCCCTTGAGTCCCTCAACCTATACCACAACTGCATCAAATGCATCCCAGAAACCATCATCAACCTGCAGATGCTGACCTATCTCAACATCAGGTCAGTGATGACTCATGGAGCACTGTGGCATGATCTGTTTACCCAATGACCTCATACTGTTTGATATCACCATGATATCACCAGGATAGAGGAAATACAAAGGCCCATATTTAGGTGTTCACAGCAAAGAACCCACGGGGGGCCAGTATGAAAAATAAAAAATAATGTATGCACTCACTTAACTGTAAATCGCTCTGGATAAGAGCGTCTGCTAAATGACTAAAATGTAAATGTAAAATGTAAAGATATTGTTATTCTTGGATTCTTTTTACCCCCTTGAAATGGTCAAATAACGCAAGCATAGATGGCAATGGCACCGATTGGCCTTTAGGTGGAGCTGTTATAAGCAGTCTCACTTAAACCCTCATATCCACCGCCCATTTTGACCTAGAGACTTAAAATGTTGTACAGTTGAGGTTGGAAGTTTACATACACCTTAGCCAAATACATTTAAACTCAGTTTTTCACAATTCCTCACATTTTATCCTAGTAAAAATTCCCTGTCTTAGGTCAGTTAGGATCACCACTTTATTTTAAGAATGTGAAATGTAAGTATAATAGTAGAGAGTGATTTATTTCAGCTTTTTATTTCTTTCATCACATTCCCAGTGGGTCAGAAGTTTACATACACTCAATTAGTATTTGGTAGCATTGCCTTTAAATTGTTTAACTTGGGTCAAATGTTTTGGGTAGCCTTCCACAAGCTTCCCATAATAAGTTGGGTGAATTTTGGCCCATTCCTCCTGACACAGCTGGTGTAACTGAATCAGGTTTGTAGGCCTCCTTGCTCACACACGCTTTTTCAGTTCTGCACACACATTTTCTATAGGATTGAGGTCAGGGCTTTGTGATGGCCACTCCAATACCTTGACTTTGTTGTCCTTAAGCCATTTTGCCACAACTTTGGAAGTATGCTTGGGGTCATTGTCTATTTGGAAGACCCATTTGCGACCAAGCATTAACTTCCTGACTGATGTCTTGATGTCTTGCTTCAATATATCCAAACATAACAATGGTATTATGGCCAAACAGTTCTATTTTTGTTTCATCAGACCAGAGGACATTTCTCAAAAAAGTAAGCTCTTTGTCCCCATGTGCAGTTGCAAACCGTAGTCTGGCTTTTTTATGACGGTTTTGGAGCAGTGGCTTCTTCCTTCCTGAGCGGCCTTTCAGGTTATGTCGATATAGGACTCGTTTTACTGTGGATATAGATACTTTTGCACCGGTTTTCTCCAGCATCTTCACAAGGTCCTTTGCTGTTGTTCTGGGATTGATTTGCACTTTTCGCACCAAAGTACGTTAATCTCTAGGAGACAGAACGCGTCTCCTTCCTGAGCGGTATGACGGCTGCGTGGTCCCATGGTGTTTATACTTGAGTACTATTGTTTGTACAGATGAACGTGGTACCTTCAGGTGTTTGAAAATTGCTCCCAAGGATGAACCAGACTTGTGGAGGTCTACGATTTTTTTTCTGAGGTCTTGGCTGATTTCTTTTGATTTTCCCATGATGTCAAGTAAAGAGGCACTGAGTTTGAAGGTAGGCCTTGAAATACATCCACAGGTACACCTCCAATTGACTCAAATTATGTAAATTAGCCTATCAGAAGCTTCTAAAGGCATGACATCATTTTTTAAAGGCTCAGTCAACTTAGTGTATGTAAACTTCTTACCCACTGGAATTGTGATACAGTGAATTATAAGTGAAATAATCTGTCTGTAAACAGTTGTTGGAAAAATTAAGTGTCATGCACCATGTAGATGTCCTAACCAACTTGTCAAAACTATAGTTTGTTAACAAGAAATTTGTGGAGTGGTTGAAAAACGACTTTTAATTACTCCAACCTAAGTGTATGTAAACTTCCGACTTCAACTGTACAGTCGTGGTCAAATGTTTTGAGAATGACACAAGTATTGGTCTTCACAAAGTTTGCTGCTTCAGTGTTTTTAGACATTTTTGTCAGATGTTACTATGGTATACTGAAGTATAATTACAAGCATTCCATAAGTGTCGAAGGCTTTTATTGACAATTACATTAAGTTTATGCAAAAAGTCAATATTTGCAGTGTTGACCCTTCTTTTTCAAGACCTCTGCAATCCGCCCTGGCATGCTGTCAATTAACTTCTGGGCCACATCCTGACTGATGGCAGCCCATTCTTGCATGATCAATGCTTGGATTTTGTCCGAATTCGTGGGTTTTTGTTTGTCCACCCGCCTCTTGAGGATCGACCACAAGTTCTCAATGGGATTAAGGTCTGGGGAGTTTCCTGGCCATGGACCCAAAATGTTGATGTTTTGTTCCCCGAGCCACTTAGTTATCACTTTTGCCTTATGGCAAGGTGCTCCATCATGCTGGAAAAGGCATTGGTCGTCACCAAACTGTTCTTGGATGGTTGGGAGAAGTTGCTCTCGGAGGATGTGTTGGTACCATTCTTTATTCATGGCTGTGTTCTTAGGCAAAATTGTGAGTGAGCCCACTCCCTTGGCTGAGAAGCAACCCCACACATGAATGGTCTCAGGATGCTTTACTGTTGGCATGACGCAGGACTGATGGTAGTGCTCACCTTGTCTTCTCCGGACAAGGTGTTTTCCGGATGCCCCAAACAATCGGAAAGGGGATTCATCAGAGAAAATGACTTTACCCCAGTCCTCAGCAGTCCAATCCCTGTACCTTTTGCAGAATATCAGTATGACCCTGATGTTTTTCCTGGAGAGAAGTGGCTTCTTTGCTGCCCTTCTTGACACCAGGCCATCCTCCAAAATGTTTTGCCATACTGTGCGTGAAGATGCACTCACACCTGCCTGCTGCCATTCCTGAGCAAGCTCTGCACTGGTGGTGCCCCGATCCCGCAGCTGAATCAACTTTAGGAGACGGTCCTGGCGCTTGCTGGACTTTCTTGGGCGCCCTGAAGCCTACTTCACAACAATTGAACCTCTCTCCTTGAAGTTCTTGATGATCCGATAAATGGTTGATTTAGGTGCAATCTTACTAGCAGCAATATCCTTGCCTGTGAAGCACTTTTTGTGCAAAGCAATGATGACGGCACGTGTTTCCTTGCAGGTAACCATGGTTAACAGAGGAAGAACAATGATTTCAAGCACCACCCTCCTTTTAAAGCTTCCATTCTGTTATTCTAACTCAATCAGCATGACAGAGTGATCTCCAGCCTTGTCCTTGTCAACACTCTCACCTGTGTTAACGAGAGAATCACTGACATGATGTCAGCTGGTCCTTTTGTGGCAGGGCTGAAATGCAGTGGAAATGTATTTTTGGGATTAAGTTCATTTTCATGGCAAAGAGGGACTTTGCAATTAATTGCAATTCATCTGATCACTCTTCATAACATTCTGGAGTATATGCAAATTGCCATCATAAAAACTGAGGCAGCAGACTTTGTGAAAATTAATATTTGTATCATTCTCAACTTTTAACCATGACTGTATGTAGGTATCTTCCCTCATGCTGAACAAATTTGCCTCAAGGACCAATAAGGTCCGTCAGGATAGATTTGGCTGTGAAAACCTTGGAAAAATGTATTCTCATGAACCAAAAGTCAAAATAACACCAGCAATTATGTAGGCCCATGGTACATCTCTTAACTTAGTTTGAGAAAAGCTAAGGGATTGGTTAAGAGTTATTGATAAATCAAGAAATCAGATTTTACATGTCCATTTAAATCCTTTGTGAATCCA
Organism: Coregonus lavaretus; assembly: GCF_964263955.1. NCBI lineage: Eukaryota > Metazoa > Chordata > Actinopteri > Salmoniformes > Salmonidae > Coregonus > Coregonus lavaretus. Next base: position 39,875,695 of record NC_140002.1, read on the forward strand.
CTTCACAATGGCCTATCAACTTGAAACCTTTTAGGTTAATCAAAGACATGACCATGATGAACCATGTTATATCTTACAAAATGAGGAAACTATTAACAATTCACTTTTTTACTATGTAACACTAACGCTTAGAATAATCATAAAACATATTTTTCACATGGTCTAAAAGTCAGATTCACTGCAAATGTGGTCTTTGGACTCATTACAATAGTCCCTAAATAAAGAGTTTGAGAAAATAACGTTGATGCATTCAAATATAGCCACACTATACCAGTAGATGCATATTAGCACATACGCTAATATGCTAAAAATACTTTTAAAAATCTTCTTCTCAATAAGTCATAAGACAAAATGACACCAAATGGTATATATCTTCACTTAGTTTGAGAAAAGCTACGGGATTAGTCAAAAGATGTCTGAGTTATTAACAAAAATCTGATTTTATGTGTCCATTTAAACCAGTGGCCTATCAACTTGAAACGTGTTGCTATCACGGATATCCCTAAAATGAACCACACTGAATTTGGGATTGATATCTTTAAAAACAAGAAAACTATGTATATTAACAACTAATTAATTGCATATGTAACGCGAATGCTCAAAATTATCTGCAATCATCTTCTCCTCGGGCAACATACGTCAGATTCACTCCAGATTTGGTATATAGACTCAATGAATTAGCCTCTAATAAATTTGAGAAAGATAACCAACCTACAGTACTAGACTAAACTTCCTTTTATTGCACACAAAGAAAGACAAGGAATTGCAGTCAGTTTTGGAATGGGTGGTCAGTAGTAAACTGGTCCTGAGAATCTCTAAAACTACTTGGTGTTACCTTAGATTGTAAACTGTAATGGTCAAAACATAGATTAAATGGTTGTAAAGATGGGGTGAGGTCTGTCCATGATAAAGAGATGCTCTGCTTTTTTGACACCACACTTCAAAAAGGAAGTCCTGCAGGCTCTAGTTTTGTCTTATCTTGATTATTGTCCAGTCATGTGGTCAAGTGCTGCAAATAAAGACCTAGTTAAGCTGCAGTTGGCCCAGAACAGAGCATCACGTATTGCTCTTCATTGTAATCAGAGGGCTAATATAAATACGAAAGGTTGAGGAGATACTGACTGCACCACTTCTTCTTTTTATAAGAAACTTTTAATGTGTTGAAAATTCCAAATTGTTTGCATAGTCAACTTACACACAACTCTGACACACACACACTTACTCCACCAGACATGCCACCAGAGGTCTTTTCACAGTCTCTAAATCCAGAACAAATTCAAGAAAGTGTACAGTATTATATGGAGCCATTATTGCATGGAACTCCATTCCATCTCCTACTGCTCAAATGAACAGATAAAAAAACTGTTAAAGCACTACCTCACAGCCCAATGCCTCTCCCCTATTTGATCTAGATATTTTGTGTGTATGTATTGATATGTAGGCTGTGTGCCGTTTTTAAATGTATGTAGTTCTGTCCTTGAACTGTTCTTGTCTATTAATGTTCTGTATTATATTTCATGTTTTGTGTGGACCCTAGGAAGAGTAGCTGCTGCTTTCACAACAGCTAATGGGGATCCTAATAAAATACCAAAAAAAGATAGTTGCTACATGATAGAGTGCTTGCTTTGTTATCCAACTGAGCTTGTGTCCTTTCTGTCATCCTGTGAACCCCGTTCATTGCTGCTCACGGCTATATTCAATTTTATTCTGCTTCATCTCAGGAGAAATGGTGTTCCCCTTTCAGGGACTTCACAGGATCAAGTAGCAAGAGCATTTCCTCTTTCATAGTATGAGAAATACACTGGGATGTTGTTTTGTAGATGATGTCTATATAGTACTGCTGATTTCCCAGACACAGTTAGATAGCAGTCTCCTCTGTTTCACTAACATTATTTTAACACAGAGGAGACCTTTTTGTTGCTTGATCTTTTCCTGATGTATCCAATGTTATACTTGCACACAGGACAAAGCTTGAATACTGACTATAGTGCGCATGTGTATTTTGTGTTTCTGTAGCCGGAACCTTCTCTCAACATTGCCAAAATACCTGTTCAACCTCCCTCTCAAAGTGCTGGTGGTGAGCAACAACAAGCTAGTGTCCATCCCAGAGGAAATTGGGAAGGCCAAAGAGCTGATGGAACTGGTGAGCACTGGCCCAGAGCTCATGAGTGTGGGCGCGTGCGTGTTTTTCCACATGCATGTGTACCTGGATTTGTGATCTATGTCCAGTTATTTGTAGGCCTCTGTATGACAGCCAGCTCTCTGTCTCCCCCTGTAGGACATCAGCTGTAATGAGATCCAGGTGCTGCCCCCTCAGGTGGGGAGGCTCCAGGCCTTACGGGAACTCAACATCAGGAGGAACTGTCTTCACATGCTGCCTGAGGGTATGTAGCAGTTTACGTTCTCTCCCCTGGTCCTCTTCACTCTCTCTCCCTCACCAACACCTCTCTGGACCCCAGGGCAGTGACAGATACCAACTACATAGGTTTACCGTACTCTCTCCTTATTCTATATCCAAACCCTCTTATGCTCTCTTTCTTTTTCTCTACCCCTCGCTCTCTCTCCAGAGCTGGCGGACCTGCCACTCACCAGACTAGACTTCTCCTGCAATAAGATCACAGAGATCCCTCCTGTCTACAGGAAACTCAGGCAGCTGCAGCACATCATCCTCGACAACAACCCTATGCAGTCCCCACCTGCACAGGTGTGTGTGTGTTCTTATGTGGCAACATCTGTGGTAGTTTGTGCTGTAAATGACATTTGGCGCTGCATGGGAATATCCACTGCCATCTCGATGTGTATCAGGGACGTGGTTACAGTAATACACAGGTTAACCTCAGCTCGGCAACGTGCCTAGACCCCCCCCCCCCCCCAGCTGTGATAGTATTCATGAAATACCACAGTCTCTGGTCAGTTGGACACTTAATTTCAGCCCTTATATATTTAGGATGTTTATTTCATGTACTTTGTATTTGTGTGTTTCAGATCTGCCTGAAGGGCAAGGTGCACATCTTTAAGTACCTGAACATCCAAACATGTAGGATGGATAAGAAGCCTGACTCTCTGGACCTCCCCTCCCTGGGAAAACGCTGCCTTCCCCAGCCTCTGACAGACAGGTACACTCTTATATCATACTACAGACCAGACAATCGCCCATATGCATCATGAATAGTGTGTTCCATTAAACTATAATGACAACTAGTATGACATATTTGAAGATTAATGACATATGTTCGACGTATTATGAAGTGCTTATGATGTTGTCGTGAATGTGAGTTAAACGAAACTGTCTGACTGTTTTATTACTGACTCTACCTTTATATGTCTCTACAGCATGGAGGATTTTTACCCCAGTAAGAACCACGGGCCTGACTCTGGTATCGGCAGTGACAATGGGGATAAAAGACTGTCTACGACAGAGGTCAGAGTTCACCCACTGTAGTCAGGCTTAGACTGTACGAGGCCTATTGGTGTGCGTTCAACCATGGCAAATTGATACTGCCACTTTGTATTTATTCTGTAGTTTTTGTATTTATTCTGTAGTCAGTGTTTGACTTTACATTTTTTACAGTTTAGTCATTTAGCAGACGCTCTTATCCAGATCGACTTACAGTTAATGAGTGCATACATTTTCATACTGGACTGGACTGAAGTAGGTGCTGGTACTCATTTAGGTGCTGGAACACTACAATATTTTGCAGGAACTAAAGCAGTAGAATATTTGAGGTGCCTGTACAAAGTTCCTGTCAGCTCCGCCCCAAGTCAACCACCTTCTGTAGTACGTGCAGACCTGTTCAGTACACTCGTTTATGGTTCATGCTCACTTAACTCTTAAGTTCCCTTCTCCTCGCCCCTTCCTCTCTTCCTCTAGCCTTCTGATGATGACACCATCAGCCTGCACTCTCAGGTCTCAGAGACGGCCCGCGCCGACGCCCTCTCTCTCCTCTCCAAGATGGACTCATGCAAAGGTAAGACCGGTTTAGATGCAGTGGATTTTACTGTTAGGAAACAGTATTTGAGCAATAATGTGCTCAACTTGCAACAAGCACATAGTCTGAGGTTCAACCTGGTGTGTTGTTCCCGTAGATCAGGACCCCTATGACTTCATCGAGCCCAACCCAGAGGAGGATGCTGCCCTGTCAGAGGGGGATCGGCAGCAGAGTGGTGGACCCTACATCTCATGTATAAAGGTACATCACAAGTAATCCATAGGGAGCTGTATGGCCACTACATGTACACCACTAACTAGCCTGTCTTCCACTGTCCATGGGTGTGCTAGCACTCCCTGTTCCTATTCCACTATGAGCTCTGGGGTATAGGAGATTGTCAGTACAAGTTTGATCAGTGCTTAAAACTAATCATACCTTTCATCAAGTCATAAAACTTAAAAGATGTGAATGTCAGGTATGGGATCTCAAGTGCCATAAGTCAGGCAAATAATTCAAGTACACTACATGGCGAAAAGTATGTGGACACCTGCTCGTCGAACATCTCATTCCAAAATCATGGCCGTTAATATGGAGTTGGTCCCCACTATGCTGCTATAACAGCCTCCACTCTTCTGGGAAGGCTGTCCACTAGATGTTGGAACATTGCTGCGGGGACTTGCTTCCATTCAGCCACGAGCATTAGTGAGGTCGGGCACTGATGTTGAGCAATTACGCCTGGCTCACGGTCAGCGTTCCAATTCATCCCAAAGGTGTTCGATGTGGTTGTGGTCAGGGCTCTGTGCAGGCCAGTCAAGTTCTTCCACACCGATCTCCACAAACCATTTCTGTATGGACCTCGCTTTGTGCACGGGGGCGTTACAGTTGGCACTATGCATTGGGGCAGGTAGCGTTCTCCTGGCATCCGCCAAACCCAGATTATTTTGTCGGACTACCAGATGGTGAAGCGTGATTCATCACTCCAGAGAACGTGTTTCCACTGCTCCAGAGTCCAGTGGCGGCCATCTTTACACCACTCTAGCCGACGCTTGGCATTGCACATGGTGATCTTAGGCTTGTGTGCAACTGCTTGGCTATGGAAACCCATTTCAAGAAGCTCCTGATGAACAGTTCTTGTGCTGACGTTGCTTCCAGAGGCAGCTTGGAACTCGGTAGTGAGTGTTGTAACTGAGGACAGACTAATTTTACGCGCTTCAGCAGTCGGCGGTCCCGTTCTGTGAGCTTGTGTGGCCTACCACTTCGCGGATGAGCCGTTGTTGCTCCTAGATGTTTCCACTTCATAATAACAGCACTTACAGTTGACCGGGGCAGCTCTAGCAGGGCAGAAATTTGACGATCTGACTTGTTGGAAAGGTGGCATCCTATGACGGTGCCACGTTGAAATTCACTGAGCTCTTCGGTAAGGCCATTCTACTGCCAATGTTTGCATGGCTGTTTGCTCGATTTTATACACCTGTCAGCAACGGGTGTGGCTGAAATAGCCGAATCCACTAATTTGAAGGGGTGTCCACATTACTTTTGTGGAGCGGTGTCACAGAGCTGGTGTCAGTCCGAGCTTGTATTCTATTCATATATACTCTGTTACAAACTTACGTGTTAATCATCGTTGATTGAAGAGGTGAATGATTTCTTCCTGCTGCGTCAGGAGGGTTGTCCAACTAGGTCCGCGGTCTGAAGCGCTAGATATCCTGTGTGGTGGCTAGTGCCATGCTGGCCAAATCCAAGGGGGGAGCTAAATGTTACATCTACCTATTTCTGCTATCATTCATTCACGGTAGTCCATCGTATCCGATGATGACTTCCACTTCTGAGTTAACTGTGAATTATTTGGTGACTGTAGAGTCCAATCCGAGATCCACAAACTTTATTGCAGGTGGGGCGTATGCAGTCTGTGTTGGCGGGGGCAGCATGGTTGTATGTCTGTCTGTGTTGGCGGGGGCAACATGGTTGTATGTCTGTCTGTGTTGGCGGGGGCAACATGGTTGTATGTCTGTCTGTGTTGGCGGGGGCAGCATGGTTGTATGTCTCAGTCTGTGTTGGCGGGGGCAGCATGGTTATATGTCTCAGTCTGTGCTGGTGGTGGCAGCATGGTTGTATGTCTGTCTGTGTTGGTGGGGGCAGGCATGGTTGTCTGTCTGTGTTGGCGGGGGCAACATGGTTGTATGTCTGTCTGTGTTGGCGGGAGCAACATGGTTGTATGTCTGTCTGTGTTGGCGGGGGCAACATGGTTGTATGTCTGTCTGTGTTGGCGGGGGCAACATGGTTGTATGTCTGTCTGTGTTGGCGGGGGCAACATGGTTGTATCTCCTGAGCTGTTTTTGCTGTCGCTTTGTGCTCCTCTCCTCCTCCTCCTCCTCTGTACACCGCTCTGGCAGAGCTGCCGCCAGGTGGAACGGTCGGCAGCAGCATCCTCTAGGTCTGTGGGTTTGACGTTGCACTTCTTCAGCGACGTTTTCAGCTGGTGCTTGTAGCGCTTCATCTGCCCCCCTGCAGACCGCCGGCCAACATGTAGCTGGCCATACAGGATCTTCCACAGCAAGCGCTCCTGAGACATTCTAATGACATGCCCAAGCCAGCGCAGTTGGTGTTGGGTGACCATGGCCTTCATACTCTTGCAGTTGGTCTTAGCAAGTATTTCTGTATGGGGCGCACAGTCGCACCAGGTGATTCCCAGGCTGCGCATGGTGCGACACTATTAATTGAAGTATGCATATTTATGAAATGTCAATGGGGTTGACATTTGATGATTTCATGTATGTATTTTGACCATGTATTTGTGATTAGTCGGAAGTGGTTTCTTCCAAGGTAAAGGCCATGTTGAGATGTACTTAAGCCCTGTCATTTCATTGTTGGACAGACATTGTTTTCAGGCATGATGGAGGCCTGGTGTTTGATTTATTTTCAGTTATTTGTTAGTTTACCAGTCTACGTCCTGTTTGTGTAATTGTTCGTACATATGTACGTAGTGTACAGTTTGCCACTCCTGCACTGTAAATAAACATCCAACCTGGACATTGCACTGCCACTTCTTGTTGCCTCTGCACTGAAACCTCCACTGCTAGGGTGGCCTCCCTTACAAGTGGAAAAGGCCAACAGATCATCTCGTTAGGTTTTTTGGGGGGAAACTTGTGGAATAAGCCAAAGCACAGAGCTGAAAGGCCAAATTAAATGTGTCTCGGCCTGACTTGGATCGATAATGGAAAACAGGCTTGTGATTGAACCTGGATAGTAGTGTAGGGGTTTTACACATCTTGTTATAAACTGGGTGGTTCGAGCCCTGAATGCTGATTGGCCGACAGCCGTGGTATATCAGACCGTATACCACGGGTATGACAAAACATTCATTTTTACTGCTCTATTTACATTGGTAACCAGTTTATAATAGCAATAAGGCACCTCTGGGCTTGTGATGTATGGCCAATATACCACGGCTAAGGGCGGTATCCAAGCACCTAAGAACAGCCCTTAGCCGTGGTATATTGGCCATATACCACACCTCCTCTGGCCTTATTGCTTAATTATAACATTATATATATATATATATATATATATATATATATATATATATATATATATATATATATATATATATATATATTGAATTAATGAAACTTACTTTTTGTTTTGTTTCAGGAATTGGAGAAGGTTCTTAACAAGTCACACCAAAGCAAAGATAAGGAGAACTGGAAAGAGGAGTCTGGGTAAGTCCTCACTACACAGATGGACAGGAGGAGGAAGGGAAGAGATTTCACCTTCAAGTTCTTCTAAGTTTGAACTGAAATAATATTGATCTATCAGTCTCCTTAGATAGTTAATTTACAACACTGGTTAATGTACTGTAGGTGAGTTGATACTTAGCAGCTAGATGATAGCAGTAATAATAATAACAACAGGCCAAGACAGTAGACATGCTGAGAAGACTATGTTGTTGGATAGCTGCCACTATAGTATGGCCACATAGTGAGTTAATGTTATTACAGTGAGTGTGAAGTAGGTGGCATAGGATTTGGCTTCAAAAGGTCATGTCCCTGTGGCCTGCAGCTCTGATAAAGATCAGCTAGCAGAGGAAGAGGAGGAGGAGGAGGAGGAGGAGCTGAAGGAGGTGCTGGACCTGAGGAAGATTGCCGTTCAGCTCCTGCAGCAGGAGCAACAGAACAGGTGAGAGGCTGACCTCTGACCCCTTGGCCCCTCCCTCCTCTCTGACCTCACCTCACTCTGAGCTCTGCCCTGCCCCTAGCCCCATATTTCTCTGTCCTCCTCGCCACTGCTGAGCTCAGCATCCCCCACCCCCACCCCTGCTCGCGCTCTCTCTCTCTCTACCCTTGACCCCTTACAGTGAAAGAGCAGGAAGGTCCTGGGATGTTCTTGGAGGAGAGGGTTGGGAGGGGAGGGACTCTTCTTTTTAGTCTCCAAGAGTGTTGGGCAGAAAAGATAAGGACTTGATTTACAACCCCTGACAGTTATGGGTTTCTGACTATTTATTGGGGTTCTAACCACAGTTATTAGGTTAACTACAATCAATTGTCACCGTGAGCCAGCCGTAGCTGTTGCAGACAGCAGGTGATATGTGAAGAGTACATGTTATCATTTCTCTTGTATTGGGTCCTTCTATACATTCTTAGAAAAAGGGGTTCCAAAAGGGTTATTTGGCTGTCCCCATAGATAACTATTTTTTGGTTCCAGGTTGAACCTTTTGGGTTCCATGTAGAACCCTCTGTGGAAAGGGCTTTACATGGCACCCAAAAGGGTTCTACCTAGAACCAAAAACATTTTTTCAAAGGGTTCTCCTATGGGGACAGCCGAAGAACCCTTTTAGGTTCTAGATATAACCTTTTTTTCTAAGAGCGTATTCTCTGTATTTTATCCATTGTATGGGCAGACCTTAGGTCCTTTCCAGACATTTTGCTGTTCCTTTTTCTCCTGAAGTTATTACTCCATCACCACATTCTAACTATCTCTCTTCCCGCTCTGCATCTAACAAACCTCCCTGTCATTGGCTCCTGTCTTCTCTCCTCTTATTCCCTCCCTGCTCTCCCACCTCGCCTCTTCCTTGGACCTGATTGGTGCACACATGTGGCTACTAGACGACGATCCTTAATTTGTAGAGCAGAGAGTCTAATTCATCGAAGGAGGGTTGCCGGCCGTGCACACAGGTAGAGAGAGAGAGATGTGTGGTAGAGTGAGATTGTGAAAGTTTAAGGAGGTGGTGTCTGTTTAATTATAATAGTGAAAAATGTCACGCTGGAGTTTTAAATGCATGTTTCTGTGCCTTGTAAGATGGATGCATACCATTAGCTAGATTGTCTGTTGTTCTCCAGTTCTTAAATCCACCTGAGCCCATACCATACCATATCATGCCTGCCTGAACACATTGTGCCTGCAGAGTGAAAATAGAGAGATGATACTAATCCTTACTAATCCCCCCTCCCTCTGTCTACCTGTCCAGGTTCCTCAGTCACTCTGGCAGCTCCAGCAGCAAACAGAGGTCCCCCTCTCAGGCCATCCGCAGGTACATACAGCACAGCTCTGCCTAAACACATGACTCCTGCCCCTTACACTCTGAGACCTTGGGTCGGTTGCATAAAACTAGCCAGTTTCCTGGGCGCAAGTTAAGCCTAGTCATGGACTTTAAAGCATGCCATTCATGCGTCATTGAAACTGTCCCCATGACTCATGTTATAGGATCTTGTCATAATATACAGTGCATTCGGAAAGTATTTTACTTTTTCCACATTTTGTTACGTTACAGCCTTATTCAAAAAATTAATGACATTATTTTTTCCCCTCTTCAATCTACACACAATACCCCATAATGACAATGCAAAAACAGGTTTTTAGAAATGTTTGCAAATTTACAAAAAATAAAAAACAGAACAACCTTATTTACATACAGTACCAGTCAAAGGTTTGGACACACCTACTCATTCAAGGGTTTTTCTTAATTGTTACTATTTTTTTTACATTGTAGAATCATAGTGAAGACATCAAAACTATGAAATAACACATATGGAATCATGTAGTAACCAGAAAAGTGTTAAACAAATCAAAATATATTTTATATTTGAGATTCTTCAAATAGCCACCCTTTGCCTTGATGGCAGCTTTGCACACTCTTGGCATTCTCTCAACCAGCTTCACCTGGAATGCTTTTCAAACAGTCTTGAAGGAGTTCCCACATACAGTGCCTTGCAAAAGTATTCATTCCCCTTGGCGTTTTTCCTATTTTGTTGCATTACAACCTGTAATTTAACTTGATTTTTATTTGGAGTGAAATTTAAAAAATAGCATACACTACCGTTCAAAATTTTGGGGTCACATAGAAATGTCCTTGTTTTTGAAAGAAAAGCAATTTTTTTGTCCATTTAAAATAAAATGTTGATCAGAAATACAGTGTAGACATTGTTAATGTTGTAAATGGCTATTGTAGCTGGAAACGGCTGGTTTTTAATGGAATATCTATATAGGTGTACAGAGGCCCATTATCAGTCCTGTGTTCCAATGGCACGTTGTGTTTGCTAATCCAAGTTTATCTTTTTAAAAGGCTAATTGATCATTAGAAAACCCTTTTGCAATTATGTTAGCACAGCTGAAAACTGTTGTGCTGATTAAAGAAGCAATACAACTGGCGTTCTTGAGACTAGTTGAGTATCTGGAGCATCAGCAATTGTGGGTTCGATTACAGGCTCAAAATGGCCAGAAACAAATAACTCGCCAGTCTATTCTTGTTCTGAGAAAATAAGGCTATTCCATGCGAGAAATTGCCAAGAAACTGAAGATCTCGTACAACGCTGTGTACTACTCCCTTCACAGAACAGCGCAAACTGTCTCTAACCAGAATAGAAAGAGGAGTGGGGGGCCCGGTGCACAACTGAGCAAGAGGACAAATACATTAGTGTCTAGTTTGAGAAACAGACGCCTCACAGGTCCTGAACTGGCAGCTTCATTAAATAGTACCCGCAAAACACCAGTCTCAACGTCAACAGTGAAGAGGTGACTCCGGGATGCTGACCTTCTAGGCAGAGTTGCAAAGAAAAAGCCATATCTCAGACTGGCCAATAAAAAGAAAAGATTAAGATGGGCAAAAGAACACAGACACTGGACAGAGGAAGATTGGAAAAAAGTGTTATGGACAGACGAATCGAAGTTTGAGGTGTTCGGATCAGAAGAACATTCGTGAGACGCAGACCAAATGAAAAGATGCTGGAGGAGTGCTTGATGCCATCTGTCAAGCATGGTGGAGGCAATGTGACGGTCTGGGGGTGCTTTGGTGGCGGTAAAGTGGGAGATTTGTACAGGGTAAAAGGGATCTTGAAGAAGGAAGGCCATCACTCCATTTTGCAACGCCATGCTTTACCCTGCGGATGGCGCTTGATTGGAGCCAATTTCCTCCTACAACAGGACAATGACCTAAAGCACAGCTCCAAACTATGCAATAACTATTTAGGGAAGAAGCAGTCAGCTGGTATTCTGTCTATAATGAAGTGGCCAGCACAGTCACCGGATCTCAACCCTATTGAGCTATTGTGGGAGCAGTTTGACCGTATGGTACGTAAGAAGTGCCCATCAAGCCAATCCAACTTGTGGGAGGTGCTTCAGGAACCAAGGGGTGAAATCTCTTCATATTATCTCAACAAATTGACAACTAGTATGCCAAAGGTCTGCAAGGCTGTAATTGCTGCAAATTGAGGATTCTTTGACGAAAGCAAAGTTTGAAGGACACAATTATTATTTCAATTAAAAATCATTATTTCTAACCTTGTCAATGACTACATTTCCTATTCATTTTGCTATATTTCCTATTCAAACTCATTTAATGTATGTTTTCATGGTAAACAAGGACATTTCTAAGTGACCCCAAACTTTTGAACGGTAGTGTATGTATTCACCCCCTTTGCTCTGAAGTCCCTAAATAAGATCTGGTGCAACCAATTACCTTCAGAAGTCACATAATTAGTTAAATGAAGTCCACCTGTGTGCAATCTAAGTGTCACCTGATCTGTCACATGATCTCAGTATATATACACCTGTTCTGAAAGGCCCCAGAGTCTGCAACACCACTAAGCAAGGGGCACCACCAAGCAAGCGGCACCAGGTCAGGGACAAAGTTATGGAGAAGTACAGATCAGGGTTGGGTTATAAAAAGATATCAGAAACTTTGAACATCCCACGGAGCACCATTAAATCCATTATTAAAAAATGGAAATAATATGGCACCACAACAAACCTGCCAAGAGAGGGCCGCCCACCAAAACTCACGGACCAGGCAAGGAGGGCATTAATCAGAGAGGCAACAAAGAGACCAAAGATAACCCTGAAGGAGCTGCAAAGCTCCACAGCGTAGAATGGGGTATCTGTCCATAGGACCACTAAGCCGTACACTCCACAGAGCTGGGCTTTACCGAAGAGTGGCCAGAAAAAAGCCGTTGCTTAAAGAAAGAAATAAGCAAACACGTTTGGTGTTCGCCAAAAGGCATGTGGGAGACTCCCCAAACATATGGAAGAAGGTACTCTGGTCAGATGATACTAAAATTGAGCTTTTTGGCCATCAAGGAAAAAACTATGTCTGGCGCAAACCCAACACCTCTCAACACCCCGAGAACACCATTCCCACAGTGAAGCATGGTGGTGGCAGCATCATGCTGTGGGGATGTTTTTCATCGGCAGGGACTGGGAAACTGGTCAGAATTGAAGGAATGATGGATGACGCTAAATACAGGGGAATTCTTGAGGGAAACCTGTTTCAGTCTTCCAGAGATTTGAGACTGGGACGGAGGTTCACCTTCTAGCAGGACAATGACCCTAAGCATACTGCTAAAGCAACACTCGAGTGGTTTAAGGGGAAGCATTTAAATGTCTTGGAATGGCCTAGTCAAAGCCCAGACCTCAATCCAATTGAGAACCTGTGGTATGACTTAAAGATTGCTGTACACCAGCGGAACCATCCAACTTGAAGGAGCTAGAGCAGCTTTGCCTTGAAGAATGGGCAACAATCCCAGTGGCTAGATGTGCCAAGCTTATAGAGACATACCCCAAGAGACTTGCAGCTGTAATTGCTGCAAAAGGTGTCTCTACAAAGTATTGACTTTGGGGGGGTGAATAGTTATGCACGCTCAAGTTTTCTGTTTTTTCGTCTTATTTCTTGTTTGTTTCACAAGAAAAAATATTTTGCATCTTCAAAGTGAAAAAAAGTGTTATGGACAGACGAATCGAAGTTTGAGGTGTTCGGATCACAAAGAATAACATTTGTGAGACGCAGACCAAATGAAAAGGTGTTGGAGGAGTGCTTGATGCCATCTGTCAAGCATGGTGGAGGCAATGTGATGGTCTCGGGGTGCTTTGGTGGCGGTAAAGTGGGAGATTTTTATAGGGTAAAAGGGATCTTGAAGGAAGGCCATCACTCCATTTTGCAACGCCATGCCATACCCTGTGGACGGCGCTTGATTGGAGCCAAGTTCAGCTTTCCCCAACTTTGGTCCCGCCTTCTTCACGCTACCTCGCCAATGCTCGCATCGCCCAACTTCACTTCCCTCCATAAAAAATGTATGGCTTCCGAAGTTTCATCGCCCCGTTGTCCTCTTTGGAAACCCATTGTAAGGTGTCTGTAGTAAAGACTCCATTGTGTCTGTCTGTTGTTATTGATGGTTGGTTTCCCTAGTGATGACACACTGTCCCATAAATGAGGGTATTGTACATGAATGTAAGTTTGTGTGACCGAATGAGTCAGTGTGTTTTCCTGTCTCTCTCCTAGTGCCTCTCTAGATGAAGGGAGTAGTGGCGCGTCAGTGCTGAGTGGGCAGGTAAGGACTTACTGTACCTTCTGTTTTCTACAGGAAACAAGCAACTCATTCTTCCCATTTGTGTGAGTAATACTACATCATGGTCATCAGCATTATTCATGGTTATATTTTGATTTGGTGTTTGTGTTTCACTCATGTTGTTCCCCCTCTCTGTCTGTCTCTGGAAAGGACCCCGACTTCACAGACGACGACATCACTTTCTCTGAGGTCACCCATTTCATACATGCCTTTGTTTCCTCACCCTCATCATCATCCATGTGAAGACGTGTCTGTGTGCATGTTAGCCTTTTATAACTGAGTGATGTACGGAGAGGCTTTAGGTCAATCATCCCTTTAAATTAAATGCTAGTGCTGCTCAAGCCAAGGGGTTTTTGTCCATTATTGCATTGCCATTTTGGTTAGTACAGTGTCCAGTACCTTGACCTTTCACTTCTCTCTCTCTCTCTCTCTCTCTCTCTCTCTCTCTCTCTCTCTCTCTCTCTCTCTCTCTCTCTCTCTCTCTCTCTCTCTCTCTCTCTCTCTCTCTCTCTCTCTCTCTCTCTCTCTCTCTCTCTCTCTCTCTCTCTCTCTCTCTCTCTCTCTCTCTCTCTCTCTCTCTCTCTCTCTCTCTCTCTCTCTCTCTCTCTCTCTCTCTTTCTCTCTCTAGCCCTCCTCTTCGTGCTCCTTCGATGGCAGCCTGAAGTCCGAGTCAGACACGGAGCCAAAGTGGCCAGAGGTTCCACCTGTACTCAACCAGAACGAGGAGCGCAGGAGAAACAAGTATCTGAGGAAAGATTATCTAAAGGTATGAGACCATGACTACCAAATTGCACTCTTATATACGATTTAAAATATTATAAGACATTACATTTCATAACACTTTCCACAACACATTATGTTCCCTCAGGCCACTAGTCTACCACGTATCTACAATACAAAATCCATGTGTACTTGCGTGTCTTATAGTACTGTGCGCCTCCCATAGTCTGTTCTTGACTTGGGGATTGTGTGACCTCTGGTGGCATGCCTTGAGGGGTATGCATGGGTGTCCGAGCTTTGTGCAAGTAGTTTTAAATAGACACCTCGTACATTCAGCATGTCAACTCTTCTTACAAAAACAAGTAGTGATGAAGTCAGTCTCTCCTCCACTTTGAGCCATGAGAGATTTACATGGTTAGCTCTCATGTACAGTGGGGAGAACAAGTATTTGATACACTGCCGATTCTGCAGGTTTTCCTACTTACAAAGCATGTAGAGGTCTGTAATTTTTATCATAGGTACACTTCAACTGTGAGAGACGGAATCTAAAACAAAAATGTCATGCAATAAAATGCAAATTAATTACTTAAAAATCATACAATGTGATTTTCTGGATTTTTGTTTTAGATTCCGTCTCTCACAGTTGAAGTGTACCTATGATAAAAATTACAGACCTCTACATGCTTTGTAAGTAGGAAGACCTGCAAAATCGGCAGTGTATCAAATACTTGTTCTCCCCACTGTATATTTAAAGGGCCAGCCGTGCTGCCCTGTTCTGAGCCAATTATAATTTTATGAGGTCCCTCTGTGGCACCTGACCACACAATTGAACAGTAGTCCAGGTGCGACAAAATAGGGCCTGTAGGACCTGCCTTGTTGATAGTGTTGTTAAAAAGGCAGAGTAGCGCTTTATTATGGACAGACTTCTCCCCATCTTAGCTACTGTTATATCAACATGTTTTGACCATGACAGTTTACAATCCAGGGTTGAGTCATCCGCATTCGGAAAGTATTCAGACCCCTTCCCCTTTTCCACATTTTGTTACGTTACAGCCTTATTCTAAAATTGATTAAATAAATAAAAATCCTCATCAATCTACACACAATACCCCATAATGACAGTGAAAACAATACCCCATAATGACAGTGAAAACAGTTTTTTTGAAATTTTGGCAAAAAAACAGAAATACCTTATTTACATAAGTATTCAGAACCTTTGCTATGAGACTCGAAGTTGACCTCGGGTGCATACTGTTTCCATTTAGCCTTTATGTTTCTACAACTTGATTGCAGTCCACCTGTGGTAAATTATATTGATTGTACATGATTTGGTAAGGCACACACCTGTCTATATAAGGTCCCACAGTTGACAGTGCATGTCAGAGCAAAAACTAAGCCATGAGGTCGAAGGAATTGTCCGTAGAGCTCCGAGACAGGATTGTGTCGAGGCACAGATCTGACCAATACATTTCTGCAGCATTAAAGGTCCCCAAGAACACAGTGGCCTCCATCATTCTTAAATGGAAGACATTTGGAACCACCATTCCCACAATCTTTTTATCATCAATTTCTCTCAGCCAATCATCAGTAGTTTGTGTGTGTAAGTGCCGTGCTTGTTGAATGTCCTTCCCTATAAGCATGCTGAAAGTCAGTTGTCAATTTGTTTACAGTAAAATAGCATTGTATCTGGTCAAACACAATTATTTCCCAGTTTACTAAGGGTTGGTAACAGGATGATTGGTTTGCTATTTGAGCCTGTAAAGGGGGCTTTACTATTCTTGAGTAGTGTAATTACTTTTGCTTCCCTCCAGGCCTGAGGGCAGAATTCAGATATCGGCATTGTTTTAGCACTATCCACTGAGTTTTTAAACTACGGCTCGTGACATGGTTCAGTGTTTCAATAAATCAGCACATACTATTTCATTTGTTATTAATTACCGGCGTCTTGAAAAAAAATTGGGATCATGTATACTCATGTAACGGAAAGCAATTTACAATACGGCGAACTATGTTCTAGGGCATGGATGAAATCTCTTTCTTAATGCTTATTTTCTTCTCACAGTACAAGTGCCAGGGTGCCCGAAGAAACTCCAGTGGGAATGACGAGTGTGAGGTGAGAATAGCTATCCAATCAAATGCACAATAAAAGCACATTACAATCAAATTATGTTAGCACATACTCAAGCAAATATCCTCATTAGTTGATCTATCTGACCAATAATCTAATGATGTGTTTTGTGTGCAGGAGGTATTGCGAAACGTTGATTTCAGCACCACCCTCACAGTGTTTGGCCTTAAGCCAAGATCAGGTAAGCCTGAATTAAGTAACCTGTTCAGGGGTTAGTCATTCCTTATAAGGCTTTTATTTATTATTGTATGATTGGGCAATACAAGTGGCACACATATTTTCAACACATTTCAATGTCTTCAAGTCAAGGTTTTGAACTCTGTAAATAACTGTAAAACAGAGAGCATGTGGTGGAGCAGTGAATTTGAACAGGGTGTGCAATTATGATGCAGGGTATTAATAGTGGCATTTACTGTGTATGTAATGTAGTGATTCTGGTGAAGTATGGACTGCTACAGCTTGTCTGTCAGGGCAAGTCCCAAGCGTGGGGATACATTGCTTATGACCTCTTCGGCATGCTATGGTGATGAGCTAAATGTCATACCCCAGTAGTTATCATTATGTGTGACACAAGGTATTTTAGTTTGATGCAAATACAATCAATGTCAACTGTTGCGTGTGCCTCAGTGTACATTTGTCATATTAGTAATTTAGTAGAGGCTCCTATCCAGTAGTGAGTGCATACATCTTTTTACTTTTTCGTACGCGTAAAAGGTTGAATTTACTTGTGGGCGGCTTTCTTTAAAGGGGCAATCTGTGATTGTTACATCCATTATTGGACTTTTAAATTAATTATAAGTACCCATAAGTACCCATGAATTGAACTTATAAATGCCTCATGAGCTTAGTTCAACTCGTACCCCATCAGAACATTGTCACAAGTGTAGGCAGGAGGCAGTCAAATTTATTAATGCACCATAGCTTAAACCCACAGTGCAAAATATAAAGTACTCAGGAAATAGTAGGAGAGATTACTCTCAGGAAAACAAGCAACATATACAATGACCGACAAAGACAAATGACAGAGGGAGTATATATACAGTGATAGAGTGGGGATTGGAACCAGGTGTGTGTAATGATGACGAGACAAATCCGGGGTTGATGAGTGAAGGGCGTTTGCCAGCAGCAGGTTCGGCAGCAGCTAGAAGGCCTGAGCTGGACAGCAGTGGGAGCCAAAGCGAAGGCTGGTGTGACAAACATACGCTTTTCTACTCCATTGTTTGTAAACAATTTAATTGTTAAAAAAAATTAATACAAATGTATAGCCTCAAAACATGGTTTAAACTATAGTTTTGATATCATGGTCAGTCCTTGCATCCATAGCTTTGTCTATGAATTTGTGAGTGGTTACACTTCTCCAGCCCCATCCCTCAGCTGTTTACCAAATCAGTGGCTGCTTTGTTTGAACTGCATATTGCCCTTTTTAAAAAGAGAGAAAGAGAAACTATTTAGGGTTTTCATAGATATCCAACAAACAGGGCAATGTGTCCCTGACAGTTACACTCTGTCCTGCAGTCCCCGGTCAATCACTGGACCTTTGACTGCACTTTGACTGCAGTTCCAGATAACTTTGTCTCTGTTGTAATGATAATGATGACAAATGAGATGACCCTCTCAACTGTCTAAGTAAAATTGTTGGAAGAGTTCAGTGGAATTTCCATGGTATTTGGCCATCAATAAATAGTTTACAAAAACACATGTGGTGTTGAACACACAGAAAGGCTACTAAGGAGATATCCTTCTAAGTAGCAATAGTATTTATTATATAATTTATAGTATTTATTATATCCTCCATGCATTTACATCTTTAGGACAGGAGCTCAGGATTTCCACACTAAAGGGAGTTACTAAACAAAACTTGTTTGAAACTCAAATACACATTAGACTGACTTAGAAGTAACCCTGGTCTGGACATTCCAAAGTTACAGTAATGTTTGGAAAGAAGCCTGAGTAAATGTGACCGGTGTAGATTGCTTCTGCGTTGCGTTTTGATCAGTTTACATATGACTAAAGGATCAGGGTTGGTGTTGAGTGTTGTTCTTTTATTATCTGATAATTACAGGAAAAGCTTCCATTAACAAATACTGTGCTGCCCTAATACGCCAAACTCCTCTCTTCCACATGGGTACAGTAGACAGGGCTAAGAATATCAATATTGTTTGACAACGATACAATATAATGCACAGTATAAAATGCAGCTAATGTACAGTATAGCCTATGGGCCTAGCTAACTTTCATCAATAACAGCCAGACGTTACGTACAGTTCGTACTAACAGTCAAATATCGTCAAAATATCATAAACAAAAACACGACATACCTGATAAAGAAACGAGCAACATCCATACATGAAGTGTTGTGCTGCCCTTATGCACCAACTCCTCTGTAAAGTACAAAAGGGGACATGAATAGCCATGCTAGCCCAATGACGACATGTTCAGAGAAAATGTAAGTAACTAGCTAGCATGTACAGCATTCACAAATGAACAGATAAAAAGTGAATAAATGCATGAAATGCATACATTTCACAATATACTGGTAGAAAAGCATAATATTACAATGTCAGTGACAATATAAACTCAATATCTGTGTTTTCACATATAGGATTATGATTTTCATAGGACAATTTTTTTAGTAACCTACCTCTTCCACATGGGTACAGTAGACGAAGGAGGTAAGGGGGGCAGTGGATGTTTGAGGGGGAATGCAGAAAGAAGTGTGCGACATTAAAAAAGGGCACTTACAACAACAAAAGGAATGTACACTAATATCAGGCATATCGGATTGTTTAATTTTACTAAATGAAATTCAACACTTGTTACATAATGTCAGTATAAAGTCTAGACTCATCTCTGCAGGGCTCAGAGGTATTCCCAGAAGTCCATTGTTTGAATGCTCCCAAAATGTGTAATTTCAGTGATTTCTGTACGTCACACCCTATATGTTGTTGTAGCTTTTTGTCGAAGCAGCCGTCAGGAGCCGTCAGACCCCAGTTTCACCATGAGGAGGAAGATGGAACACCTGAGAGAGGAGATGGAGCAGATTGGCCTCCTACGACAGGTCAGGAGATTCAGAAAACACTAGATGACACACTGATCAAAAGACACCACCAATAACCTGATTAGACTTTACAAAAAGTATTATGTAGCAGTCCTTTTAATTCTCTAAATTTCCTGCATTATTTTTCAATAATTTTAACCCTTTATTGGCCTATATGGATAAGGATAATTTGAAATATTTCATACAGAAGAAATAAGAAAATGCATAACCATGGTAGCAATTCAAAGGGAAGAGTTTGGACCAAAGGTGAGGACACAACAGTTCATCTGACACAATAGACAAACAGACCAATTTTGTTCCGAACAACCCATGGTATGACACGTCATCTTGTAACTGTACATCAAACATAGTGATCATTAACGTTGACACTGTATATGACATGAGTTTTATGATATGGAAATGTCAAGTGCACGGCTTGCTTGTATGACATCAAAGTGGTATTTATTATACTCCTCCACGTCCCATCTTTCAAAATACATAGTCATCTTCATTTACAGCATTTCCCTCACTTGGACAACAAAACATTTGCTAAAGTTGCACAATTAGCTGGAGAGATGGGGGAAAGTTCTTGTCGCGCGAGGTGCTCAAGTTCAGAATGACTGTCAGTCAAAACACATACAGCGCTGTGGAGAGCAGAGCCAGAGCTCTGACGTCATGTATAGCGTGTTACTGTGTTCCAATTTAGGGGTTTATTAGTGTCCAAATCTACCCATCTCAACCCGTATACACTGGGTTTGAGTGTAAAGGGCTATGGAAAATCAGTAGCTTTTCATCAGAGGTGGGAACCAAAAGCCTCTTATATTGGCAGAGTTAACAGCCAGCTGTTGACAGAGTTTACAAAAGAATACAGTGTAATTCTGAGATGTTTTTCTCATCTGATGGGCCTTGAATGGGCTCTTTCATGTTGTCTGGAGTTCCTCAGAATTCTCGATGTGTCACTACTTGTTCTTCCAGACAGCTGCAGGTTGCATAGTGTCCCGGTGGATCACTCTTAGTCACTCCAAAATCCTCCTGTAAAATAATCTTCATACATGTCTTGCCTTAGCGGTTGTCATAGGTGATCTACAGTTTCAACAGGGATCTACAGAATCCATGTTGAAAGTGTTGTTTCTGTGACTCCTCTCAGAACCTGGAGTCCAGACTGAAGGTCTTGCTGCCGGACGATGTCGGAGCTGCTCTGATGGATGGCGTTGTCCTGTGCCATCTGGCCAATCACATTCGTCCTCGGTCTGTGGCCAGCATCCATGTACCGTCCCCAGCAGTGGTAAGCACCAGTTGAAAACCTGTTGTTTAAAATCCCCAAAGCAAACCACCT
Source organism: Coregonus lavaretus (assembly GCF_964263955.1). Classification (NCBI taxonomy): domain Eukaryota; kingdom Metazoa; phylum Chordata; class Actinopteri; order Salmoniformes; family Salmonidae; genus Coregonus; species Coregonus lavaretus. Next base: position 39,896,678 of record NC_140002.1, read on the forward strand.
GCGAAGAATAAACAAAATGCCTGTAACTGTTGACCAACTCTGTCCCACAGCCAAAGCTTAGCATGGCCAAATGCCGCAGGAATGTGGAAAACTTCCTAGATGCCTGTAAGAAGCTGGGTGTGCCACAGGTAAACACACATCACTTAATTAAGCAATAAGGGCAGAGGGGGTGTGGTATATGACCAATATACCATGGCTAAGGGCTGTTCTTATGCACAACGCAACGCAAAGTGCCTGGATACAGCCCTTCGCGGTAGGATATTGGTCATATACCACAAACCCCCGAGGTGCCTTATTGCTATTATAAACCAGTTACCAACATAATTAGAGCAGTAAAAAATGTATGTTTTGTCATACCCTTGGTCTGATATACCACTGCTATCAGTCAATCAGCATTCAGGTCTTAAACCACCCAGTTTATTATCACTACTATCTTCGATTGCCATCCGTCCTCTGTCATCACCCAGAGATCTGATATACCTTTTTCCTCAGTTTTGGTACACTCCCTAACCAGGAGAACATCTACAGATATGATAAACATCTGTAGATAACCATATGTAAATAAACTTTTGTCAGATTCCTGAACTTAATGTGGAAAGCTTAAGAGGATAGGTTGAGCTGTGCCACTCTTTTTGGTTTAGCCAACTGCCTTGTTGTCTTGCCAACCACATCTTACAACAAAGAAATAGACTGGCACCCAGAGCAGCGTGACAGAGATAGAAACATCAATTCACTTGTACTGTCCTTTAAGTGTTTTGGAAGGGCCGGTGATTACTGCGTGCTGTGTTTCTGCCCTGGCAGGACAAGCTGTGTTTGCCCCACCACATCCTAGAGGAGCGTGGGCTGGTGAAGGTGGGCATGACCGTCCAGGCTCTACTGGATCTGCCAGCCTCCAAGCCCACCCAGCTGTCTGCTGTCTAACAGGAGCCTGGACACTGCCTCCAACCCCCTGTCCAGTCAAGCCATTCACACCCCAGCCCTACACCCCACAGAGGAGGGGGCTTCCAGTCCGCTCTGCTCATCACCAAGGACCCCTTAGGGGCAAGGGCCCGGGGGTTGCAGGGAGCCCATTGTCAGCTGATTGAGCCAGGAGAGGGAGGGGTTAATTCAGATCCTCCCACCCTTCCTATATCATGTCAGCTGGGACCCGCCTCTCATCCATCAGATTGTTAGCTTCTGTCATGTCCTACCCTCAGGGGACCCTACTGTACTGTGTGTGTAGAGTACCAGTGTGACTGTCTGTGTGACCTGCGCAGTGTGGACTTTATGAGAGCCGGTGAACCTAAAGCCAGGTCAGAGGTCAGACTAAGGGGGGTATCACAGTGAAGATGAAGACCTGTTTGTCACCATGGTGATTTTGACTGGCACATGGTCAGACACCACTGAGCCTAGTGGTGCCAACACTGAAGTCACTGGGTTTTCAACTCTGTATTAAAATACATTGGTAGTGAAGTGATAGCTGTTTTAAAGGCATGTACTCACTCTTCACTCAGAGAACTTAACTGCATGCTGGCCCACCAGCCATACCACATAACTCAAGTGGTCCTTAACCTCTGACTTTTCTTTTCGAACAAATTAGCATTCAAATTTGGATTTTGAATTGGATTTGTACAAGAGCATTGTGATATCACATTATACCTCTGTTTGATATCCCAGAGGTAAAGCTTGGGACGTCCTTAACAGTGCTTTACCTCAGAGGAGCCAGCAGTAACCAAATGCCGGTACACACACTTCTTACAGTCTGCATTTGACTAGAATTATTGTACTGTCCATAACAGTGCCATTTGGGGGAAGAATGCTAAGCTTACTTTTTAAAGCATGATGTCCATGACTCAGAAGGATGTTGTACTGCAGCACATCTGGATAGAGACTTCCTCACATGCACAAGGTTGCTGATGGTCTCATGTCCAGTCACCCGTCTGTCTGCTGCTCTGCTGTGGGGAAGGGAGGATGCTCTGAGGTACTGCAGGTGGTTTTGGTAGCTCACCACTTGACAGTACACGAGAGAGCCATCCCACTGTCACAGGACCTTCTCTCAAATGCAGACCTAAAGACATAAGACTACTGTGACTGCATGTAGCTTTGATCGTATCACGTGCTCATTTTGAATAGGACTAGTTGAAAGCACAGGGGTATGTAGTTGGGATATTGTACCATATACACTTACAATCCTGAGATTGTATATTTTAGTAATTTGATGCAATGAAATGTTTTTTTTTTTTATGTTGAAATATTTAATCTTTAAGTTTATTTCTTGCTCCTCTGGTTGGATTCACAACTGCAAAACATCAAATAAGGAAAACAAAATAAGCAATTAGGTGATCCCATAGATTAATCCTGACCATTTGAAATATTTTATCAGGGAAACTATTTATCTATTAATTTTTTTCTATTTATATGCTTTGTTTGTGTTTCACCCCTGATGACCCCCTTAGGTTGTGACAGGAGTTTTCAGCTCCAAACTGATGAGACATTTGTAAAAATACTAATAAAGTGCGAAGTGGCAATTTACCACCATAGAGTTAGATAGAGGACTCTAGATGGATAAAACCTGTTTTGGCATTGCCATTGAGGGCTTCACCATTTTAAAGTAGTCAACTGGGTGGGACTTCCTGTGGGTGAAGGACGGATCACATCATTCCATCCAGATCATCAGGGGGGATCAGCCAATAAATGTATACTCGTGAGCAAACATTCCATAACTCTAGGTGGCAGTAAATCGCCATCATTGGCTTTATACCTGTTCAAACAACACACTCTAGATAGCAGTATGCACCCTTTCAGTTTGTTTGCCAACTCATAGAAGTAGTAGATGAAAAAAATTGACTATGGCCTCAATGGCGCTGCCTGTGCGCTCACAGATGCCGTAAAGGGATATATATAACAATGATATCTCTACCGTTCTCTATGTTTACCACATACGACTGGGAAAAATACATTTGAACGGCCCTCCATCTGGTATTTACTAGTGGGAAACTTGTCATCCTTGAGTGGGAGGTGGGAATTTACCAGTTGGATGCATTCATGTGCTTTGAGCTCGTTGAGAAACCCTGGATTGGCTAATAGCCAAAAACCTGTGTCAACCCGAAACTAAAAGTATAGCTATCAGGCATGTAAACAAATTATATAGTGTTCAAAAACCATATTAATATATTAGCTTTTGGGGTACAGTTTGTTCTTAGGTACATGTCAATTGTCTCAAAGTCTGATTCAATTAACTTAACATTGCAGGAAAAGTGAACAATTGTTCCTGCTGCGAATAGTTTCACTTAAAAGGAGTTTCATTTGGTTTCCATCAGTAATTACGGTCCTATTATTGCAAAAATCCATTCCTAACTTCAAATGTGCTTTTTTATGGGGTGCAGGAACAATGGTATTTTTGTCTGCAATGTCTGTTTGATTGAATCAGTGTTACTCACTGATTTTAAATATTTAACTCCTTACTCATGCTACTGTTTATGTTGTCAGAGTTCCTGTTGTTCCCACTCCCATGTCTGTCTGTTTTTTTACTGTGACTTTGCCAATGAAGCTCATCTCTAATTTGTAGTGTATGTGTATAGCTCATGTATGGTATCACTGTTTTTTAATATGCCAAGTATTTTATTAATGACATGATGCTGGAACTACTGTACATACATTACCTGTACAAGATAGAACATTCCATGATTTTAGTTAGCTTTGTGTCTGTGTTTATCTGTTAATTGGAACATGCTATGCTTGTACAAACTGAAATCCCAGCTGGCCACGGAAGCCTCCTTTGACTGAAGTTTTTGGGAATTTATCTCTGATGCGGTTCAATTTTCGTGTATAGATTATTTTCAATGATGTTCTAAGTGATGATTGATGGTTTCGGTATGTATTACGTTTGGCTGCCTCCCCTGTTCAAAATGCCTTATGCGTCTTTTACCTGCCAGTGACCACCCACCACACTGCATCGCCATCGCCAGAACTAGAGCTGTTGATGTCTCTGACTCCGTTACCGTGTTTCCATTTGGTTATATCTATGCTCATCCCAGAAACATGCAGCATAGCCCATCCCCTCTTCTGATCACAAGTTCCAAAGCTCTCAAAGCAACACTTCAACAAGGCTTACTTGTAATGATAGTCACGTTGCCTGCCAGTGTCAATATGACAAGACTCAACAACTGGTGTTTGAATTGGACACATCGATCATTCCCTGAGCTTTTCTTGACACAACATAAACATGTACAATTGTTTGTTGACAGAACATAATTATCAGCTATGGTTTCTTATTCTTTATATCAAACATCTTTCATACAAGCTTTATATTTCTGTAATCCTAATACCAAATTAATTGTTCATTCCTAGTGGTTGGCATGTCAGAGCATTAGTATGCGTTGTATCATGGTGTACTGTTTATGTTATAAACTGTGCAGCTATTTCCTGCCCCATTTTCCTCCAGATCCATCCACATCAGCCTAGTCTGCTTTCCCACTTGTCTCTCACGTCTACGTCACTCATGCTGTTTTGAGCTTTCAATCTTTGATTAAAAGAGCAGGACGAATCATTTACACACTATACTGCCGAGAATAATTCTGATGTATTCTGTACATACAGGTTTTGTATTTAAAAACAAACAATGCATGCAAGGATCCCGGATGACCGAGCCACGTGTGTGTGTGTGTGTGTGTGTGTGTGTGTGTGTGTATATATATATATCCTCTGTATAAATTGTGGGGTGTTTATTAAGAAATTAAATTTTAAAAAAAGAATAGAAACATTGTTTGAAGGTCAAAGGAAAAATAAAGTTACATTCTTTTTAAATAATTTAACTGCTTACACTTGAAGACAATCCTTTATTTTCTTCGATGGAAATCATTGTTAAAAGCTACAAAGTATTACAAAATAATAACATTAATTAAATTTGTATTGCCTTGTGAAACAGGTACCAAAACATACAATAGTATGTAGTTAGGTCTGACAGTTAGGCCTTGTGGATCTTTGATTTACCAACAAGTATGCAGTATTGTAAGTAGCTACTGTATGACATTTTTAACATGCGCTTTTATCCTAAAGTGACTTGCGGTCATGCATACATACAGTACCAGTCAAAAGTTTGGACACACCTACTCATTCAAGTTTTTTTTTTTTTTTTTTACAATTTTTTACATTGTAGAATAATAGTGAAGACATCAAAACTATGAAATAACACATATGGAATCATGTAGTAACCAAAGAAGTGTTAAACAAATCAAAATATATTTGAGATTCTTCAAATAGCCACCCTTTGCCTTGATGATAGCTTTGCACACTCTTGGAATTCTCTCAACCAGCTTCATGAGGTAGTCACCTGGAATGCATTTCAATTAACAGCTGTGGAATTTCTTTCCTTCTTAATGCGTTTGAGCCAATCAGTTGTGTTGTGACAAGGTAGGGGGGGTATACAGAAGATAGCCCTATTTGGTAAAAGACCAAGTCCATATTATGGCAAGAACAACTCAAATAAGCAAAGAGAAACAACAGTCCATCATTACTTTAAGACATGAAGGTCAGTCAATACGGAAAATGTCAAGAACTTTGAAAGTTTCTTCAAGTGCAGTCGCAAAAATCATCAAGCACTATGATGAAATTGGCTCTCATGTGGACCGCCACAGGAATGGAAGACCCAGGGTTACCTCTGCTGCAGAGGATAAGTTCATTAGAGTTACCAGCCTAAGAAATTGCAGCCCAAATAAATGCTTCACAGAGTTCAAGTCACAGACACATCTCAAAATCAACTGTTCAGAAGGGACTGTGTGAATCAGGCCTTCATGGTTGAATTGCTGCAATTGCTGCACCAATAAGAATAAGAGACCTGCTTGGGCCAAGAAACACGAGCAATGGACATTAGACCGGTGGAAATGTGTCCTTTGGTCTGGAGTCAAAATTTGAGATATTTGGTTACAACCTCTGTGTCTGTGAGACGCGGTGTGGGTGGACGGATGATCTCCGCATGTGTAGTTCCCACCGTAAAGCATGGAGGAGGAGGTGTGATGGTGTGGGGGTGCTTTGCTGGTGACAGTCTGTGATTTATTTAGAATTCAAGGCACACTTAACCAGCATGGCTACTACAGCATGCTGCAGCGATACGCCATCCCATCTGGTTTGGGCTTAGATGGACTATCATTTGTTTTTCAACAGGACAATGACCCAACAGGCTGTGTAAGGGCTATTTTACCAAGAAGGAGAGTGATGGAGTGCTGCATCTGATGTGGTCGGGAGCAGCAGTCGGGAGAGGACGTGTTTTTCTCTAGCTCTCTAGCTCTCTAGCTGGAGGTAAGCAAACTTCTCATTTGGTGTTGAGTATAGCTTAACCATGCATTAGATCGTAGGTTGGTAGTTAGTTGTAGTTAGGTATTGTATTTATTATAGGTTAGTATTGTAGTATTGTAGTATTGTTGTTATTGTAGGTTTCCGTAGGTTATTGTAGGCTAGTATTGAAGCTCGAGGCTAGCTAGCTCTCTAGCTGGAGGTAAGCAAACTTCTCATTTGGTGTTGAGTATAGCTTAACCATGCATTAGATCGTAGGTTGGTAGTTAGTGTAGTTTGGTATTGTATTTATTATTATAGGTTAGTATAGTTGTTGTTGTAGTATTGTTGTTATTGTAGGTTTCCGTAGGCTATTGTAGGTTAGTATCGAAGCACGAGGCTAGCTAGCTAGCGGGTAGCTACTGGTAACGATTAGCTGTCCCACTGTTAAATGTGCTTCTAGCCAACGTTTAATTTTTGCTGCGTTCTGCGTTATGTAAGGAACTAGACACGGACATGAATCATCTGTTTAGTGTGCTAACACACTCTTGGCAGTTTGTTGTAACCAAGTATTGGTGCTAATTGTGTGTTAATGGATGCTATCTTGCTAGTCAGCTACGGCGTCATAGCTAGGTATCGTGGGTAGCTACTGTGTCTTGGCAGTGTCTTCCGCCGTGCCGGCTGTAGCACGAAGCGAGCTAATTAGCCGTTTTTTTCGAACAGAGTCAGAGTCAACACAGTAGCCATTGTGTGCCGGGTGTAGCACGAAGCTAGCTAGCTAGCCGTTCTTAAAACAAAGCCAACACAGTGGCCATTGCTAGCTACCCAGCACGACCTAGCTACCCAGCACGACCAGCGGACGGTACGGTAGCAGCTAATTACAATATACTTGTCCTAGCTAGCCAATGTTGAATCATTGCTGCGCCATGAAAGGAACTTGACACAGACACGAATGATCTGTTTAGTGTGTTATCACACTATTGGTGGTTTGCTGTGACCAAGTGTTTGTGCTTGGCTGTGTGTTACTGGATGCTGGCATGCTGGTTAGCTAGTTAACACACTATTGGTGGTTTGTTGTGAGTATTTGTGCTTAACTGTGTGTTAAACTGTGTGTTATTGGATGCTAGCATGCTAGTCAGCTATGGTGTCATAGTTGGCTAGCTGAATAAAGTGGGTTTGAGTTTATTCCTTTAAACATTGAACAACTGTTCAGTGAAACAATTTTAGTTTCTGAGGTAGAAGTTTTTGGTGAGGGAGGCCCCCCTCTCTCCTCTCCCAGATGCTTAGCTCATTTCATTCCGATCTCCTCTGCATTTTTGTAGCCATTTGCTACAGCCTGTCAACTATGCCTCTGCCTATCCCTGTTCTCTCCTCTCTGCGCAGGCTACACAAACAACGCACAACACCGCGCGGCTGCTGCCTCTCCAACCTGGTGGTCCCTGCTCGCACCCCTCACCTGGAGTTCCAGGTCGCAGGCAGCCTCTGGAACTGCCGTTCTGCTGCCAACAAAGCTGACTTCATCCCAGCCTATGCCAACCTCCAGTCCCTCGACTTCCTGGCGCTGACGGAAACATGGATCACCACTGAAAACACGGCTACTCCTACTGCTCTCTCCTCGTCTGACCATGTGTTCTCGCATACCCCGAGAGCATCTGGTCAGAGGGGTGGTGGTACAGGAATCCTCATCTCTCCCAAGTGGACATTCTCAATTTTTCCCCTAACCCATCTGTCTATCTCCTCATTTGAATTCCATGCTGTCACAGTCACTAACCCATTTAAGCTTAATATCCTTGTCATCTATCGCCCTCCAGGTTCCCTTGGAGAGTTCATTAACGAGCTTGACGCCTTGATAAGTTCCTTTCCTGAGGATGGCTCACCCCTCACAGTTTTGGGGGATTTCAACCTCCCTATGTCCACGTTTGACTCATTTCTCTCTGCCTCCTTCTTTCCACTCCTCTCCTCTTTTGACCTCACCCTCTCACCGTCCCCCCCTACTCACAAGGCAGGCAATACGCTTGACCTCATCTTCACCAGATGCTGCTCCTCTACTAATCTCACTGCAACTCCCCTCCAAGTCTCCGACCACTACTTTGTTTCCTTTTCTCTCTCGCTCTCCTCCCACACTACTCACTCTGCCCCTACACAGATGGTAATGCGCCGCCGCAACCTTCGCTCTCTCTCTCCCACTACTCTCTCCTCTTCCATCCTATCATCTCTTCCCTCTGCTCAATCCTTCTCCCTCCAATCTCCTGATTCTGCCTCCTCAACCCTCCTCTCCTCCCTTTCTGCATCCTTTGACTCTCTGTGTCCCCTATCCTCCCGGCCGGCTCGGTCCTCCCCCCCAGCTCCGTGGCTTGATGACTCACTGCGAGCTCACAGAACAGAGCTCCGGGCAGCGGAGAGGAAATGGAAGAAAACTAAACTCCCTACCGACCTGGCATCTTTTCACTCCCTCCTCTCTACATTTTCTTCATCTGTTTCTGCTGCTAAGGCCACCTTCTACCACTCTAAATTCCAAGCATCTGCCTCTAACCCTAGGAAGCTCTTTGCCACATTTTCCTCCCTCCTGAATCCTCCTCCCCCCCCCCCCACCTCCTCTCTCTCTGTGGATGACTTCGTCAACCACTTTGAAAAGAAGGTTGACGACATCCGATCCTCGTTTGTTAAGTCTAATAACACTGCTGGTCCTGCTCACACTGCCCTACCCTATGCTTTGACTTCTTTCTCCCCTCTCTCTCCAGATAAAATCCTGCGACTTGTGACTGCAGGCCGCCCAACAACCTGCCCGCTTGACCCCATCCCCTCCTCCCTTCTCCAGACCATCTCCGGTGACCTTCTCCCCTACCTCACCTCGCTGATCAACTCATCCTTGACCGCTGGCCATGTCCCTTCCGTCTTCAAGAGAGCGAGAGTTGCTCCCCTCCTCAAAAAACCAACACTCGACCCCACTGATGTCAACAACTACAGACCAGTATCCCTTCTTTCTTTTCTTTCCAAAACTATTGAGCGTGCCGTCTTTAGCCAACTCTCTTGCTATCTCTCTCAGAATGACCTTCTTGATCCAAACCAGTCAGGTTTCAGGACTGGTCATTCAACTGAGACTGCTCTTCTCTGTGTCACGGAGACTCTCCGCACTGCTAAAGCTAACTCTCTCTCCTCTGCTCTTGTCCTTCTAGACCTGTCTGCTGCCTTTGATACTGTGAACCATCAGATCCTCCTCTCCACCCTCTCCGAGATGGGCATCTCCGGCGCGGCTCACTCCTGGATTGCGTCCTACCTGACCGGTCGCTCCTACCAAGTGGCGTGGCGGGAAGCTGTCTCCGCACCACGTGCTCTCACCACTGGTGTCCCCCAGGGATCGGTTCTGGGCCCTCTCCTTTTCTCCCTATACACCAAGTCACTTGGCTCTGTCATATCCTCACATGGTCTCTCCTATCATTGCTACGCTGACGATACACAACTAATCTTCTCCTTTCCCCCTTCTGATAACCAGGTGGCGAATCGCATCTCTGCATGTCTGGCAGACATATCAGTATGGATGACGGATCACCACCTCAAGCTGAACCCTGGCAAGACGGAGCTGCTCTTCCTCCCGGGGAAGGACTGCCCGTTCCATGATCTCGCCATCACGGTTGACAACTCCGCTGTGTCCTCCTCCCAGAGTGCGAAGAGCCTAGGCGTGACCCTGGACAACACCCTGTCGTTCTCCGCCAACATCAAGGCGGTGACCCGCTCCTGCAGGTTCATGCTCTACAACATTCGGAGAGTGCGACCCTGCCTTACACAGGAAGCGGCGCAGGTCCTGGTCCAGGCACTTGTCATCTCCCGTCTGGACTACTGCAACTCGCTGTTGGCTGGGCTCCCTGCCTGTGCCATTAAACCCCTACAACTCATCCAGAATGCCGCAGCCCGTCTGGTGTTCAACCTTCCCAAGTTCTCTCACGTCACCCCCCTCCTCCGCACACTCCACTGGCTTCCAGTTGAAGCTCGCATCCGCTACAAGACCATGGTGCTTGCCTATGGAGCAGTGAGGGGAACGGCACCTCTGTACCTTCAGGGTCTGATCAGTCCCTACACCCAAACGAGGACATTGCGTTCATCCACCTCTGGCCTGCTGGCTCCCCTTCCTCTGCGGAAGCACAGCTCCCGCTCAGCCCAGTCAAAACTGTTCGCTGCTCTGGCACCCCAATGGTGGAACAAGCTCCCTCACGACGCCAGGACAGCGGAGTCACTCACCACCTTCCGGAGACATTTGAAACCCCACCTCTTTAAGGAATACCTGGGATAGGATAAAGTATTCCTTCTAACCCCCCCCCCCCCCCCCAAATTGTAAAGTGGTTATCCCACTGGCTATAGGGTGAACGCACCAATTTGTGAGTCGCTCTGGCTAAGAGCGTCTGCTAAATGACGTTAATGTGCCCTTGAGCAAGGCACTTAACCCTAATTGCTCCTGTAAGTCGCTCTGGTTAAGAGCGTCTGCTAAATGACTAAAATGTAATGTAAATGTATGACCTGGCCTCCACAATCCCCCGACCTCAACCCAATTGAGATGGTTTGGGATGAGTCGGACGGCAGAGTGATGGAAAAGAAGCCAACAAGTGCTCAGCATATGTGGGAACTCCTTCAAGACTGTTGGAAAAGCATTCCAGGTAAAGCTGGTTGAGAGAATGCCAAGAGTGTGCAAAGCTGTCATCAAGGCAAAGGGTGGGTATTTGTAGAATCTCAAATATAAAATATTTTGATTTGTTTAACACTTTTTTGATTACTACATGATTCCATATGTGTTATTTCATAGTTTTGATGTCTTCACTATTATTCTACAATGTAAAAATAAAGAAAAACCCTTGAATGAGTAGGTGTGTCCAAACTTTTGACTGGTAGTGTACATTTCTTGTATGGGTGGCCCCAGCGGCAATTGAACTTTCAAACTTGTATTGCAAGCACCATGCTCTACCAACTGAGTCACACAGGCAATGTAATTTGTGAAATTTTTCTCTTCATCATTATACAGGAAAGGGTAGTTACATGTTTGAACAATAACTCTAGTGCTAGTAACTGAAATTGGATCAAGGCTGACTGGTTGATACTGGTGCACAAAGGTGATTAGTGTCATTTTGTACGCTGAGTTGCTTTAATTTACTGTGAGTTTCAAGGGAAGCGTTGCAACTTCATTCACTGGAAACAGGACCTGATTCCTGGGAATAAGGAAACCAAAACATCCAACAGGAGGAGACCATATTACCCTGAAGCACCCACCCATCCAGATCAGTGCCACAGCCCAGCCCTGATTTCCCTTCACACAGAATTATATCAACGACCACACTCAAGAGACTGGGAGGACAGGTTGGCAAGTACATGACCCCTGCTGAGACCTTTACTCGATTCACAGTAAGTACTTATTGTCTGTGGATATGCACTTTTATCCTCTGTTCTCTCTGTTTTGGATCCAAATTATCTCTATTTTATATTCTCATAAACTGTTGATATAAAACTGTATGATTACATTGTGGGTTGCCTTTGTATAGACATAGTTTGATTTAGAAGGATGCTTGCACTGTATATGCATTCTTTACTGTATATGCTTGAAAAACATTTACTTTGTATATTAACAGTATGTATACTGTATTTTAATCCCTTAGAATGATTTGTATGAATTTATTTTGAATAAGTAAGGGATAATCAGAGGGCCTATGCGTTCTATGGAAAATAATGAATGCTCATTATTTTCCAGAGAATGCAGAGCCCCGAGTTGATTGTCACTTTTATACCCCATGGCTATAATTGAATCCACTGAAGTAGCTAGCAAGTTTACTGGCATTATTATTATGGCATTGTTGAGTACTCGTTTCTGATTGTCTTGAAGGGCATTCTAGAGCGTACATGATTTCCCTATAACGCACGGTATATCAGCACGGTAGAATTCAGTGGCTATAGTTCATTCTTACATGTTCTATGTTTGAGCTGCGTTTGAAAGCAAAAGTCGAATTTAAAACATTATTGGCATTGTTGAATTCGATTTTCATAATAGCAAGCTATGACTGCTGGTTTGAAGCAAGTCTGTTTTTGGTTACCAAGGCAACTACTGTGGCTTCTATTAAACTTGCCAGCTAGCTACTTCAGTGGATGTTGAACATTACTACCGGCAAATTAACACATTTCTAGAGGCAAATGTGTTAAATTATAGCCATGGTATTGTAGTAAAACCTACTATGGGGTCGAGCGTGCTGTGGACACAACTCACACAGAGTTTGCAGTTCACAATAATCCATTTAGCTATTTAAACACAGAATGACAAGCCTAGTACCCTAACGCTTTCCCTACCTATCACCCGGTCCCTGCATCTAATCCCTAAACACTCTACCTCATTCAAAATAACTAACTAAACAAACGGGGAAAAATAAGGAAATGAAGCAAAGGGACATAAGATATCGTCTTTGAATGTTAATGTGGGGTCTATTAAACGGGGGAAACTGGAAGTGGTGTGGGGAGCAATTAATTTAGATGGCGCAGAAGAGAGCGGGATAAATCCACCCAGGGTAGAAGTCCCATTGCCGTAGGAACCAGTCACGAAGTGGGGTTCCCTGGCTCATCACCTCAACTCAGTCTGAACACGTAATCTTCAACCCGTTGGCCCAATTCAGTTCGTCAAACTGTGCGTGTTCATGTAATCCTCGTTGGCAGAACGCCAATGTTTGTATTTAGGCAACGATTCTTCGGCTCCAGCCAGGCTCGGTCTCATATTAACAGTGCAAACCGTGCTCTTCTTCAGACCAAAGTCCTGACAAAGTTCACGTGGGCACCCCTCCTCTGCGGCCGATGCCAACATAGTCCTAATCGCCTGCACCCAATTATTCAACCGAGTCCAGAAACGCAGTCTGTGTGAAATGGTTACGCAGCTGCTAAATCTTCAGACGAATGCCAAACGCCGTCCTCGCTGGCATGCTGCCATTTTCGGCATAAACAAGGCTAATTATAGCTAGCGCAGTCTAGTCTGACTAGACGTAACATAGTCAATTTAAATCCGGTACTTTCTATTTAGTATGATATGTATTACGTTTGGTATGGTTACATAAAACAGAAGGTTACTTAAGGCAAAAACGAAAGGAGGTTGGTGGGTGATTAACACGAACATCTAGCAACCTAAAGGTTGTTTGTTTGAATCTCAGCACGGACAACTTTAGCATTTTAGCTAATTAGCAACTTTTCAACTACTTAATACTTTTCAACTACTTAGCATGTTAGCTAACCCTTCCCCTAACGTAACCCTTTTTGCCCTGTTAAGTTGCGTCAATTCAAATCTGGTATTAGGAACAAAAGAGGTCAACTCGACTTCTAAAATATACTAGTATTTTAATTAATGCAAAACCTTCAATGGTAAATATGACGTTCGTATATACGGGTCCACTGAAATACCTCGCAGGGCACTCAGAGAACTAATCCATTATTACAGGTTCTTCTTCAAATACTCTGACAGAGAGAGTTCCCACTCTCTGCTGGCCAATCAGAGTAGAGACTGAGCGTGGTTTAGACTTACTCAGCCAATCCGTTGGCGCACGGGCTGGTCCCACCCCCTTGGCGCTCCACCGTTCCCAGGCATAAGTTGCTATCATAATAACCTGTGGAGTTAGCACCCAAAAGACACCATTCCACTGTACTACGTTCAAGGACGGTTCACAGACAACAAAGAGGCAGTGTTCGTATCTGTGAGAAATACAAGTCTTATCTATAAGAAATACAAGTTTTATCTCATCCTAGCCCCTAACGTTCCTCACATGAATCACAGCCTGTTATGTGAAACAATTTCTATCAGTATAGTACAAACCTATGCTTATCATTAATGCATTCCTTCTAAGCTATTCATCACATACAGATCAAATTATGAGAAAACAAATCCCAACAGCCCCCATTTGCCTAAGCCAAACCTTAACCCTTTTAGCTAACCCTAGCCTTAACCCTTTAACCTACCTCTTAAACTTAACCCTAACCCCTAGCCTAGCTAACGTTAGCGAGCTAGCTAATGTTAGCCACCTAGTCACCTAGCTAGAATTCTTAACATATTTTACATTTAGCAAAAATCGTAACATATAATGCCAATTGTAATTCTTAACATATCATACGAAATGGGTGATGGACATCCACAAATTAATACATACCATAGGAAACGTAACATATGATACTAAATTGAGTTTCTCGGATTTACCTGCAGAATAATACAAAATGTTCTGAGACCATATTGCAACAACCCAACCCAACCAACTACTGGAACATCAACTTTTCTTGCAAAAATAACAAATTATAAGCAAAGTAGACAAGAATTACCTTTATTTTTTGGCATCATATCTGCCTAATTCTCACTTGAAACATTGTTTTTGTGTTTAAAAGGCTACATTACACATTCTGTTAACATATGACACCAGACTGAGCTATTCTTGCAATTGGTAGTCTGACATTTCAGATTAAGATATTATATTTTTTCACGAAGTAGTTTGGATGTAGTGAACTACTTTTTCAAAGTAACTTTAGTTAAGTAAACTATTCTTCTTAATTGTAGCTTTATTGTAGCTTAACTTCTTCCAGTGTGAAGTAATTGGTAGCTTAGTAAACAATATTTTCAGAGTAGTTTCCCCAACTCTGGATAGATATGATTGATTTATCAATAGTCAATTCTACAATTACATTCTCATGATGTTCCAGGGGCCAGTTAGAAGAATGTTGACGAGTAAAATGTGGCGGTTGACAACCATATACATGCTTATATCTGAATGGATCATCAAATCACAAGAAATTACAGGTTAGTCTCTGCAGGTGTATTTCCATTCATTAATCATTGTTATACTGTGTAATAACTCATAATCCCAGGCAGATTTCCGTTCAAAATTATGTTTGTACAAGAATGTGATGGGCTGCCCCCGTGGGAATCGAACCCACAACCCTGGCATTGCAAGCGCCATGCTCTACCAGCTGAGCTTCATGGGACTACATTAGACTATGCGTGATTTTGTTTGTGGGTAAAATGAAGACAGAAGAGTCAAGTTAATGTCAAGTTTATTAGGCTATTGCTAAACCATCAAGTTCTTAGAAGAATCTAGCACAACGAAGAGAAAAGCAAGGAACAGAGAAACAGAAACATCACATTTAACAGAGTTAGTTCGTGTAGCTCAGTTGGTAGAGCATGGCGCTTGCAACGCCAGGGTTGTGGGTTTGATTCCCACGGGGGGCCAGTATGAAAATGTACGCACTCACTAACTGTAAGTCTCTCTGGATAAGAGCGTCTGCTAAATGACTAAAATGTAAATAAAGATGGAAGTAAGGTTTTATTAAGAGCAGTGAATATGTGATGAATATATTTACAAAAAAAGGTAACATTTGAGGCATGTGGTGAAAATAATGCATGGGACAAGTACTGTAATCAGAAAATGCGTTTTTATTCATTTATTTAAGCCTATAGGCTTTAGACATATTTTCAGATAAAAAGTATTGCCAACCATGACCCGAAAATGTTTGACTGTCCATGGGTAGGCTATGCCTAAAAGATGTGAAACGTGGCCCAGTGGGTGAGGAATGATTATGCATCCAGAGAAGGCAGCATTGTGACACTCCTCCCCAGTAAGCACACAAATCTTTGGCCGACATATCAATATGCGTAGGGAATACATACACTGCTCAAAAAAATTAAGGGAACACTTAAACAACACAATGTAACTCCAAGTCAATCACACTTCTGTGAAATCAAACTGTCCACTTAGGAAGCAACACTGATTGACAATACATTTCACATGCAGTTGTGCAAATGGAATAGACAACAGGTGGAAATTATAGGCAATTAGCAAGACACCCCCAATAAAGAAGTGGTTCTGCAGGTGGTGACCACAGACCACTTCTCAGTTCCTATGCTTCCTGGCTGATGTTTTGGTCACTTTTGAATGCTGGCGGTGCTTTCACTCTAGTGGTAGCATGAGACGGAGTCTACAACCCACACAAGTGGCTCAGGTAGTGCAGCTCATCCAGGATGGCACATCAATGCGAGCTGTGGCAAGAAGGTTTGCTGTGTCTGTCAGCGTAGTGTCCAGAGCATGGAGGCGCTACCAGGAGACAGGCCAGTACATCAGGAGACGTGGAGGAGGCCGTAGGAGGGCAGCAACCCAGCAGCAGGACCGCTACCTCCGCCTTTGTGCAAGGAGGAGCAGGAGGAGCACTGCCAGAGCCCTGCAAAATGACCTCCAGCAGGCCACAAATGTGCATGTGTCTGCTCAAACGGTCAGAAACAGACTCCATGAGGGTGGTATGAGGGCCCGACGTCCACAGGTGGGGGTTGTGCTTACAGCCCAACACCGTGCAGGACGTTTGGCATTTGCCAGAGAACACCAAGATTGGCAAATTCGCCACTGGCACCCTGTGCTCTTCACAGATGAAAGCAGGTTCACACTGAGCACATGTGACAGACGTGACAGAGTCTGGAGACGCCGTGGAGAACGTTCTGCTGCCTGCAACATCCTCCAGCATGACCGGTTTGGCGGTGGGTCAGTCATGGTGTGGGGTGGCATTTCTTTGGGGGGCCGCACAGCCCTCCATGTGCTCGCCAGAGGTAGCCTGACTGCCATTAGGTACCGAGATGAGATCCTCAGACCCCTTGTGAGACCATATGCTGGTGCGGTTGGCCCTGGGTTCCTCCTAATGCAAGACAATGCTAGACCTCATGTGGCTGGAGTGTGTCAGCAGTTCCTGCAAGAGGAAGGCATTGATGCTATGGACTGGCCCGCCCGTTCCCCAGACCTGAATCCAATTGAGCACATCTGGGACATCATGTCTCGCTCCATCCACCAACGCCACGTTGCACCACAGACTGTCCAGGAGATGGCGGATGCTTTAGTCCAGGTCTGGGAGGAGATCCCTCAGGAGACCATCCGCCACCTCATCAGGAGCATGCCCAGGCGTTGTAGGGAGGTCATACAGGCACGTGGAGGCCACACACACTACTGAGCCTCATTTTGACTTGTTTTAAGGACATTACATCAAAGTTGGATCAGCCTGTAGTGTGGTTTTCCACTTTAATTTTGAGGGTGACTCCAAATCCAGACCTCCATGGGTTGATACATTTTTGTGTGATTTTGTTGTCAGCACATTCAACTATGTAAAGAAAAAAGTATTTAATAAGATTATTTAATTCATTCAGATCTAGGATGTGTTGTTTAAGTGTTCCCTTTATTTTTTTGAGCAGTGTAGTTTGGAGAGCGTTTGTACATTGGTAAGATGACGCCTAGACATCAGAATATAATGTTGATGCCTGGCCGACGTATAAACGATGTAAAACTGTAGAATTTAGAATGTATGCATTCTAAATACATCTGCAAGATGTCTTGCCAATGTGCTAATGCTCTCCATATTACATCTTCCCGATGTGTCATGTATAAATCGTGACTACATTGGGCAGACGTGTGCTATCTGGGTCCCACTTTCGATGTCTACAAGATCTACGGCCGACTCTGTTATGCTGAGCGGCCATGTGAAGGTGCAGCGCGCATGCATTTCGACCTCCCACACTCACAGCCGCCCTCCCACTGACCTTCTAAATGGAACGCAATCTACTAACGATTATCCGCTGTCAGGCCGACGTCGGCGAGATGTATGTGCGCTGTCTGGGTTAGTTATGGTTGCAAGGACTGAGCATCCATGATATCAAAATTATAGCTATTGAGGCTATACCATGCTTATTTACAATTACATTGTTTACAAACAATAGATAAAACAAGCTTATTTTGGGTTCTGATGGGTTATGACAGTGTATATAATGAATTGATGAAAATGGATTAACCAATCACAGATTGCCTCTTTAATGCTTACTGCAAGCTTGCAGGTGCCTTTGCTCTATTAACCTTTGACCTGAAAATACTGTGTACCATATTGACTTCCAGTGGATCCTCCTGAGAACATTGGGATTGATGATCCTGGCCACCTCGGGCCGCTCTACATCCACTGGACGGCTCCAGCCAGCCTGACCAACCTGACTGCCTGCTCCATGAGATACCACCTGGAGTACTTCAACACATATCAGAACAGATGGACTGTAAGTCACTGGACACATAACTAGACATTGTCAAAAGTGTACCTGCAACACCGGAGGGTTATCCTGGCAACACTTGTATAGTGTTGGCTGTCTGCCAGGACTGTGTGTTCTAAGGACACTTTATTCTTAAACGCAGAATAACAGAGAAACGTGATACACCATCCATAAACAGCCTGCCAAGACCAGTTATGATTTACACTACCTGTCAAAAGATTGGACACCTACTCATTCAAGGGTTTTTCTTTATTTTTTAAAACTATTTTCTACATTGTAGAATAATAGTGAAGACTTCAAAACTATGAAATAACACATGGAATCATGTAGTAACCAAAAAAGTGTTAAACAAATTCAAATAGCCACCCTTTGCCTTGATAACAGCTTTGCACACTCTTGACATTCTCTCAACCAGCTTCATTTCAATTAACAGGTGTGCCTTCTTAAAAGTTAATTTGTGGAATTTCTTTCCTTCTTAATGCGTTTGAGCCAATAAGTTGTGTTGTGACAAGGTAGGGGTGGTATACAGAAGATAGCCCTATTTGGTAAAGGACCAAGTCCATATTATGGCAAGAACAGCTCAAATAAGCAAAGAGAAACAACAGTCTTTAAGACATGAAGGTCAGTCAATACGGAAAATGTCAAGAACTTTGAAAGTTTCTTCAAGTGCAGTTGCAAAAACCATCAAGCGCTATGATGAAACTGGCTCTCATGAGGACCGCCACAGGAATGGAAAACCCAGAGTTACCTCTGCTGCAGAGGATAAGTTCATTAGAGTTACCAGCCTCAGAAATTGCAGCCCAAATAAATGCTTCACAGAGTTCAAGTCACAGACACATCTCAACATCAACTGTTCAGAGGGGACTGTGTGAATCAGGCCTTCATGGTCGAATTGCTACAAAGAATCCACTACTAAAGGACACCAATAAGAAGAAGAGACTTGCTTGGGCCAAGAAACATGAGCAATGGACATTAGACCGGTGGAAATGTGTCCTTTGGTCTGGAGTGAACGGATGATCTCCGCATGTGTATTTCCCCACCGTAAAGCATGGAGGAGGAGGTGTGATGGTGTGGGGATGCTTTGCTGGTGACACTGTCTGTGATTTATTTAGAATTCAAGGCACACTTAACCAGCATGGCTACCACAGCATTCTACAGCGATACGCCATCCCATCCGGTTTGGGCTTAGTGGGACTATCATTTATTTTTCAACAGGACAATGACCCAACACACCTCCAGGCTGTGTAAGGGCTATTTTACCAAGAAGGAGAGTGATGGAGTGCTGCATC
Organism: Coregonus lavaretus; assembly: GCF_964263955.1. NCBI lineage: Eukaryota > Metazoa > Chordata > Actinopteri > Salmoniformes > Salmonidae > Coregonus > Coregonus lavaretus. The sequence goes on from NC_140002.1 coordinate 39,916,274, forward strand.
AGATGACCTGGCCTCCACAATCCCCCGACCTCAACCCAATTGAGATGGTTTGGGATGAGTCGGACCACAGAGTGAAGGAAAAGCAGCCAACAAGTGCTCAGCATATGTGGGAATTCCTTAAAGACTGTTGGAAAATAATTCCAGGTGAAAATGGTTGAGAGAATGCCAAGTGTGCAAAGCTGTCAAGGCAAAGGGTGGCTATTTGAAGAATCTCACATATTAAATATATTTTGATTTTCTAACACTTTTTTTCCATATGTGTTATTTCATAGTTTTGATGTCTTCACTATTATTCTACAATGTAGAAATAAAGAAAAACCCTTGAATGAGTAGGTGTGTCCAAACCTTTGACTGGTACTGTACATCGGAAGTCAATATTTCCCAATTATTATATCTCCTAAGCTCTGTCTAGATTTGTGGTTGACTAGCTGTAACTGCATTTAGCTTCAATGGAATTATACTGAGGGTTTCCTGTAAATGTAAAACAGCCTACAGCATTTTTAGGTGGAGTAAGAATGACATGAGAACATCATGAATAAATTGGAGATTTTTCAAATCTTTTCAATATGATAACTGTGGTTATGGCTCTAAGGCCATAGTAGTGGCCAGGTGCCTGAGGTATGAATAATATTAATGTGATATTGTCTGTGTATGGTTAGGTGATCAGGACTGTACGGACATGGTACAGTGCTCAGTTTGACCTGGAGAAGGAGGTCAGGGTGCGGATCTCCACCTTACTGAGGGGAGCCTGCACCAACGGCACTGAGCTCAAGAGCCCCTTCACAGAGATAGTCCTGCCACCCAATAACACAGGTGAGGTCAGGAGGACAATGTGCTTTTGTAGATATGGAATTGTTTGGATTAAATTACAACAATAGGCTGACAGATAGCGAGATAGCGTTCTTTCCTCTTATCATCCTATATGGGAATGAACAATGACAGGGGAGTGCTGTATAGCTGAAATTCTCTACAGGCACCATTATGGACAGAGGCGGAATGGGGCGGTTCGATTTGGTCGACCAGCTTCAGCCATCTATTAATCTCTTACCTCTTTTAAATTGCTTCCGGGCCCAGTTGGCTCCAGGGTCCAGGGGTTTGGCTGCGTGTTTTATCAGAAGGAGTTCATGGAGTGCACCTGGGAGACGGGCTTAGAGGAGCCAACCCAATCCCAGCACAGCCTGTACTTTTGGTAGGTCACCCTAAATGGGCACATCAGAACATCTCTCCTAATGTATAGCCTACCTACATGTCTGTACCTGTATATACTGGACAAATGTGACGTGTTGATGTCTGTGTGCTTCTCCAGGCATCGGGAGATGGAACAAGCTGAGGAGTGTCCTCAGTACATCCACTCCAATGGGATCAGGACTGGCTGCAAATTCACAGAGGAATCTCTCCCAGAATTCCGTGATTTCAACATATGCATAAACAGCTCCTCTCCCAAGGTGGTCTTGAGGTCGGCGTTCTTCTCCCTGCAAATTCAGAATTATGGTACTAAACACTCAACTTCACAACAAGGCATGATATGCCTCACCTATTCAATGCAATATTGCTGTATTTAGGATATTGCTCTTTTCAATAAACATTCTTCAGCTGCCCGTAAAGTTTTTTTTCTTCCATAATGTCCTTTGTTCATAGCATATCCAAACAGGTATTATCTACACAGTTTTATCTCCTAATCTTTCCTCCTGTCTCATTACACCCACTGGCAATGACATCATTATGTTTTCTCCTTTGTATTTTCTCCTGTCTTTGTGAACAGTACACTGACTCCTTTGGGTGTGTCTGAACTCTTTAGTGAAACCTGCAGCCATTGAGACCGTGCATCTGGAGGCTAGTCCAGACAGGCGGCTACAGCTGCAGTGGGAATTGCCCAACGAGAGGATTCCCAGACACTGCCTGGAGTATGAGGTGGAAGCCAGAGAGGAGGGCGTAGGCGGGCAGCAGTTGTTGGTATGCCCTTGCCCTATGTTTATTATGTGCCTGCATTATCTGAACTCATGCGTTCCTGACTTTACTATCCCTGACAGACTGAGCAATGGCCAAGTTGCTACCTGTTATGTCAGGTAATTACAAAATGTTTTGACACATAACGTCATGGAAGATAACCTTTAAAGAAGCAAATCATATAATTCTTGGTTAGAGAATAGACAGAATCTTTCTGAAGTTTTGTTCAGATCTGACGTTGTTCCTGTCACCAGCAGCAGAGGAACGTAACCATTGAGATGACGCTGACTTCTCTCTCAATGGATGGTGCCCAGAGGAAGTGCTTCCGGGTCAGGTCCAGGATGCACCACTACTGTGCTGACAGAGGCTTCTGGAGTGACTGGAGCCATTGGTCCTGTCACCCAGGTAACAGATTTCTCCATACAGAAATCATCTCCTGGTGTATATCCTTAAATTAAATTAATAGAATTGCCTGTTTATTCTCCTCCATGCATATTCTTCCCCCTGTATATCTGCATATACACTGAGTGTACAAAACATTAAGAACACCTTCCTGATATTGAGTTGCGCCTCAATTCGTCGGGGGCATGGACTCTACAAGGTGTTAACAGCATTCCACAGGGATGCTGGCCCATGTTGACTCCAATGCTTCCCACAGTTGTCAAATTGGCTGGATGTCCTTTGGTTGGTGGACCATTCTTGATAAACACGGGAAACTGTTGAGCGTGAAAAACCCAGCAGTGTTGCAGTTCTTGACACAAACCGGTGCACCTGGCATCTACTACCATACCCCGTTCAAAGGCACTTAAATCTTTTGTCTTGCACATTCACCTGCTAAATGGCACACATACACAATCCATGTCTCATTTGTCTCAAGGCTTAAAAATCCTTATTTAAACTGTCTCCTCCCCTTCATCTACACTGATTGAAGTGGATTTAAAAGGTGACATCAATAAGGGATAATAGCTTTCCATAATGTTTTGTACACTCAGTGTATTTCCTGTAAGAAGGAATATTTGAACCTGTCTCTTTCCCTAGATACAGAGTCAGATGCTGTGGTGGTCTGTGCCCTGGTCATCGGGATCATCATCTCTATGTTGATCCTGTCTCTGTTTGGGTGGGCACTATGGAGAAAGTGAGTACACACACACACACACACACACACACACACACACACACAACCGTATAGTAAACACTAAAATACTGATGAAGGATCATTGCAAATCTTTATCTACTCTCTGTCTCTTAGGTGGAAAGCCAGAGAGGGGAAAAGGATGCCTTTCAGTCCCCTGCACAAACTGATGGAATATTCCAAAGGACTCTCTGCTTGCAGTCATTTCAATAAAACGAGAGAACCAGTAGTAGAGCCTTTGCAAGCATTGCCTTAGGGCAGACGATAAAGAGATACGAGTTAGACAGGTGATTGAACTAATTTGAAACACACATGCACACATGCTCACACACACGCAAGCACTCACTGACACAAAATGAGGATGAGACAGTAGAGAAGCACTATCTCATTTCACATTCAAGACAGAATTGTATTGACTTGTTTGCTGATATTAATCTCTTATGTACCGATATGTTCAATTCAAGTGTTACTCAGTAGAATATTAAATGTTCTTGCCAAACCATTTACGTAATGTAAAACTCCAGGTATTACGTTACACAATATAGCCTTAAAAAATGCCACAGCTCTTTCCGGTTTGTTTACTTTCAACATGTATTTTATTTCTATCACAAATTATACTTATTGGAGTCGTTTTTTTGTAGTTGTAGTTCGATGCCAGTCGAATGTATCTCTTAAGTTCTTTGCATAGAATTCCCGGGCTGTTAAAATTGAATGCATTGGATGGTGTTGAACTAATGTTATGTCATGTTTTATATATATTTTTTGCATCTATACCTATAAAGATGTGTTGTTTGGTATTATTTACAGTATTGTATTTGCAGTGATTGTTGTTTCAGAGACCTTGATATGTATGTTATTTGGCACCATCCTGTGTCAGGATGACTGTCCTTCAAGTGTATATTGTTGCTCTTGCGATGAAATGTTGCTGAACTGTTTTATGGACATATTTATCATATCACGAGCATGGAAAAATGAAAATAAATGGCAGTCGTCTTGACTTTGATACAGAGGAAGATAAGGATCCATCATCTCAGACTGTCCCATGTGCCCATGCAGATCCAGCTCCCGATCTGGAGTCGTTCCCAGAGGGAGGGTTCGGCTGTCTTCACCCCCCTTCTCTCTTCTGTCCTCAACCTGGGTTGGTGCTTTGGCCATTGGGTATGATCTGTCTCTGCTTCCCCTGGCAGTGGTGGAAAAAGTAAACAATTGTCACACTTGAGTAAAAGTAAAGACACCTTTAATAGAAAATGACTCAATTAAAAGTGAATTTCACCCAGTAGAATACTACTTGAGTAAAAGTCCAAAAAAATAATAGTTTTAAATATACTTAAGTATCAAAAGTAAAAGTATAAATTATTTTAAATTCCGTATATTAAGCAAACCAGACGGCACCATTGTCTTGTTTTTTTATTTACGGATAGCCATGGGCACAATCCAACACTCAGACATAATTTACAAAGCATTTGTGTTTAGTGAGTCCACCAGATTAGAGGCAGTAGGGATGACCAGGGATGTTCTCTTGATAAGTGTGTGAATTGGACCATTTTCCTGTCCTACTAAGCATTCAAAATGTAACGAGTACTTTTGGGTGTCAGGGAAAATGTATGGAGTAAAAAGTACATTATTTTCATTAGGAATGTAGTGAAGTAAAAGTAGTTAAAAATAGAAATTGTGAAGTACAAACACCCCCCAAAACTACTTAAATAGTACTTCAAAGTATTTTTACTTACGTACTTAACACCACTGCCCCCTGGTCAGCATGTCCACAGATCACTTCGACTGCAGGGTGACTTTCTTGGGACTTCTGACAAGTTCAATCACCATGTAACCTTTTTTTTTTTTTTTTTTTTGGGGGGGGGGGGGGGGGGGATGGATCAGCTTAATATTGCAGATAGATTGTATCTTCTATCAATGTAATTGTCTGCATCACTTCCAATCCCCCATGTTTTTTATATATATACAGTGGGGAAAAAAAGTATTTAGTCAGCCACCAATTGTGCAAGTTCTCCCACTTAAAAAGATGAGAGAGGCCTGTAATTTTCATCATAGGTACACGTCAACTATGACAGACAAAAATGAGATTTTTTTTCTCCAGAAAATCACATTGTAGGATTTTTTATGAATTTATTTGCAAATTATGGTGGAAAATAAGTATTTGGTCAATAACAAAAGTTTCTCAATACTTTGTTATATACCCTTTGTTGGCAATGAAACAGGTCAAACGTTTTCTGTAAGTCTTCACAAGGTTTTCACACACTGTTGCTGGTATTTTGGCCCATTCCTCCATGCAGATCTCCTCTAGAGCAGTGATGTTTTGGGGCTGTCACTGGGCAACACGGACTTTCAACTCCCTCCAAAGATTTTCTATGGGGTTGAGATCTGGAGACTGGCTAGGCCACTCCAGGACCTTGAAATGCTTCTTACGAAGCCACTCCTTCGTTGCCCGTGCGGTGTGTTTGGGATCATTGTCATGCTGAAAGACCCAGCCACGTTTCATCTTCAATGCCCTTGCTGATGGAAGGAGGTTTTCACTCAAAATCTCATGATACATGGCCCCATTCATTCTTTCCTTTACACGGATCAGTCGTCCTGGTCCCTTTGCAGAAAAACAGCCCCAAAGCATGATGTTTCCACCCCCATGCTTCACAGTAGGTATGGTGTTCTTTGGATGCAACTCAGCATTCTTTGTCCTCCAAACACGGCGAGTTGAGTTTTTACCAAAAAGTTATATTTTGGTTTCATCTGACCATATGACATTCTCCCAATCCTCTTCTGGATCATCCAAATGCACTCTAGCAAACTTCAGACGGGCCTGGACATGTACTGGCTTAAGCAGGGGGACACGTCTGGCACTGCAGGATTTGAGTCCCTGGCGGCGTAGTGTGTTACTGATGGTAGGCTTTGTTACTTTGGTCCCAGCTCTCTGCAGGTCATTCACTAGGTCCCCCCATGTGGTTCTGGGATTTCTGCTCACCGTTCTTGTGATCATTTTGACCCCACGGGGTGAGATCTTGCATGGAGCCCCAGATCGAGGGAGATTATCAGTGGTCTTGTATGTCTTCCATTTCCTAATAATTGCTCCCACAGTTGATTTCTTCAAACCAAGCTGCTTACCTATTGCAGATTCAGTCTTCCCAGCCTGGTGCAGGTCTACAATTTTGTTTCTGGTGTCCTTTGACAGCTCTTTGGTCTTGGCCATAGTGGAGTTTGGAGTGTGACTGTTTGAGGTTGTGGACAGGTGTCTTTTACACTGATAACAAGTTCAAACAGGTGCCATTAATACAGGTAACGAGTGGAGGACAGAGGAGCCTCTTAAAGAAGAAGTTACAGGTCTGTGAGAGCCAGAAATCTTGCTTGTTTGTAGGTGACCAAATACTTATTTTCCACCATAATTTGCAAATAAATTCATTAAAAATCCTACAATGTGATTTTCTGGATTTTATTTTTTTCAATTTGTCTGTCATAGTTGACGTGTACCTATGATGAAAATTACAGGCCTCTCTCATCTTTTTAAGTGGGAGAACTTGCACAATTGGTGGCTGACTAAATACTTTTTTTCCCCACTGTACTCCCCTTTATTACTTTTCAACCATTCCTGGACCTGTGTCCAAAAACAAGCTACAAATGGACAGAACCAAAACAAATGATCTAATGATTCTGTCTCTTCACAGCAAAATCTGCAGAGCTGGGAAGGTTGTATCCCACATATAAATAACATTCTATTGGTAGCAATAATTTTATATAATAACTTAAATTGAAAGATTCAAATTTTTGAATCCGGTGTCGTTTTGCGTGTCAGTTCATAAACACTATGCCATGGGATCGGTACATCAAAGATCTCTTCCCAACTATTTTGCAATCTAAATGGGACGGCTGTCAATCCTTTGGTCCTTAAGTGAAACTGATGTACTTTTTTATTTATCACAGTTTTCCTTAACCAATTATGTTCTTTAATGCAAGGCCGACAGACAAGTTCCTTACTTTCTCCCCCTTCCACTTTCCTCTTCCACTTTTGCGGTAAGGCTGCAATTATTTGGTTGTAATTTTGGGTAGAGCAGACATTTCCATATGTTTTTGTTAGCTGCATGTGCGACATAACTCCACCAGTCCTACCGATGATATCATTTACGAAGATTATACCTTTTTTAAACATTCTGTCAAAAAATAAAGTTTTTTTGTCAATTAGTATATTTGAATTTAACCACAATATTTGTTGCATTATTTGTTCTGTCGTTTCTGGAGGATTAAATTGAAATTGCAACCAACTTTCCATGGCTTGTTTTAGAAATAGTGATATTTGGGAGATGATTTCCTTTTCAAATAACTGCAAATGAGTTGTTGTAATCTGAATAAAGGGAAAAAGGCCTTTCTTGAACATTGGGTGAGACAATCTTACTAATTTACTTGAGAACCAGTTCGGGTTTAAGTATAACTTTTGTATGACTGAAGCTTTTAGTGATAGGTCTAATGCTTTAATATTCAATAATTTCTGTCCTCCGAATTCATATTCATTATATAAATATGCCCTTTTAATTTTGTCTGGCTTGCCGTTCCAAATAAAATTGAATATTTCTTTCTCATATAATTTAAAAAACTGTTCGCTAGGCGTAGGCAAGACCATAAGCAAATAGGTAAACTGGGATAATACTAAAGAGTTAATCTGGGTGATTTTTCCACAAATTGACAGGTATTTTCCTTTCCATGGTAGTAAGATCTTATCTATTTTTGCTAATTTTCTATAAAAATGTATTGAAGTGAGATCATTTATTTCCTTCGGGATATGTATTCTGAGTATATCCACATCACCATCAGACCATTTTATTGGTAAACTACATGGTAAGGAAATTTTTTTTTTTAGTGATCCAATACGTAATATAGTACATTTGTCATAATTTGGTTGTAATCCAGAGAGGTTAGAAAATGTATCTAGATCCTCTATGAGGCTGTGGAGGGATTCTAGTTGTGGATTTAAAAGAAAACATGAATCATCAGCGTACAATGACACCTTTGTTTTTAAGCCCTGTATTTCTAATCCTCTGATATTATTATTGGATCTGATTTTAATAGCTACCATCTCGATGGCCACAATAAATAGATATGCCGATAGTGGACATCCTTGTTTCACTCCTCTTGACAGTTTAAAACTTTCCGAGAAATAGCCATTATTTACTATTTTACACCTAGGGTTACTATACATGATTTTGACCCATTTTATAAGAGATTCTCCAAAATTGAAATGCTCCAGGCATTTATATATAAACCCCAGTCGAATTTTATCAAATGCCTTTTCGAAGTCTGCTATGAATAGCAGGCCTGGTTTCCCATATTTTCCATAGTGTTCTATTGTTTCCAATACTTGCCTTATATTATCTCCAATGTATCTTCCATGTAAAAAACCTGTCTGATTAGAATGAATAATATCCGACAATACCTTTTTAATTCTATGCGCTATACATTTTGCTAGGATTTTTGCATCACAACACTGAAGTGTAACTTAGGAGAATTCTATTCCACCATATTTTCTCTCATAAATTATTGCACAGATGAAAACTGGTTTATCTGCAAATCCTAGTGATATATTTGTAATTTATTTTCAAGAATTCAATCAAATCTATTCATACATTTTTTTTACATTAATATTGATGTAATAAATACTAAACAAGTTGCTACTGTCACTGTGTCTTTTGTGTTCAAGGGTTAGTGGTACTTCACCCATGGGGTTCTGTTTTGAAAATGGTCAAGTTCTGTTTGGCTGTGTCTCCTCATTTGCCTTCCTACCTTCCCTGGTGATCCTGCCACACTACTTCCAGCAGTCTTTTCTCCCTAACCCTGCCCACCCTTCTGGACGAGGTAGGGGCACTGCTGGGCCTCAGCGCCACCTTCCAGATCCTCAGTGCCCTCATGTTCATTACATTTACATTTACATTTTAGTCATTTAGCAGACGCTCTTATCCAGAGCGACTTACAGTTAGCACATACATTATTTTATCGAACCCACAACCCTGGCGTTGCAAACGCCATGCTCTACCAACTGAGCTACATCCCCTGCCGGCCATTCCCTCCCCTACCCTGGACGACGCTGGGCCAATTGTGCGCCGCCCCATGGGTCTCCCGGTCGCGGCCGGCTACGACAGAGCCTGGATTCGAACCAGGATCTCTAGTGTTCATCCAGGCAGCTCTGTCACTCTCCTTCCGCCCGTGCCTTTACCACACGAATCCTACCACTAACACACACAGACCAGGAGGTAGTGCAACCATGGGGTGTTTCACCTCCCTAATTACAGAGTGTGGGCTTTTGATGTGGTTACGGCTATGCTGGGCAACTTTGTGCCCCTACGTTTACCAGTTGTCTAAATATTTGTTGATCTTTCTGACTTACGCCGGGATTCAATCTAAGGCATGTTTTAGCAAGCTTGACATTTAAAACTAATTTTCTATTGTTCTGACATCTGCCGCGTTTAAATATTTGTGATCTTTAGGCGGGGATTCAATCTGCAGCATTTAACGTGAATGCGAACATGGGAACATTGCCTTTTTGAATCCAGGCCATACCGTTGTTAACATTGATCGTTCTACAAAAGCTGGCCGTTGATTCAGTGTATCCTATTCATGTCTCTTGTCAGATTAGTTTTGTGGAGGAGCAGTTTGTTGAGACCCCAGTGAAGGAGTGGGTCCTGCTGGTGTGCATCGGGGTGTTCTCTGACATAGTCCACCTGCTGTTTGGCAGGGTGGGAGATCTGCTCCAAGGGGTATGCAAGATATTCCTGCAGTTAACCACATCCAACAGAACATAGGAACTACTGTGAACTAGAGTGGAACACAGTCCTCCTTCATTGGGTTGTGACTTTTCATAGCAGGTTAGGAGAGCAATTTAGCTAACTCAGTCTCCTAACCTGCTACGTGAATTATCCTAACCTGCTGCGTAAATTCTCCTAACCTGCTACGAAAAAGTCACTTCCGGTCATAGCTGTGTTGCCCCTAGTCAAAACCGTCCTTCTCTGGCTGGCATAGGGAAGGTAGAGAATATACAATCCAGTAATCTGTGGTCTCTGAGGTTGTCCTTAGAACTCAATGTTGAACAGGATTATGTGGTGTATGAGGTTGTCCTTAGAACTCAATGTTGAACAGGATTAGAAGGAAACAGTGGTGGCCAAACCTCTTGAAACCTGTCCTTGTCATCATCCTCCAGGCAGGCTCCTTCATGTTGCTGGGCTTGGCATCTATGCTGGTCGCTCTCTGTGTCAGGTTTGAGGGGCTAGTTGCAGTGCGTCTACTGCTGGGGCTGTGTGACGGCTGCTTCGTCACCCTCATGGCCCCTGTGGCCCTTGAACTGGTGGGCCCCCTGAGAGCCTCCCAGGCCATTGGCTACCTGCTGGGCCTCATGGCCCTCCCAATGACCGCCGGACCCCCCCTCGCAGGTCTCCCCTCCCTTCACCTTGTTTCGGACAGTAATAAAAGGGGCCACTAATCATGTGTCATAGTCTTAGATACTATTTCTTCATGTTTTGATGTGTGCTTTTTATCACATACACCCTGTTGTAACATTTAGTTGATCTATTGTTAAAATCATCCCTACTATATACACACATGAGCCTTATCGTACAATTGGTTTATCTTTGGCACTGCTTTTGCCAGGTGTGAATGAATCATCATGAAGTGCTCCTCAATGATGCCTCTCTGTGTGATACTGAGTCGTATGTCTTCACGGGACTACTCCATGACAGACCATGACCACTTTGGGGATTACCACATGGCCTTCTACCTGGCTGGGGTTCCTCCTCTCCTCTGTCCCGTACAGTATATTCTTCAGCGCCTGCAGGAGGGTCAGCAAGAAACTCTCCCCAGACCTGATCTGCAGCTTTCCCTTCCTGGCTCTGACCACCAGTCCCCTCCCATCCCTGGTCACCAGCTTCTCCCAACCAGCCCGGACCACCATCAGTTGCCACAACCCAAAGATGTTGCCAACAGTAACCAAGTGACAGGCCACTGCGGTAAAGACTCATCTGTAACACATTAGAGATCCCATAAGATGTAAATGGAGTGGATATATGGATTTCATATTTTCAAGGGGCGTTCGTTATAAACATCTTTAGACCACCAGTCTAAAGTCATTGAATTCTGAATAAGCACTGTACTCAAATGACCTATACCTGATTTGGGTATAGTTTTTTTTCTAATATTGTTGGCCTTAGAGCAGTAGTAGTCACTAATATTTCTGAGGGAGCCACTTTTGTGAAACAACCTCGCTGCACGAGCCTCCATACCCATCGGTGAAGGGGGGTTGGGAGGGGTTACAAAGTCAAATTGATTCATGCATGATATCAAATAGATTCACACATGATATTTAAGATACTATTAACATGGACCATCAAGCTATTTCATTCTCTATCTTAGGACACTTGGGGGGTATCAGAAACAAATTCGTAAAACTCTTTTGATGAATCTTTTGAATAGGCCTTATTGCTATTATCTCAATGAAAGCTATAGCACTAATATATGTCACAACAGGTCATTCCAAATTTCTGTCTGAAGGAAGTACAGTGGGGTCTGAAATTATTATGCAATTTTTATGGGGGATATTACACTGAACAAAAATATTAACTAGTCAGGGGCGCAGCCATGTGTGGCCGTGGGAGGGCATAGGTCCACCCACTGTGGAGCCCACCCACTGGGGAGCCAGGCCCAGATAATCAGAATGAGTTTTTCCAGACAAAAGGGCTTTATTACAGACAAAAATACTCCTCAGCACCCCCCCTCCTCAGATGATCCCGCAGTTGAAGAAGCTGGATGTGGAAGTCCTGGGCTGGTATGGTTACACGTGGTCTGTGGTTGTGAGGCCGGTTGGACGTACTGCCAAATTCTCTAAAATGACATTGGAGGCGGTTTATGGTAGATAAATTAACATTACATTCTCTGGCAACAGCTCTGGTGGACTTTTCTGAAGTCAGCATGCCAATTACACGCTCCCTCAAAACTTGAGACATCTGTGGCATTGTGTTGTGTGACAAAACTGCACATTTTAGAGCTGCCTTTTATTGTCCCCAGTACAAGGTGCACCTGTGTAATTATCATGCTGTTTAATCTGCTTCTTGATATGCCACACCTGTCAGGTGGATGGATTATCTTGGCAAAGGAGAAATGCTCACTAACAGGGATGTAAGCACATTTCTGCACAAATGTTTTTAGAAATAAGCTTTTTGTGTGAATGGAACATTTCTGGGATCTATTTATTTCAGCTCATGAAACATGGGACCAACAATTGACATGTTGCGTTTATATTTTTGTCCGGTATATATTATTTTATAGTAATACAATTACTCAGAGAAAGAGATTTTGTTTAACAAGTAATATTTTCTTTCTCAAAAAGTAGGGGTCAAAATTATTGACACCCTTGACACATTTACAAACACATTTACAGGAAGAACTGTGCAGATACAAAGTTTATAATCCGGTAAATTATGTTTTTGTTTTTTTTACTGTGCAAATTGTTGGAAGTAATCATTGTGCATAGAGTTGGATGGTTTGTTATACTTTGAAATCAATGTTTTTTTGTTTTGTATACATTTTAAAGTGAAAAATCTGAGTCTCAGCGTAATTCAGTTACCGTGGAATTGCCCTTGTGTAATAAATCAGGTATCCTTAAAATGAAAATCCTGCTATAATTTGAAACCAAATTTAGATTCAAGAGCTTATCTGATACAAGTCATAAAATGGATTTATAATTATTTGCAGTTATCTTTTTATAAGAGTTTTTCATTCAGGGTTGCATTATGAATATTGCACCATTACAGTGCTTTTCTTACATTAAAACACAGTGGCAGTCAGACACTCTGCTCTCACGGCTCGGAGGATCACGAGAACAGATTGTCGCTCTGAGTAAATGGGGCCCTCTAAAGAAGAATCTCAAAGCCTCATAAAAAGTTAAGTGGAGGGGGCATCGATGGGACAGCCAAGGAGAAACAAAGACAGTCTGAAACAACAGGCCCGGAGCTCTTCAACATTCCACCACACATGCTTCTCTGAATGGTCAGTCACTCCATTGGAGCCGCCCCCTCTGGTACTGGTCCTCCATTTCCAGGAATGTAGCACCCACCTGGGTGATGCCACGGCTGCTGAAAAGCGCACGAAAAGCCACCACATCTTGGCAGTGGTTAGGAGCATTCCCTGAACAGTCCCTGAACTTCCTCTGCTACCTCTGGACACAGCATGCAGTCCTTGGTGTAATTCTTCCAAACAGATTAAACAAAAATCTGCATTATCTATCTATCTATCTATCTACAGTGGGGAAAAAAAGTATTTAGTCAGCCACCAATTGTGCAAGTTCTCCCACTTAAAAAGATGAGAGAGGCCTGTAATTTTCATCATAGGTACACATCAACTATGACAGACAAAATGAGAATTCTTTTTCCAGAAAATCACATTGTAGGATTTTTAATGAATTTATTTGCAAATGATGGTGGAAAATAAGTATTTGGTCAATAACAAAAGTTTCTCAATACTTTGTTATATACCCTTTGTTGGCAATGACACAGGTCAAACATTTTCTGTAAGTCTTCACAAGGTTTTCACACACTGTTGCTGGTATTTTGGCCCATTCCTCCATGCAGATCTCCTATAGAGCAGTGATGTTTTGGGGCTGTCGCTGGGCAACACGGACTTTCAACTCCCTCCAAAGATTTTCTATGGGGTTGAGATCTGGAGACTGGCTAGGCCACTCCAGGACCTTGAAATGCTTCTTACGAAGCCACTCCTTCGTTGCCCGGGCGGTGTGTTTGGGATCATTGTCATGCTGAAAGACCCAGCCACGTTTCATCTTCAATGCCCTTGCTGATGGAAGGAGGTTTTCACTCAAAATCTCACGATACATGGCCCCATTTATTCTTTCCTTTACACGGATCAGTCGTCCTGGTCCCTTTGCAGAAAAACAGCCCCAAAGCAAGATGTTTCCACCCCCATGCTTCACAGTAGGTATGGTGTTCTTTGGATGCAACTCAGCATTCTTTGTCCTCCAAACACGACGAGTTGAGTTTTTACCAAAAAGTTCTATTTTGGTTTCATCTGACCATATGACATTCTCCCAATCCTCTTCTGGATCATCCAAATGCACTCTAGCAAACTTCAGACGGGCCTGGACATGTACTGGCTTAAGCAAGGGGACACGTCTGGCACTGCAGGATTTGAGTCCCTGGCGGCGTAGTGTGTTACTGATGGTAGGCTTTGTTACTTTGGTCCCAGCTCTCTGCAGGTCATTCACTAGGTCCCCCCGTGTGGTTCTTGTGATCATTTTGACCCCACGGGGTGAGATCTTGCGTGGAGCCCCAGATCGAGGGAGATTATCAGTGGTCTTGTATGTCTTCCATTTCTTAATAATTGCTCCCACAGTTGATTTCTTCAAACCAAGCTGCTTACCTATTGCAGATTCAGTCTTCCCAGCCTGGTGCAGGTCTACAATTTTGTTTCTGGTGTCCTTTGACAGCTCTTTGGTCTTGGCCATAGTGGAGTTTGGAGTGTGACTGTTTGAGGTTGTGGACAGGTGTCTTTTATACTGATAACAAGTTCAAACAGGTGCCATTAATACAGGTAACGAGTGGAGGACAGAGGAGCCTCTTAAAGAAGAAGTTACAGGTCTGTGAGAGCCAGAAATCTTGCTTGTTTGTAGGTGACCAAATACTTATTTTCCACCATAATTTGCAAATAAATTCATAAAAAATCCTACAATGTGACTTTCTGGATTATTTTTTCTCAATTTGTCTGTCATAGTTGACGTGTACCTATGATGAAAATGACAGGCCTCTCTCATCTTTTTAAGTGGGAGAACTTGCACAATTGGTGGCTGACTAAATACTTTTTTTCCCCACTGTATCTATCTATCTATCTATCTATCTATCTATCTATCTATCTATCTATCTATCTATCTATCTATCTATCTATCTATCTATCTATCTATCTATCTATCTATCTATCTATCTATCTATCTATCTATCTATACTTTTCATCACGATCTTGCAACTCTGAAACTCAAAAAACACTTCGAAATAATTAATAATTAAATGTACAATATTTACAGAGTTCTCTGCCTAGGCTACCTCATACTGCCATGGCAACCACGGAATCTACCATGCTGATTTCTATCAGCCTGTTCTTATTTTGCAATCAGTTTGTTTCTTTAATTCTGAAATGCTGATGGTGATGGATAATTATGAACCAATAGAGGGAGAAAGATACAGGCTATATGATAATATGTGTGTGATCAGATCAAACATAATGGCCAGGAGGCATGGATCTGTATGTGGTCGTTAACCCTTCACTAACACATGGATGTGACTGAGGGAGAGAGTAGGGAACCGACAAACATCTGTACCTCTGTTGTGCCTCGCATATGCCACACATAGGCTTACTGGCACTATTCCAGGAGGCACCCCATCCCCAAGACAACTCAGACATAAGTGCCAGTGGGGACACGTATGCAACAGCGTCCCAGTGGGTTTCTTCAGACATCTTTGTGGTGGTTCTGCTCCTTGTTCTGCTGGTGCTGAGAGCAGTATGCTGGGTCGTCAGAAACAATAGAACCCAGAGGACTACGGCAAAGTACGAGAGGGATGACCTCATTGGATCAAAGTCTGGTAGCTATAGAGTCACAATGACATGGAGGCATTCTTTTTTAACATAGACCATATGTGTGCATGCATAGGTTAACAAAGTCTGTCTGATGTTTTGCAGGAAGCTGACTGAAATAGAGATCATCTCAGCAGGTGATGGACCAGAGAGAGACACCCAGGCCAAATGCACCCTGAAGATCAAGACTGATCAGAGGCATGCCACTCAGCTGGTGGAGATCCTTGTGGGGCGTGTCTGTCGCTAGGAGGGAGCTGGCCCAGGTAACCCACTGGCGCCCCTTACTTCAGTCACATTACCCACTGTGGTGTCACCCACTGATATGATGGCATCACCTGCATCTGCATCACTTCCTGTACCCACTGAGAACATGCCCAAAAACCAGAGTGTCCCAGCCCACTCCCCAGACACCTGTGCCCATGCCCAAGACAACAAGTCCCCATCCATACTACCTCAACACTCCTAACAGACCACAGCCATCAGAGAAGTTCTTCTCAGCTGAGGGGGAGGAGGATGAAGAAGATTAATCTGAATATGAGGATGAGGATGATGCTTCTGAGTAAACCAGCAACACCTACAGTGGCTTGAGAAAGTATTCACCCCCTTTGGCATTTTTTTCTATTTTGTTGCCGCACTACCTGGAATAAAAATGGATTTTTTGGGGGGTTGTATCATTTGATTTACACAACATACCTACCACTTTAAAGATGCAAAATATTTTTTCTTGTGAAACAAACAAGAAATAAGACAATAAAAACAGAAAACTTGAGCTTGCATAATTATTCACCCCCTTGTAGAGTCACCTTTTGCAGCAATTACAGCTGCAAGTCTCTTGGGGTATGTCTTTATAAGCTTGGCACATCTAGCCACTGGAATTTTTGCCCATTCTTCAAGGCAAAACTGCTCCAGCGCCTTAAATTAGATGGGTTCCACTGGTGTACAGCAATCTTTAAGTCATACCACAGATTCTCAATTGGATTGAGGTCTGAGCTTTGACTAGGCCATTCCAAGACATTTAAATGCTTCCCCTTAAACCACTCAAGTGTTGCTTTAGCAGTATGCTTAGGGTCATTGTCCTGCTAGAAGGTGAACGTCCGTCCCAGTCTCAAATCTCTGGAAGACTGGAACTGGTTTCCCTCAAGAATTTCCCTGTATTTAGTGCCATCCATCATTCCTTCAATTCTGACCAGTTTCCCAGTCCCTGCCGATGAAAAACATCCCCACAGCATGATGCTGCCACCACCATGCTTCACTGTAGGGATGGTGTTCTCGGGGTGATGAGAAGTGTTGGGTTTGCGCCAGACAGCATTTTCCTTGATGGCCAAAAAGCTCAATTTTAGTCTCATCTGTCCAGAGTACCTTCTTCCATATGTTTGGGGAGTCTCCCACATGCCTTTTGGCGAACACCAAACCTGTTTGCTTATTTTTTTCTTTAAGCAATGGCTTTTTTCTGGCCACTCTTCCGTAAAGCCCAGCTCTGTGGAGTGTACGGCTTAAAGTGGTCCTATGGACAGATACTCCAATCTCCGCTGTGGAGCTTTGCAGCTCCTTCAGGGTTATCTTTGGTCTCTTTGTTGCCTCTCTGATTAATGCCCTCCTTGCCTGGTCCGTGAGTTTTGGTGGGAGGCCCTCTCTTGGCAGGTTTGTTGTGGTGCCATATTCTTTCCATTTTTTAAATAATGGATTTAATGGTGCCCCGTGGGATGTTCAAAGTAACCCAACCCTGATCTGTACTTCTCCACAACTTTGTCCCTGACCTGTTTGGAGAGCTCCTTGGTCTTAATGGTGCCGCTTGCTTGGTGGTGCCCCTTGCTTAGTGGTGTTGCAGACTCTGGGGCCTTTCAGAACAGGTGTATATATACTGAGATCATGTGACAGATCATGTGACACTTAGATTGCACACAGGTTGTCTTTATTTAACTAATTATGTGACTTCTGAAGGTAATTGGTTGCACCAGATCTTATTTAGGGGCTTCATAGCAAAGGGGGTGAATACATATGCATGCACCACTTTTCCGTTATTTATTTTTTAGAATTTTTTTAAACAAGTTATTTTTTTCATTTCACTTCACCAATTTGGACTATTTTGTGTATGTCCATTACATGAAATCCAAAAAAAAAAAAAAAAATTTAAATTACAGGTTGTAATGCAACAAAATAGGAAAAACACCAAGGAGGATGAATACTTTTGCAAGGCACTGTATTAACCTGATTCATCTTGAGAGGCAGTCTCAGACCCAGTCAAACAAAGCTAAAGACCAATAAAATAAAATAAAATAAAAAAAGTATTATTACAAATTAATCTAAGTAATGGGATGATGCATTGAAACTTTTGGATATTGTAGTATTATTGAGAAGATGGATATAGGCTACCTCCTTGTAGCTTAGCTAATTGAAGTTGGAGGTAAACAATTGGTTACAGTTTTAATACCATACATCAAGCGCCTTGTTTTTATATTGGCACAGCTGCGCAAGGTCGATGGACACCGGCAGTCGTCTGATATTAGATGCCCTGTGGGACTGGAGACGCCTCTTGCATCTTGATCACCAGAGATGTCTGAGAGCTCCACATTCTACACAGCTCCACTCAACCGTCCTCCCTGCCATGCAGCCGGTGTCCCCTGTCACCAAAGCCATATTCATTGCTTTGTTTCTCTTCGCCATCCTGCTCATTCTATACGTCATCCTCTGGTATATATGCCGAGACGCCGACAATGACTACATCTAAACAAGCGAAGGTCACTTATCGAGATGACAGAACTGTCCAAGGTAAAGGAACGGTATTGATCGAACTGCTGCCATTTAAGCGGGGCATGTTATCGCATCAATTGCATTTGTTGGACAGTGGCATTTTGTGACATTCCTTTTAATATTTTTTTGTTTTTAGCCAACACATGTATGAATGATGCTACCGGACGTTTTCCATTGTGTGCTTAGGCTACTTGTTGAATGACAGCTGATGTTGCGTCTTCCAAATGAAATTGTAATGTATTAGCTCCCATATCAATTTGGTAAGTCAATCCTTTGACAGTTCACTATTCAGTTCGATATTTTGAATTGAATAATCTCTGTTTTATCCGATAAAAGGTCAGAAGAGGACAACAATAGACCATATGGGTTTATTCATAAAGATGACATTTTCTGTGTCAAAAAGATTGCCTTTGTGTTGTATTTCATCCCACTCTGTAAAATGTTGATAAGATAGCCTATATAACATTGAGTACATATAAGGTAGAGCTAGTCATGGTGTTCTGTCCCCCTACAGATGCAGCTCCATGGACAGGTGAGGATGACCCCACCCCACCCCAGGCCTACAGACCTATAGCATAGAAGAAGCCAACCATTGCCAGTGAGACAGTTGGGCTCAGTGGGCTCAGTGGCGAGGATTCGACAGACTTAGCAGTCAAACTGACACATGCTCAGACAGTGTGGTAAGATGTGCTTGGAGGCCACAGATAAGAGGAAGATGGCAGAGACCTGCCAAGTGTAAACAACCAGGGAAGAGGATGACTTCATAATCATCCTTCTCTTTGGTGGACTGTCCACCTAGAGGATGGCTCAGATTGGCCTTAGGATATAACCCGAATACATTGTTAAATATACTCTGTGTGCTGGTTACTACACCTGTCACATTGCTGTATGCTTTCCGTCTGTGATGGTGGTATTGTGATAATGAAATTGTAACATGTTGAGGTTAATGCTATCCTAGTTGTCTAATAAATGTTTTATTTGGCAAGTTATGCAGTAATTTCTGTCAGCCAATTCATTTGTTTCTGTAAAGATCCTATGGATCCTACAGATACCTCCTTCACATAGCTTGGGCTTATAAATACTAATGATGATGACACTACGTGAAGCACCTTTGTGTTATATTGCCTTGTATAAAGCCTTATAGACCTACATTCAAAGTACACACTTTTTTTTTGCTTTGAAACTGAACGTGTGGTCAAGGTGACTGTGTTACATATTCATCAGTACTTATTAATATGCATATACAGTATATAATATATTCCCAGAGCAGATGTCTGTATGTTTTAAGTATTCTACTGATGACTCTGCACAGATTAGTCATTTAACCCGCAGTTTTAACCTCTGGTGACCACCTATAGGTCTGTACTGTTCACAGAGACAGTGGGGTATGAAGAGGCTACATGCACCTTTTGAGGAGTCTCCTGGCTGGGTAGATTAAACCACTCAGTGTTGCAGCTCTCTACAGCTCTATGTTTCTAATGGGTTTTCTTCGGAGTATAAATGTACCTCTGGAAATTGACTCTGAAAATATGCTTCTCTCTGAGATCAGTGGCTAGCCCACACCTGCACAGAGCCATTAATAGACTTACCATGACACAGTTTCAGTCCGACCAGACTCCAGTTGATACATTTCACAGACTAAAGCTAACATTCAGCCTAGATTCAATCAACACCTGTAATAATAAATAATGTTTGTTTTGTTCACCAAGTCAACCTCTTTTATAACCCCTGATTATTTTGCAATAGTTTTATGATCACCCCTTTGCAAAACAAATTCATGCCTCCATAAGTTTGTTTGAAAGAACATACACTGAGTATACAAAACATTAAGAACACCTGCTCTTTCCATGATATAGACTGACCAGGTGAATCCAGGTGAAAGCTATGATCCCTTATTGATATCGCTTGTTAAATCCACTTCAACCAGTGCAGATGAAGGGGAGGAGACCGGTTAAAGAAGGATGTCTGAGCCTTGAGGCAATTGAGACATGGATTGTGTATGTGTGCAATTCAGAGGGTGAATGGGCAAGACAAAATATTTAAGTGCCTTTGAACGGGGTATGGTAGTAGGTGCCAGGCGCACCGGTTTGTGTCAAGAACTGCCACGCTGCTGGGTTTTTCAAGCTCAACAGTTTCCCTTGTGTATCAAGAATGGTCCACCACCCAAAGGACATCCAGCCAACTTGACACAACTGTTGGAAGCATTGGAGTCAACATTGGCCAGCATCCCTGTGTAACGCTTTCAACACCTTATAGAGTCCATGCCCCGACGAATTGAGGCTGTTCTGGGGGCAAAAGGGGGGAGGTTGTATTGCAATATTAGGAAGGTGTTCCTAATGTTTGGTATACTCAGTGTATATTTTAGTTGTAACACTGCTGCTCAACCACCTCTCAATTGAGCATGTGCCATGCAACACCACTAGATGGCGATATGAAGTGTTACCACTTTGATATGCACATAAAAATGTTTTCACCTACCCTGCCCTCTTACTAAAAGTTAATTACCTCATGGCACTGAACATTTATAGTCAACAGAAAATACTGCACACTACAATATACACTTCCAAGTATTTATTATAGTGACATTTAACCCATTGAGACCTGATGAAAGGTCAAACTTCTTATAATAGACACACTACGGAGCATTTATTCTAGTGTGCAGCACCTGCTCAAAACCGTTGGGTATGCAAATGTTCCACAATTTTTCAAGATAACTGCTTGAAATGTTTTGTTTTATTCCGATGTCACTTTTAGGGTTGGCCTGTTTCAACTCCCTCAGTCTATCCAAAATGCACAGCATTTTTCCAGCTTACATTTTTTCAGTCATGTCCATTACAGCTCCATCTAATTCAGAAAAAATGGAATCTTCTGAGGTGCCTTGAGTAGATATGGAACTCATTACCCTCTAGCTGTGTTATAGAGTGTAACGAAGATTAAATAAATACAGTAGAAGTCGGAAGTTTACATACATCTTAGCCAAATACATTTAAACTAAAAAATTCCCTGTCTTAGTTCAGTTAGGATCACCACTTTATTTTAAGAATGTGAAATGTCAGAATAATAGTAGAGATAATTATTTATTTCAGCTTTTAGTTCTTTCATCACATTCCCAGTGGGTCGGAAGTTTACATACACTCAATTAGGATTTGGTAGCATTGCCTTTCAATTGTTTAACTTGGGTCAAACGTTTCGGGTAGCCTTCCACAAGCTTCCCACAATAAGTTGGGTGAATTTTGGCCCATTCCTCCTGACAGAGCTGGTGTAACTGAGTCAGGTTTATAGGCCTCCTTGCTCGCACACACTTTTTCAGTTCTGCCCACAAATGTTCTATAGGATTGAGGTCAGGGCTTTGTGATGGCCACTCCAATACCTTGACTTTGTTGTCCTTAAGCCATTTTGCCACAACTTTGGAAGTATGCTTGGGGTCATTGTCTATTTGGAAGACCCATTTGCGACCAAGCATTAACTTCCTGACTGATGTCTTGATGTCTTGCTTCAATATATCCACATAATTTTCCTTCCTCATGATGCCATCTATTTTGTGAAGTACACCAGTCCCTCCTGCAGCAAAGCACCCCCACAGCATGATGCTGCCACCCCCGTGCTTCACGGTTGGGATGGTGTTCTTTGGCTTGCAAGCCACACCCTTTTTCCTCCAAACATAACGATGGTCATTATGGCCAAACAGTTCTATTTTTGTTTCATCAGAACAGAGTACATTTCTCCGAAAAGTACGATCTTTGTCCCCATGTGCAGTTGCAAACCATAGTCTGGCTTTTTTATGGTGGTTTTGGAGCAGTGTCTTCTTCCTTGCTGAGCGGCCTATCAGGTTATGTCGATATAGGACTCGTTTTACTGTGGATATAGATACTTTTGTACTTGTTTCCTCCAGCATCTTCACAAGGTCCTTTGCTGTTGTTCTGGGATTGATTTGCACTTTTCGCACAAAAGTACGTTCATCTCTAGGAGACAGAATGCGTCTCCTTCCTGAGCGGTATGACGGCTGCGTGGTCCCATGGTGTTTATACTTGCGTACAATTGTTTGTACAGATGAACGTGGTACCTTCAGGCGTTTGGAAATTGCTCCCAAGGATGAACCAGACTTGTGGAGGTCTACAATTCTTTTTCTGAGGTCTTGGCTGATTTATTTTGATTTTCCCATGATGTCAAGCAAAGAGGCACTGAGTTTGAAGGTAGGCCTTGAAATACATTCACAGGTACACCTCCAATTGACTCAAATGATGTCAATTAGCCTATCAGAAGCTTCTAAAGCCATGACATCATTTTCTGGAATTTTCCAAGCTGTTTAATGGCACAGTCAACTTCGTGTATGTAAACTTCTGACCCACTGGAATTGTGATACAGTGACTTATAAGTGAAATAATCTGTCTGTAAACAATTGTTGTAAAAATTACTTGTGTCATGCACAAAGTAGATGTCCTAACCGACTTGCCAAAACTATAGTTTGTTAACAAGAAATGTGTGGAGTGGTTGAAAAACGAGTTTTAATGACTCCAACCTAAGTGTATGTAAACTTCCAACTTCAACTGTACCTTTTGCAGTGTTGGGAGAATGACCACCTGGTGTGTGTTTGGCCTGGTATTTCTCCTATGTACTGTTTCACTGACGGACATGCCCAAGGCCAGAGAGGCAGCTGAGCACTTCCCACAGCACTGGGGCTCTCTGTCCAGGACACATGATAAAGACCACATACTGGTCTACTCTCACCAGGTTACATGAAAGGAGTAATAGTAACACTCTCCGTGCTGTGAGTCTGTAATAAGTGTGTCTAATTTTACCATGTTATATAATGGACTCAGCCCAGTGAGGAGACAGAGGAGATATACAGGCAGACAATCCTGCCGTTCTATTATCACTCAGGAACACTTCTCTACTAATTAATCCCAAACCGCCAGAGACAGATGACAGCTACACACACAGACACACACTCACACACACACACGGTTTGAGAGCTCAGGGAACAGAGGCACTGATGTGACAATACTGCCAAGGAAAGCAGAGCTAGCACCTCAGGGATGTGCCAGAATGACAGACTGGCTCACACACTCATAGACACATACACATGGACACACACGCACGCACACACACACACACACACACACACAATTGTCTGATTTTGATTTTGAATGTGGCTGTTATTTAGTTATTATATAACATCAGAGGAAACAAATGATTGAGTCCAACAATCAGTTTGGGAGCCAAAGCCCTGACTCACACAGCTGAGTTCACTAGGAACTTCAGCATTGATGAATAATTGTTACTAATTGCAATTCACTGATAATTAATAAGACAATACACTTGAATAGGCCCAGTCTCCATGGGGTGTAAGCACCAAGCACCCGACCAGCATGATGTGTAGAGAGCAGATGCTTGGCAGAGGGGGCTCATTCGTTCTTCTAGTTAATATTTAATTTGGGAGGGGCTGTGTTGAAATACAGGGTCAGTAGGGGAAGGTCCTGCTCTGGACTGACCAGGTGCAGAGCTACAGAACACCTCTCAGGCTCTGACAGAGGGATTGGACAGCTAGGGAGCTCTCTGGTCCACTCAGGCTACTGGTGGGTTTAGGCAGTGTCCACATGCTACTGAGGTGTCCCACCTGTTGTGTTCCACCTGTTCTGTTCCACCGGTTCCTGGGCCATATGGTGGAGTTGCTGTGGATCCCTCGCCTCAGGAGAAAGGTGACAACCAGAGGTCATTCCTTACTTTTATCAACTATTTGTTTGGAATTTGCCTAGCATCTTTACATATATTCTTAATTACTCAGTTATTATGCGACATTAATTAACAGTGCGGACCATGGCCCTTGGTCAGGGCAGGCCCAAGCCTTTTGAGGGCCCTAGGTGAGATTTGGTTGGGGGACCCCCCACCTCACAGGCAAAACATTTAAGTGGCCCCCTCTTGATGGGGCGTAGAGAACATTTTGCAATTGTATAACTAATTTCCTGCAATTCTACACATTTTGCCATGACTTATGCCATGCTAATATGATATCTGAGTGAGAGTGACTAACTAAATCAATGGGGGCCATGATTACTATAAGGTTTAGATAGCTGGCTAGACTAACTTATCAGTCAATTTTTATTTAGCTGACATGGCTAATTGAGTAACTGTTAGTGAATGACATAACAAGAGAAAAACTGCTGATGCACAACCAAATTTCGAAATGGCACCTTATGTATTCTACTTATACTTGCTCGCAACAGTAAATTCAGACTCCGACTGTGATGTTTTTGTCTTTATTTGTTTTTAGGTCGGAAGTCACTAATCCACCGCTTATTCCTTATGCCTAGGGCTGGCCCTGCCCTTGTTAATGGTTTCACTGCCCAAGCCTATGATTCCATCCCCTGCCTACCTCTGTCCTCCAGGCTCAGTAACTGGAATCTGTCCCTGCAGAGACACTGTAGAGCAGGGCCGGCTGGTTACTGCGCCCTGGGGTCAGGCTGCTCGCCATGGCATCTCACGCTTTTAGAGGACTCATTGGGGAGTTATATGGACTGTATATAGTTTGCATGGGGGAGTTTGTTTTTTGTATAGCTATATCACTTACTGCATATCAACATTTGGACACACATTTGTAATATTTAGGCACGACAGTGCAGTAACATTGACGACATTGTTTACGACAACACTAGTGTAATACAACACTCATGGTGGATCCATAGTACTACAGTTTATGGTAGTCAGTCAACCAGTGAACATTACATTGACATTTTAGTCATTTAGCAGACACTCTTATCCAGAGCAATTTACAGTTAGTGCATTCATCTTAAGAAAGCGAGGTGGGACAATCACATCACAGGCATAGAGAGTACATTTTTCCTCAATAAAGTAGCTATCAATAGAGTCAGAGATAGAGTGCAAGTGCTGGTAAAGGTGAGGAGGAGGATGAATTAAGAGACTGTTTGAAGAGGTAGGGTTTCAGATGTTTCCGGAAGATGGGCAGGGTATGTATATGTGAACCATGCAACACTTCTAGATAAACGACCATCAACTCGATTTGTGTCTGGACGTTAACTTATTATTCATATTGAGCATATGGAATATTACATCTGTCTCTACATTTGAAATAAAGTTTTTCCAACCAGTTGCACTTCTAAGTAGTTTTGTTGTAGGCCTGGGATACTATTTCCTACTTTGTTTATTTAGCAGTGTGAATGTTGACCTAGAGCTGAGGTGGTGTAAGTGTGGGGTGGAGGAGGAGGAGGAGGGGGGAGGGGACAGAAGGGCCAGGTGTGAGGGAGTCAAGACCCATCAGGAATAGTCAGGAGGTGCTGACTGTGGAAACTGTATGGTGTCACCTACCACACCTCCAGAGGTGAGCAGCAGAACCTATAGCTGCAGCTGTAGAAACATCCTGCCCAAGAGGAGACACTCTCAAGACAAAAGCCCTACTGAGGAGACAGCATCTACAAACAACAACACATCATCAAAAAAACGTCCTTTAACAGGCCAATGAGGCCATGCCTTTTTCCAGCAGTATCTCAGTGTTAGGTTTGTCCACTAGGAGGCGAGAGGGAGACATGTTTACAGTGCAGGTGTGGTCAGACTACGAAACAGGATGAATTCTCCAATGACCTCAATGCTATCAGATGCGCTTCCTTAATGAGAGGGATTGTAAAGTAAAGAAAATAATTGTGGCAGCGAACATGTTCTTTAGCTCTATAAAGTTGATTATTTATTGTTTATCATTTAAAATAATGACAGTGTTTGTGCATACTTGTATTGTGTATTAATAAGTGTGTGTATGCATAATGAAATAAATACGTAGTATGCCGTCGCTACCAAACTCAATAAGTTAGTGCAATATGACATGAGCTACAGAGTAGACTCCTTCAGTTACGACCTAGGATACGCTCTTGGTATACACATTTCAGCTGAATGCATTCAGTTGTACAACTGACTGGGTATCCCCCTTTCCCTTCCAATAACACAGCTGGACACCTGTCATTCTATAGAAGCTCCCCCTATGTAAAGTATATGTACCCAATACGCCACACACCACGTGACCATGCACCACTAACCAACAAGCTGCAGTCCATGAATTTTTGAAAGGTTCTTTCTAAAAAAAGAAAACTATCAACTTTGGCCCTAGCACAGCCACTCCAGTAACAATCAGAGAAGCTAAGCATCCATTTTGACCTAACACCCCTCCAGACTCCTATGAAAAGCTGTTGACAGCTTGGGGACAGAGGCCGACATCGTGGCAGAAGTGTTCTACAAGAGCACCCACGCACAGTAACATGGGGCATTTCTCACTGGTGCAGCTAAAATACAAACAGGTTGAAGATAGATGGTGTTGAGAATCACCCCATTCCAGGCAGAGAGCCCCAGCTGCTGCAGTGTGCGCTCTGCTGGGTAGGTAGAGAGGAGTGGGCACGCAGCACCAGGGAGGACAGGCACCAGGCGGCCAGACTCTCCACCTGACACCTGAGAGTCAGTGGTTCAGGAGGAACAGCTGAGCACTGGCGTGCCTGGACACCTCCTCTGGGTCCAGCGCCACTGAACACACAGTCACACAGTTACATAGCAACCCTGCTGGGGCCCCCAGACACAACATGAGTCTTATTACTAAGAGAATGACAAAAATGGAGAGTGGCTCAAGACCTCCCTCGCTGACTATGCCATCAGCGTTTTTCATTTCTTGACTTTTTTTTTATATCAAGGCTAATTTTATCACAGCCCTCAGTATCCATGGAATTGAAACCAGATGAGATGGGCTGAACTAAAACAGCAGCCCATGCAGTGCATTCCCTTCCCCTCTCTGTCTTAGAAACACAGCCTGCAGGGGAAAACAGTCTGGAGTCACAGAGGGGGAACAACAACGCTGATGGTTTGTTTTGAGGAGCTAATAAACAAGTCATTTAAAACAGCCCCTGAAACGATGGCTTGATTACGTAACAGTGAGCTTCTGTAGAATATCCAGGGGGGAAAAGGAATGTATGGAACGGTAGTTACAGGTGTGCAAAATAATGCAGGGAGGAAAAGGGTGGACTGACTCTAGGAGAATGACTTTGACTTGAATGTATTGTTATACCCATATGCTTACCCATAGCCTGTCAAATGAATATTTCACAAGTGAAATGAATGGCACAGCCTTTGGACGTGTTTGATATTTACATACCCATTACGATGAGAGTCCCTACTATCCAAATGAAAAAAATAGCCAATAATGATACTCCATCACTCTAATGGCACCATAAGCATGTAATAAATGGGAGGTCCTGAACTATTTTGCCTCTGGTGTTTGGCCCCACTTTCATCTAGTGGACAGGAAGCAGCACTGTTAGTGTCTGCGTAGAGCCCTAAGAGACCATCAATATCCTGCCAGCCAATAGCTCCAAACCCCATTACGCTCCAACCCAGGAGTCTCATTCCCACGTCCCATTTAGCTGTAGAGCCACAAGCAGCCATACTGGTAATGGCAACTATAATTGGATTGCTGCGGCTGTTTCTTTCTGGCCTGCGAGACCCTTGTGTCCTGGGCTGTGGGAGAATGGTATAGCCTTGTAAGAAATGTTGCAAGTGGCTCTCTGCCATGCCATTTCCTCCAAAGCAAGGCACCTATCATTTACCCCCCTCCTCCCCTGCTCAGTGGTACATTCCTGCCATAGCTTTGATTGGGTATTTCTGGGCCCGAGGTCTTACGGTAGGGATGTTAGACAGACTCTACTTGAGTTATGACAAACTAAACGTGCAACTATTCAAAGACCCTCTGTTATGTATGTTGTTCACATTATTTGTATTCTTCATTGTGAAAAAATGTGAACAGATCCAAAGACTGGATAAAGACCACCAAATCAATTTGCAAAGCTCAGTTGACATAATCCAGAGCCAGAGCTATGCAAAAGCTGAAGACTGCTGTAATAATTCAAAACAAATTAGAAACACATGTTCATTTTTGCATATATATCAGTACTGTTTATTTTACACTTCAAATGTAAGGAGCTGGCAAAACCAGATATGTTTCAGCTATGAAGACACGTAGCTAGGGATTCACCTCTGATCAGTGTTCAGAAACTGCAATTATCAAACAGCAATACATTAAATATACCTTCCTATGGGAGATTGGATAGCAAGATAAATGATAATATCAATACATTAACAATATGATTTGTCATCATGAAATTCTAAACAAAAAAAAATACACCCAATAAAAGGAATATATACCAATCCCTTATATAAACACCTCAGCCCAGAGGGGAGGCGTCAGAGAATCTTCCTTGTTCCTCTACGAATGGAGATCCATGGGATGTGCTGTAGAAAAGGTCTCTGGGAGCCCACTAAGGACAGACAGACACTTTCTCCACACAGCTGTTCCTCCGACTTCATCTCTCCTGTTGATCAGCCAGAGCCAGGAGCCCTGGCTTAGAATAGGTCCTCACACCCTGTCTATAAATAACAGCACGGAGTGGTGTCTGTGAGATATATGTAGGTATCTAAGCTTGTCTATGTGGGCAGAGGAAAGAAGTTTGGGGGCATGTGTGTGTATGTTTGTGTGTGTGTTGTCGTACAAGAGTATGAGTGTGAATGTTTGTTTGTTTGTGTGTGTGTGTGTGTGTGTGTGTGTGTGTGTGTGTGTGTGTGTGTGTGTGTGATAGATAGAGTAGGAGAAGGAGAGAGAAAGGACTCAGTACATAGCGTCCTCATACATGTCCGTCCGGAGGCAGAAGAGGATGCCTCCTCCTAGCATGAAGATGGTGGCTCCCCAGCCCAGTCCGTAGCCCCAGTTGAACTCATGGTAGGTCTGCAGGACTGTTCCATCAATGAACTTGATTGGGTAGAGGACCAGTGCACAGGCCTGAAGGACCACTGAAAGAAAGGGAAAAAATCTTGATAAGAAATCCACAGAAAGATGTGAACATGTTTACAGTTAGACTTTGTGCGTCTCCTATCTCTGTATACTATTTTAGGGCCCTATAAAATCCACGTTGCCAACAGAATCACGGAATCCAGACATTAAAACGGAATTAAAAAATGTATTGAACTTATTACAACATTCATTAATATGCCCATGATTATCATAAGACATTAACAAAATGCATCAGTGATTTGTATTTTCCTTCAACTTTCTGAAGAGGCAATGACACAGGAATGCCCCAGTCTGTGTGTGCGCGTTTGTCTACCACTTTGTGTAGCCGTTAGCGATGACGCTAATGTAATGACAACTGTCTTCTGGAAGCTGGAAAGGCATTCCCAAAAACCTTCTCAATTAAATGTCAACTACAATTAGCCTATGCCTACCTGGCAGAATGATATCATTATTATTTGGCATGGGTCCTCAGATCCTCAAAAAATTCTACAGCTGCACCATCGAGAGCATCCTGACTGGTTGCATCACCGCCTGGTATGGCAACTGCTTGGCCTCCGACCGCAAGGCACTACAGAGGGTAGTGCGTACGGCCCAGTACATCACTGGGGCCAAGCTTCCTGCCATCCAGGACCTCTATACCAGGCGGTGTCAGAGGAAGGCCCTCAAAATTGTCAAAGACTCCAGCCACCCTAGTCATAGACTGTTCTCTCTGCTACCGCACGGCAAGCGGTACCGGAGTGCCAAGTCTAGGTCCAAAAGACTTCTCAACAGCTTCTACCCCCAAGCCATAAGACTCCTGAACAGCTAATCATGGCTACCCGGACTATTTGCACTGCCCCCCACCCCATCTTTTTATGCTGCTGCTATTCTGTTAATTATTTATGCATTGTCACTTTAACTCTACCCACATGTACATATTACTTCAACTACCTCAACTAGCCGGTGCCCCCCGCACATTGACTCTGCACCGGTACCCCCCTGTATATATAGCCTCCCTACTGTTATTTTATTTTACTTCTGCTCTTTTTTTCTCAATACTTTTTTGTTGTTTTATTCAAATTTTTTATTTAAAATAAATGCACGGTTGGTTAAGGGCTGTAAGTAAGCATTCCACTGTAATGTCTGCACCTGTTGTATTCGGCGCATGTGGCCAATAAAATTTTATTTTATTTTATTTTATTATTTGCATAAATCCAGTGGCCATTTGTTTTGCAAACTCTGCAATCACATGAGCGCTACAGAAACCTCACTAACCAAACAACAGTCTCTTGTTGGTGTATACTTGCATTAAAGGGTAACTACACCCAAAAATCTAAATTTCTTAGATTTTTCCCTGACCTCAAAAGTGGTCTTCTGATGTGGTTTTAAGCATTGTTGTGGACATAGAATTCTCAATTGTGGTGTTTTTCTATCAATTTAAAAAACGTGATTTGGAAAGAGAAAACTTAAAACGAAAACCGGGAAAAACTAAACGGAGAAAACTGAATTTGGGGTGAAAAAACTGAATAATGCAAAAAATAAAACAGATTTTATAGGGCCCAACTATTTGAGATGTGTCCTGGTAAAAGGGAACCAGCTAGCCATCATCACTTCTGCTTGCCTTGTTGTATGAATGAATGACTAGCTGTGTGCAGGTAGGGAGCTAGTGATGCCAAGGCTGCTGATGGGAAACTGGAGCCATGTGTGAGTCAGAGAGGGAACAACAGCCAGGCTAGCAGGGGGGTGATAGAACCCCAACCAGCCGCTACCCAGGGGGTCCTATCACACCCCCTCCCCTCAGTGTCCTCTACACTCTATAAACCCTGTTCATCCCCCTGGGTTCCTCTCACACTCTCTGTGCCCCTCCCTCAGAGACCCAACAGCTGCTCATTACTGCAGCCAGCAGCCAACTAACAGGCACAACAAACCCAGCCGCCCATGCTCCACCACTCAGTAAACAAACAAAACATACTACTGCATCCTGTATCCAATCTCTAGTTCTCTAATAAAGTTCTAATGCATTCTCCTTGGGTTGACACTGAGAAATGCTCTACCATATGTTGTATGGTTATGGCAGAACATTCTTGGCCTTTATTGACCACAGCCTAAATATAGGATTATTGTAGTGAACAATTCTGGTCCAGCATTTTACACGCTGAACTGAAGTCTGTAGGTAAAAGCCTATTATAATTCTAACTCTTTGTGGGCATATACTGTCAAGTGGCCAAAGCCTATAATCCTGAACTTCCAAAGAAAAGTAAAAAGTTCCACAAGTGTGCCTTTATAACTTGTGAAGTTGTGTTCCGCTGGACTGTGGTCGGACCTATGGTGGCAGAGCTTATAATAGAAAACACATTGGGTCACTCTATAATATCCCTATAGTGACAGAACTTGTATTATGTCTATGCTGTGTTAACATTTCTCTGTGCACTTTGTATGTGGAGTAGGAAAGGTTTGACGCACTAGTTGCCACACAGTTGTTAGACTGTTATAAGGCTCAGCGAGTGTCCTGTTCATCCTATGGGATAGTCACCAATGTCAGTCGATTGAAATTGGTTATAATACCACTACAGACATAACTATTCACTTTATGATTCACTTTGATTCACTTTGGTCACATTGTGTAAACTCCTCACATCACATTCCTCACATTCTGAGTCAACACATTCCTAATAAATATATTTAAGAGCAGGGAAGCAGTCACTGTGTGGGCAATGAATCAGAGTGAGCGTTGGTCAGTCTGTGTGTGTGTGTGTGTGTGTGTGTACACACACACGTGTGTACTCACGTGTGTGCGGTGAGGCATGTGTCTTCTTCCTACTTTTAGGGTCAAACAGTAAGGCGTCATGTTTAAAGAGGGGGAGAGGAAATACCACAGTGTGGGCTCTCTCTAACTACTGTTCCTTTTCCCTGTGTGCATGTGCACGTGTGAGTGTGTGTATATGTGGACTGACTCAGAGAGGGGACATTGTGTACTTTACTGAGACCCCATCTATTTACTTCCTGCTGGACAAGGCGGCGGGGCCTGGAGGAGAGGAGGGGGCGAGCATGAGACATAAGCCCAGGAACGTGACTGTTGACGGAGGCCAGACTGAGGCGGTTGGGCTGGGGCTGTACTTCTGGCCAGCAGACAGGCACAACACTGAATCTTAGCCTCTCTCTCTGACTGGGGGCATTTACCACAGCTCCCCTCTCCCCTCCATCCTGTGACTGAGGGCTCTCCTGCCATAAGGAGACCTTTATCCTTAACAGGCCTGAAAGCAATTACAGAGAGGGAAAGAAAACACTGCATCTCCCACATTTCTTAGCAAATGACAAACAGCGACAGCATCAGACATTACATCTACCACAATCTATCCCACCACATACTGGTCCTACAGTATTGGAGGCCTTTTGGCTTTTTCTAAGAGCAACTGGCTAAGTAACTGGCTGATGGAACCAATGGTTGCTTGTATACATCCTGACACCTGTCTCTCAATGGACTCCAAGCAGAAAACTTCCCAAGCAGAAAACTTGGGAAAGATATTTGTTTAGGCCCGAGAAAGTGCCGGGAGTGGGAGCAATGGTATTTGTTTTCATTCTACATAAATTCAATAATAGGATGCCTGTCTGTTATATAAGTTTGTTTTATATTGGGGAATGTTGGGGAAAGTGGGACATAGCACAAACCAGGCAAAGGCTTTTGTCTCTGCTTCATCATTGTTTTCAAACCGCAAGATGTACTGATTGCACTGCACACTGCTCTATTCCTGACATCACACACACAAACATGCACACACACACACACACACACACACACACACACACACACACACACACACACAGAAATGCACACACACACTCTTTTTCATTACAAGAACAAACAGAAAAAAGCGATGTTGGTTTTAATATTGCTTCCTTATTTGGCTTACTGTGCTTGTCCCCTCTGTGGATGTTTTATATGGCGATGTATTGGTAGTAATATGCAGCTGTTGATTTGCTACAGTACAGTTCAGAGAAGACAGATAGAAAGTATTGTGAAATGAGTTTGTTTTGAACAATTAGTTAGTTTTAAGAGTTAAATGCTCCTCAGCACTGTCATTCCGGCATGGCCTCTTAATTGTGTTTTCCCTGAACCTGAGAAGGAAAAGCCTAGTGAAGGAGAGAGCAGAGAGAAAGGGGGAAAGAGAGAGAGAGAGCAGAAAATGAAAGAGAGACCATTGAGAGGGGGAGAGAGAGAAAGAGAGAGCAGAGAGAGGGAAGAGAGGAAGCAGAGAGTGCAAGCAGAGAGAGGGGGAGCAGACCGAGCAGAGAGAGCTGTGGGAGAATGAGTTTTTTATTCCTGGATATTATCCATGAAGGAATACATTCCTCTCTTCACTGGTAACTGTGCAAATTCTGCGGCTGCTTTTTCTTGGCACACATCAGCCTGCTTTCTGGGTTTCACAGCAGATCCCTCACCACAGAAAGAGTTAGCTCAACTCCAACTCCCCTCTCATCCCCCCAACCTCTCCTTCTCCACCCTCACAGTCTCAGTCTATTTAGCTTTGTGCAAACAACTTGACTATGTTCTGAAATTGTGAATTCTGTCTGTATGGAGACCAATGTCGTATGAGGGAAAGCATTATACTGTATCTCCATGTTGTGCCTATGTGAAAATGCTGTTCATTGACTATAGCTCAGCATTCAACACCATAGTCCCCTCCAAGCTCATCACTAAGCTAAGGACCCTGGGACTGAACACCTCCCTCTGCAACTGGATTCTGGACTTCCTGACGAGCCGCCCCCAGGTGGTGAGGGTAGGCAACAACATATATGCCACGCTGACCCTCAACACAGGGGCCCCTCAGGGGTGCGTGCTTAGTCCCCTCTTGTACTCTCTGTTCATTCATGACTGCGAGGCCACACATGACTCCAACAACATCATTAGTGGTAGGCCTGATCACCAACGACAATGAGACAGCCCATAGGGAGGAGGTCAGAGACCTGCCAGTGTGGTGCCAGGCCAACAACCTCTCCCGCAACGTCAGCAAGACAAAGGAGCTGATCGTAGACTACAGGAAACGGAGGGCCGAGCATGCCCCTATTCACATCGACAGGGATGTAGTGGAGCGGGTTGAGAGCTTCAAGTTCCTTGGTGTCTACATCACTAAGGATCTATCATGGTCCACAAACACCAACACAGTCGTGAAGAGGCTGAAAATATAGGCCCACAGATCCTCAAAAAGTTATACAGTAGAACCATTGAGAGCATCTTGACTGGCTGTATCACCGCTTGGTATGGCAACTGCTTGGCATCCGACCACAAGGCGCTACAGAGGGTAGTGCATACGGCCCAATACATCACTGGGGCCGAGCTCTCTGCCATCCAGGACTTCTATACCAGTCATAGACTGTTCTCTCTGTTCTCTCTGCTACCGCACGGGCAAGTGGTACTGATGCACAAAGTCTGGAACCAACAGGACCCTGAACAGCTTCTACCCCAAGCCATAAGACTGCTTAATAGTCAGTTAAATAGTTAACCAAATAGCTACCCGGACTATCTGCATTGACCCTTTTTGCACTAATTTTCTGACTCATCACATACGCTGCTGCTACTGTTTATTATCTATCTTGTTGCCTTTTCACTTTGTTCCTAGTTATATGTACATATCTACCTCAATTACATGGACTCAGTACTGGTACCCCGTGTATATAGCCAAGTTATTGTTACTCATTGTGCATTACGTGTTATTACCTTTCTATTATTTCTCTATTTTCTTTCTGCATTGTTGGGAAGGGCTTGTAAGTAAGCATTTCACTGTTAGTCTACACCTGTTCTTTACAAAGCATGTGATGATTAAAATGTGATTTGATTTGTATGTGTTTGGCACAGTATGTCCCTGTATGGTGTTCATGTAGTCAAATCAAATCAAATCGAATCGTATTTGTCACATACACGTGTTTAGCAGATGTTATAGCGGGTGTAGCGAAATGCTTGCGCTTCTAGCTCCGACAGTGCAGTAATATCTAACAAGTAATATCTAACAATTTCACAACATATACCCAATACACACACAAAATTAGTAAGGAATGGAATTTAAGAAAATATACATATATGGATAAGCAATGACAGAGCGGCATGGACTAGGATACAGTAGAATATTATAGAATATAATGTAGTATATACATATGAGATGAGTAGTGCAAGATATGTAAACATTATTAAAGTGACTAGTGTTCCATTTCTTAAAGTGGCCAGTGATTTCAATAGGCAGCAGCAGCCTCTAATGTGCTAGTGATGGCTATTTAACAGTCTGATGGCCTTGAGATAGAAGCTGTTTTTCATTCTTTCGGTCCCTGCTTTGATGCACCTGTACTGACCTCGCCTTCTGGATGATAGCGGGGTGAACAGGCAGTGGCTCGGGTGGTTGATGTCCTTAATGATCTTTTTGGCCTTCCTGTGACATCGGGTGCTGTATGTGTCTTGGAGGGCGGGTAGTTTGCCCCCGGTAATGCGTTCGGCAGACTGCACCACCCTCTGGAGAGCCCTGCGGTTGCGGGCGGTGCAGTTGCCGTACCAGGCGGTGATACAGCCCGACAGGATGCTCTCAATTGTGCATCTGTAAAGGTTTGTGAGGGTTTTAGGTGCCAAGCCGCATTTCTTCAGCCTCCTGAGGTTGAAGAGGCTCTGTTGTGCCTTCTTCACCACACTGTCTGCGTGGGTGGTCCATTTCAGTTTGTCGGTGATGTGTACGCCAAGGAACTTGAAGCTTTCCACCTTCTCCACTGAGGTCCCGTCTATGTGGATAGGGGGGTGCACACTCTGCTGTTTCCTGAAGTCCACGATCATCTCCTTTGTTTTGTTGACGTTGAGTGAGAGGTTATTTTCCTGGCACCACACTCCCAGAGCCCTCACCCCCTCCCTGTAGGCGGTCTCGTCATCTGTTGTGTCGTCTGCAAACTTGATGATTGAGTTGGAGGCGTGCTTGGCCATGCAGTCATGGGTGAACAGGGAGTACAGGAGGGGGCTGAGCACGCACCCTTGTGGGGCCCCAGTGTTGAGGATCAGCGAAGTGGAGATGTTGTTTCCTACCTTCACCACCTGGTGGCGGCCCGTCAGGAAGTCCAGGACCCAGATGCACAAGGCGGGGTTCAGACCCAGGACCTCGAGCTTAATGATGAGCTTGGAGGGTACTATGGTGTTGAATGCTAAGCTATAGTCAATGAACAGCATTCTTACATAGGTATTCCTCTTGTCCAGATGGGATAGGGCAGTGTGCAGTGTGATGGCGATTGCATCGTCTGTGGATCTATTGGGGTGGTAAGCAAATTGAAGTGGGTCTAGGGTGACAGGTAAGGTAGAGGTGATATGATCCTTGACTAGTCTCTCAAAGCACTTCATGATGACAGAGGTGAGTGCTACAGGGCGATAGTCATTTAGTTCAGTTATCTTTGCTTTCTTGGGTACAGGAACAATGAAACACACCTTGAAGCATGTGGAAACAGCCGACTGGGAAAGGGAGAGATTGAATATGTCCATAAACACACCAGCCAGTTGGTCTGCGCATGCTCTGAGGACGCGGCTAGGGATGCCGTCTGGGCCGGCAGCCTTGCGGGGGTTAACATGCTTAAATGTCTTAATCACGTCGGCCACGGAAAAGGAGAGGCCACAGTCCTTGGTAGTGGGCCTCGTCAGTGGCACTGTGTTATCCTCAAAGCGGGCGAAGATGGTGTTTAGCTTGTTTGGAAGCGAGACGTCGGTGTCGTCGACGTGGCTGGTTTTCCTTTTGTAGTCCATGATTGTCTGTAGACCCTGCCACATACGTCTCGTGTCTGAGCCGTTGAATTGCGACTCCACTTTGTCTCTATACTGATGTTTTGCCCTATTAATTGCCTTGCGGAGTGAGTAGCTACACTGTTTGTATTCTGCCATATTCCCAGTCACCTTACCATGGTTGAATGCGGTGGTTCACGCTTTCAGATTTGTGCGAATGCTGCCATCCATCCATGGTTTCTGGTTAGGGTAGGTTTTAATAGTCACAGTGGGCACAACATCACCTATACACTTCCTGATAAACGTAGTCACAGTTTCAGTGTATTCATCTAAATTATTTCCGGAAGCTACCCGGAACTTAGCCCAGTCCGCGTGATCAAAACAATCTTGAAGCGTGGATTCCGATTGGTCAGACCAGCGTTGAATAGTCCTTAGCACGGGTATTTCTTTTTTGAGTTTCTGCCTATAGGAAGGGAGGAGCAAAATGGAGTCGTGGTCAGATTTGCCGAAAGGAGGGCGGGGGAGGGCCTTATAACCATCCCGGAAGTTCGAATAGCAACGGTCAAGGATTTTGGCAGCGCGAGTACAACAGTCGATATGTTGATAGAACTTCGGCAGCCTAGTCCTCAAATTTGCTTTGTTAAAATCCCTGGCTACAATAAATGCAGCCTCAGGTTATGTGGTTTCCAGTTTGCATAAGGTCCAGTGAAGTTCTTTGAGGGCCGTCGTGGTATCGGCTTGAGGGGGGATATACACGGCCGTGACTATAACCGAAGAAAAGTATCTTGGGAGATAATACGGTCGGCATTTGATTGTGAGATATTCTAGGTCAGGTGAACAAAAGGACTCGAGTTCCTGTATGTCATGAAACACACACCTCCGCCCTTCTGCTTCCCGGAGAGATTTTTATTCCTGTCTGCGCGATGAACTGAGAACCCCTCTGGCTGGACCGATTTCGACAGAATATCCCAAGACAGCCATGTTTCTGTGAAACAAAGTCTGTTACAGGCCTTGATGTCTCTCTGGAAAGAAATCCTTGCTCGGAGTTCGTTGACGTTGTTAACCAAAGACTGAACATTAGCGAGTAGTATACTTGGAAGCGGTGGTTGGTGTGTGTGCCTCCTAAGTCGAACCAGCAGGCCGCTCCGAGTGCCTCTCCTCCGCCGGCGATGTTTTGGGTCAGCCGCTGGAATCAGTTCAGTTGTCCTTGGGAGAGCAAACAAAGGATCTGCTTCGTGAAAGTCGTATTCCTGGTCATAATGCTGGTGAGTTACCGCCGCTCTGATATCCAATAGTTTTCCCCAGCTGTATGTAATGATACAAGACACTTTCTGAGCTAATAATGTAAAAAATAATACATAAAAAAACAAAATACTGCAAAGTTTCCTAAGAGATAGTCGCGAGGCCGCCATCTTCGTCGGCGCCAGATCGAATAGGGATTGGTTTGTTGGGTTTGTGATGGTTTAGGTATGGTGGACTCACCTGCAGTGAACATGAACACGGCTACTGTGCGGTAGTGCCTTCTGTGTGTCCCCCGGCACAGGGAGATGAGGGCCACCAGGAAGGCCACCAGAGTCACTGCAGCACCGGCCAGCAGCAGCACGAGGGTGGCTATCTGCCAGTCTGCAGGAGGAGACACATGTTACAAACGACCATCACCAATATTGATTCACAGGGTACTCCTACTCTAATCACTCACTGAAATACACCATATATATAAAAGTATGTGGACACCCCTTCAGATTAGTGGATTCTGCTATTTCAGCCACACCCATTGCTGACAGGTGTATAACATCGAGCACACAGCCATGCAATCTCCATAGATTGGCAGTAGAATGGCCTTACTGAAGAGCTCAGTGACTTTCAACATGGCACCGTCATAGGATGCCACCTTTCCAATAAGTCAGTTCATAAAATTTCTGCCCTGATAGAGCTGCCCCGGTCAACTGTAAGTGCTGTTATTGTGAAGTGGAAACGTCTAAGAGCAACAACGGCTCAGCCACGAAGTGGTAGGCCACACAAGCTCACAGAACGGGACCACCGAGTGCTGAAGCACGTAAAAATCGTCTGTCCTCGGTTGCAGTGCTCACTACCGAGTTCCAAACTGCCTCTGGAAGCAACGTCAGCACAATAATTGTTAGTCGGGACCTTCGTAAAATGGGTTTCCATGGCCGAACAGCCGCACACAAGCCTAAGATCACCATGCGCAATGCCAAGCGTCGGCTGGAGTGGTGTAAAACTCGCCATCTTTGGACTCTGGAGCAGTGGAAACTCCTTCTCTGGAGTGATGAATCATGCTTCACCATCTGGCAGTCCGACGGACGAATCTGGGTTTGGCGGCTGCCAGGAGAACGCTACCTGCCCGAATGCATAGTGCCAACTGTAAAGTTTGATGGAGGAGGAATAATGGTCTGGGGTTGTTTTTCATGGTTCGGGCTAGGCCCCTTAGTACCAGTGAAGGGAAATCTTAACGCTACAGCATACAATGTCATCCTAGACGATTCTGTGCTACCAACTTTGTGGCAACAGTTTGGGGAAGGCCCTTTCCTGTTCCAGAATGACAATGCCACCATGCACAAAGCGAGGTCCATACTTGACTGGCCTGCACAGAGCCCTGACCTCAACCCCATCGAACACCTTTGGGATGAATTGGAACGCCATCCGTGAACCAGGCCTAATCACCCAACATCAGTGCCCGACCTCACTAATGCTCTTGTGGCTGAATGGAAGCAAGTCCCAGCAGCAATGTTCTAACATCTAGTGGAAAGCCTTCCCAGAAGGCTGGAGGCTGTTATAGCAGCAAAGGGGGGACCAACTCCATATTAATGCCCATGATTCTGCAATGAGATGTTTGACAAGCAGGTGTCCACATACTTTTGGTCATGTAGTGTATGGCTGTATGGTGGAATTGAATGGATCCCCCATAAACTCAGACCAGTGATGAGAGACAAACAGGAAACAAGTCTACTTGTTACAACACAAAACACGTGTGTGTGTATTTGTGGTCAAGAAAGAGTTCAAAATTCCCCAACATACACAGTTCTCTCTAGTGTTTTAATTTAGACAGTGAAGGGAGCTTGATCCACAGAGCTACTTCAAACATGCTCACTTGACCACGTGCAGAACACTTTCTTCCATCTCATCCATCTCATCTGCCTCTGCCTCTCCTCTGTCCAGGTTCTGGCTGTGCAGATAGAGCCAAGGTGCAGCGCTCCAAAATCCAGCTGACTGTTCAGTTCTCCCTCAGGTCTGTTGCGTCTCGGTTGGCTGGCTCGCCTCAGAGAACAGAGAGAAGCTCCACTGGAGGCAGATAATGAGCTCTGTCATGTTTTTCTCGCCCCCCAGGTCACCTTCTCCTTTGTCTCCTGTAGTGTTAAACCCACCATGCCCCTGCACCCAGAAGCCCTGGTCCTAATGAGCTCCGCCAGGCAGGCAGATGTTCTCTCTCACTGCCCAGGGAACAACAGAGGGAAGGAGATCTATCACAGAAGCTTATAATGTGACAGGTTTTTGTCTGACAGCACCCTCCGCAGGGTCGTTACAAAACGGAAACATACGGTTTTCAGGGGAAAAGGAAGAGAGCCTGTGACGCCACTTCCGCTTTGTACGTGCGCCTCGCTGTTTACAGTCTCTGGTGAAACATATAGTGGATGACTATAGGTAGTCCGTCTTCAAGAGAGCAAGAGTTGCACCCCTTCTCAAAAAACCTACACTCGATCCCTCCGATGTCAACAACTACAGACCAGTATCCCTTCTTTCTTTTCTCTCCAAAACTCTTGAGCGTGCCGTCTTTAGCCAACTCTCTTGCTATCTCTCTCAGAATGACCTTCTTGATCCAAACCAGTCAGGTTTCAAGACAGGTCATTCAACTGAGACTGCTCTTCTCTGTGTCACGGAGGCTCTCCGCACTGCTAAAGCTAACTCTCTCTCCTCTGCTCTCGTCCTTCTAGACCTATCTGCTGCCTTTGATACTGTGAACCATCAAATCCTCCTCTCCACCCTCTCCGAGTTGGGCATCTCCGGCGCGGCTCACTCTTGGATTGCGTCCTACCTGACAGGTCGCTCCTACCAGGTGGCGTGGCGAGAATCTGTCTCCGCACCACGTGCTCTCACCACTGGTGTCCCCCAGGGCTCAGTTCTAGGCCCTCTCCTATTCTCGCTATACACCAAGTCACTTGGCTCTGTCATATCCTCACATGGCCTCTCCTATCATTGCTACGCAGACGACACACAATTAATCTTCTCCTTTCCCCCTTCTGATAACCTGGTGGCGAATCACATCTCTGCATGTCTGGCAGACATATCAGTGTGGATGACGGATCACCACCTCAAGCTGAACCTTGGCAAGACGGAGCTGCTCTTCCTCCCGGGGAAGGACTGCCCGTTCCATGATCTCGCCATCACGGTTGACAACTCTGTTGTGTGCTCCTCCCAGAGTGAAAAGAGCCTTGGCGTGACCCTGGACAACACCCTGTCATTCTCCGCTAACATCAAGGCGGTGACCCGATCCTGTAGGTTCATGCTCTACAACATTTGCAGAGTACGACCCTGCCTTACACAGGAAGCGGCACAGGTCCTAATCCAGGCACTTGTCATCTCCCGTCTGGATTACTGCAACTCGCTGTTGGCTGGACTCCCTGCCTGTGCCATTAAACCCCTACAACTCATCCAGAACGCCACAGCCCGTCTGGTGTTCAACCTTCCCAAGTTCTCTCACGTCACCCGCTCCTCCGCACACTCCACTGGCTTCCAGTTGAAGCTCGCATCTGCTACAAGACCATGGTGCTTGCCTACGGAGCTGTGAGGGGAACGGCACCTCCTTACCTTCAGGCTCTGATCAGTCCCTACACCCAAACGAGGGCATTGCGTTCATCCACCTCTGGCCTGCTGGCCCCCCTACCTCTGCGGAAGCACAGTTCCCGCTCAGCCCAGTCAAAGCTATTCGCTGCTCTGGCACCCCAATGGTGGAACAAGCTCCCTCACAACGCCAGGACATTGGAGTCACTCACCACCTTCCGGAGACACTTGAAACCCCACCTCTTTAAGGAATACCTGGGATAGGATAAAGTAATCATTCTACCCCCCCCCCCCCCCCCCCAAAAAAAAAAAAAAAAAAAAAAGGGTAAAGTGGTTGTCCCACTGACTATCATAAGGTGAATGCACCAATTTGTAAGTCGCTCTGGATAAGAGCGTCTGCTAAATGACGAAAATGTCAAATGTAATGTCTGTCTTCGAGATGAAGTTCTTTCCACAAAGTCGAAAGACACCACATACCAATTTTGTAGGTGTCAACTTTGTCGGAGATTCCATTATCTTGCTCTCTGAAGTTGTTTCCATCCGGAATATTAACAAGGCGACACTCCATCTTAACTCCTCCTCCACATTTACTGGAATGGTTGAACAGTGCAGAAGATAACCTCCCCCTACAGTGTTTTTTCTGTTTGTCTGACAGAGACAGACCATCAAGCTGGGAGAGGGTGTGGCTGGCTGGGCACAACAGGGGAGGGCACAGAACTGAGCGAGAGGGTCCTATCAGAGGAGACAGCCAGGGTTAACCTGCCTCTCCTGATCACAGCACCCATCTGGTGTCCTACCAGCCTCTTTGCTCTGCTCTGTGCTGGAGCCTTGAGGCAGTAATAAAGCTGGCTGCAGTGGCAGTAGCATCCTCACTGAGGCTTTCCCTAACAGCACATTCTACTCTGCTGGGAGGCTCAGCCAAAACAGCTACTGAGATACTGAGAACCAGTAGAGGAGAAGGAAGAAACTCAAAGGAAGCAGCATGTAATGTTCAACGAGACCAACAATAGAGCCCCACAGTGGAGGTGTCATAATACCCATACAACCTAGATGTCAAACAGGGAAATGGTTCCAATTGTTTTTCCACCATTCATTTTTCCCATAGGGGATTTTAGAAACACTTAAAATAAAGGCTGTATTTCATATAGGCTTACCCTGGTGTGAATGCCATTGTGCTGTGCTTACTTGAACAGGAAGGTGGCGCAGCGGTCCTTCTTGTGGGAAGATTTTGTCATGAAACTTTGTCATCAAAGTCTGGCATTCTCTGGATTTATGGTGCTTTCAAGACAACTGGGAACTCTGGAAAAAACAAGGTCGAATCATGACGTCAGTGATCTTCAGGTCGGAGCTCTAGAAAGAGGCTTGAGTTCCCGACTTGGAATTCTGAGTTGGATGACTGTTCAAAACGTGTTTTCCTAGTCTGAGCCTGTTTTTTTCCAAGTTCCCAGTTGTCTTGAACACACTGAATTCTGATATTTCCCAGTTCAGAGTTTCCAGTTGTTTTGAACGTGGCAGAAGTCATGCTGGATTGAGAGCATGGCCAATGTATTAAACCTTTTGTGGCCCATGGTATTGCGTGTGAATGTTTATCCATTTAAGCTTGGAAAAAAGAAACTTAAACCCACACACCCTCTCCACCGAATAGCAGGGGAAGCAAAATAGTGATTACTTTGCAACGCTTGCAGTTAGCCACTGATTCCTTCCAAACCACTCAATGTTGAATTTGCGATTTCCAACTTGTTGTGTAATGTTTATCACCAATGGCCGATGAGCACCGATACGTTTTATTTATAATTTCTCTTCATATGACAAGGATTGAAAAGGATTTGCCAGTAGATTGTCGACTTGATTCATGATGATGACTGCTAGCTTGCTAGCTAAGATTTTGAAAGTATGATGTTGACATGATAAGTCCAATCAAATCTACGGTAGATATAACATGATTTGACATCATTTTATTTGTGGCCAATGACCTTGAGCCTTCTTGGATGGGCACTTCTAATGTAAATCTATGGCAGCACCCAAGGGGGCTTGAACTTTCTAGCTCTCCTTGTAGATTGTGTGTCCCCATGAGTGACAGCAAACTGAGCCAATCACGGAACAACTAGAGTTGTTGCCCCTAAATATGTGGCTTAGGCCTATGTCGGAATGCGTGAGAACATCCCTCCTTAAACCGTGAAATGTATCTATGATGACGCTTTCAGGCCATAACCACGGCCCCTCCATCCCCATTTAAAGAGAGCGAGAGGGAGAGAGACTCACAAAAAGAGATAACAAAGCAAGAGTGCCCTCTCCACCAGAGGAATGCAAGAATAGGTGGAACACTGCTATGCATTCACAACCCACTGGGCAAAAACTGCCTGAATCAACGTGGTTTCCACGTCATTTCAACCCAAAAAATCTATGTGATGACATTGAATCAACGTGGAAAACAAAATGTAGGCTAAATCAAACCTAGACGTTGAACTGACGTCTGTGCCCAGTGGGAAAGCTCTACAGAGGTCAGTGGAGCACCCAGATGGTACATAATGGGTACTAATTGCTCAGCAATTCAACGCTCTGCTGAGAAAGAAAACTTCACATTACAACAGATCAACAAACTCTGGCGACACTCAAAGAGAACTGCCTCAGATAAGCCTAAACAGCTACTTGTATCACGAGAATCACTCACAGAAGTGGTGCGCTCTGAATGACAGGGCAGAAAGCAAAATATTTAGTCTGGGGACCAGTCTTCTTAGAAAACATATTCCACTCATGACAGGAGTGGCAAGGAGTGGAATGTAATAGTGGCAAGTGGCAA
This sequence comes from Coregonus lavaretus, assembly GCF_964263955.1. Classification (NCBI taxonomy): domain Eukaryota; kingdom Metazoa; phylum Chordata; class Actinopteri; order Salmoniformes; family Salmonidae; genus Coregonus; species Coregonus lavaretus. The sequence continues at coordinate 39,960,861 of NC_140002.1, forward strand.
AGAGTAGCTGAACAGAGAAGGAAACCAGGCTACAAAATATTGCCCCTGGAACGCAAGTGTATCTGTGGAGCCGGACCAACAGCGATGTTGAACAAGCAAATTACAGTACATTAACAATGGTCCATTGTTTGATCTCTTCATCCATGATGTACATACAGTAGATATTCACCGTAAATTCCAGGTATTTCTCTCACTATAATCCGATTGCTTTACGCATTGTTTCTGTATCCATCTGGATAAGTCTATAATATGTATGTGTATGCTATAGAACTTCAACAAGGTTGAGAAAGAGAAACAACCGCATCAGAAGACCCCCAATTTCTATGCCATGGCGTGTAGGCTATATCAGGCTTTAGGTATTTAGCCATGTTTTATAGAGTTTGTTATAGATAATGGGCCTTAAGAGCAGGGATTTAAAGCATAACAAATACCAATATCACAATTTTTGGGTTCCTATAGTAATAGTCCCTTTTCATTCGCTGCCAACATACTTCTACATTATTTTGGGAGACAAGGATTATAACTCATTTTGGGGATCCCTTTTCATCTGGATAGAAAACCACTTGAAAGTCATCATTTACATCAACATACAGAAGAATTTGAGAAAAAAAATCATGCTTCTTACCAGATGTGAGGGTGGAAAGGCATCTCCAACCAGACTCTGTTTCAGTGCATGATTCCCATAGCGACAAAGAAAACCGCTCTGCCGTTACCCAGGCTGGACTCAATAACGCTACAATGTCCAGACACAATGCCAGAAATACACAAAGTAAAGCAATCAACTTGAATGGTCGGAAAACGTACATTTCATTTACAGACATGTTTTCATATTAAGTTGACTTCGATCCACGCGTGTTGAAATTGAGGAGAGAAGAAAAGCTGCGACAGCGTCCTCCAGCACCCTCAGGTCCGAAAGTTCAGAATCGACTGTAGCGAGTTGGGATGAAAACCCTCATGAAGTCCTCTCCTTCCCGCGTCTGTCTGTGCGCACAATGCACTTTATTTAGATCCCGTGCGCCCCCATCTGGTCAACTGATATGACATTGGCTGTTAACTGGAGCACAATGAACCTAATGGATGGCCTTTGGGATGGATTTGTCCTTTTTCAACTGGATTTGTCCTTTCATGGTCTGGCTCTTTTGGTATCTTTGCAGTGTAAATACTGTATAAACCTAGTTGGCCATTACTGAAGATGTCAGAGCAAGAGGAGTAAAGGCTTTTTGAAGATGATGAGATGTAGGCTTTGTCTCTATGGCTGATGAATTATTGAGAAAGAGAGAGAGAGAGAGAGAGAGAGAGAGAGAGAGAGAGAGAGAGAGAGAAAGAGAGAGAGCGAGAAAGAGAGAGAGAGAGAGAGAGAGAGAGAGAGAGAGAGAGAGAGAGGGGGGGGGGGGGGGGAGAGAGAGAGACACACACACACAGGAGAACCAGATGTACAAATATCATCACCAGACATCTGGTACTCTTCTGGAGAGTGCCTATCTGTACCTCAAGACCCAGTCTGCATAGGTGGCTGGAGACTTCAATTTGCAGGTCTAAACTTTTATGCACACAGTGGATCCAGAGTGGTTGATTAGAAATCTCAGACCTTTTCACTACTATATCTGCCCCACTTGAGTCCATGTTCAATCATACACTATGTATACAAAAGTATGTGGACACCCCTTCAAATTAGTGGTTTCGGCTATTTCAGCCACACCTGTTGCTGACAGGTGTATACAATCGAGCACACAGCCATGCAATCTCCATAGACAAACATTGTCAGTAGAATGGCCCGTACTGAAGTGCTCAGTGACTTTCAATGTGGCACAGTCATAGGATGCCACCTTTCCAACAAGTCAAATTTCGTCCCTGCTAGAGCTGCCCTGGTCAACTGTAAGTGCTGTTATTGTGAAGTGGAAACGTCTAAGAGCAACAATAGCTCAGCCGCGAAGTGGTATGCCACACAAGCGCACAGAACGGGACCGCCGAGTGCTGAAGCACGTAGCACGTAAAAATCGTCTGTCCTCGGTTGCAACACTCACTACCGAGTTCCAAACTGCCTCTGGAAGCAACGTCAGCACAAGAACTGTTCGTATTGAGCTTCATGAAATGGGTTTCCATGGCCGAGCAGCCGCACACAAGCCTAAGATCACCATGCGCAATGTCAAGCGTCGGCTGGACTGGTGTAAAGATCGCCGCCATTGGACTCTGAATTAGTGGAAATGTGTTCTCTGGAGTGATGAATCACACTTCACCATCTGGCAGCCCGACAGACGAATCTGGGTTTGGTGGATGCCAGGAGAACGCTACCTGCCCGAATGCATAGTGCCAACTGTAAAGTCTGGTGGAGGAGGAATAATAGTCTGGGGCTGTTTTTCATGGTTCGGGCTAGGACCCTTAGTTCCAGTGAAGGGAAATCTTAACGCTACAGTGTAACCGGTGTGAAATGGCTAGCTAGTTAGCGGTGTGCGCTAGTAGCATTTCAATCGGTGACGTCACTCCCTCTGAGACATTGAAGTAGTTGTTTCCCTTGCTCTGCAAGGGCTGCGGCTTTTGTGGAGCGACGGGTAACGGTGCTTGGAGGGTGACTGTTGTCGATGTGTGCAGAGGGTCCCTGGTTCAAGCCCAGGTAGGGGCGAGGAGAGGGACGGAAGCAACACTGTTACAACAGCATACAATGACATTCTAGACGATTCTGTGCTTCCAACTTTGTGGTTACAGTTTGGGGAAGGCCCTTTCCTGTTTCAAAATGACAATGCCCCCGTGCACAAAGCGAGGTCCATACAGAAATGGTTTGTTGAGATTGGTGTGGAAGAACTTGACTGGCCTGCACAGAGCCCTGACTTCAACCCCATCGAACACCTTTGGGATGAATTGGAACGTCGACTGCGAGCCAGGTCTAAGTCCCCATAGCAATGTTCCAACATCTAGTGGAAAGCCTTCCCAGAAGAGTGGAGGCTGTTATAGTAGCAAAGGGGGGACGAACTCCATATTAATGCCCATGATTTTGGAATGAGATGTTCGACGAGCAGGTGTCCACATACTTTTGGTCATGTAGTGTATTTTAATTGAAAGACATTATATCTTCCAGAAGCAGGAACATCTTATCTCACTGGGCACACACTGGTTGAATCAATTTTATTTCCACGTCATTTCAATGAAACTACGTTGAACCAACGTGGAATAGACATTGAATTGACATCTGTGCCCTGTGGGATGTTTCAGGACCATAGTGGCACAATTATGTACCTTCATGTCTCAATGGTCTACTCTATGGCAGGTGGCCTTGCTTTCTGTGAGAGAATATAGTGGTTTGATTCATACTGTCCTTGGCCTTGATTTTACTTTGAAAAGCAATGGACATCAAACTCTGTTGTGAGTCAGTCAGAATCCCATCCATATTCTTCTCACAAACACAGTAGGCTTGAATAGCAACTGTGGCTTAAATCAACTGTGGAATTGAATGATTGAAGAGAGCATAATCACTGTAGCCTATCCTTAAGTGTCTGAATATAGGTATAATATATACTGAACAAAAATATAAACGCAATATGCAACAATTTCAAAGATTTTGCTGAGTTACAGTTCATATAAGGAAATCAGTGAATTTAAATAAATAAATTAGGCCCTAATCTATGGATTTCACATGACTGGGCAGGGGTGCAGCCATGGGTGGGCCTGGGAGGGCATAGGCCCACCCACAGGGGAGCCAGGCTCAGCCAATCAGAAGATCCCGCTGGTGAAGAAGCCAGATGTGGAGGTCCTGGGCTGGTGTGATTACACGTGGTCTGCGGTTGTGAGGCCGGTTGGACGTACTGCCAAATTCTCTAAAGCGACATTGGAGGCGGCATATGGTAGCGAAATTAACCTTAAATTCTCTGACAACAGTTCTGGTGGACATTCCTGCAGTCAGCATGCCAATTGCACGCTCCCTCAAAACTTGAGACATCTGTGGCATTGTGTTGTGTGACAAAACAGCACATTTTAGAGTGGCCTTTTATTGTCCCTGGCACAAGGTACACCTGTGTAATGATCATGCTGTTTAATCAGCTTATTGATATGCCACACCATCAGGTGGATGGATTATCTTGGCAAAGGACACATGCTCACTAACAGGTATGTAAAAAATGTGTGCACAAAATTAGAGCGGCACAAGCTTTTTGTGTGAATGGAACATTTCTGGGATCTTTTAAATCAGCTCATGAAACATGGGACCAACACACACAAACACCATCACCACCACCAGAGGATCAAATTAAAATAAAATAAAATGTTATTTTATTCATCACATGCGCCAAATACAACTGGTGTAGACTTTACAGTGAAATGCTTGTTTACGAACCTTTCCCATCAATGCAGAGTTTAAATAATAATACAAATACAATGGTAACTAACACAAGAGGAATAAAGTAAAATACACAAGAATGGAGCTATATACAGGGAGTACCAGTACCAGACCAATGTGCAGAGATACGAGATACATGAAGGCATCCGGATAGATAATAATAAAGGTAAAATAAAGAACAGAGTAGCAAAATAGATAGGACCATAGATAGGACACTGCGCATGAAACATGATTGTAATCTCATATGAAGAAGAAAACTATATGGATGGAAACAATTTAATGAATTAAAACCCTTATGCTCCCAAAACCAATGCCTTCAGTCATTGGTTCGACGTTCAGGGTATTGTATGAGAAAGCCCAGTCTATATGACGGAGATGTTTTAAATATTTTTTTTTACAGAATGCAAGGTCACTGCTTCTGTTTTTGACACAAGACTCATCCGTTCATGAATTGTTTAAATGTCGCCGGAGGAGGCAACGAGAAACGCGGTCCCGACAGTGCGCAAAAAAAACTAGAAAATATATGTATTTATTTTCACCTTTAGAACATATTAGAAATCCATTTTAAATCCCTTCAAATTAAGCGGGGACTTTACGCAATATTTGTGTCATAAATTTGCTCTCATAGAGTGACGTACCGATCGTCCAAATAAAGAAAACGGGAAGAGCGCACTCAGGCGTCACAGAAAACCGCGCGACCGCGTCCTTATTACACACACCTCAAAATCAATAACCTACTACCGTGTATCCTCGAAACCTGACCTCGGACTGGCCAACGAACTGTATTCACCAAACTGTTTGAATTATGTGGATAATTGCGCATTCAAATGTAATTGGGACATACATTGGGCATTGCGCGACTGGACATAACAATTTGTTCACTTGAAACCCGGAGTCTACAACTTGATGACAGCATTGTAATATTCACCATGATGAATGGCCAAATAATCTGGAGGAACTTTCTTACCCCAAGCCCTGATGGGTTTTCCAAAATGTTATTCAACTCCAGTGACGAGCACATCTGGACAACAACTGTCGCGCAAATAGGACGTCAAGACCCAAGGCTACCAAGTTTGTCGACATACCTTGGACTTTTTGTATGTTTGCTGTTATTTTTGATTGCAGTGTTGATCGTGATGCTTTACCGAATCAAACACAAAATTGCTCCGTTGCCCTCGGACATGGAGAACGCCGGTCATATGGAGATGTTTCCAGATCAAGTTGAACTGGCCGCCGTGTAGCATCATTCGGACCATCGCGAAGCCCACTCTGATGCGTCGTCCTGCCTCTCTCATCACTTTTGTGCTGATCAAACCAGTCTAATTGTTTTGTTATTTATATGCTATAAATGTTTACACCTATCAAATACTTGTACCTTTAAGCATTTTTTTTTGTGCCACATATGCTAATTTGAGACCTCCAGAGACATGTTCCTGAAAAGAACATAATTCTTGACTAAAAACGTTCTAACAATGTTTGGAAAATATTTGTCTATCTTGTGATCTCATAAACCAAATGAAAACGTTCTGTTATGTTCTGGGTACCTGTCTTGTTATAACTGGGGTGCTGTTTTGATAAACAGATGATATTGTAAAGTTCCTCTCACCTTGCTCATTAGTAGGATGCAACCGACTGCCAAATGCCAGCTAAACAGAATTGCCAGCTAATTCTGGATCATTGAAGCAGTGGCAGTGCTGAAAAATGATCAGAGAATAGTGCCATACTTTTGACTATTTTGGCAAATAATATCTCCACATCTAACATTTAAGACCTGCGGCTGTGGATCCTCTAGTAGTGTTTTTTTTAAATTTTTAATATACATTGCTATTACAGAGCCATTATTTCACACAGCACAGTGAATCAGTTAGGAGAGCATTTATTTCTTATTTATTGTGTAGCCTACAGGGTTAACTTGCTGAGGTGTTTTGCTTTTTCAAGTGCACTTTATTTTATCCAGTTTTAATTAAATGCTAAATTAAAGCTCCGGCAGGAGATTAACATTAAAATATTTCTGTATTTGGCTATTCACAGATCAGTCTGGTGCCTGAGCTGTGTTGGGAAGATAATGGACTCAGTGCACATGAAAGCTAATTGAGGCAGAGTGAGTTCCTGGTAGGGGTTGGGTACCCTCTTGTGATGAGAGCCCCCCCACCCCCAT